>NC_140665.1:83953366-84632590 GCF_054131305.1 Coturnix japonica
TTTTGTTTCACATGTTGCATAGGCAGGGTGCTGGAGCCCTGAGAAGCACAGATAGCAGCTAAGCCTTTTTCACAAATGAATGGCAAAGGCACTTCATGCAGGGTAAAGAAAGAAAATCTGAGGTTGAGAAAACCTCTCCCCCACCAAAAAGCCCAACTGAAAACAAAAAGGCAATTAAAAAATCCAAAAGCAGCCTGCTCCTAAGGCAGGCCTGATAGCATTGAGTACCGCAGTGTGCTGCAGCACTGAGCTGTGGCAGAACATCAACGAGCCACGGAGCTTTGGGAAGATCATAAAACCAATCAGCTCAGAACTACCCATGAATCCGTTCCACGCTTTCCCTGCTTATTGTTGTACTCAGGACCTTGGTATCAAGTGCAAGTTTATTTTGGTTGGCTGATTTCTTCTGGCAAATGAAACATTGGGCAAGTTTTCATCATTCTCCCTGCGGAGTTTACTGACGTAAGGAATGGTCAACATTGGCCTCTGCTCCTGCTGAGGTCTGGAGTAGGGGTGTGTCTCCCTTCCAGAGCTGAGGTGTTCGAGAATCCACATTGAGGTACATAGATCAGAAGCTGCTTGTGTGAAAGACTTCAGGCTGTAAAGGTGAAATCTTAAACCAAGACAGGGGAGGTTTATTTAGAGGAAGTTTTTCACATAGAGGGTGGTGCCCAAAAGAGGCTGTGGATGCCCCATCCCTGGAGGCATTCAAGGCCAGGCTGGATGTGGCTCTGGCAGCCTGGTCTGGTGGTTGGTGACCCTGCGCATAGCAGGGGGTTGAAACTAGGTGATCCTTGAGGCCCTTTTCAACCCAGGCCATCCTGTGATTCTGTGATTCATTTTGCTGCCTGTAGATCACACGGGTCTTTGGGATCAGTTCTAATCACTCCTATATTTGCTAGGTCCCATTTCCAAACAACAGACAGTATGGCTGTACAGCTCTTCTCTCACCAACCGCATGAGGCCAAAATTAGGCTTTTAATTTCCTGCTGGTTACATTTTCCAAGGGCAGACATTGCAAGAGCAGTCAACAGACACAGGGATATCTATCAAAACATGTAACTTAAGTGGAAATTATCTCAATTGAGAGACTGAAACATTTTAGTTAAAACAAAAAAATATATTAGACTTTTCACAGTTGAGTCTATTACACGTGTGACTAATAAAGACCAACATGTTGATCCAAGAATTTACAATTTAAATAGTTGAGATTCATCTTAAGAAGATTTATGAGAAAACTGATTAAGAATGTTACATTGTATAAATGAATAGTGACAGATTTCTATGTGTAGTACGCTTAGGAAATGACTGCAAAATAAACTAGGAGGTCGTAATACTCAAAGTTAAGCAATATAATTCAAACAAATGGTTCTGTTACTTACTGGGAACCGTATGTTCACATGTCACAACTTATTTAAGTATTTCTATTTTGGTCCATCGGCCCTGGCAACTCGTTTCTTAATAAAGGGGCTCATAAGGTCAAGGGTGAAGAGTGATACCGCATTGCCAGTGCTGCGCGGTCATTAGCTAAACAGTTTCGGTTTTAAGCAGTCGGATTTACAAAGGGACCCCATGATCAATTTTTGCATCAAACTTATTTTTTTCCAAGCTAAGACACTGTTAAGAACGTGAATGTCAGGAAACCAAGCGAGTAAAAGACCCACATTAATTACATTTCCTATTTAGTATCTAAAACAAAGCTCAGCATTACTCAGCTATTAAGAAAGATCTCATCTTTTGGAATTGCAGCTGCTTGGTAGTTCTGAAAATAAAACCAGGTTAATTCTCCCTAATATAATCTTAACTTGGAGCTTTGCCATTATTACGGGAAACTTTTGTTACACATTTATTGAGTGTAAAATATGTAATGTATTATGTTACACGTTTTACAGAGCAACTACGCTAATTTGGGACTGTATATCCTGCCACCCAGACACTGCTGAAACTCTGAAGAAAAAAGATTGGATAGCCCTCAAGTTTAAAGAGGAGGTGCTTTCCAGTTCCATGCCAAGTCCAAGAAGCTGTAGCAATGAAATAGTATAGCAATACTTAAAAATAACCTTACTGGTTGTTCCGTAATATTCATTTGAAATCATTACTTTCATTCCAGGTTCCACTTTGTTTGAGAGTACTCTGGGGAGCATCGGGTTTGGAAGGTATGAGTTATGAGCTGTCATTAAGTTACTGGATAACACATTATTCTCTGCAATGACAATATGTTATTGTGATGGATCCTGCAAATATTGAAAGAAAGTTGTGCCTTTGTTGCTAAACATGTATCACGACATAATTTATATCCACGTCTTTACACCTATCGAGAACAAAAATACGGATTGAGGAGAATTCTAACTTTTAGGACACTTGTGTACATTATTCAAACATACCCAGAGGATTTAGTGATAAGCCTAATTTTCAACATATTTTAGCGTATGCTTGATGTGCTGCCTTAATTCATCTGACCTGGGATCAGTAACTGTTCATGGTTTCAGTCTCCATGTGCACACACAGCAGTTACCTGCACCTTAACAGGATCAAATACACTTAGGGACTAGAAAGCATCTTTCCACTCCTTCTCAGTGAGTAATGACTCTCTCAGCTTTTAGGTCCAAAGGTTCTTCAACAAATAAATGGAAGCATGATGATTTTTATCAAAAAACTTTATTAAAAGGGAACAAATATCATCATTTACATAAGTAATAAAAATGTAAAAACATGTAACTATATTTATAAATATGTAATTCGCATTCTCTTAGAAATTTTATTCACAGCTTAGTTAGTTGTTGAGGCCAAAGCAGGCTTGTTCCCGTGCGGCCATATGGAAGCTCTTGAGTTAGCTCACAGCTGAAAAATGTAGTTTTCCATAGGACACACTGTATGCTGAGTGATTGAATCTAGAAGAAATATAAAGGCAGGATTGTTTGAGATCATGTGCACAAGAAACAGATTATAAAGCAGTAATGTATTTCAGGGCAATTTCTGATCTAAAACAGAGAAAGTCCCTAAAACAAATGCAGACAGATAATAATACTGCAAACTCAGTTACGTTTAATGAAGATGCTGCATTTTTTTACCCATAGGCATTTTGCTCTTGTCAACCTTGAGTGAATTTATTGGCATTTGGTACTCGCAGCAGACAACCACAAACCTACTGGATCGTAACACTGAAGTGTCAATGATAAGACAAAACTTCAGATTTGATTGGATTTATTTGATTAAGATGGCAATTTGTAGGGACAAGCTGTCACTGTTCTTCTTAGTGTTATTCAATGATTATCTTACTGAGAAAGGGGCTAAGTTTCAGAGACCTGTACCTGGTAAGGTACCATATAGAAACATTTATGTTTTACAAGTTCCACAGTGTCAAATCCAGCTGCATGGGTGGAATATAGCAATTATACAGGGCACTATCAGAACGGCAACAAGAAGGGCAATGAAACTGGTGAGGGGTCTGGAACACAAGTCTTGTGAGGGGCGGCTCAGGGAGCTCGTATTGTTTAGCCTGGAGAAAAGGAGGCTCAGGGGAGACCTCATTGCACTCTACAACTTCCTGAAGGGAGGCTGTGATGAGGAGGGGCTTGGCCTCTTCTCCCTGGCAACAAAGAGGACCCGAGGAAATGGCCACAAGTTGTATCAGAGGAGGTTTAGATTAGATGTAAGGAAAAACTTTTTCTCTCAGAGAGTGGTCAGGCACTGGAATGGCTGCACAGGGAGATGGTGGAGTCACCATCCCTGGTGGTATTCAAAAGGTGTCTGGATGAGGAGCTACAGGATCTGGTTTAGTGGTTGTGGTAGCAACGGTAATGGGAGGACAGCTGGACTGGATGATCCTGTAGGTCCTTTCCAACCTTGTGATTCTGTGATTCTATAATTCTATGTTTAATGCAAAAGCAATCTGAGAAAATGTGTAAAAGGCACCAACAATTCAGCCCTTTATCTAATATGTGACTCCCTGCAGCTGGGTGCACAGCTCCCCAGCTCCACTGATGGGCTCAGCTTGGCCCATCCAGCTCCACGCAGATCATTGGCACACGTGCCTTTTAAAAAAGTAATAGTCCTGTGGAGTTTTCCCATTTCTAGTTTGTTCTGAATGAAGCAGTCACATATACAATACATTTGAAAATCTTTGGATTAAATTTTTTCTTGGTAAAATTACAATGGTGAGTAGCATCATAAAGCAGTGTTCATTTTAACAGACAGTCTCCTTGGGACCTACAGATAACAGCCCATTCACTCCCTTCTCTCTAAAACCTCAGTTTAGTGAACTATTTACACTCCATTTTTGAATTCACATTCTATACTGTTTCATATGTATTGAAATAAGGCGTCTTACCTAAAATCCACTTTTCTGACAAACATTTTATTTCCCGGTACTTCTTTCCCGAGTATTTTCCTATGCAGATTTTTGCTTGACGTAGGGCTTTACATACTTTCCCCCCTGACAGCTCTATAAGCTCCACCAGCTTTTTGCAGGGTGGCTGGCTGGTGGGAGATACAAACATCACAGGCTGGTTTGAGAACAGATTCAGCTGGTAGTTTCCTGTTGAGAGGTGACGCTGAAGCCTGCAGATCTGTATTTGAGGGAACAAAGGAATGAATACAAATGGTGTTACTCAGGGTAAAAAGAATCCTCATCTTAAATCCAAGAAATAAGTTATAGGATATGAATATGAGCTTTTTTGCCGTATCAGAAACTCTCGTGTAAACTATGCAATGAATTTGTCATCTTTTATTCTTTTAGTTGTTTTAATACAAGAGCTAAAATGACCATATATGGCACACTGGACTGATATAATTCCAAAACCAGAGCTGAGACTCCTTAGTTACAGCTCAGACGATTACCTGTAAGAGTTCTTACAGGACGTGGCAAAACTATCTTTGACTAGAACCCTACATTCTTACATTTATAATGCTGGGCACCGCACAGACATACTAAAGGATATTCTAAATAATTATAGTCTTTCAGCACACATACAAACCGCGGAAGAGTTTATAACACTGTGTTGCTGTACTAACTTGCTGCTCTGTGATCTCATTTCCCTTACTGTGTTCCTGTATTAACTGTATTTTATCTCAGACAAATGAAGTGACACAAACCTCATCAAAGTGAGCCCATCAAAGTGAGCATCTTCACATGGCAATAAGGACACTGTGTATAAATCTGGCTTACACGAGACGGCTGGATATGAAACTGTTCTCAGTGAAGAGGTGTAACTGGTAGCTGAAAGAATTACTTGTTGAGTGGATTCCTTTCTGCAGCCCTGGCATGAATGTGCTGTGAAACCACAGGCACTTCAGATTTTAATGCAACAGTACACGTGCTTCACGGATGTGCAGCCAAATAAGAGTCTTTATGTGGTCAGTAAAGGCTTTAAAGCTGAACAGTTCCATGGAGCCTTCAGAGAGCCTTCGAACAAGGTCAAGATGCATTGCTTTAGCACTTATGACCAACTGTGCAGGTGAAGCACCAGACAAGTCAGCTGAGCTCTCCTCCATCAGCACAGAATTCAGACTTCTGTTATTGTTAATTCCTTGTCTGCTCTCTTCAGAATAAAACTAAGCTGATTCTTTGTTTTTTGAATTAAGCAAGTTATAAAGACAGCAACTGTTATTGACAAACCAGGCCAAAAAAACCCAACACTTGAGCACAATCCAAGAAATAGCCTTTATTTTATTCTCTTTTGTGAACTGAAGAATTACAAGAGACAAGGCACATAATCTTGTCTCATGGAAGTCAGAACAGCCTCTAAATTATTGTGTTGAGCTCAGCATCAAAGCAGAGTTACATAGTTTGGAAGACCCAAGCTCAGTTCAGAGCATTAACTCTTGGCCAGATAAATGATACATGGGCAGAGAACTCCTCATCACTCAGGTAGGGAGTAGATCTGATTGCAATTCCTGTACATATGCTGGCACGTAATACTTGCACATCTGATTTTGAGCTTTGCACGTACCACTTATATCCATCTGAGCAGAAAACATCTACCTGCCGGGCATCTCAAAGTCAGGAAATACAGAAAGCTAAGCACTGTACACTTGTAGCACATGGTATCAGGTCTGTGGGTCCAGGGCCACAATCAGTATCTTGAAATGGGACTTCTCAGAGATATAAAACAATCTCTGAGCAGCGCCTACAGGGCAGTGTCGTGACTTTGATGTTACTGGGACTGCAATCATTCAGTTTTATCAATAAGGAAATGCCCATTCAATCCTGAAACTAGCAAACTGCTTGTGGTTAGCATGGAGCATGGTCAATTAATTAATGAATGAACTGTAGTCAGGTGAAAAATAGCGGCCCCTCTACATCAATCTCAGAAGAGCCCCATGATACAACGATACGATGCCATCTTAGCTGGTAAAGCACAGAGAAAATCTCTGAAGCTATTTGGACAAATCAGCAGCAAGGGATTGAAGAGAAACAACTACCAAAGGTCTTTAAGTTTGTTTACCTAAAGCAAATCAGATTTAATTCATGGAGACAGATGTTCCACTATTTTTGTCAACCTGGAACACTACGATTCTAAAGCTGAAAATGGTTAGTTCTGATAAGCTGCTATCTTGAAAATACAACATGGCTTGTTCTAGACAGAAGTCAAAAGACAGCTCTTGCAGTCCTTAATGGAGTATGATTTAAAAGGGCTAATCGTATTCCCAGTTACACAAACGTTTTCCCTGAAAGCATTAATTTGCTGCCAGCACAGTGAAAACTAACATGTATGGCAGGTCTTCGTGCAGAGAGAACTTCTGGATTAAATTAATAATGAAAGCAAATACTGACACAACAAATCATCAAATCGAGAAATCCAAGTTTTGCACACCCAGTAACACTTGTCTCACAGGATGCTCACGAAGCACAGCCTTTATTCTCTGCAGTTACTGTATGCTAAAGGAACCCTGGACAGTGAGATGCTGACGTGATATGAAGATGATTTTCTCGAACTTCTGTTACAGTTCCAGCTGTGCGCTACCTATCCACTTTGTAAGAGGATGAGGTAGGAATATATACAACCCTGAAACAGCTAAAGGAGGCTTTGGCATGGAACTCGACTGAACTTTGTCTGAATCCCCTCTTTGGATTTGCTCAAACACGCCGGGTCCTCACACGCATCTCCCATCGAGGCAAATGCAGCAGCATTCATGTTCAGAGCTTTTGGGCTATACTGAAAGTTTTGCTCTGCATTCTGCCCCACAAACCCGAAAGAAACACAGCAGAGGCAGAGCTGGCCATACCAGGCTGGGCTGTGGGGTTAAATGGCCCAATCGTGCCCTCCGCGCTGAACTGACTCAGCTGCCTCAGCAACATCAAAGGGTTCACAGCACTCCAGGAGCATTCCCAGCCCTTTGAAACCACACAGATTCTGGGTAAGTTGTGGGAAAAAAAATAAATAATCCTTCAGCAGAGACTGAGTCTGGGAAAACTTGAGGCCCTCAAAAGTGATTATTTCCATAAATTGTGAAAGTACTGGTTAGTAGTTATATTGTGTCCGTCAGGGAGCTCCACTGTGCGCTATATCTGACAGTGACATCAATTTTCCTTTCCAATTAGATTTATTAGCAGAGGGTTAAAAAGAAAAGAATTTCTTGAAAGCATCTATTTACTCTTTTAGCTGTGATCCCAAGCGTTAACCTCATTCTGTCACACAGCCTGTTGTGTCGTATGCGCTTCTCAAAAGTGTACAATTAATGCCTGCTTCTTGAACTCACATTTTGAAAAGGAAAGTCAGTCTTGACAGAAATAACATCGATGGAGAAAATACAATAAATAAATAGAATTCCTCATTCCCAATCCATTTCATTGGCTATTCTCCTTCCCGTGGTTGGTTTTCGGTCCCCACAGACCAAAAGAGCACGTATTAATACAAATATCTATATCGCCTTTGTAACTGTGCCTAGGACTTTATGAAAACAGCTCCTGCTGAGTAGGGGTGCAGAAACACAAACCCCCATAGAAGTCCAAGGACCAAGAATTTTATGTGAAAAATCTAAGCCTAAGAACAAGGATGGATGGCACACAGCTCAGCATCAGGTGAATCGTGTCATAACTTTTAAGTTTTGAGAAAATATTCAATTGGATGAGAGTTGAAAGAGAAACCAATGAACAGCACATGGTTTCAGTGTACTTTCAGAGCACAGTGTGTGGATAAATCCCCAGTCTAAAATGCTATTAGAATAATAATAATTCACAAAAGCTCAACAGAGCAGATCCTTCTGAATTACTGCAATTATTAGTAGAACTCGTATCTGTACATTAGAATCCAGAACATAAAGTTCCAGCTTCAAAATTACATAGAATTATATATGTCTAAAATTTGTGCATACATTACACAATAAACATAAGCAATATGGTAAGTCTTTACTCTTAATTTCTGCTGCTCAACAGAGATACAGAAATCCACAAACAAAATAAAAAAAAAGTGCTTGCTAATATGACTTGCAAAAATAATAAATAGGTTTTATCAAATGCAAGCTGCAGACACGAAGATTGTAGATTTTGTAACTTGGAGCCAAGGAGCAAATATTATTTCCTTTGAAGCTGATAAATGATTAGTGCTCCACTCCGCAGCTACTGACTGCCATAATAACATAAAACTGATAAAACCCCCAGCCTTTACAGTTTGATGACCTACAGGTTTAATGTGAGAGATACAGAAATTAGTATGTCTGCTTAATACAGTTGGGAGATATTGCTAGGGAAATCCTAAGGTCTGGTATCTTTATATCCATATTATTTCGGTACGCAGAAATATGCTGGTGGAGTAACATTCACAATCCCAGTTACTGCCATTCTGTACGAAGCCCTTGGGAAGGACACACTCACAGCTACTGCTCTGCTGGGGAAATGTATTCTTGCACGGTTATATGCATTTTCAGGCAGTCTGTCATTTTGTAAAAATTTAGAAGAAAAACATACATGGAACCCATGCAAACATTTAAAGATGAAGGGCTCACACACATACACCAAAATGAAGCATCATCCTGCTTCTGAGGAAGGGGAGTGCATCGCAGTGCACAGACTTCTGAAAGTCCGCTTATCCTGCAAGGAGGAATGTGCAGAATCTGCAGGACATCACCAGGATCGAGGAAGTTTGTGTTAACAATGCATGAGCTCTCCTGCATGACGAAGAAGAAATGCTCTGTTTCATCTTTCTGAGTATTGGGACTGGAGAATAGGAGCAACTATCCAAACAGCAACTGTGTTTTCCTAGGAAGAACGGCTGGCGTGCAGTTCCTACTTCAGAGCTGAGCACTTTGGTTTGATTTCTTTGTGGTTTATTTTAGCAGTCTACTGCTTTTTTTTTTCTTCTTTTTTTTCCCCCCAACACACTGACAAATTGAAAATTGAAATAATATTCATTACAATCTCTGATTAAAATGTACATTGAAATGCTGCATGAGATAAATAAGTTGGTGCTCTCCAATATAAAAGAGCTTGTTCAGAGCTGGAAACAAGTCCATTCAGCAAGCAGCTTCCCACAGAAATCGACCTCTGGCTCTGAAGAATTGTAGATTTTATATCTGTATTAATGGAACACTGTACGGATGCCAGATCCCAGCTGGACCAAGCCACACTGTCACCCCACCGCCTCAACAGGACCGATAACCTTATTCCACAGTTGGGCACAAGACGTGTTTATTGTTGATAGAGATGCTTTTCAAACTCAACTTGCAGCATTCATGCAAATCATTTACAATCACTGCATGCATATTTTTGAACCTTGATTGAAATTCCTGCTGGATATCGGTATTTTTTGGCTAAAACATCAGATCTCTTTCTGACAAATAAGAGAAGCGCAGTCCCGCAGACAGACAGAAGCTCCCCAGCGCACGCACGCAGCCTCACAACGGCACACATCAGGCTGTTGGTGCATTCTTGTTCAGTAGAAACCCGTGCACTGTGCCCGGGGCCAGAAACACAGGGAGTAAGTTTTAAAAGACAGGGTGGAAAAACTGCTCCAGAAAAAAAGATAAAATTGAAACTTTCAATGTCAGCCCTTGAAAACTAAAAAGGAAAGTAAAAGAAAGATAAATGACATACTGCAAAGACCCGTGTTATCTGGAAACTTCTTCAAAACACAGTTTCTTCCCCTCCTCTGCACAGTCCTTCGTGTAAGAGTTTCCTGGCCAAGACGAGGGTGGAGGGAAGAAAGCTCGAAACCAGACAATTTAGCTAATAGTGTTTCTTTCCACTATGGGTTGGCACACAGTCTGGCTTCTCTCGAATCCCATAGACTGATAAGAAAAGTTAATTTCACCAATTTGTTTTCTGAGAGACGGAGTCTCAGCGGGAATACTGCATAAGAACGTTTGGCAAATAACTCTACTGTTTGGCGGCCATTCAAAATTATACTGGAAGATGTTTTGAACCATTTTTTTTTCCGGCAGAGAAAATTTTTGCAGGAAAAAAGATAACAAATTCACTTATTTTTAGTTTAATTTCCTTGTTTTCCAAAGCTTGGACTATTTTTAAATACCAGGTAATATCAACACTATCAGCTATAGATTAGTAAAAAACAAATTAGGGTGAAACAATAAGTATTTTCCTTTCTGAGACTGACTTCAAATGAAGGAGCTGTATTTCCATTAGAGATCACTTAAAAACATCCTGGTATAACTGTAAGATGTGCTCATTTTGCTGCGTCTGCAACTACAAAAGTTTTCTGAATTAAATACATTTGCATTTATTTTCAACACAATCTATTTGTGAAATTTAAGCATACTTCCATTACCAATTAGCCTGAGAGAGCGGGATATTTCTGGATCAGAAAACATTCAAGGCGTATTCCAAAATTCTGCAAGTAATTGCCGATTATAACTGGGTTTTTTTTCCTCACTCAAATACTGTGCTGGGTGCCCCCAGAAGCGGTGCAGGAGTTTGGCACCGATGACTCCGTGCCATGCACCATTGGCATACCACTAAGTGGCATACTTTACACTGACAAGCTCCCATAATAAAATTAAAGATAGAAACTCTCGGTCTCCATGCACAATACAGTTCAATGCTTATCTTCTCTTACAGGCAGAAATCTTTTCCTAACAACACAACCTAAATTGCCTTTGCTGCATTTTGAGCCCATTACTTCTTGTCCTAGTGCCAACGGACATGGAGAACAATTTATTCTCTTCCTATTTGCAACAACCTTTTAAATATTTGAAGTCTGCTATCATGTCTCCCTTCAGTCTTCTCTTCCCTAGACTAAACAAACACAGTCCTTTCAGTCTTTGCTCACAGGTCATATTTTTTAGACCTCTGATCACTTTGTTATGCTCCCCTGGATGCTCTCCACATCCTTCTTGAAGTGCTGTGCCCAAAGTTGGACACCAGGCTCCAGCGCAGGCTCCACCACTGCAGAGTGCAGTTCAGGTCATGCATGTGTCTTGCCTAGGGCATTCCTGCTAACACATCTTAGTAAGCCTGCTCCTTCCACTGGGGTATGACATAGGTGACATCTGTTTCAGATCCTCTCACTTACTCATTTGGTAGCAATATTGCATTTTCATTCTCATCAGATTTTTCCTCCTACTTTGTACATATCCTTGCTGAACTCCATCATGGCTATTTCTAATCATTTCTTATATCTCTTAAGGTTATTTTAATTCCAGTCTTATCCTTAAGCACACGAGTAATGCCCATTTGTCTGTGCAGAACTAGGAATCAGTAGAAGTCTGTGCAGGAATGGGAACTTCAGTATGCAAACAATATAGTAGAAAGGGTTTTTCTGCACTACTTTCTTGCTCTGGAAAAGGAAAAGCAACACAAATGACTGACCGAAGCACACCTTAGCATGCAAACAGGCAAGTGGAAAATGTTCTACTAGGCTGCAATAAGAAGTGAATTGTGGGGTATACAGCAACAACTTTAAAGCAGTTTGAATTTCTTTCCTCAAATACATATTTTGATTTGCAATACTGACATGAGCAAAGCTCTCTATAATAAATTGGGGAACAGCTACCACTTCCAGAATCTAGTTTTACCACCCTGGATCATCATTAATCATATTTTCCTGCCTGGTAACTTAAAAAAATCCTAGATAACAAATGAAGAACACGGAGAGGACAGCGGTCAGTTTAATACCAATGACTGACAAATGTGCTGGTGTGGTGGCCCCATCCTGCATACGATGAAGAGCTGACTGGAGCACACACATCGCCTGTGCGGAGACCTGCAGTGAGCCACACTGAATCAGCCATTTTCCACCTGGCACCATTGGTACGACTCCATCTAACTCGCTCTGCAAGTTCATACGTCTCAAAACAGGAAAGAAGTAAATTAAAAACTTCTCTTAATTCAGAGAGCTGTCAAGTGAACAAATGCAGCTGAGCCAATAAACAAACTGAGAAGACCTCAGCCTCCAAATATTTTGTTTTAGACAAATATTAGCATCTTTAAAAAGCAGGCAATACCTGCACAGGCCTGTTTTTCCTCACAGTTTACAAAGATCTATTATTTCTGGATTAATTCTTGCAAGTTCTCTGTCAGGAAAGATACCAACATTCCTCATGGTTCAATTCAAGCTGGAAGTGCACTTTTGAAGCAAAACCTTGGTCGTTCTTATATTGACTCTACCTCTGATTCCTACTGCAGAGCAGCAATTGTGCACAGACTGGATTCCGTTGTATTGAAACAGAATCAGATCATGTGTTTGGTTCAGGGGTCCAGACTGGACCTGGTCCAGATCCATGAGCCAAGTATGGTGTGCAGGTTGCTCTCATCAGTAACTCGTGCAATACATATGCATGAGTATATATATATACTCATATATATATATAACATATATATATCTCATATATATTACCTGTACTTTTACATATTAGCACCTATTGCACGAGACCAATACTTATCCTATTAATATGCCATTAATTTCATTTAATGGCATATTAATTTAATTTAATTTAATTTTTCATTTCATTAATTAAATCTTACTGAAACAAATATCATGTTTAATCACATGGGAGAAAAAAAAGTGTGCATTTGCACAGATTGAAATAATGCATTTGAAGTAGTACATTGAAGCACTGTATTTCAATGGTGAACAGCTGTACTGAAACTGAAATTCCATAAGACAACGTGTTGCAGTTCACTGAAATCAACTTGTTACTCCCCATAGTCGAATGCTGCATATAATTAAAATACTAGTCACGGAAGTCTAGTGTTTGCATAAAATACACTAAAAATGATACCCTCACTTTAACATCTTTAGACTTCTCAGATATTGAAACATTTTAGACAATCTAACTTTCTTTTTGGTCAACATGGGACACTGCGCAGCATTAGCTCCAAAGATTATATCTATTTTGCTGACTTAGGGATGTAGGGAATCCTCCCTTTCGCCTTCAACAGTAAATGACACATCCAGTGCTGTCATCAGATTTGCTATACCTGGCAAAGTTCAGATGAACAGTGTTGTGATAAATAAAAGGATTTATATTCCAATAATAACACAATCAGTGATCTTGCTGAAAGGAAAAGCTTGGCAAATGTGAAGGGTCATGGAGATGCTCCCAAAAGGCTCTTTCACCGAACAGTTGTTTAAACCCACAATAAAATTACTCTTATAAACAACAACAACAAAAACCATCTAGTATTATCTTTCAAGTATGAATATATGAGTCCTTTTGCAATGGTTGAAGCAGAGGCAGAGTACGTTCTTCTCTCTACTCTTCAGTTTCAGCTGAATGCCACTGCAAGGCCCGGCAGTAACTCGTGTGCCAAACGTGAATATTTTTAAGCGTCATTTGAGTCTTAAAGGCTACAGTAAGTGATGGGAACACAATCGTCTTGGGAATCTACAAATAACTTTAAAAAAAGCCCATAAATCTGGCTTTCATGGTTTGCTTTTCAACAACTTTATGAAATATATCAAAGCTTGAACACAGTCAGTTCATCTTCGTTCAGATTTCTTAGGACTGACTTATCTCAATCTTATCCTTCATGTGGTTCAATGAGACAAATAATACAGACTTGGCTTTAAAAAGACAGGTATCAGCAAATTACTTATTAAAAACTTTTCTTGCTTTTTATTTTTTTTCTTAAATTTTTTAATGTCAACAGAGAAAACCAGCACCAGAGACACAGAGCAGCATGAAGTATTTTCTCATTGACAAAAACATGAAATGGTTGCGTTCAGCACTCAATCTATTACAATAATTTTAATCTATTACATAACAGACTATGTTGAAAAAGTTGTATTTTTTTCTTACATTGTTTAACAAAGATGCTTGCTAATGAGAATAGCATTAACATTTAAACATTGTCTTTAATTCTCTGTATATAGAGTGAAATGCATGTATTACAGCCACTAGTAATAGGGAATGTTTGGTTTTGAAAATACAAACTAAAAGCTTAATTGAAATTACATCCATATTCAACAGAGAAAAACCCTTAAAACTGTCTGAGAACTGCTGAAATAAACCCATTCACAGCGATCACTTGGCATGACACAAATCCATGCAACTGCTATGGAATTCTGACAACTGCAAAGAATATTTGGGCAGCTCTCAGAAGTTCCTGAGAACCATGATCACCTCCACTACTGGGCTGCAGTTTCCCTGGTGAGTAGCAGTAATTGCTCCTCCACGGCAGCAATAATTGCTTGTGTGTAATACAGTCTCTCCTTCACCTAATTTCGTCGCAGGTTGGAAGATCCCATAGGAAGTTTGGAAAGCAAAGACAATTTGCCCTCCAGCACAGAGTAAAAATGGAGCTACCAGCACACACGACTGATTAAAAAGTGCTTAAATATTTATCCAGGTGCATTTCAGATGGCAAGTACTCAAGAAAAGAACTTGTTTGAGTGTACCATTTTCTTCATGGGTACTGAAGAAAGGACACTCTCAACATGTTCTATTTGAACATTCCTTTCACGAACACTTGTTACATTTCAGCTCAGCAATAAGCATAGGATTATCAAAGAAAAGACTTTGAACTATATTTTGGCAGCAAGCTGCCATGCTCTTTTCTGCAGTTGAGAGAAAACAACCTGTGCTGTGAACACAGGGTAATCTTATGCTATGGAAGTGACTAGGGTATAGACACAGTACCTGACACTAAGATTAGTTTCTTTGTACAGAGAGATCTGCTTCTGTTCACCACAGATATAATTATTATTAATATTTTAGAAAGGTTTTTAAAGGTTTTAAAAAGTTCCTTACTGAATTTGCTGTTGTTTTATATTCGAGATTGCCAGCTATGACATGGTTAAAGACAGAGAATGAGCCAGCCTTATTACAGTCTTGGACTTACAGTGACTTTTAAAGCAGCTGGGCAAAGTATCTAAGGTCAGACTGCTGACCCTGTCCTCCTTTCTGAGTTCCTCTCCTCTATTCTTACTGTTCTTTGCCTAAGAACAAGGCAGGACAGACAGACCACTACTTTTTAGCTTATCTAGATTTTATCTGAGGTGTTAAAGGCAAAAAGCCTTTTCAAGAGGTTTTCACTGCGCAACCAAGCCATTGAAATTCAAAGACGAAAGAATACTAAGCAAGTACTGTATATAAATGGAGTAACTGGATGGTGGAGATGCAAGCACAGAAACAGTTGTGGGCTTCAAACAAGATTACTGAAGTTGTCTGCTACTCCACTAACTGGGTAGCTTAGACGGAGCAGGCATACTTAGTAACTCCTCCCCCTCCCTGCAGAAGAACACACACTAGTTTTCCAGTCTGTAAGTCAATTTTTACTGCATATGGCTGTACCACGGTCCAGAACTCCCAGTGAAAACAGCTGGAATAAGGTGGGCATAACCCATATGCAGCTTTAGTCCTGTAACAAACTACTGTGATGGTAGAAGGTTTATAAACACCCTGCAAACTCTCTGAATCGTGTCTACTTTTATTTTAAAAATGTATTGTAGTAGTTGACATGATAGTTTTAATGATACCCATGGATATTTTCATGAAAACAATATCACTGATGAAAGCACTAATGCACTCATCCTAATCTTATGGACCAGTACAGGGGGATCTACAAAGACATAATTTCTCAAGTCACTGATAGAGGAAAGAAGAATTCACTGTATAACATTGGAGTATTTTTGGGGTTTAGAAGGAACTGAACAACATCTTGCACATTCAAAGAAGACCAGTGACATACAGACTTCTGAAGGAGGGAGAAAGACACATCTACACAAAACATACAAAAATTCCCAAGCACCTCTTGAAGATTTTGCAGCTAAAAACAACTACATGGTATCAGCATGATCTTTTCTAATGGAAGAGAAGAAGGTTATCAGGAGTAGTCAACACAGGTTTACCAATGAGAAATCGTTCTTGTTCAATCTGGCAGCCTTCTATAGTGTCATGACAGGCTGGGTAGGTGAGGGGGAAGCAGCAGAGAAGAAGCTGTTCTCTACACTGACTTTGGCAAAGCTTTTGGCACTGTCTCCCATAAAATCCTCATAGTTAAGTTTAGGAAGCATGAGATAGATGAGTGGACAACGAGGTTGGTTGAGAAATGTCTGACTGGTAAAGCTCAAAATGTTGTAATCAGCTGCACAGAGTCTGGTTGAGGGCCTGTAACTAGTGGTGTTCCCCTGCAGTCAGTGTTGCATCTGGTCTTCACTGATGATCTGGATGAATGGATAGAGTGCCCTCTCAGCAATTACAAAGCTGGGAGTAGTATCTGACACACCAGAAAGCTGTGGTGCCATTTAGTGAGACCTAGACTGCCTGGGGAGTTTGGTGGAGAGGAACCTTATGAAGTTTAATGAGGACAAGTGTAGAGTCCTACATCTGTAGAGGAATAACTCTATGCATTAGTACAGGTTAGGGGCTACCTACTGGAGAGGAGCTATGAAGAGAAGAATCTGGGTGTTCTAGTGGACAACAGGTTGACCATGAGTCAGCAATGTGCCCTTGTGGCCAAGAAAGCCAGATGATTAGGAGCCTGGAACATCTCCCTTATGAAGAAAGGCTGAGGGACCTGGGACTCTTCAGCCTGCAGAAGAGAAGACTGAAGGGGGATCTTATAAATGCTTATAAATGTCTAAAGGGTGGCTGTCAAGTGGATGGGGCCAGGCTCTTTTTAGTGGTGCTCAGTAAGAGGACAAGGGATGATGGCAACAAACAGGAAGTTCCATAAAGACAGGGGGAAAAGCTTCTTCACTCTGACGGTTACAGAGCACTGGAACAGTCTGTCCAGGGGGGTCGTGGAAACTCCTTCTCTTAAGATATTCAGAATCTACCTGGACACTTTCCTGTGCAACCTACTGTAGGGGGTTGGACTAGATGGTCTCCAGGGGTCCCTTCCAACCCTTATGATTCTGTGATACCAGCCCTACTATTTATAAACAAACATGGCAATTAAAATTAAAAATCCCATACTAAATTTAAAGCAGTAGTTTTATCAGTTATCACCTTCTTGCTAATGATTACTTCTACTTGCTGTAAAGCTGAAATCACGTACTAGATGACAAGGAGAAAAACCTGAGTATTCTGGTTAAACAAGCCCTACATTTTTCATAAATGAAATGCATCAGGGTTCTTATGTGCATTAAAAGCTGAAAATATTCACTCAGGCACTATTTGTGTCAACGTTATACCCACAAAGCGTGCACACCAGAGTGACAGCTAAAAAGTCACAGGGCTTTGCACATAATCTAAAACTAAATCTGTATGTAATTTCCTTCCTTTTGTTAATTGAAGATTAAAACTAAATCAAGGGGAAGCCTTCTATGAGACTACTTCCAACAACAGATGACTCAACTAGCACCTGAGAATTTGTTGTACTTGTGTGTACTGAGGTTTTGAACTTCCTGTTTCAATAAAATACCAAACAAGTTGTGTTTCCTTTACAAATAAGCTATTACATCAAGCCCTGTTCCTATAATTTCAGTTTTTGTCTGCATTCCAACATTTTCTTTGGCAAATGTAGAAACATTCTAATTAAAGAGAAGAGAAAAACAAGCAACATTCATCATGGTAAGAATGAATGTTCAAGAGAACATCCTTACTGGTTACTTCTTTCATTCAATTTAATTTGGCTTCTGAGATACACTTAATTATGGCATGCAGTGGCCTGAGATGAAACAGGTTTTTCACTAATATAAGTGTGTTATCGAAGCTACTGAAGGTCATAGTCAGTTCCCCTAATACCGTACAAACGTAACACCACCTATGTGAAGTGACTGAAAAACATATTTTGAACACTGAAAAAACTTGAAATATGCCTTTCTGCATGGCCAGTCTCACCTATTATCACAGCCTGATTGAACATTTAGCATATCCTTGGACGTTTGTTTTTTTTTCTACAGAGAAAAAATCCTGTGTTTACCTCAGCATGATCTATAGGATCAGAGCTATAAAAATCCTTTACTACGCTCTCTTTCCTCAATTATCAGTTCTTGCTAATGTTTAGATCACAGATCAAAGACTTCTTTCCTGATTTGCAATTGCCACAAGAAAGACAACCTCCACAGAAAAGCTAACGAGCATGACTGCAAACACAACATGATTGTCTGGCTGAGTGCTATATAGATACATAATACATAATACAACACACGTGTTTGCTTTTCTGAATTTATTTAACCTCAGAACTGGAAGTGCTGACTCACCAAGACAGAAGTTCAACTTTTAACTATAACACGATAGCAGGAGATGTGTGATTAGACTCATCCCATTTTGGATCAATCAATTTGTATTCCTGTAGTGTGTCCATGTGCACTCTATCTCCATGAAGAGCACTGCCGCTCTTACTAATAAATCAGGTAAATTGCCAGGCACGTGCAGTTGGAGCAACGGCCACCCTGTGGAGTTTTGTGACAGACAGATCTGGAATGCTGTAGGAAGGGAATGCCCTGTAAATGCTTGAACCCAATAGAAGGTGATAAAGACTTCTGATAAGAGAATTAGCCCGCACTACATCTCAGATATCTTCAAAGACAGCATGAAGCCAGAAATAGTCCAGCTAATCCTGAAAAAAAATCCTGAATTTGACAAATGACTTCATCAACCTCCAAAAAAGACAGAATGCTTCTCCTGCTTTGTCTGAATACAAGCCAATGAACCTCTTCCAGGTATCTCCTACATGAGTAAACAGCAACTGGTACAATCCACATTGCAAAGGGAACACAGCAGAACTGCACTGCTTTAAGAAAGCACATATTTTGTTTTGTAAGCTTATGCTGAGTCACCCTGAAAACTCAGTGGAATGGGACAAACAGCACTTTAGTTTATGCTGTTCCTTTATTTTCTCTTCTAAACCACAACTGACCCAGCCATATAATTTCAAATTACAAAGTTTAGCACAAAACTTTTTTTAATCAACATACAGATGGTTGTTTACCTCCTTCATGTTGGACTAAACCCAAAATTCAAGACTACTCCTCAATAAAACCTAAAGTGCTTGACCTTGCTTTGTGTTGAAACTGCAGCTCTTTGGGGCACTTGAAAATGATCTCCCATCACACAGGAATGTCTGAGGTTAGGCAAAACTATCTGCTAGACATCTGAAGTTTTTCACTTTTAACATGCTTGCAAGGTACCTCTTAAATTGACTCTTAAATGTTTGGTTGCTTTGACTACAGGAAGTTGGTATTAACTAAAAATTTTACATGTTTCCCCTGGATTCTCCAAAACATATTACTTTAAAAGGTAGTAATTAACAGATACTCTTAAAACAGCCAACAAAATTCAGCCTTTCAGACTACCCATAAAAACTCCCTCCCTCAGGCAGGCATACTCCCCTTAAATGCCTCTCTTTAGGGTAGCTTTAAAGATAGTCATGCCATGTAGCAAAGCCTATTGAAGGTCAGCCTGGAATCACTTCCACAGGTAGAAGTCCCTCGTGTCAACTATTGCCAGACTTCCATTCAAAATGAAGTTCATTTTCAGGGCCACAAATGAATTTGGTAGAACGGAACATGGAAAAAGTATGACCTTCCAGACAGGTCAGATTAAAAAGGATGGAAATATTCTTCCTTAGATCAAAAGGTTCTCGGGGCAGATACTATCTTTTGTTTTGGATTTGTACGATGTGTTGGGATGCAGAGTCCTGTTTTATGTCCAGTGAAAAACAATGAAGAAATTCTACCTTTCTAATTGTGAGGCCCTTTTTTTTTTTTATTATTATTTTTTTTTAATTTTGATTACAGCCTCTGGGAACTTCTTCAGGCAACTATTTAATAACTGCATTTGAAAAAATGAATGTAGATGATCTTTTAAATAGTTCTGATAAATAGGAAATAACTTCAATATACAAGACATAAATCATTGTAAGAAAAACACGACAGTAGAAGTTCTTGTCTTTGGAAAAGCCTCCAAGGCCTGTAACAGAATTTCATCAACATGTAATAAATCACTAAACGGTAAGAGCAAGAAGTATGTCTATATATACATACATATACACATAACCCCACTAAATCAAAAACAATGCAAAATAAATCTTCTGAGGATGGAATTTATTTTTGTGACTATCTTATGATTAAATTTCATAGCGGATATAATTTTTTTTATGCGATTGACGCAAAGGTATGAAAGTTAGGAATCAAAAGAGTCTATCATGACTTTTATATCTTTGAAACTAAAACTAACAGGACAGATTTTGGCATGGATTCATATACTATTTTCTTCACATTAGCAGGGAATTGGTTTAACCTCAGAACACATCATTTAGGACCACACCTTAGGTATGTTTGTAAAGTCTGAAAACACAAGCAGTATCAGCTAATTTTTCTACTGTTCTCAGGAGATGAAGAAGACTTTCTTTGCCATGTTATTATGGAATTTCTTTCAGAACAAAATACTTTTCAGGTCTGTAGGCCATGATCCTACACTGTAAAGATTGTCACGTGCTTCAGTGTTATGGGCTTTTGAACGTAAGTGGAGTTGTAATACATCCTTTTATTTAGGACTAAGAGAAGAAACAGAGCATCGAGCACTGAGATTGTTAAAAATAAGGGAACTGTAACTAAACTACCAGGATTCATTTTTGCTGGAACCACTGCATGACACGATGCTTTAAGTGAGTCAGATTTATAACTAATTTTACTGCCTGGATATAGTGTACTACCATTACGATAAACAAAAACCACCAAGAGCATCTCAGCAGCTGTCTCCACTAAAACTGCTAGATGAGAGATTTTCCTTTTCAAACACAATGACAGCTATAAATATTCCCCACAATGTTCCACCATATTGCGGCCTCTTCAGCACTGCCATTAAATACATTACTGTCAGTATTACAAGAGTGATTAAATGTATCTGTGTCAGATTTTAGTGATAACAGCACATAATTCAACACATTTTTCCTCTTATGAAACAACATTACTTATACACATTTAACTGCTCTACATAGGAGTAGTGCTTTCTAATTTCGCCGTTTAAGTAAACAGAAAGTATTTTGGACTGACGGCATTTTGATCATTACAGATAAACACTGCATATAAGCCTGATTTGTTGTTATGCAATAAAACATACATAAACAATTTCCTACTACCATAACAACTGTGGGGATCAAGTGAGACAAAGCAGGATTTCTGCAGCTTTAGCTCTATAGCCCCTGTGGGGCTCCAATGGTTTAAACAACAGAAGATTATTCATATGAAGGAGCCAGGGAGTTTTCTAGCATACACTCTCCTCAAATATTTACTCCTTCACTTTGTTCTTATGAGAAAGATGGAGTATTGCTTCTTCTGTCGCTGTCATCCATACATGTAATTTAGCTTCTATTCATGAACTGTCTAACGTAAACAAATAAACTCTTTACTGAAGGATAAATTTAGACAGCAGTGAATGAAGGCAACCATATCCTGGGGCATTAGGATAACAGGCATTACTATCACTTTAATGTAGAAAAGTATAAAAGCTAAAAGCTGATTATTATTAGTATCAAGCATTACTGCAAAGTGTACGTGACCATCTGCCAGCAAGCCTATAATGAATCATACCGGCAAACACAATCACACTGTAACATCACCAGAAGAGAACAAATAGACAAAGACACATAACCTTAACCAGGCTTTTGCTACCATGGAGAAAGGTCCAAAATAAAACTCTTCTTTTTAAGCAATAACACAGCTTCTCCAAGTTCATTTTCTAGAGGTGTAAAGTCACTGATCAGAAAATAACACAGAAATAGAACATGATCAATTACAGCAAGGTAGAAGTCTATTCAAACTGTGTCAATAGAGCAAGATAAACCTCGATTTCTTTCTAGTAGGGAACACTGGCTACAGAGAACACTGGGTAGAATTCTCTTCTTTCCTAATACATCAGTTCCAGCTTCCTCAGCTCAGACTTTTATGGAAACGCACCCTTGTGTTTCTTCTCCTTTAAGGATCACCTCGTCTCACTTAGAACAAGCAAGTGAAGAAAACCTGCAGTTTTCGTTTATGAAATGTATACTATGTTTATATGCAGAGAAAATCTGTGTTGGAATCAGCCATCCTGTCAACACTTAGGGCCTTTGTTTAGCAAAACTTTCACATTAATCATTTTTCACTTCCACATTGGCTCAAATCAGTCAAACACAGAGAGGAAACTGGTGGCATATACTATCACTAAAAGCAAAATAACCAGTGAAGAGTTTCTGTGACCAAAGTGCAGCAAGACATCAGGATTCTATTACGGAGATCTGCAAGTTCACAGTGCCACAAGCGATGGCTAGAATACGGTCAAAAGGAATTACAGGCACTGATTTTTATCACAGAAGTTTAGGTATGGAGCCAAAACAGAGCAAGCTCTTTGTAGCACCCCAGCTGGTGTGTCACAAGCAAGTTGCTGCAGGACGCGATCATGTGTTCACATATAGGTACAGCAGCCAGGAAAGCCACACTGGTAGGTGGGCAGCAATCCCAAAGTGGGTTCCTGAGCAATTATCAGATGCATAACAAGTTTCTGAACCTGCTTTATCCAAGCTGCTTTTTCTGAATATGCTACATATGACTTAAAAAACATTGCTTGGATAAAATTGGCCTTTTGACTCAGAATGCCTTTGTAAACTAACATTTAAAGGACACAGTCCACAAAAAAACTATGATATGCCTTCCTCCTTCCAGTTCGAGCCAACTTCCCTGGTATGGAAGCAGGATGTACTTCAAGTTCTCATGTCTTCATTGGTAATAAAGGATAAAATTAGTGCCAGGCTCAACAATCTGTCTTTATTAAATAAAAATAGTAATTTGCATTCTCATCCTGAATATATGAAATTTCTTTTCTTTCTTGTCTATAGCAGTGAAACAAATGTATGTAGGGATACTTCTGAGTTCTGTGGATACAATGCAGGCAGAATAACAGTAACATGATATTAGACAGAGAAGCAGCAGAATTTGACCACCAAGTGTTATTCTCCTAAGCTTTCTTGTTAAACCAGTAACTACACTGAATGTAAGTGTAGTTCATGTGCTCCTGTAGGCAGGGCAACCAATTTTGGTTTAATCTGAAGTTTCAGAGATAGTCAATCGTGTTTGGAGTTAGCTGACTGAGAGGACTTGCTTCTCACTATGTACAATAAATGCTGATAAAGAGGGGCTGAATGTGCATTATACATATGAATAGATACAAAGAAAAATGCTCAAAGCTGGATATATAAAATACTGTTGGATTTTACTTCATCAATGTTAAATTTACATCTCTTTCAGTGAGAATTTCAGTGGAATTTACATTTCACTTGTTGCTCTGGTTCTGTTCTCTGGCCTTCATCTCTATTACACACGAAAGCCTAGAGTACTGTGTCCAGATGTGGAACCCTCAGCACAGGAGAGACATGGACCTGGTAAACTCATCCAGACGAGGGCCAAGAAAATGATCCAAGCAATGGAACACCTCCACTGTGAGGCTGAGAGAGCTGGGGCTGTTCAGCCTGGAGGATTCTGGAGTCTGGGGAGAGAAACACCTGTGTCTGGGTCCGGAGAGACCTGATAGCAGCCTCTCAGTTTTTGAAAGGGGGCTATAAGAAAGAAGAGCGCAGACTCTTTAACAGTCTGTTGTGAGATTTAGTCTGGATATAATAAAAGCTCATTACAGTAAGGGTGGTGAGGTACTGTAACAGGTTGCCCAGACAGTTGGTGGAAACCCCATCCCTGGAGACAATCAAGGTCGGGTTGGACAGGGATTTAAGCAACTTGATCTAGCTGCAGTGTCCCTGTTCATTACTGGGGGGCTGGACTATGTGACCTTTAATTGTCCCTTCCGACTCAAACAATTCCATGATTCTAAGATAAGAAAGCAATCTGCCTTTATTTCCGATCCTGAATATCTTCATTGCTGCTTGTCTTCTTTTCGGTAGTTTCAATCCTCCAACTGTAATATGGCTCAATACTTACTATACCATCTACTATCTAATTTCCTGGAAACAGATGCCTCATTCTGACATGGAAAAGCAAAGATAGGGGATTTATTCAATGAACTATTAATGAATTCATTAATACTGAGAAATTGATGAGCGAATCAAGTGCCATTTACTGCAAAGTCTGGTTCTCATTTGGACCAGCCATGAAAGCCAATATCTCAACTAGCGGTAGAGGTGACGCTCCCTGGCAACAATTACAGTTGTTTAACTAATCCAGTGAGTGTTTGGTGAGAAATCTGTATCTTTAAAAAAAAAAATTCACACAAATGGTTGAGGATTCACACATTCTGGCTTACTTTTAACATACACTTCTGTTTCAAATAAACATAGTTCCTGGCCACCGTTCATGTCATTAACAGCTTTGAAAGCCTTGGGCCATCCTCTGTCTACAGACACTGGGTATCTGCAAATTACAGTAATGGAGACCAGAACCATATTCTGCCTACTTCAGCAGCTCCTGATCACAGTGCACACTACACACCTCAGCAAAAGCTTCTGACTGATACTAGAAAGGTCTTCTAAATTGGAAGCTCACAATTTGCCCTTGAAGCATCAACTTTTTCGCAGCCCTCTGGCTCTCTGTTTATTGAAACCTCTGTCTCACAAGTATACGCTATTCCTGATAACTGGATGCACAATAAACCGCAATTGTGCAGCAGCAAACTTAGATAAGATGTGGGTGAGTGCGGTTTTTCTCCATTGTACTGCAGGACTGGTGAGGTAAATGCATGAATATGAGGGAGCCTGCTCCAAACAGAATAAAGCAGATGTTTAAAAGTCAGAAAAGAAGCTTTTTAGTTAGTTTTTAAGTTAATTAAAAGCTATCAGCAGTCTGATCCTAACTTTATAGATTGTTATGTTGATAAGCTCTATGCAGTACATTTTTTACATCATTTACTGCAAGCACTTAAAAAAGCCCCTTTTGTGAAATGTGAAAATGAAAGTAGCAATAAAGCAATACATAGCTGAGAATGTAAATTTCTATTAGCCAAGCAGCTACTGTTGTGGGCCAAAACAATCTATGTGACACAGACTGACTCTTACAATTTCAGTAACAGGTTTATCTACATTCTTCTAAATTTCCTCACTACAATTAATAATTCCACTATTGCAATGAAATTTAAAACCACTGTGATTTCCAATATTAAACCCACTGCTGGCAATAGCACAGTAATTGTGCTTATCACTTTGCAGGCATTAATATTAACTTGTGGCTGATGGTTTTAATTTCGCAACTCTGAGAAAATGCAAGAATTATTTCAAATATATTAATTACACTTTCGTCATCTGGTGAGGGATAGTTTTTTTCTATAAGTACTTTTCACATAGAGGTCCAACATAAATATTTTTCTTTCTTTCAGGAAAGTGATGGGGTTTAGTGAGAAAAATTAGAGATGAAAAAGCTTATTAGGTCACCTAATTCTTATTGCTGCCAGCACAGGATTTTCCTTCACATATTTCAGTGTTTTGCCCATCTATATTAAATTACTCACACAACGGGGATTCCACTGCTTCTCACGAGAGGCTTCTCTACAGACTAATAGATCTTTGCCTCTGAAAATATTTATTTGTACTCGGTATGAAATTAAAATAAAGTGTAAGCCATAACTCCCAACTTTTTCCCTGCCTACTGTAGTCCTGCCTGGAATAATGCACAGTTAGCTGAAAACTCTGTTCTTTGCTAGCCGTCCTTCATTGTTGCAAGGGAGTTCCAGGTATTGTTTAAACATTGCAGTTGACATTTACCAAAGGTATGATGATCTTAACCTTGAAAAATGTGAAGGAATGATCCTTTCAGGGTGAATAATGTAGCTAGAATCATAGAATCATAGAAAAATAAAGGTTGGTAAGACCGCTAAGATTATCTAGTTCAGCTGTAAACCCAACACCACCATGCACACCAACCACATCCCTCAGTGCCGCATCTACACATTTCTTGAACCCCTCCAGGGATGGTGACTCCAGCACCTCCCTGGGCAGTCTGTTCCAATTCAAAGTGAAATTCTTGGAGGTCTGGTTTTTAATAAGTTCATAGTCCAAGTGAATCCACTCTGAATGAAATGAGAATTAACACAAAAAAGTTGGGAGATAATAGTCAGATAGCTGTAAGAAAATGTTGAGCCAATGGGGACACATCTCAAGACTGAAGCAACCTGCACTTCTTCAAGACGTGAAAGTGGAAATTTTAGCAAAATACAAGAAATTGGGTGACATAAAACTCATTTCTCACCACTTTGTAGAAAAATGGTTTGCAAAAACAAACTCTCTTGTCTTTCCCACACAATCTGCAGCAATGAGGTTTTTATAACAAGCATGAGGCCAGCTCTTGAAATAACTAGTGAACTGCATGTCATTTGTTCCAGCTAACCTCAGGTGCTTCCATCTGAGCTTGTTACTTAGAAGTCGCCTTGCAATCAGAAGAGAGAAATCCCTCTGACTGCAAGGAAGCCTTGGGTGATCTAATGTTTATATTTAATCAAAGAATCCCACCTTGACATCTTCCTCAACAACATAATCTTCAGTGATAGAAACAGAAAATATCCCAAGGTGACCGATATAAGATATGTTCTAATTGTCATGTCATCATCTAGTAATTATTTTTAATGTAATGTAAATACTTCTATTCTTAGAAATGATACTTGAGTAGGGAACAGGCAAAGGAAGGCAGAAATCAGCAGAACAATGTCAGCTGATTATTAATTAGATGGATCAGATTTAAAGCTATTTATATTTAATAAAAATGCTATTCACTAGCTATTGCTATTGATATCGTCCCCCACGATACCAGTGAAGTACTAACAACCACTAATGTTACCCTAAAGATGAAGGCTTGCTGGTCATTTAAAGCATAATTTGATCACAAATTCTACTGAAGACCTTGACTTAAGAACCAAGTGAGGAGATAAAGCTACAAGCAAGACATTACACGTCCATGTTTAACCTGAGGTTAGGAAGTGAATGTTGAATGAATTGACAATACCTGCAAACATATGTTGGAGTTTGGCTGTAGTTTGCCTGAGTGGGGACTCACATTCAGACAGTACAGCCATCACTATTGACTGCCACTGGATTTCATTTACATGTATTTCTAGCGGGACAAAATAAAGATTTTTCAGAGTTCTGAATTTTCTCTGTGTAGTGAAACTACTCAATAATAACCTGGATTTAGATAAAGAGAAGTAAAAGAACTTCCTAATTAGTTTATATTATGATAAAACGGAATACTCATAAGAGATTTGATCTTCTGTACACATTCCAATAGAAATGAAGGATTATCTTTCCAGCACACGATTTATTTGCAAAGATAAAGTGCAGACTGTTACACAGCCAGTGAGGTACGTCTGTTAATACCAGCAGGAGGAGTTTCACTAGGTGGCCATATGGACGCAAGCTGCCCAATCTCAAAGGGGACCTATTATTGGCATAAGTGTGCAGTAATCTTTCTTCCGTCCCATCACAAGTTCTGGTGACTCAGTAACTGGGCAAAAATAAAAAATAAATCAATAGTTTGCTTAGAGTTCCTGCCTCCCTCTGTACAGCAGAGAGATGGATGATAAAAAGAACACCCAGTCTGTGCTGTAGAATCAGCAAGAGGCAGTGCACTGCTTATAAGAACTACCACTGGACTATGTTAATTAGCACTGAAAAAAGCAAAGATTTATCTTAATGGAGTGCAAAAATAGTTTTCAGTTCCTCTATCCTCTTCACGTTACATATATAGTTCAACAAATATGAATATATGAAAATATGCTGCAAATATTTTTCTTGCACTCTCCATAAAAAGGTTAGCATGTGTACTGCATTTTTTTCTTGAGGGAAACAGATGTCAGGAACTAGGTACCTTGCTGTTGCCATAAATGTCCTCTCTGTCTGTGAAAGCTTTGTTTATTCCTCTTATACAGTTTCTCACTTCCTTTTCATTCTCTCTTTGACATCAGTTTATCTTTGAGTTCAGAATCTTAACTTGAACGTGCTCTCTGGAAGCATGACATGCTGTTATTATCAATGGAGTGCGCTGCTAGAAGAGGTGGGAACCTTGTGCTAACCTGAAGGATTCATTACAGGGTATTAAAGTTTAAGGACTGGGGGTATTTGGAAGGCCAGATTACCATCAGCTGCGTGGACACTTTTAGAGTGCATTCCTTTAAACAAACTGCATATACATTTTTCTTTGAGATGTCGGTGAGGCAGATTTCTCATTTTCCAAAAGCACTTCTGGATTCTTTCAGAGCCTTTTCACATCAGCATTATCTAACACTTGTGTAGCACAACAGAAGTGAAAGCCTTACATAAGGATTTTAGCATTAAATGGTCCAAATAGAAAAAACTGTAAGCTGGTCTTCAAAGGAGCACATAGACGACATCTGAGCAAAGGGGTTGAGAGCACCTCTGTTCATCTTTTCATGTATAATTTAATAATGAAGAGCAAATACACGTGGTGCTGCAGAAGCTGTTACTGATTTTAAAGGGCTCACTAGAAGCACTTTCTACACTTTGGCATGCAAGTTGTTTCATTCGGTTTCAAATGGATGGCAACCTGTTTAAACAAGTGCTGTATTATACTTTCCCCAGCACCGGGGAGAGACAAGGTACAGCATTTACAGCTGCCAGAGACATTCAGCAGCTCAATTATGAGATCCTTAACATTAGCGCTAACTCCACGTTCATTTTGTACTCATGCTATTCGACTCCAAGATGTAATTACACTTGTTACCAGCTACAATTTGCTGTCACCATGTAACTCTGAAGTGAATGAACAAAGCCTTTAGGGCTCTCTAGCCAAACAACATGAAAATGTTAAGGAGGAAGGACGTATAGCAACTATTTGTCATAATCATGGGACTCACTTCCTACTCCTCTATGTGGGTGATTCATCTCTTAGATTAAAATAACAGTCATTATTAAAAAATGCTCACAGTATGAAGAACTACCATCTGTGCTATGAATAGGAACTTCCGTAGAGTGCTGTGAAAATCTTCTTCGATATCTGCACAGATTGAGTGCGCACAGATCACAGTTGAGCAGGTATTTGTATGTTCTACTTCAGATGTTTCTAGAGATTTTGGATTGATTAAGAAAATCAGAATGAAACAAATTAAAATGAAAAACTAAGAAGCATTTTGCAGTTGAGAAAGTTTTATAATGAGGAAACAATAAGGACAGGAATTAAAGAAACAACATACTTCAGTATTATTGTTGTTGCTCAAGAGGTGATACCACAAAGTTCCAATCTAACGCCAAACATATTATAGGTGTGGTGGCATCTGCAGCATCCTAAGCACTGATGTACACATAGGTGTAAATTTAATGATATAATTTCTTTTAATGTTAATGTGAGAGGTAGATTGTGTGTTTTCGCAGTGGAAATTTCCAGTAGTTTCTGTAAACTACTGGATCTGGATCTGGATCAGAAACAATATTTCTGATTAGAAATTTTTGATCTCGAGCGTGTTTCTCACATATATGTGGTCAAAAAGTTCTGAGCAGTTGTTACATAACAAAAGCAGAATATCAAGATAAAGATTCAGGTGGAAAATACGGTCACATTAAATACCAGATTATCTGAGAAAAGACTTTGCAGGTGTAACCAAGGCAGTCCAAGGAAGTTGCTCGAGTGCCTGCAAAGTAAGCAATGAAGCTGATCTAGTGTGTCAAAGAGATGCTGCATTTAGAGATTCCAAAAATGAAAACAAATCTGGGGCAAATAAATAAGTCCACTTGTGTGAAGCTCTGACAGTTGTCTAAAAACTATTATGAAAATAATATTTAGTGCAATTCACTAAAAGAAGCAAAACTAATATAATAAGCTTTGTAAGCAGCTGTATTTCAAATACTGTTGAGAAGCCAGACAGAATATATTATAAAATTCAGTGATGATGAAGGTCAGCATAAGAATTTTAGAGACACTACTGAAAGCATAGCATCAAAAAATGGAGAATAAAATACCAAGTAAGAAAGGGATAACAAGATAACTTGCAGATTGTGGATTTAAAGAAAGGATGTTGGCAGCATCTGCTGCAAAAAGGAACACGTGGCTTGCAAACAAGCATTTCCAAGGGAAAAACCAAAGTCTGCTTTTGGCCACTTAATGCTTCAACTAGTGATGTGTCATCTAGGAAAAATACTGTGTTCTGAAATGATGGATTGGATGTTGCAAGGCAAGATGGGAACAAGCAGACTGATTCACTGAGACAGGGTGATAACTGAAACTTTCAGTGGTAAGACTATTGACCTCCTGTCCCTTCAGTAAAAGTGCAATGTGAGAATTAGTGCATAAATGAACTCCCTTTATGAGGATGGGCACTCAGAGGAGAAGCGAAGAAACACTGGAAACAGAACATAGAGATGACTGTGAGTTCACAAGATGTTACAAGGGAGGGTGGGTATGAATAGAAATAAGCAGCAGCTGCAGAAGTGAGTGGAAGCCTGAGATTTTGTTAAAGATGTAATGAGAGAGCTGTGCAGAAGTTTTATGGAACAGAAGGGAAAATAGGGGAGAGGAGGAAAGATTGGTAAGATATGGCCATTAATTTTAGAAGCACTAAAGAACTGAATTATGGGTCTTGATGAAAGCAATTTGTTTTGGCTTCATGGAAAACATAATAATCTGGCACTTCTCTCTTTCAAAGAGTTTAAGATCTCAAAACAGATAAGATTTTTAGCAGACTAAAATTCTACTAGGGTTCAAGATCCTGTTCCCTGCTTTTTAAGTTACGAGTTCAAAAGTCTTATCCTTGTTGACATTTGTTCCTGAGAAATATGTTAGAATACTCCCAGCGAAAGAAAATATTGTGAAGCCAGCAAATGGAACTACCATAAACTAACATGAAAGTACCAGGAACCAAAGGTGAGGATTTAATCTTAAGTGTCAAAATGTGAGGAATGTAAAAAACAGGAATATATTTAGATACTTTATTGATTTATTCCAAGATGCAGAAAAAGTTTCACCTCAGACCTGATTTTGCAGGTCCACTTTCACACAACATAGTTTTTGGTTTCTTCTGTAGACAAAGCATCCCTATAAGAATGTGACACCAAAAACTACTTGTTCTCGTTGCTGTGCCTTTATTTTGCCCTTATTTTGTTACTATTTTTCCCTTGTTAAAACATGAAAATTGCTGAAACGAGAACTTGCTTATCTACTAAATCAACACTTCAAATGTTTTAGGTGGCAAAGTCTGCAGATAGCGCCTAACATAAACATTTTATGATATTTCCTCAGAAAAATCTAATACTTCCCTTCCTATCGGAGGTCTCACAAGATCTCTGCATTTGCCTGTCAAACAGAAGCTGCGCAGCTGTAAGTAAATGATAATTGGAAAGATAATGTTGGTGGTATCCAGGCATCTCTCTCCAAGCAACTCAGTTGTGTGCTGTATGGAATCAAACCAGGATTGGCTGAGTAAGGGAATTTGCTGTTTCCCAGGAAAGGAAATTGCCTAAAGCACATCTGGAGAAACGCTCTACATGTTTAGTTTTGACAAAATATACATTTCAGCTCTTCTTATAAGGTGAGTTCTGAAGAGCGAGTATCGTCTTTCTAAAAAGGGAAAGCTCTAATTTGTACTTTAAATATACTGAGCACTTATTTGCTATTTTATGTCAAATATTATATACACTCAGCTATAACACAAGCAGGAAATCCCAGACTAAGCATCAGTATTTCATTTTGTAGGGTGAATGTATGACGAATGCAAACACTCCACTCCATACATTCAGTACAGATAAAGATGAGAACAATGAACATAAAAATACTGGGCAGCAGCAACTGGCCCAAATTATAAATTTCTGCTGAATCTCATGCTGGCATACGAAAGATTCCATGCCAATTTATCTACTACATTCCTTCCTACTCCAGTGTGGCTGAGAATGAACTGTGACACCTCATAACTGGAAGGAGTCAGATCTCTGTCATTCAGCTTTTCTGGAACAAGCCCTTCCTTTGCAGAATACTTGTTGTTATGCCTCTGAGGCTCAGTAGAAAAGCTGCATTCAGGCATCTTCCTTCCTCCTCCCCAGTTTTCAAGGACAAAAATGTATTTAACTGGCCTTACTTTTCACACCAGATTTCCAAATTTAGCTGTTACTACTTTCTTTCCCCCTGAACTCTGCCTGGCTTCCATTCCCCAGGGAGACAGAGAAGACCACTTCCTCCTCCACAGCTGGGAAAGCTGCTCCCGAGGGGACGGAAAGGGTTAAGGATCACAAACAAATGCTCCAAAAGATGCCCCAAATGCAGCACGCTCCCGTAGCGATGAGTTAAAGGGATGTATATTTATCCCGTTGGCAAGGTGAATGCTCACTAACGTTCCTGGGTGGTGGGAAAAAATTCTTCATTAGAGTAATACGAGTCCATCAGACCCGGATGGGGAAATAGCAAAACTCTCCCACTCCGCTCAGTTACTGCCACCGTGTCCAGGAATTACCAAGGAAAGGTCAGGGAAATGTGACCAGGGTGACTCCCAGGGTGCTCCTCAAGATGTGGATGAGAAGCACAAAGAACTTGTGGTTCCTGCTCTGCTGGTACAGGTCTGCCACCCAGCATTTGTTGCCTCCTGCACAAGGATACCTGTGCTTTCCATACCTTTTCCCTGAGATGCAAAGAGCTGCCGCAACAATTGGCCACACATTCATTCATTTCAAACAACAACAGCAACAAAAAACAACTGCAAAAGAACTGATTTCTCCTCCCAGTATTCATACAACCACAGTTCTCCCTAGTGGAGGTCTGAGATACAGCAGTGTGGCCAGGCAGCCTCCAAACTCCACTTTGTTCCCTGAAGTGGTGCTACTCTGGGGCCTCCCAGGGTCATGTATTGGTTTTCCTAAAGGAAAATAGGCCACACATCAAACCTTCAGAGTCTCTCCAGTCTCCCCTCAAAAATCCAGCAAACCCGAGCCACAGGATCGGGCTGGTGATGTGACCTGCCAGTGTGACATATGGGTGATAAGCTCAATAGAGATCCCAGAAGTGCTGATGTAATCAAGCCTCACATGGAAATCCTGTCTCACAGTTTCTCAGTGTCCCTTAAATCTCATCTTCTATGTGTGTACAGTCCCTTGAGTGGAAGCTTAATAATTAAAAAGAAATCATCTAACAGACTATACTGGCCAGCCTCATTTTTTCCTTTCCTATCTCATGAAGGGACTAAAAAAACCATGCAGAACAAATAAAACCATCTTCCAGTTCCTCTCATCAAGAAGATGCTTTCAGGGCTGCGGCATGTTGGTTTTCAGCACTGCTTTGCTGAAATATGGGAATATGGGAGTCCCATATTGCTTTGAGAGGAACAAAAGATGGGGAACGGATAATTTAAGGACAGTTGTATACAAGTCAACAGGAAACTCTCTTTTACCTTTGGAACAAGCAGACAAACAAAAAGCATTCAAATAAAAAAATAATGAATTTGGATGTCTGGTTAGATATCTAGAAATCCTTCACAGAATCGATGGTATAAATTTAATCCATGTGGCACAATAGCAGGTTTCTCAGTTACATTGCAACAATCTGCTATGCACATGGCATTAAACACCCTTTCAAAACGTTCCGTGTACTGCAAAGAAAACAAAATATATCTGTACTGTGCAGAAAGGTCCCAAAACTTCTGTAGCAATGCAGGTAGCTGTCACATTAATTTATTTTGCTATCACCACAGAAACTTCAATGGAAGTCAAGTACATCATTTTTGTGCCAAACTCCACAAATATGTATATTTTGTACAAAATGTGCTTGACTGTATCTCGAACTATGAACATCTTCCTCCATGTGCTCAGCCAGGAAGGATGAAGGGTGGCAGATGAGCACTGAGCAGGTCACAGTCCTGCCAGAACTCCAACCTTCCTGGGTGTCAGCAGAATGGAATTCCAGAGGCTGCCCTTTCCAGAAGTAACAACGCGTTATGTAAAGAAATCCCAACCGCTTTCGATAAGGGAAGCAAATGCAGTTAGCTGTTACAGCTCTTTTTGTCAACTCCTGAACACAGTTTTCATGACAGAAAGAGTAAAAACTACATTAATGTGCTGTGTTAGACATGGCAAGTTGTGTAAGATGGCCTGTCCCAAGAGACAGTGGTGAGACACACTGGGATCTTCTGTCTATCATTGAAGCTTTGGTGTCTGGTTGGACTAGCATGGCATTTGGTTACACAAGTTGGACAAGCAAGGCATTCCCCTTATTTTAACTGTGAGAAAACTTCAGCTCATAATGCCCAGCTGAGCAGAGCAGCCGGGTGGTTTCTCTCCAGGAATCACTGCTCTGTAGTGCTGGTTTCTAGAAGCCAACAACAGGGAAAGGAAACTTCTCTGACATTTCAGTGCACCCAGCTCTTTGCCAGGGGCTGGTGAGATAGTGTTGTGCTTTTGTGGGGTCATTTCTCGTTGCAGAGATCATGGGAGTGTGAAGGAGGGTGAAGCTCCTTTTTACAATCCTTTTGTACAGCCAAGCATCCACTTCCTCTCTGAGATGTCCCCTCACCTTTTCCAGGTGTCTCTTACTTAGGAGGGCAGGAACGGCCCCTCACCACAGGCAGTGCCTTGGTGCTGGTGGCTGTGTGAGGCTGGATCTGCAGCTCACATTGATGTTATCACTATCAGACACTATCACTATCACTATCAGCCAGTTCATACCGATAACAAACAACAAGAAGGATGAGTTTAATAACGTTTAGCTCCTGAAAGTCACTCACAGAAATGACTACTCGTGTCAGAGATCCTCTAACACACAGAGTCTGCGTTGGGCTGAAAACTTCTAATTCACCCCCTCTTGTTTCCTGTGCAAGGACGTGCCCCCGCTTGCTGCCGCATGCTCCGGACAGTGCCGAACTCTGCAGTAACCCCGTGCCTTAAGCACAAGCTAAATCACGTATTCCTTCGGCAAGTTAATAATAACAACCCCCCAAGCTCCCTCCAGAAGCACAAACGGGCGCCCGAGCCGTTTCCCATCACCGTGACCGCGCTGAGGATCGCTCCCCGCTCGGAGCAGCGCCCGGTGAGCTGCAGCGGGGCCGCCCGTGCCCAGGAAGCCCCTTGTAGCCGCCGGGGTCCCGCTCCCCTCGGGGCTCTCTCCGCCGTCCCGCGCCAGCGCGTCCTCCCGGAGGCGAGGGACCCCCCCGCGGAGGGAGGGAGGGAGGGGCGGCCCCTCCGCATGTCTGCCTTCCCCTACCAACTTATCATATAAGGAACGGGGGGAGCCGAGCACCGGCGGCAGCTCGGGACGCGGCGGAGCGGGAGGAGGCTTTCAGGAGGTGGGAAGGCGGCGGAGCTCGGGCCGGCTGTCCCTGGGCACCGGGCGGGCCGCCCGCAGCGCATGGCCGCGGGGCGCTGAGCTCCGAGCTCCGGGCCGGGACCTCCGCGGGCAGGAAGATGCGGCTGAGCGTCTACTTCACGTGGGGCTGCAGCATCGTCCTCGCCGCGGGATACAACGCCTTCGGGAAGGGCGCGGAGCCGGCGGGCAAGAAGCAGTACCAGGTCCAGCACGGGCCGTGCAGCTACACCTTCCTGCTGCCCGAGGCCGACAGCTGCCGGCCGCCCTACGTGCCCAACGCCGTGCAGCGCGACGCGCCGCTTGACTACGACGACTCCGTGCAGAGGCTGCAGCTGCTGGAGAACATCATGGAGAACAACACCCAGTGGCTCTTGAAGGTGGGATAACGTTTCTGTCCTGCGAACCGGGCTTGCGGTATCTCCCTAGATATGTCATGATGGGCTTCATCCCTTCTAACAACCCTAATATCATACAACACGTGCTCTGTGCTAGGTTTCTGACCTGCTTTTCTAGCCATGAGATGTCTCAAGTCTGGGTAGTTAACTTTCCAGCCCAGCAAGGAGCAGGGTTTGCTGTTACATTTGTGCCACTTGGCCAACCCGTAATGGCACGGGCAGGCAGCGAGTGTGTCTGAGAGCTCTGACATGAGAGCAGCAGCTCAGAGTGTATCATTAACTGGCATGGGCTGTTCTATCTCTGTTTAAACAATACAGAACGTGCCGTTATCTGAGGCGTGATAAAAAAAAATAAACTGAAACGTGACCTCAGAATTTGTAGGCAGAAAAGAGAGTGGGGAAAGCCACAGGGATAAGTGTAGCTCCATGTGAGGAATGCCAGGAGGGCTTGCCGTGAGGTTAGTCTGCTGAAGTGATGGGATTGCAAGAAAGTTCACTGGCGGATATCCTTCACATCCTGTAACATTTCCACTCAGACGTAGAAATATTCAAGGAAAAACACACTCGGCTCAAGGTGTTTCAGATGCCACATAGCTTCCTTTAGTGCCACTCCACTGGAACTAAAGGATTTATTGCCCCAATGGCAACATTTGTAAAGTTATACCTGAAACAGCTGGAAAACGTTATACTGCATCCATTCTTAATGTGACTGGAGAATAAACCTGGCCACCGTGCCACATGTTTACAGGAACTCGATTCTAGATGTGACAGCTCAGTGTATCTCGCTGCCACCTGGAAGAGAGTGACTGTACAGTTTAATTGCATCATAAATGTGCAATCCTATGCTTATGCCCATCTGCCAAGCAGTAAATACGCTGAGGACTTAACTGAGAAGTAGATGCAGTGATTGCGGAATGATGCCCTATGGGTTTATTTCTCAAAGAAATGTTGCAAATGGAGAGAATTCAGAATTATCTGTAGTAAGCGATCCCTCCTTCATTCTGAAGTCACATCATTAGAACATAATCTTGCATTGGGGTTGCCTTTACTCATCAGTTGCAGCATTACAGAAATAGCATGACAGAATCAAATAAACCTGCTAGTGAGTGTGTGTGTCCTTCAGAAACAGAGGCCTCTTCAAAGCAGAAAGTGCATTGTGTTCATCTACCTGAAAATGAGCACAAAAGCTTAAATCCAAAATGCACACACTCCAAGTGTGCATCTAAGACTGTCTTTATGGGCTCAGGATGCGTAATCCCATAAATTTGGGAAAGCTCGCAATGTCAGTAGCCTCATTTTACTTCTAATGTCACAGGCAAACTTACTTCCCTCCACATATGGACTTACCTTGCTACTTATTAATTTACAGCACTCGCTATTGTAATGTTAGACCGACATTACCAGATGTGCAGTGCAGGATGAAAACCACACAAAGTAACACAGCCTCATCTCCCCAGCTGGTAAGCAGCTTCCCAGCACAAACAGCAAAATCACACACGGTGCTCCTCTGCTAAGTGCCACTTAAGTAGGAAAACAGCATCATAAGTGACATCAGGTAAACAGAAAGCAGCCAGCAAATTCCAGCATCCTTATTTAGTCAAAACTGCACTTTTCCTGTCACCCTCTGGGAAGTCAGCTACAAGAGGAATAGGATAAAATAGGATAAGTGCCTCCAACCAACTCTTTAGGGGAGCAAAAGGCAGATTCTGTTTTACAAGGCAGAGAAGTGTTTCTTTCAGTTGAGCACAGATTTCCAAGTAAGATGCTGTAGAACAGACTGGTTTTATTTTTTTTCTAGCTCTTCCACAGCTAAACATCCTGTAAAATCAGCACTGTTTGCCTTTTTCACTATTTTAACACCTGCTCTCTATGTCATCTGTTTTGTTCACAAAGAGGTTCCAACAAAAGTTGCCTTTCCTCAGATTTGCTTTGCTGGTGACACCTGGTCTGCCAAGTGAGGATGAAAAGCAAACAATAACCTTTAAAGTTGCTTACTGAGTTCACTTGATGTCTTAGTGCTTTTATTTTTTAAGACCACCAATACTCATTCCTAGGTTCCTATTTCAAGTTACCAAAATATAACACCAGATTATTCAAGGCTTGTAAAGAAAAATATGTATTCACATAGTGTAATATAAGATTAATTTTAAAATAAGCTGATATTAATGCCTTAGCAATTGTACAAAAGCCGCTCTAGATTTTGCTTTGGAAAAATAGTTTTGCTTACTGAAGAGGCAGCATCGCCTGTTTTCTTTTGAAGTTGAGTAAGAAAAATATATGCCACGCTTTTAGTGCGGATTAACTTTTAAAAGCTCTTCCTGAAGTCCTGCACATCTCAAAACATTTTTACACTCCTCCCTCCCCCGTCCTGCCTTTAATCCATCAACTAAAGGAAACATTATGTTTCTGAATGAACAGTAGGCTGTATGAATGGAACAGCATGGGAAGTGTGTGCTTTATCTGGTTAATGGACAAACACAATGGGAAGAAAATTTGTTATGTAGGGCCAGGTTCTTTCCTGCTCTCGTCCTGCACACAGAGCAGAAGACTTTGTTCTACCGTTGCTACCCATTAAATTGGCTGCTGCTTCATGAAAACCCTTCTTTTTTTTTCCTCCTGTCTATATTGCTTTAATGCCTTATGCCACCACATTGCATTCCATACATATAAGTGGAATGTCTTTTCAAAAGTAGATTATGCTTAAGGGTTCAGATGACATACTAGGACAAACCACTATTCCCCCTAATCCAGTGTTTAGCAGTAATCCAGTAAGCAATGCTATAGAGCAAAGGGCAAAACCCTAGATCAATTGTGCAATAACATACCTGAAATGAACTTTCTTCCCAGATCTTCCCTACTTTGGGGTCAATTTATGTACTACAAGAGTAAGATTTTCAGTTTGGGGGGGTAGGAGTTTGAGATACAGATGAGATACAAGACTGAAAGTTTTAAGTATAGTCACGTACACTGGGCATTATCCTTGAGAACTTCTTAGTATTATAATAGTAATACTAATAGTCTCGTGCGGGTTGGAAGGGACCTTAGAGATCATCGAGTCCAACCCCCGGGATTCGAGCTGCAGAGTGGCACTTCTACCACTTGCGCCACAGGGGATTCAAACACCCATGCCCCGGTGTTGCAACGCGGCACTTCTACCACTGCGCCACCAGGGCACACAATATATTCTTTATATATAAATAACATTGGGTTTTCAAATATTCCCAGAAGACAGATGATTCCCGTAAGGTCCACAATTAAACAAATCTCTATCCAAATTAATGGCGTTCCGTCATTTGGAAACATGACAGTTCCACTGAAGAAACTGTATTTTTTTCAGGTATTAGGGTACTGAAATAACCCGATGCTTGCTTGAATTTACTTCTTAGTACATAAACTAGATCCTGCTTTAGACCAGGAGGACGTAGGAATCTGTCCAAAGCAATAGAATGCAAGTGGATCATTTATAATTTTTTTTCCTTTTAGAAACAGTCAAAAACAATTTATGATGAAACTGATAATAGCACGTGGAATATAGGTAATTTATCTTTTAGCACATCGACAAGTCAATAGACGAAAACTAAAATCTGTGCCAGGAGTCAGCAGTAATCCTAAAACTAGAATTTTACCATGAACCATCCTAGACGGGGGATACTTTGCTGACAGAGATGCAGTATCTTTGGGTACTCTGAACTGATCTTTGCTTTTTCTTACCCTTGGAAGCTAGAAAGCCTTTGTCATTTTGAAACATGCTTCTTCTCTAGGGAAAACAAATTCCGACGTTTTAAGATGTATGGGAATAGATATGTTTAACATTTTATGAATAAGTACCAATGAATGGTTATAATTATTGCAATACTTGTACAGAAGTTCATATCTCAAATATGAAAAAGATATTCTGACATGCATCGTCCAAAAAACATCTGCATGCAATAGATAAGGACAAATATATGTAAAGCACTGGATTTTGAAATACGCAAGAGATGTTTCTGACTCTGAATCAAGGGCTGCATTCCATTCTTAAGTGATGCATCTGTTTTCACTTACATGTGAAAAGTGCTTGTTTCTGTATATCAACTATGTATTTGCTAAGCAAGAGCACTGGCATGACTGAAAAAGAAAATACTGTTTTACTTTGAGTATAGTACATATTACCGGATAAAGTTTCCAGGCTACTTTAGATGATCTGACTCTGCAGTTTACTGTTGCATCTCCTGAAGGTAAATTCTTGTGAAAAGATTTGAAATTTTTCTTGCATGTGTTTAAAAACTGGTGTAAAGACTGTTTCTGTGTCATTCCACAAATACCAGATTGATGAAACAGGTATGAAAATGTACAAAACCATTGAAGAGAAGCAGAGATTTTCTTGTGTATGTCTACAAGAAAAAAATGGAACTTGAAAACTCATCATCTTCAAGATGTGATTAGAAAAAAATATGGTAGACAGATGCTTGTTTTACTGAACCAGTCTCTTATTAGCATTCAAAGTAGATTTTCAAGTGCTCTGTTTGTTATCAATATGGTCACCACCTTTGGCTGGTCCAGATAGCAAATTGGAAGACATCATTAATTATTGACAGTAAGTGTTGTTTTGTTTTCTGCTCCTTCAAGTGCACGTATAGGAAATAAACCTGGAGATGCTTGAGTTGACAGTCCTTTGTGTGCATAACCAATAAATACACTGCAAAGCTCAACAGTACAACCTCTCTCTAGAATGTTGTAGAACCTCCTGCTGAGAGACTGAATTCCACAGCAGTATTTATTTTACAGACAGTTAACTTATTAGTGCTCCGTCTTTGTTGTTCATCTTGAATTAATTCAGCAACATGCACCCCCTTCAAGTCTACCAAGAAAAACAACTATTACCTTTTCCTTGATTCCTTCCTGAGCAGAAGAAGCAAACTGTGACAAAGGGATTGCCTAGAACTGAATTCTGCCTAAGAGACACAGATGACCATTTCTAACCTTCAAAATAGGAATATCAGTACCTCTGGTGACTCTATTTAATTCTCATTCTCACTCTGCAGCATTTGTGTTTTTGAAAATATACCACATTCTACATTTTTCAATTCACAAAACTTTTGACGGTGAACCAAGGGAACTCAGTAAATCACTAATTATTTTGTATCTTTTTAATATAATTTAATGTAAGGAACTGCTGCTGCACCTATTGTTAATGGGATTTAGCTTTGGCTGAAATGCGGGAGCAGGGCAGCGTAAGCCTTTCTGCACCAGTATGTCCATTATAGGGACAGACATGCAAAACACTGCCAGCTGATTTAGAAGATATTCTCTCCAGCCTTAGATTACGGTCTGAGGCAGAGAGGTGCCACTCTCTGATCCTTTTCTGGATTTTAGCAAACCCAGAATTTTGTCAGATGACTCAGACTATCTTAATTAGCTCCCTAGAGTATGTTCAGTCTGTCTTCTGAGCCTGGAAGAAAAGCAAGAGGAATGGAAAAGTGGAAATTCCCCTTAAAGAGGCAGAATTATCAGTACTGCTGAAGAAGCTGCAAAAGCTAGCATGCTGCATAGCCCTTATCCTGGCATGAAGCTTTGGAATAAAGTTTATAAAACTCAGAATCTAGAGACAGTAAGTGGATAGTAGAAGAGTGGAGCATGCTACAGAGATGATAGAAAATATACCAATCAACATTACACATCCCATTTGTTACAGCAGCTCAGGAGTGATAATTGAATCAGGACCGATGGCCTTTCCCTTGAGTTTGGTGTTCCCATTCCCACATTCTGACAGAATGGAACAAAAGATGCAAATTGCTCTTCAGAGAATAAGGGTTCTGGCAGCCAGTTAGCAGTAGGAGGGTTACGGATGGGAGTCTTACAGATACCAGGACAAACTGTAGATTTTCTTAAGCACTCAGGGAAAATGGGAGAAAGATGGCACTTGAATGAAAAAAAATACACTCTGCATATACTAGTATATGAAATGAGGATATCGCACTGAGAAAATATGTTGGCAGTCGAAACGCACCCAAGTAAATCTCTCACTGGTAATAACAGCTAAACCACTGAAAAAACAGTTTGTCAGTGCACTATAAATATCAGTGTGACCTTCAAGAAAAAGGGAATTTCTATGGGACTGAGTGAGAAGCTTTAAGATAAGCACACACATTTTTGATGCCATTTTAGTATCTGAATTTCTCAAAGTAACAAAACATAAATTACAGGTGAAAAAATAATAGGAGGATCAGATAATTTGGCAGGGTTAAATATCTGGAAAAAAACCAGAGGTATGGCACTGTAATTTAATACTCAGAAATGCCTTAGAGATATGGCACATTCCACAGTGGAACAAATTATACCAAATAACCTCACACATACCAAAAAAGTGAAAGAGCACTTTACAACTGGAAATACTGTGATCACTTCATTTCCTTTAGCAGGTGTATCTCTAGGAAATGGAGCAGAGGAAAAAGACTCACGCTTTTTCTGTACAATTCAACTACTGTTTGGTGAATCTAAAGTCTGTTTCAAGCTTAGTGGAAATGTCACAGAATTCCCCAAGTTACAAAATCCAGATTCATACTTCATGAGAAAAAAGGAATCGCATACCTAAATAGTCTTGCAAACACTCAGTGTGTTGGTTTTCAAGCTGCCTAGAAAAATACGGTTATATGCTTAAGTTAAAAAAAATAAAGTGCTCACTACGTTTTCCAGGCCAAATGATTACTGGAAATCATATTAGTTTTCATCTGTTGGTGCAGCCGGTTAACTAACCCTAAAGCTGAGATGATGGTTATGAAGCTCAGGAAATGCATTCTGCAGTTTGCATGATGAAGAGGCTGGCTGTCCTCATTTCAACTTCTGGAAAGAGAGAGGGAAGCTACAGGAACTTTCATGTTGTCTTTATACTGCCCATACCAACCTTAATTACTTTATCTAATAATCTTCCAAAGGCTTATTGAGGTCATAAGAAGGCCTTGCTGCTTAAAAATGAGATACTGACAGAATACACAACCTTCTCTCCGTTGACTCCTGTTAGTAAAAACATGGAAATCTAGCATCCTTCACAGAATAACGTAATCCACGTATTCTGTAAGGAGAGAATCATTTCTCTCTCTAGATGAGTGAATACTCCACAGTTCTTGCATGCCATCAACTTTCTCTACAATCAAGCTGTCTCCAGAGATTCCTGTCAACCCCAATCATCTAGTATTTTAACTTTGCCCCAAAACTGTAATATTTTCAGTTTTGTATTGGTATTCAGGCCTTTAGAAAAAACCAAAAAAAACCAAAAAAAAAACCTATATAGGGTATCATCTGGGGAGCAATATTTCAACTTTTTGTCATCAACTCTGGTCAGATTCAAATCAGTGTTTTGTGGTAATGTGGCTGAGAGCTTAACAGAGTATTTTGTTGAACAGCTTGCTGCATGATCTAAGTATTACAAGAGGAAATTAAAAAGCTTTGCCAGATACATCACAACTACCTCAATGTTAGCAAGTCAAATTCTTGAAGAGGCATTCCATTTTACACTCTGTAGTGCTTTTTATTAATGTAACTATTGAGATACTGGAGCACTTCTACGGGGACAAGCTGAGAGAGCTGGGGCTGTTCAGCCTGGAGAAGAGAAGGTTTTGAGGTGACTTGATAGCAGACTTTCAGTATCTAAAGGGGAGCTACAGGAAAGAAGCGGACAGAGACTCTAGCGGGGTCTGTGGCAATAGAACAAGACAAAATGGTTTCAGACATAAGGAGGGTAGATTTAGGTTGGATATAAGGAAAAAGACTTTTACAGTGAGAGTGGTGAGGCCCTGGAACAGCTTCCCCAGAGATGTGGTTGATGCCCCACCTCTGGAGACTTTCATGGCAAGGCTGGATCAGGACCTGGGCAACCTGATCTAGCTGTGGTGGCCCTGTTTATTGCAGGGGTGTTGGACTACATGATCTTAAGATGTCCCTTCCAGCTCTAAGGATTCTATGATTCTACAGTTCTACTGATAGCATTTCAAAAGTGTCCTGAAAGCATATGTGATGACTGGAATCATTTAGTCTAGTTAAAACTAGTGTATTAGAGAATTCTTTCGTGGGACAGCATAATCAATTACACAATTGGTGTCATTTAAGCTACTTCAGAAGCAACATTTCTTTATGCTTTTGAATAAATTGTTTGTTGAAACCACATGATACACACATAGGCAAATATTTGATCTTTAATTATTACTCCACCTAACAAGACTTTTTGATAGAGAGAAAAACTAAAGTTCTCATATTTGAATAAATTAAAACTGTACCTGTTAAAAACAGTGGGAACTTCTTTAAATCTCTAGTGAAAAAATAACAGCCTGATTGAACAATTTAATAATCTTAGTCCAAACAACAGTCTGCAGACCTGTTCATTTTCACAAAACAGGCATTAAGGGGTCTTTCATCTCATGGATCAGCTTCACTGCTATGCTTTCAGGTCTGCACCTGCCATGTGTGGTCCTGGAAAGAAAAAAAGCTCTTTTGTTCCATTCTGTCAGGGTGTTGGAATGAGGAGACACCCAGTTGAGTGGGAAGTGCGTTTCCTGGGCAGTAGCCACAGCCCTTACCCCTAGCAGCTCCCCAGCCCCCACAGGTGCTACCTGACGTCAGTACGCCAGATGGAAGTCTTTCATCTTATGACCTGATGTGTAGTCTTGTCCTGAGGCATTTGAGTGTGCTGAGAGGTTTAATTTTGATAGCTATCACCTAAAAAACATCTTTGTTTTGTCTTCCTCTGAAGAACTTGTATGGATCACACTGAGATACTTCATTTACTTCCCGCAGGTCCTTCGAACACAAACAATGTTGTGTACAATTGCTTTTCTTTGAAACAATTTTCCTCCCCATTTCCCATTCACAAGAGGTAAACACTTGCAAGATCCTAGCTTGAATCAAAAGATTCAATGTGAAATACAAAGCAGCTCTTTCGAGAGGACGTGCCACTTATTCATGAGCAATAGCCTACTTTTACACTTCACCAGCCACCAACTGGCCATCTACCTCAGCTGTGCGAAAGTCATCATCGGAATATCACAAACACTCCAAATCAAATGTAAAATACATGTAACAGTGGCAGAGGTGTTTACCATACTGTTCTGTTACATTAACAGAGAACCTATCCATTGCAAACATTTAATATTCAATAAAATTCCCTGGTGAAGACTTACAGAAAAAAAATCCACTGTTTTGCTTTCTTTTTTCTTCTTTGGAAACAAACAAACAAACAAAACCAACCCACAATGGGCTATAAACGGGGTAATGCAGCTATTCAAAGGTAACGCCAACCTGCATCTTTTTTTAATACAACTTCAACTAAATTGGTCTAGTAGGAAAGAGCTGGCTTAAGTAAGTGAGTTATAACAGGCAAAATCTTAGATTTCTTTATACTTTTAAGGAAATGGCTTTTTTTTTTTTTTAATTTAAAAAAGGTCTACATTTCCTTGGATGAGGTTCAGACTTTGACCTCATATTAACTATTGCTGTGTTTTTCACTTATGTCAAACTTCCATCGTGATGCCGCATTTTCTGTCTCATATAATGATTACCAGCAAAGTGGTAGCAATTTAAAAAATGCACAGAAAAAACACCCAACAACTCAACACAAAATCAACCAGCTGATCAACAAACAAGAGACAAATCCAACTTAATGTGACTGTTACTAGAGCCTTAATGGGAATGCTTTGTGAAAACTACCCTGACGTGATGAAACGAAGTCCAAGTAATGAGAGGGTAAACCTCAGCACTAATAACCTAACCCTTAGGAGAGCTATAAACTGCAACAAGTATAAACAATCTGACCCCTGCTGAAGACTTACCAAATACAAACAAGGACTCTGACAGAAGAGAATAGGACAAATAGTTAAACTACAGTTTACCAGCAACGGGAGAATGTTTAAATATAGTTTAGTAATATCCTTTTTTTTTTTTTTTCCTGACACTTCCATGTTTATTTGATTTACTTGCAGAAGAAACTTATCCGTGTCTTGACATTTTCTTCGTTAGGCTAAACTTGATTATTTTAAGAAGGCTCTGATGACAGCAAACAAAATCCCAGGCATGTAGAAAAGTTCCCACTGATTTTTTAGTGAAACAGATTTCATCTTATGTATCTAAAAATTTGTTTGTATTAAAAGGCAAAATATTACTTTTTAAACAATTTGAAGTTGCTAATGGAATAAAACAGCAAATCAAACACAGGCTCTAAGTCTTTTTTTCACGTAGACTAACTTGTAAGGATACCAACAGGAATGCAATGGTGATGAGTTTAATCACAAGGAAATGCACATCTTCATTTTCTTGTCCCTCTGAAATCACTGTGGGAATAAAGCTTCCTAAGAGGCTAATCCAGTCAAGTTCTTCATTTTCCCCAGTGGGTTTCCCTCCAGCTGCACCATGTGAGCCAATTAGACAATTCATCTCTTCCAGCTCTTTCGTAACTCATTGTCTTTATGAATTCCCAGTTGCCTTTCACATCCCTGACACAAAAAATTTTGCACTTACTCAGATTTGAATCCTTTTTTTTTCTCTTTTTTCCCTCCTTTTGTCTCTTTAAAGCCATTCATCTTCCTGACTGGACAGTCTGTATTCCCTTTTCACTATGTTTTAAATTCTGGAGTGTTTTGTTTTCACTGTTAAATTTATTTGCAACTCTCACCTACATGCGTACTCCTCTGGTTAAGAGGCCGCACATAGCATCAACGATCTTGTACTTTTTCCACTGCTGTATCTGCTTGGTCATCTTCAGAGCAGTCTTGCATCCAAGAAAGTCTCCTGAAAGTGCCACTAAAAGTCTCCCTCTTCAATGGGCCGCCCCAGGCAGACAGCTTCCTCTCATGTAATACCCATCCTAAAGTGCATACTTTGGTTCTCTGCCATTTTTGCTGAAAGCTGCTCCCCTTCTGTTACAATCAATAGCAATAGAACTGTTTGTTTAGCTAGGGATCTGGCTCCTGTTTCTGGTCTTCATTGAAAGGCCCCAAGAGGTGGCTGTCTGGCTCTAGGCTTTCAGAAGCACTGACTGGAACTCAGCTCAAGAGGTGACCTTCCATCACTAATTGAGCACTCTGCAGGGCACTAAGGACAAAGAGGAAGTTTTCTTCTCGGTGCTGTTCCAATAAACTAAACTGCTTACTTTCAAATAGATAAACCAAGCTATTGAGGCAAAAACAAATATATATATTTTTTTATTTATTGGGATTACATCATTTAAAATATTTTTTTTCTGAAGCATGTATGTTACACACTACATTTTGCTTCTGCAATATACTGCCTATAAGCACTGATCTTTTTTCCAAATATTTGTGTTTGACCACTCTTAACACAGGAGCTTCCTGTTTTATCTTTCAAGCACGGAATTCCTCAGAAGCTTTTGCTTTTAAGACTCTTAACTGCGCTAACAGAACAACAGCAAATAAATAAGTACCATTAGAGCAGAATAAACCAAGATGTTCAGGTTTTGAACTAAGTGGAGGTGAGCACCTGAACTTCCCTTCAGGCAGAACTGTATGCTACCAATAGTCAGTCAAGTCCATTTTGGTTCTGGAGTCCTGCTTCCCTGACCCAGTAACTCAGCAATGGCAGGGAAATTCTCAGACAGCTCAGGTCTGGTAAATAAGGAGTTTATAGGCTCAGGAAGAAATTTTATCAATTTTTTAGATATAGCAGCATACCCTGACCATGTAGTGTATTAGCAATCGAAGCAATGGAGAGGGAAGTTTTTTTGCTTCTTTGTCCTGCCTGTCTCAGAGATGCATAATGGCTTACAAATGGAACCATGTGAGATGAAGGTTTTCCCTTTTTGGAAATGTACAGGAAAATCAGCCTGTGAATTCTTTGTGGGGAAATTCAGTCCTTCAAAACTGAAATCAGCAGCTGATCTTCAAGTCTGGAACATCTGAAAACTGGCGTGTCTTCAGCTTAAATTAATGATTCTCTCTTATTAGCATCATCAGGGCATCTTCAGAGAACCTTCTAAAACCTCCTTAAACTTTATTTGGCATTCTATATACTACAGAGTCTAAAAATTTCTCAAAGTGCTTTCAGTTTCCTCTATCTGTGAAATAAAAAAAATAAAAAATAAAAAAAAGATCTAATGATTTTTCATGCTGAAAGGTGTTCTCTTTGAAAAAGGAGACACCCAGTTTTATAGCTTACAAAAGGGACTAATTGTATTCCACAGCTTCCTAACTAGTTTGATCCTTGAACTCCGAATCATTCTTCCTCCTGGTTGGAAGTGGAATGCAAGACAACTGCTTCCCTAGAAAGCAATGCTGAGAATGAGCTGTGAATGCCTAGCTCTCATTCACTTCCCCAGTAGCATAGTTTGAAGAAGAGGAATTTGCTTCATGTTTCCTCAGAAAACTGTTGTATCACACCACGATCTCTTCTGTAAAATAAGCTGTTTTGATGAAAGGGGAATTCATAACAGGCTTCATTTGATATTGTAAATTGAGAAAAAAGTAGTTTCTTATTAAGGAACCTCTGTACCAGATACAAAATGCCTAAAAATATTCTAAAGTACATAAAGCTACGTAGCTTTGCTGTTCATAAAAATATATCCTAAGTAGTCTATTCATCATACCTAATAGAAAGTTCATTTTCTGCTGCCTGTGGCTCAACGGAATGGAAAAAAATACAAAAATGAAAAAGCACTACTTCAGCTCCGGGATAGCACCTGTGTTTACCCAAATTTGTATTTTCTATACCAGAATTTCATCTTCACACCAGTCTGGAAGTCTTGATTCACTGAGAGTACCATGCAAATGCAACATACAGCTGAAAACTTGTAGAGTTTTCTCTCAAAAGTTTGAATATTTAATTTGTGACGTTTGAAGTTATAGTTCAGTGCTATAAGCCAGTATTAAAAAAATTTAGTATGGGTTGGCAATAAGTCTTAAACAGTTCGTAAATAAGGAATCTTGCTCCCGAATTGTTGTGGCTTGTTACACATAATGAGGAATATTTATATTCATTTCAGTGAATGGCAGAAGCATCACTGGCTTCATGCCTTCCTGGCTTCAGTGCTACTGAACTTCGGCAAAATGCCATTCATGACTCAGACTATTTATTTATTTCTTCTTTATTTTTAGACTAGTGGGAACTTTATGAATTCCTTCCCTGATTTCTAAAAGAAATATCATTTAGCTGTGATCTTGAAGAACAGTGATTCAGAATCTTAGATTACTGCCCTGATGACCATCTGTAAATCTTCATGAGAATGGTTAATCACCAAATAGTTGGGGTTAGGTCTGAAGAAACTGTTGTTAAATTTTACTTCAAAATTATTTCTTTACCTGCACAGAAATTCAGATTATTAAAAGATTTGTCCAGATGAATACATAGTTTCTATTAGCAACATTTTTTTGAATCCACAGTATGTTTGTGATTTTATTTACATTTGGTACAAAATGCTTATCTATGTGCCATAAAACATGTATGCTTCACTGGTAGTACAAAGCACCTAATGTCATCCTCCAAGTGACAAACTACCTGAAAACAAATCTACAGTTAAGAGAGCAGTAGTGAGACATCAGCTGTGCAAAGCAGGATCAGGGTGTGGAGTCTTGGGAGCTCAACTTCTGAAAGCTGGACTTGATGATCATTATCTCTTGCCCAGGTGGCCAAGAGGGCCAACAGCATCCTGGCCTGTATAAGAAATAGTGTGACCAGTAGGAGTAGAGAGGTGATCATCCCCCTGTACTCAGCACTGGTGTGGCCACATCTTGAGTACTGTGTTCAGTTTTGGGCTCCTCATTACAAGAAAGACATTGAGGCCCTGGAACGTGTCCACAGAAGGGCAATGAAACTGGTGAGGGGTCTGGAGCACAAGTCCTATGGGAAGCAGCTCAGAGAGCTGGGATCATTTAGCCTGGAGAAGAGGAGGCTCAGGGGAGACCTCATTACACTCTACAACTTCCTGAAGGGAGGCTGTGATGAGGAAGGGCTTGGCCTCTTCTCCCACGCAACAAACAGGACCCGAGGAAATGGCTGCAAGTTGTACCAGAGGAGGTTTAGATTAGACATAAGAAAGAACTTTTTCTCTCAGAGAGTGGTCAGGCACTGGAATGGCTGCCCAGGGAGGTGGCGGAGTTGCCATCCCTGGCAGTGTTCAAGAGGCACCTGGATGAGGAGCTACAAGATCTGGTTTAGTGGTTCCCTGTAGCTACGGTAATGGGTAATGGGAAGACGGTTGGACTGGATGATCCTGTAGGTCCTTTCCAACCTTGTGATTCCATGATTCTGTGATATGATGATTATTACCCTTTCAACTTGGGGTATTCTATGATTCTAAGTTTACCTACCCTTCGGGTAGGGGGTAGTTTCAGATCTCAGTGCCTCTTCCCTTTCTTCCCTTTCCCTAGATACTTTTTTTTTTCTTCTTTTTTTTTTTTTTGGAGGTCATGATTTCATCACTGTTTAGTACAAAATACTTCCAGTCAAGAATACATAATAAAAGTAATTGTCTATTGAGATTTGTGGAGATGATAGAGGCCCTTCATGCATTTAGTCTTTTACTATATTAATGAAATATTTATTTTTTATTCAAGTAATTATTCCCAAAGAAAGTTGGATTTTTTACGCTTTGATGGAAAATATAAATGCTTGATAAACACCTCACCCTATATAAAATATATTCTTGCATCTGATTAACTTAATAAGTCCATAAATGGCATTAACAGAATCATCTCTGCATATAATTTATTTCTATTCTAAGAGTTAGCATTTAAATCTTTTGTATTTTATTTACACAGTTTTAGTTTTAATTTTTTTCTAATAAATCACAGTTCACGTTCAGCTAGTAATCATTTATGATGTTACTTTCACCTTCTGTCTGCTGACAGGAAAATGAGATAAGAGAAAAATCTTAGCTGGAGGTCTGGAGAGGCTGACATGCTCAATGGAGCATGTAAAAAGCTAATACCAAAGAGACATCTCAAGCATTCCAATATACATTCCCAAAAGATTTTTGTTTTCCCTCCCTTGAGAAACAGCAAATAGTCCATAGGGACTTCCTGCACTAGGGAAGGAAATGAAATGTCCACTTTCCAGACGCAGGCACTTTTTTCTTCTGCAGTGCACTGCTTTTCCCAAAAGTCAGAGGCTACTGAAGTTGATATCTGACTTCTAGAAAACTGTTTTATTTTAATAAAAGCTAATTTAAAATAGCTGAAGATCTGATTGATGTTGATTGATGCAATGCCTTTTAAAACATTTTTCCTTAAGTCTATCAAGATGAGTCTTAGAAGGCATAGTGGTTCCTCTTTTTTTCCCCCCTCTTCCTAACTATAAGCAGTAGCAACACTGATAGATTTTGAAAACAAGTATGAAAGCTGGGACATTTTAGTAGGGATGTAGGACAAATAACAAAAGCTTTTGACACCTCAATATATGTCAAACATTGTTGCTTCAATGCAAACTTTAAAAAATGGTCTCCTATAATTGCTGCAGTTGCTGAATTTATGTGGCTAAAGATATTTTTCATGCAAGATTTTGCTGATTCAAATGTAGGGCTACTGCGGTATGAGGTCAGATAAATTTTGACCTCCTTGATATTTCTACTAGCAGGTATGGTATTAGAAAGAATGCATTACAAAAAAAGTAAAGATGATTTTCAGTTTTCAATAGACAGTTTGTAAGAAAGCCCAAAAACATATGCTTTTGGAACTTTCTCAAATCTACAGAGGATGCCCTTCCAAGTAGAAAATTATTTAATTCAGTAACCTGCATTTGATTCAAGGAAAAAAAGATCAGATCTTGATAGATTCTAATGAACACAGGAATTACGCAAATGATCATGCTGCTCCAGTCATCTACCTGCTTCTTCCAGTGGATACAGCACTGGGTAGAAAGTCATGATTAATACTATCACTCTTTCTGAAAATAAACACTACAATTGACACAAATGGATTATAAACATTAAAAAGAAATCACCAAGCTTTATACAGAAAGACCATTTGTGCCAGTAACAGACAAATTCAATAATATGAAACAAGCGGCTGGTACTATTTCTTCCATAACTATGGGGTGACATTTAGAAAAGAAGGAATATATATTCATATAGCTGAAATTTCTGCCAAGAATTTCATTTGTATAGACTAATCATTTGGCAGCAAAGAGCAAAACTAAGAACTCATTTATAACTTTAATTGAAAAAAAAATATTAAGTGTCTAGAAAATGTACAAATAATTTACTGATTCTTTGGAAAATCATTCTGTAATGTGGACACAAACTGTATAACAGCAATTAGGAAGGCTCTTCATTTAAATGGCTCTTCACAAACCTCTCCCAACAGTCTGAAAACAAATTTCTGCTAACACATACTCTACATGTTGTCTTTTCTTTCCTGCCAATTTAAAGCTTATAAAAATTAAGACAGACAACCTTGGCTATAAAAGTAATGTTTTGGAATGTACTCTAATACATCTTTTGGCAGGTTAGCTGAAGTATTTCAAGCAAATTTTAAGATTTTGTATGATCTGAAATCCTGAAGCATGACAACCCCAATTTGATATCCTTAGAGAATTTTGTCTCTCTAAAAATATGTAGCCATAACTATATTTCAAACCTTAAATACATTTTCATTTTATTTCCCAGCTGCTTTTCTAATTTAAGCATATTTTGAAAGACATGCTTTTTTTCCCTCTGTGCTTTCATTTTTTTTTTAAATATTTGCTTCTTTCAAGAATACGTGCCAGCCAAAGACTTAACAAAGCATTTAAAATGTTTCATTAAACAAAATCCCATGATGAACCACTGAAAAGCTAAGAATTATCACTGAAATATATATTTGTCACATAATTTTCACAAGTTTCACTTGCATGATCAGAAAAGAATCCCCCACACCAAATTAACAACCATCACCACAACACTATCAAATGTGGATGACTTACATAGGCTCCATCCCTTGGTCACTTCATCACATGACAACACATTCTCTGCAATCACTACATTCTGAATCTCAACTAACAAGCAATTCTTTCTTTCAGATTAGGTACTGAAAGAGTTTGGGTGTGTTTTTTTTTTGTTTTTTGGTTTTTTTTTTTACTGTACTTACTGATTTTCTGAAGAAAGATACAGCAGTAAGAATCAGCTATTAGGTTTCATCATTTACTACAAAGTAACTGTCACACAGTGAAAGTTAACATGTATTAACTCTAAAGCCTTATAGTTCACTGAATTAAGAAGAAATCAACAACAATCTTTACATAAAGAATTACTTAGGAAAGGAAACCTGGCAAATAATTCATGGTGACCTTCCAAATTGAAGCAAAATATTGTAGAAGACATACAGCATGAACCAAACTGCCGTGCTCCTAAACTGTTGGACAGGAGCTGGAACATTTCATTCCTGTGCCCTTTCTTCTTGTCAATGACCCAAGCCATTCTCCCTCATTCAGTAATTCTGACCGCGCTACTGCTCATAAAGGAAACAGACTTCTTGGCAGGAGCTGATAAAGAGCACTCTGCAAAGATGCATGCCACAAAGAACTGCTGTCTTTCAAAATAGCTGTGAGTCCTTAGTGTTAGTGGTGAAATTCAGCCACAGCTGCCTTAAGAAAAGCATATATTGCAATATTCTTCCACTCACTTTCAAGAGAACACAATGGCCTTCCATTTTGAGAGTATGCAATAGCAATATGTGCTGCTTTTGTTAAGAGCAGTCAGTGGGAGAGGATCCCACTAATAATTCCTGTACTCATATTAGGAGATGAAAGCAAGCACCTGCCACTAAAACAAATAAATAAAAACAGCCCCTAACAAAACCAAAAAGTGTAGGTGTAAAAACTTTCTATTTCTGCACTTTCACATTGTATGAAGAAGAACTATAAATCAGAAGAGATGAGTGCATACATCTATTCAAAGTTAAGAGATTTTTTCATGATATGTGTATTCAGAGAATGCACAATTTTAGGAAAGGATTAGGGAATATAAAGGAAAGAAAAGGAAGGGTTTATGAAGTTATGCTTTGTAGGACTTATAGGGAGAAAAAAAACACTTAATAGATCCATATCACTTCAATGCTTCATGTTGCTTTAAATTAGAGTAAATGAGCCAGATAATGAAACTGGCCACAAACATTAAAATAAATCTCTTTTGATGCTCATATTTTGTGCTTCCAAGTACACACTAATACCATATTCCTTAAATTGTCTATTCAACGTTTTTCAGTTTGAAAACAGATTTGAAGACAAACTGTTAAGCTTTAGCCAAGAGAATACTTCAGAGGTTTAGAATGCACCACATTCATGATATGTAATTTGGAAAAAACAGATGACAGTGTTTAGATATGTGGCAATAGACTTAAGGATATTCAAATAAGATAAAATACAAAGATGCAGATCTGTGTACCTAAACAAGACTGCTTTGTAAAGTTGAAAGCACAGTGACAAAGGATTTAAAATCTTGCAACCAGAACTGCCAGATGCCTTAAACTGTAATCAAAGGTTCTGTGTACTGTAATCAGAACAACCTTACAGCTCTGAGCTTTAGCTAGGGAATTGCCTAAGCCTACCTTAACTTGTTTACCTTACCTTTAAGCCCAGAATTAACTCATTTTCTAGTAGTAGGTTTTGGAATAACCCAGTGATAACATTTTTCAAAGAAGCCTTGCAATTCTGTAACCTTATTTGAAGATACAGCCTTGCTCAGATTCTCATTTTGACCTCTGCCTGCAATGAACAGGAAACCAACCTTCAAGAATGAGGTTTAAATATTCACAACTACTTATTGAAATAATTTACTTTCAATGAAGTGGAAAAGAATCAAAGCTCTGATAACTCTGCTGAACTATTTATTGCTTTCTTTGTTTCTATTATGGGCTTTTTATTTTTTTCCCCCCTAAATTAAAAAAGACAATGATATTTTCAATACTTTTTCATATCGGAAATGTATGTTGTACTGAAGCAAATCAAATGTATTCAAATGTATTCTAATTCTGGATATTTCCCTTCATTTTCATTTAACAGAAGTACATTTAGATTAAAGGTCTTTTCCAAGATGTCCATAATGACATCCAACTGTGTAGTTTCAGTTTCTAAAGTTAATCATGGCTCAAACTGTTTAATCCCGATGTTGCAGCACCTTCAGATGAGACATATTAATTGTTCTCAGTCTTTATGAAGCACCATCTAACTTTGTTGAGGAATTATATATTTTTATCTAAAAGCCTTCATATTCTTGTACAACTCATTAAACTACGTTGCACTAAAAATTGGTTTGCTTTAGTATTAAAATTATCACTATAATGTAATGTACTCAAGTTTAAAATTCTACCATATTTGATCAAACTAGATGTGTCTCTGGCAGGGCGGCTTTTGAAAATGAGCAATATTTAGGAGTAACAGGAGAATAGGGAAGAACTTGAACTGCCATAGTATGATGAAAACTGAAGATAGCCACATTAAATTATCATGCTCCAAATCAGTTGATGGTACCCTGACTTTTAGCATTCGAAAGTGTTGTCATAAAAGAACACCTAGCATTGCCTAAAGGCCACTTGTAAAATGCTAACTACTCAATCCTTGTAGTATAGCTGGGTGGTAAATGCAGCAGCTTTTTTACAGATATGGGTCAAAGCTTGTGCCAAGTCAGAAATTTCTGTTGTGCATTGCAGTTCACTAGAGTTTAGAGAATGGAGAGAACAAACAAATAGTGTTTTATAAGCCTGGTCATATTGGACAAAAACAAAATAATGTTGAATTTAAAGGAAGCATACATGCTAGCTATTTGTTATTTACTAGCATCTTCCTTGTAGTAACATGTTCTCTTGTTCAAATGATGTTAGAGTGATCTTATGTGTCATCCCTGAAGAAAAAGAGCTGTAGACTCTCAGTGTTTAGGCACTTACTTTTATCAGTACAACAGCATCCAAAGTCAAACTTTAGTTATATAAAAATGTAAAGGAAATAACTCGGTATTCAATAACTATACTATACTATGAAAAAGTTTACTTAAAGATCTAGCTCCAAGAAATGATCAACAAGAGCAGTATTTATTTCATGAATAATGGATACAGGTAAGCTATCAAGCTGGCTCACTTTTAGGATATCAGAGAGACAGGAGTTCAAAAAAGGAATCCATTTCTCCATGTTCCCCCAGACTCAATCTTCCCTATCACCTTCCCGCCTCAAAGAACTCTTGCAATGTGTTGCACAGACAACAAAATCCATACCAAGACATTTGAAAGCCAAATCTGTTATTCAGCCTTGTATTAAGTGATTATGGTTAACAGCAGTGCATACATGGATTACTTTGCAACTTGTCTTAGACTGAGTGTCCCCCAAAAGCACTGAAGGATAGACAAAAAAATGACCCTTCAGCAAACGGGATTCTTAAAATTACTGTTTTGAAATACTTCTGCTTACTTCAACTCCAGTAAGTTGAAAATTTTAACTTCAGCTACTTTTTGTAAACTTGTTTACAGATCTCATATCTTGTCAGAAATTATTTTTTAATTTTTCTCACACAGATTTACAATTCCCACATTTTAAAAGGATACTTTGTGATTTCCACAGCTACCACAGTCCCTATTTGGTGGATTTGTCTGCCAAAACTGCTCTCTTTTACCAGCAAGTTTTCATTTCCTTGTTTTTTTTTTAAAGACAGATTTTACTTTGAGTGTAGGCATATGAATGTAGATTCAGATTTCCTAATGCTTTTAAGGATATATTCAGTAGATTCTGAAGAAAAAGCACTGAATTCCTAGAAGTAAAGCCCATAATTCGGAAAAGCTAACTACAATGATATTGTGAAAAAGAATTTGTTTCTTACAGCTGTAGCCTAACTCACAGAATCACAGAATCGCCAAGCTTGGAAAAGACCTAAAAGATCATCCAGTCCAACCTATTACCAATAGCTCCCACTAAAACATGTCCCTCAACACAACATCCAGGGCTGGTGACTCCACCACATCCCTGGGCAGTCCATTCCAGTGCCTGACCACCCTTTCTGAGAAGTAATACTTCCTTATGTCCAGCCTGAATCTCCCCTGCTGCAGCTTGAAACCATCCCCTCTGAATGAAACTCCTGACAAAGAGAAGTAATTTAGGCTCATAGCTCTGAACATTTGTAGTAGCAGAAATATGGGATCACTGATATTTCAGGTAGAAGCTTAATTCTAGAAATTTCCTGTCAACAGCAATTAAAAAAATAAATAGATTAGATAGCCTGTATTTTGAACAGAGTTTAAAGATAAGGAAATGACTCATTAATGGATTATGAAATATTTGCAGAGTTATCAAGAACATGATTTTAAAGAAGCATGGAGAAAAATGAGATTGTTTTGGATAACCCAAACATATGGGAAGAAAGATTTCATGAAATGCTAACTGAAATTCCTCCTTGCTTTCTTTGAAAGCAACATATTCCTCTATAAAGTGACTACCAAAAACCTCATTAGTTTAGTCATTGAAATAACTTTGGAATCAAGTATTTTAGACAGTTTTTACATTCCAAAATAATAAGCATTTAAAGTATTTATGGATTTTCCTACTGTTTCATGTCTTTATTTGAAAGTTTCTGTGATAAAAATACGCACATCAGTGTTAAATGACATTCGACCCCTTCTCTGACATCAAGTTGGGTGATGAAAAATGCTCTTGAAAATATTTGAGTCTGGATACAGGAAGATGACTAAACTGCAAAGCTTTTGTCTTCTAAAAAATTCCCATCGCTGCCAAAGCTGGTGAAGCTACTCTGGTGGTTACAATGGTGGGAGCACTACCATAAAAGAAGTTCCCAGTGTCTGCAAGCATTCTCACCGCTGAGTTCTAGCTACCTTCAGCAAATCTGTGTTCCTGCCTTTAGAAAATAGATGGTCACACATTCCTTGTCATCTTTGCCCTTCCTCTGGCAGAGCTTAATGTTGGGAAGCTTCACAGAAATGTAAAACAGACAAGGACAAAAAACAAATTTGTTTAGCAAGGCAGACAGCAGGCTTACTGTACTACCACCCCCCTTCCAACATTTAAAGAATGCAACTATCTTCTTTTTTTCCTTTCCCATGTAGCTTGAGAATTACATCCAAGACAGTATGAAGAAAGAAATGGTAGAGATCCAGCAAACTGCAGTGCAGAACCAGACTGCAGTAATGATTGAAATAGGCACAAACTTACTAAATCAAACAGCTGAGCAGACCCGCAAATTAACAGATGTTGAAGCACAAGTAAGTAAAGATTTCAAACTAAAAATGCTTCTGCTCCCCAAACTCCTGTAACGACATTTAACACAGTTTAGTGTTACACTATGCAGTTCAACAATTGGAAGTCAATCATTATGTAAAAGTGAAAGTATCCTGTATGGATACATGTTTGTCTGTACATGTGGAAATGCTGATTTGTGTTGGAGCATCACCACTGTGGTTCAATTGTCTGTGGACTAACAGGTTATTATTACTGGGTATTTTTGGTTATTGCCAGACTCTGGGCTTGTAACTGTGCCAAAGGAGCCTCAGATCCATTCTAACATTGTTTTTCTGATCCTTTGAAAATCATAATCACACTCCAATATAAGGTCCTTGTTTTCCCAGTGCAAGCACCTGTACCTCTGTTACTTCTCCTATGTCCTAACAGTAATAAGATAAGATACACACATCTCAGAGAGAGATATGTGTGGAGTTGTTGATGCAGTTGTCCAGGTAGCTCGGAAAAGCCCACAGCTTAGGAATCATAGAATAGTAGAATGGTCTGGGCTGGAAAAGACCTCAAAGATCATCTAGTTTCAATCCACCAGGCTGCTCAGTGTCACATCCAGCCTGGCCTTGAATGCATCCAGGGGCAGGGCATCCACAACCTCCTTGGCTGGGCAACCTGTTCCAGGAAACTTTTGTGCAGATGCAGTCAGCGCTGACATGAGCAGGGAGCTGGAGGGAAATCTGTAGGGAATATGGCTTCCTTAATGTTGCTGGTGATAAAAGTGATTTTTGACATTTGTTTGTGCCATCCACAATCCATTAGAGTAGCCATATATATTTTTTTTCTCTTCAAAAATGTTCTAATCTTAAACCTCAAAGCATCTCTTTTCATTGGGCTTTGAAAATATTTAATCTTTTCATTCATATGCCAGGAGTTGGACACAGTGATCCTTGTAGGTCCCATCCAACATGGCATCTTCTATGATTATCATCAACAGCTCTACCCAGCTTAAGAAAAAATAAATATTTGGTAACATGAAAGAGTTCTGTTATGGAAGGATTTGAAGACTGTCTGGCAAGACAGAAGTTACATCCATCTTCAAAGATAATGTTCTTTAAACTACTACCATAGGTTCAAGCATACACTTTGGTAACGGTATGCTTTTATACAACTCTTGTTGTATAGCTCTTCAGTACTCACCTCTTACCACCAGATCTTAGCAAACACAGTTCCTTCCCACTCTGCCTTTGTTCCATTTACTAAACTGTTTTGTTTGAATTTTCTTGTGTGTTTTAAAAAAATTCTTATAAATAAAAAATGTGATTTTTAAAGATTTTTTTTATATATTAAAGTAAACCTGCCTACAGCATATTAATCTCTGAACAATTTCAAACAACAAAAACATCAAAAGATTTATCTTCAATTGAAAAGTATTAACTACAATAAGACTTTATGTGAAATAGAATGCAAGTTCTTATTATGTTTTACTTTTAAAGATGAGGACAAATCTAATCAATGCAGAATGTTGTGTATTTGTAGTTTTGCTAACATGGTAGGAAAGTTATGTGTGTGTAAACCCCAGACAAGCGAATACAGTGTGTAGCACATAATTTATTATGTAACTAACACATAAAACCCTGTATAATACCTAAAACCCTTGCTAGGCGCTTTACTATCTGTAGAACTCATCCAGTGAGTACAAATATACTTTTAAACCTAACATAAGCCTTTGAGAATTGCTTGATAAACTGTTCATAGTTCACAGATGTGAATTCAACTTTCTTATTGGGAAGCCCAGTATTTTGCACACGATGAGAGAATGTATTTATTCACAGTAATGACTTGATGGAAATTCTTCAGTTATTTTCTGCTTAGAGGAAGAAAATCATCACTGACTTTCCTTCTCTGCTTGGAATTTACTGGTGGCTGGGTGAAGGTCTTAATTAACAACATAAGGAAATTAACCGAACAATTGCTCTCTCAAGGACACTTTTTGGCAATAATTTTCAGTTACAGTTAATTGTGAAATCATGTCCTGAATGACACTTTAACATGAAGGACATGAGCAATCAATTCTTCCTGCCAATGAAAGCCAAATTTTACTGAATTAAAAAAGCTGTTCTAAAACAATGAGAACATATTTCTAGAAAACATGCCTCAAAGTAATGCAGTCCAGGACAAAACAGAAGCACTTTCCATGCTTCCCAATTTCTTCCTTTAATGACACAAATAAATGTAGACAGTAAACAGTCCATATACAAAAGGTGATATTAAAACACAAGGAATTACTTGACAAATGTGGCCTAATGCTAAACACCTCAGAATATAATTTGGGATTAAGGAAAATAGCTAAGAGTGAACTAATGGTTTTAGAGGACTGGGCCAAGATTTCCACTAGTGAGAGATACGCAAATTGTTTTCTTTCTACAATAGGTGGAGAAAACAACTCATTATTTTTTGATTAACAACCTTAACAGTTCCAGTAATGAAAGAAGAGCTTTATAACACAACAGAAGGTTTAACAGTAAAACTAGTGTAAACAGTAACTCTCAATCATTGGTCAAAATGCAGCATATTACTGAAACACTCCCAGTGATAAATGGTAGTGGAACAACAACATAAGTGGAAACCCGTGTATTCTTCTTCATTCTAATTCTGAGATATTTGTACCTAAATTAAATGTTCAGAAGACAACTTTGGCATTATAAGTTTACACACAACTTCACAATATAGAGAAATTACAGTTGGTTTAAAAGATGCATCTTGATTTTCAAATACTTTTATATATTTTATTTAGGTACTAAATCAGACAACCAGACTTGAACTTCAGCTTTTGGAACATTCCCTTTCAACAAATAAACTAGAAAGACAGATTTCTGTTCAGACCAACGAGATAACTAAATTACAAGAAAAAAACAGGTAAGCAGCCTATCAGTTTGATAAAATGATATTCCTTTGTGTACTTTTAGAAGTGCTTATGTGCTTTTACTGGCTTTAGAACTATATTTATTGTGTCTGTTGGTTTTTTTTTAAACCTCAATGTAGAAATTTTTATTTTTTACTGAAACTTTGACAATTTTCAAATTTCTTGTATAAGAAATTGCATAATTTATTTAATGTTTATATAAGTATAATAATTACTATAATACATATTTGAAAAGACTTAACTGATACACTTCAAAAGCTTATGATACAACTGTACTAGATAATATTGTTCATTTATGTACTAATGAGTTCTATAATAAATTAAAGCATACTTGCAACAGGTTTAATACTTTTTACATCAGAATTGTTTCCCAAGGTCCTAATTGTAACCTTTTATTTAGCTTTCTAGAAAAAAGAGTTCTTGAAATGGAAGACAAGCACACACTTCAGCTGAAGTCAATAAAAGATGAAAAAGATCAGCTTCAAGTCCTAGTAGCCAGACAGAATTCCATTATAGAAGAACTAGAAAAGCAGTTAGTTACAGCTACAGTAAACAACTCCGTTCTGCAGAAACAGCAACACGACTTGATGGAGACTGTTCATAACTTACTTACTATGATATCTACACCAAACTGTAAGTGAAAGCACACAGACATCAATTTGAGTGACCTTCCCTAGCTTGTGTACAATACAAACTCAGCTTAATGACCAGTCTTTCGATTCTTCTGTTTCTCAAAAAATGTACTTTTTTTTTGCCTTAAATTCTGCATCTGAGTTAACTGACTTATTTTTCTGGGAAAAATACCCAACAACAAAAATCATTTACATGGTTTGTTTTCATTATCTTGCTCATCTTCTGTGATTCATACCCTTATGCCTACTCAGCTCTCCAACAGTTCAGCAAACAACAGCAATTCCAGGTATCATTCATCTCATATGGCAGTGACTTTCCCTTGACCACATATCTAGGCTAGTACACATGATACAGGCTTGTAGCTTTTATTCCTGGCTTACAAATACTGGTTTTGCCACTTCTCACTGTTCAACGTACATAGACTTGATTAAAGAATGGACAATTTATAATGGCTGCTAAAGGCAAAATAATAGGCACTGGTGCAGTTATTAGCACCTATGTACGGCCCAGACCACAGAAACAACCAACCCTGTGTAGAAGAACCTCCAGACTTAAAGTGAAGCTTCCCTACTCATTCTAAAAAAAATCAGTCAGCATAACAAATTTTATAGGCAATAACCCCTCTCCTCATATTCTTGGCAGTCCTACAGCAAAGCATAGGTTCCACATTTATGCAGGTTCACAGCCTCCATTAAAAACCACAAAATCTATGGTTGGTGAAAGTTATGATAAATGTTAAACATATGAACAAATTTCTTATCTTGAACTTCATGTCCAATATGGAACTCTGACAAATGTAGAAGTTAGAGATGTGCTATATAAAGGAGTAATGAATCTGTTATGCTTGCCTGTAAAGCTATCTGGATCAGAAATCCACAAGCCACCTCCCAAAAAAAAAAAAAAAAAAAAGGAATTTAAAATTAAATACCAGGAAATTTCTTATATACTTATTGCAACTTAAAAGACGGTATTAATGGACTATACTGCATTACTCTGGTTGGATCAAAAAAGGAAACAGGTATTTGAAAGTACTCCTTTTAAAAAGTAAAGTCCTTTAAATCCTCACTTCAAAAAGTGTTTAGTAATATGATGTTGTAGATTTTCCTAGGCAAAGTGAAATCCCAACTTTTTTTTTTCTTTTCCATATGTGTGAGTTAATAACTGGCACTATTCCCTTAAATACCGTTAGCAAAGCTGTACACGTTATCTGCTGATGTTATCTGCTGTGCTAGTGCACAAATAAGTAAACAAGTCAAAGTCATGTTGGCTACACCACCATTAAAGCTGGAGTGGAAAAAATAATGAATGTTTGCCAAAAAGACAAAATGAGCAGGGAAAGCTTCTAAGACAGTTTACAAACAATGGAGTGTGGAAAAGCAATTAAAACACTGAATGTGTTATTTTTGTATTTAAGGCAAAGCATGAAAACAGGTAAATGATGAATAAGTGAGCCAAAGAGAACATAATATTAAGCCACTATAATACATGCACATACTTATATAGCAACTAGAGCTTTGTACTAACTGGCTGTGTTTGTTAGATTAAAATGGAAAATACACAAAACCAAGCTCTGAAGGGTCAAATATGAAATATCAGTCAGCAGGCTAAATGTCAGGAAATTCCAACCTTCATAGTTAATAAAGAGCTGAACAAAAAGATGCTCTGTAAAACAAGACGGCTTAGTGATATTAAAATATATCTGTTACAGAAATGAATTCCAGAAGGGATGTTTCAGGAGTGGGTTGGCCTGAAGTGCCAAGCTTCAGTTTGGTACAAAGTCATTTCTGCTCAGCAAGGGGCGAAAGCCTGGCTAAAATTGGAGTAGTTCCTCCACTCAGTCAGCTGTATTATAAGAGATTTAATAATTCCTACAATAGATTTCTCTATTTTGGAATACTATCCACATATCAATATAATAAGTTGCTACTTAGATATATTAGTAATAGTAGTTAATGCAAGTGGTAGTTGCAAATGCAAAGGTAATGGGAGCTGGAAATGCTAAACTGAAGGAGATATTATAACCTAAGTTTTATTACTCAGCATATTAGTAAGTGTTATCACTTTTCAACATGTCAAGCAACAATGCTTGATCTTGGAATAAAATCTCTTAGTAATATAATGTAAATCATAATTAGTAACTTAATTTGTCATTTTCTTCAGGACCAGGCATATGTTTGGAACGGCAAAGCTATAGGCTGACTACATAACTGACCATTAGTAAATTTTAATTATCTCTCTTTATTGCATTTTAGCAGCTAAGAACAACTTCATAGCTAAAGAGGAGCAAATCAGCTTCAAAGACTGTGCTGAAGCTTTCAAATCTGGACTCACAACAAGTGGAATCTACACCTTAACATTTCCTAACTCTGCACAGGAAAAGAAGGTAGGATGCCTAAAATACACAATATGTGTTGAAAAGTTATTTGATCTAGTAAACATGCTAGTTTAAGGGTTAGTTAATAGTTAACTTATTATTTAGCATATTTTTAGTATGTAGGCAGTCACTGATGTGGATTGTGAGTATCTGAAAGGAAGATGAAAGCACTTAAGGTTTTCAAACCTCCAACTCCAACACAATTGCCCTATATGACCAATGGCATAGATAACAATGGCAGCCTGAAATGCATGAATGCCTTTAAATAAAATAGACCTTTTTCTTGGAAGATATTCCTGTCCCATGACCAGGGGACAAACCAACATATGTCAGCTCCTAATACTTTACAGACATGACAACCACTGACTATACTTTAACAGCTAGTTTATTGTTCAATGTTAGAAGAATGCAGCTTTCCATGAGATGTCACATTGAGCTAGTTCTTCCTCTGCAGCTTCTCAAGCTGAAGATTACAACACCCTCAAAAAAGAAAAGGTAAAGCTAACATTTAAGGCAGCCAGGTGGGCCAACATTCTCCTGTTTCCTTTTATTTCTTCACAAGTTAAATGTCCTTCAAGTAGCAAAAGGAGTTAAAATCAGACTTCAGAAAAAAGGGACATGGAAGATCTCTGAGGGGTGTGTACTCATGTAAGCAATCTACTAGTACTGAATCCATGTGTGATATCCAGTTTAGATCAGCATAAATAACAAAAGGTGATAAAGAAATTTCCTTGAGACTACTACCTTAAATAGCTTAACTAAAAGGTAAGACTTCACAGTGGTTTTGCTGTAGCTCAATATTTTTTAAAGCCTAGAAAAAGGAAAAACAATATAAAGTGTAAAAAAAAGAAAGTGAAGGAACATTTGGAAAAGCAAGTGGTAAAACTGTAGTAGTAAATAACTGGTTAAAAAGATTTCATCTAGCCTAAGCCAGACATCGTGATCTTTACCCTTAAAAGTTCTCATCTAAAGGAAATAAGCCATTTGTTTGGGTAAGATCCATAAAATACAACTCACAAAAACTACAATTTCTCTAGATAACATCTAGTGAAATAATGGTATCTGCAAGTTTGTATCTCCAGAAAACAGACCATTTTTCCTTTGGATTAGCCTCATCTATATTTGATACATCTGCTTCACAAGAAAACTAGTTACATAAGATGAAATAAAGTGTAGTATTATGCATGAAGCAAAAGGATATTTAAATAGCATTTACAATCACAACTCTAAGTGCAAGTTACTGCATCTCTGAAGGATTAGATTGCAGTGGTCTTTCCTAGACATCTCAGGACAAGCTACATTCCTTGAATTTCCTAATACTATTTGCCTCAAGTGTTTACCTTTGGTTCTAATTTTATTCTCAAATACAAAGAACATCAGTATTTTCTAAAAGCAGCCACAAGTCCATACCGTATTACAGAATGGTAATTTCTCAGTGTCAGAGATGCTGCTTTTGCAAAGTCATAAATTTTTAGTCAATTTATATCATCTGAGAACTTAAAGTGACTCAAACTTCTACAAAACTAAGACCAAAAGTACTTCATTCCTGAACCGATTTCCTTGACTGTAAAGCATTGGATGCTTTACCTTTGAACATGAAGGCCTAAAACACTTAGCCAAAAAAATAAAACAAAACAAAATAAACCACCTGTAACATTTTGACAGCAGTGATTCAAGAGGCTAAAATAAACCAGTTTCAACACACCAATGAAATTTAAGTAAACTTTAAAAGAATTTTCATCTTGTTCTGCCTACTTACAATAAAATAGAAATGACAAGCAAAAAAGCTTGAATTACTATACGAAAAGAAAAATAAGAAACTAAAAAGTTTTGATCTGATACAGGCTTTTTTTTTTTTTTTAATATACAAATACAAATGCATAAGAAGAGTTGTCACAGGGAAGTGAAGGTTTAAGGATAATCAACACATTATACCATTTTCAACTGTTTATAGCCACTCAGACCAGGAAACAGAATGACCTTTTTCATTTGCCAAAAGTGCTGCTCTGCTGTTTATGTTTTCATCTTTTCCTCTTGTAACACCTTCTGACCTCTCAACAAGCTTATAAACAACTTCTGTGTAATCTGTGTAACTGATCCCACTCCACTCATTTGTCTCCCATCATAATATAAAACTAAAGTATCGCACATGAGCTGAGAGGAAGACAATTATTTCATTCCATTAATATTTTCAAACTTTCCTGTTCTGCGTCAGGACAAAAGCTAAGTACTTTTAAAAACACAGAGGAAAAACAGCAAGAGACTGCTGACATAAGGAAAAACGGCAGAAGCAAACTCATGAAAAGTTAATAGCTTCATGTTTACAGCAGTAACTTGAGCCACTTAACCTCCTGATTATAGTTAGACAGAACAGTTGAGCCTGGATGACTCCCTTATGTTAGGCTTAACCACTACCATGACCATTACCAACATAGTGCCCCAGATCTTCAAAACAGTGGCAGAGCTGTTCCCCATTCCCACCACCACTGAGCAGGGCTTTTGTTGCAGAACTCATACTTTTCCAATAAGCCATTTTCTTTAAACAAGATTTCATTGCAGAAAGTGATACAGACAAGCCTGAACACTTACATATTTGTATGTAACACTTACATAACCAGACTACTTCTGGTTATATGTATCTTACAGTATTTAAAAATAAAATATAGCACTGATCCTCAGCTGAAGTTGAAAAGCAGTTGTTTTTAGCTCTCACGGAATCATAGAATGGATGGGGTTGAAAGGGAACTCAAAGATCCTCTAGTTACAACCTGTGTGTTGCAGGTAGGGTTGCCAGCCATTAAATCAGGCACTAGACCAGGTTGTACAGGGCTGCATCCAATCTGTATTGAATACCTCCATGGTTGGGGCAACCATAACCTCTTTGGGCAGCCTGTTCCAGCACCTCACCACTCTCTCAGTGAAAAAAATCCCAATATCTAGTTTAAATCACAACTCTTTTATTCAAAACTGTTCCCCCCCTTGTCCTATCACTGTCTACCTGTGTAGAAATTTGATCTATCTCCTGGTTACAAGCACTTTTTAATTTCTGGAAGGCTGATAACAGTTCTTCCCTGAGCCTTGTCAAGGTTGAACAAGCCCAGCTCCCCCAGCTTCTCTTCATAGGAAGAGTGCTTTAGTCCTCTAATCATTTTCATGGTCTGCTTTTGGACTTGTTCCAAAAGCTCCACATCTTTCTTGAGTTGTGGCCCCCCTACCTTCATGCAGTACTCCAGATGGGGCCTCACAAGGGTAGAGTAGAGGGGGACAGTCATCTCTCTCACCCTGCTCACCACCTCTCTTTTGATGCAGCCCAGTATGCAGTTGGCCTTCTGGGCTTCATGCCCACGCTGCTGGTTCATATTAAGTTCTTCATCTCCCAGGACTTCTAAGACCTTCTTGATCGGGCTGCTCTCAAATAGTTTTTCCTCTACTCTGTACACATATCTAGGAGTGCCCCAACTCAAATGCACTTGGTCTTGTTAAACCTCATTAGATTATTGTGTGCCCAATTTTCAGCATGAATAAATTTCTGGATGACATCCCTCCCTTCTGTTGTGTCAACTGTGCCACTCAGCTTGGTGTTAACAGCAAACTTGCTGAGGATACTCTCAATCCCACTTTCTGTGGAACTGATAAAGCTGTAGAAGAGCACTGGTCCCAAGATGGACACCTGGGCAATACCACTCATCACTGGCCTTCACCTGGACACAGAGCCATTAACAACAACCCTCTGGCTGTGACCATTCAACCAATTTTGTATTCACCTTAAAATCTATATCTCTCCAATTTAGTGATGAGATTGTGGTGTGGGCTCGTGTCAAAGGTCTTGAAGAAGTACAGATAGGTTATATCAGTTACCCTTTTTTTTTCACTTAAACTGTCAGTTCATCACAGAAGGCCAACTTTCACAGTGTTTCAACTGCTAGAACTGCAAGTACTGAAGCAGTACAAAAGATAAACTATATATATGTACCCTGCCAATTTGTCGTAATTTGAGATGCTAATCTCTTTATTCATTTTGGCAACTGTTTGAAGACTCCTGCTGCCTGCCTAATCTTGGTATCTATTTTTACTAGTTCTATTAAATGTTACATTTCTTCCTTTAGAATATAAAACCTAGGCTAGGAAGAAAGGTCAGAAGAGCTGTATTTTAGAAATGACATAGAAAGCCTCCAATGTGTATCATTTTACCGAAAAATGAATTTTAATTTTAGTACAAATAAATACTTCCTAGATCTCTCACACAGATCATTAAGAATTTATTCCATCTACTGACTAACACAGCATTTTATTTTTGTTTTAAATTAAGCAAATCTTTTCCTTAATCTTCATTGTGCCAAACAGGCTATTCTCCGTCCTTTATAATACTTATAATATATAAATTTATAGAGTACTGGTCAAGTCTGTAAGCAAGATGTTTCATGTTATTACACTTAAAGATGGTAAAAATAATATTAAATTTTTAGCTATTTCAAGGGGGCAAGTGTAAAACTGTAAAGTACAACAGTAAGAAATCATATATTGAAATCTCAAACAACAATAATAATCACTCACCAACTCCGCTTTCACAGCAGCTATTATGACACTAAACAGCAACAATGTAAACCATTTAATTCCTTTCTCTAAGCCATATTTTCCACCCAATAAAGAAAATAATTTCTATTTTGAACATCTAACTGGCATCTTTTGGAACCACTTACAGATGAATGTGGAAAAAATATATGATTAAGTTTACCTACAATTCATGCCATTATTATTGATGAGGAAAGTCTACTCTTAAGTTTTTTATATTGTATTGCAGTTCCCACTAAAACTGGTTTCCACTTTTAGAAAAAAATTTACCATCACTACCACAGTATTTATCACAAAGAGCACACGGTGCCTATAAAAGTCAACCAACTTGCCATCCACGTACAAAATATTCCTATTAGAGCCAGTACCCATTTTAAGACATCCACTCTGAGAATACTGCAATCATATTGGAACTAAAATATTTTGCTATTTTAAGGCATTATATCATTATCTCACAGCCTCCAGTGACAATCAGTTTTTATACATACATTATTTGCTTTTTTAAAACAGATTTATCATTATTATATCTAAACTTTAGAATTTTATCTCTCCTTTTAAAGGTAATTTTTATTTTTACTAAGCGTTCTATGCGATTACCAAACCATTACCAGTCATTAAATTAGTGAAAAAAAGTTCATATATAAGAAATTGCATGCAGCAATACAAACTAAATTTTCTGCTTTTGGTTAAATTTCATTCACATGACATACTTTAACCACTAATTCTTGATCCAGCTCACTTTCTTCCCTCTTTTATCTTTATGAGAATTTGCACAATTCTTTGATGTTGAACAGAGGCTATACACAACTTCAACATACAGCACCTACTTTGGATTTACTATACATTGCAACTGGTTGAAAAACCAATATGCTTAATATCCTCTGAGAGCTTGCTTTCCCTTCAAAAACTCTTTTGGCACATCTACCAGTTCATAGAATGGTTTGAGTTGGAGTTGGAAGGGACCTTTAAGATCATGTAATTCCAACCCCCTGCAATAGGCAGGGACACTTCACACTAAACCAGGTTGCTCAGAGCTCCATCCAGCCCAGCCTTGAACCAAAGAATCACCAAGGTTGGAAAAGACCTACAAGATCATCCAGTCCATACACCCATCACCAATAGCTCTCACTAAACCATGTCCCTCAATGCAACGTCCAAACAGTCCTTGAGCACCTCCAGGGTCGCTCTGATCCAGCCTGAACCTTCCCTGGCACAGCTTGAAGCCATTCTCTCTAATCCTATCACCAGTTACATGAGAGAAGAGGCAGAACCCCAGCTCACAACAACCTCCTTTCAGGTAATTATAGAGGGCAATAAGGTCTCCCCTGAGCCTCCTCTTCTCCAGACTGAACAATCCCAGCTCCCTCAGTTGCTCCCCATAAGACATGTGCTCCAGACCCCTCAATGCTTCCAGGGAGGGGGTATGCACAACCTGTTCCAGTGTCTCACCACTAGCGCTAATAAGAACAACTCTAGTGGAAAAGGATGGGAAAGACATATAGCTTCAGTGCCACTCAGTCATGATTCAAGGGCATGCATAGGAACACAGTGACAAGCAGCAGTAATCATTTTGGTAGGAAGGTTGTTTTGGATACCAGAAATAATTTCTATAAAAATTATGAAAACAAGTACTCTTAGCTTAATGTGTTAATGTGTATTAACACACTGCATATTTTAAAACTGTCCAGGATGGAGAACTGTGTAAAGCATAAGCTCTCTGTTTTCATTTTCACTTGAGTACATGAACTTACACTGTTATATAATTACTTTGGTAGGCCTACTGTGACATGGAAAGCAGTGGAGGAGGTTGGACAGTTCTTCAGAGACGTGAAGATGGCAGTGTGGATTTTCACCGGACATGGAAAGAGTACAAGATAGTAAGCAATATTTTTGGAGGCATTAATATTGGATATTATAATCTGAAATTTTCTATGATAAAGTAATACAAATAGCATCCTTAGAATGTATGCAGGTTTTGAAAGTTGTCTTTATCCTTAGATGTTCATTTTGAAAATGTCAGAGTAGTAAGTCTGCTTTGACAATTTATACAAGAGTGATGTTTGTTTTTAAAGAGAAACTTCATTTTTCTTTCCTCAACTATTCTATGATACATCTACATTTTTGAGTTACTTATATATTTGTGTTTCTACTGGCAGCTTGCCCCAAGTCTATTAAGTTATACTAATACATTATTTCAGATAAAGATCATCAACCTTCACAGATCCAGTAAAATTATGAGTTACCTGACTGAAAACCACTGAAGTTAAAAACTGTTTGAGGAATCTCTTTGAAATCAAAGGAGAAAAAACAAGTTGCCTATTTAAGTAACTCTGCTTCATGTGTTGAATTACAGGGATTTGGTGATCCTGCTGGGGAGTACTGGCTAGGAAATGAGTTTGTTTCTCAACTGACTAATCAGAAGCGCTACGTTCTTAAAATAATCCTGAAAGACTGGGAAGGAAATGAAGCGTATACTTTGTATGACCAATTCTATTTAGCAAATGAAGAACAAAAATACAGGTAAGCAGAGAAAATTGAACTGAATTAAAGGAGTGAACTGATGATGATTTTAAACTGTGTACATGCATTACATGCTTGTTATATTTTAACATGTTCCCTATAACATTGAAGAAAATATTTCATTTCAAAGGAAACAATGCATATTTACTAGCACACACTGGGTGAATATAAAACAGACAAATGAAGATGAATAGATTGTATAGTATAATATCAGATATACTAATCCAGCAGATGGCTGTGCCCTATTTTCAAGAAGTAAGAACACATCTGAAGTTGCAGAGAAAAGGGGCAGAAAAAAAGAGATCCTGTGTCCATCTTCTGCTCTGGGCATGAAGATCTATCCAAGTATATTAACATAGGATAATAATAGCTAATAACCCTTAAAGTTCAGCAGTAGTCTCATTCAGTAGTAGTCTCATTCCCTATAAAACTGTTATTTAAAGAAAGCAATTTTTATTGCACATTTTGTTTATACTCCCATTTCACTTCAAAATGTAAAAAGAAAAGAAAAGAAAAGAAAATTTTAAATGAGGCTTTTACTTTAACAACCACACTAATTCTTGATCCTTCAAGATACTTTCATATTTCTTTTTTTTTTTTTTTTTTTTTTTTTCCCATACCTGTTTGGTTAGAAATGAAACATTATCAAAGAATTATACAATTAAAATAGTATCAGTCACAACTGAAATATATGGGCAATTCATATTTCATTCTGCAGGCTCTGTCAAAGCAGTACATATGGTATGATAACATGCAGGAGAAATAGAGTGTACAGAATAACTGATAATTTCCTACTGCATGGTCCAGGAAATGTTTCTTCATAAGAATCTTGCAGATTCACAAAACTGGATAGAGAAAAATAGCTTATTTTTAGCTACATTTCTCCAAGATTTCTTAACTTCTAGTTTATGTAAACAAAGTCCATCTGACACCCAAGTGAACTGAAGCTGTTACTTCAACTCAAGTATCCCATGCAAAGCAATCTAAAACCATCAGTCTCTCCATCCCTCTGAATGTAAAGTCTTAATGCCTTAGCAGTACACAGCTGTCTCATCTCCAAAGCAAATGTTTTTTCATCTGGGAACATTTAGAATCAACAGCAGAGACTTTTTTTTTAAGTAATGTATTAAAATACTTAGAAAGACAATTTTTGTGAAATAGGTCATTGCCCTTGTCATGTTACATTACTAAAAAATAACCACTGAAAACTAATATGATGGTCAGTAAATACATCCTTTGTTTTAAAATGCAATGAAACATGGAACGCATCATAGACGCAGTGGTTTAAAGAATAGATTAACATGAATAAAGAAAAAGGAAGAAAGCATTCAAAGGCATCTTTCATTACATTAAAAAACATTAAAACATCTGAATGCTGTAAGATTGTGAGTTGGTTCATAAAATTAAAATTTCATAGAACCATAGAAGAATTGAATTCAGAACCTGTTTTGAGGCCAACTACTTCATATCAGACTAGGTTGCTCAAGGATTTATTGACACGGGCCTTCATAACCTCCAAAGATGGAGGCTACATGACCTGTTCCATTGCTCACCTATGCTTATGGTAAAAACAGTTTTCCTGACATCTAGTCAGAATCCCTCCTTTCAGTTTACATTCATTGACTATAATCTCCTGTTTTACTAAGCCATATTTTTAAAAACCACTGTGATGAATAAATGTTTGCTTACATTATGACATGAACAAAACATTCATCTCTACAAATGGAGGTTGTTCATCAAGATAATGTGATGAGGATTTGCAGTTGTGAAAAAATGCTATGAATGGTTATTCACAACAGTACATCAGCTAGAAGGGAACTGAGCTATTTGAACATGATATATACTGCAAACTATTTCATCATTATTTTGTAGCTCAACTTCAATGTAATATTTGTCTTTCCATTCTTCACTTCTACAGGATCCACCTTAAAGGACTTACTGGGACAGCAGGCAAAATAAGTAGTATAAGCCAACCAGGAAATGATTTTAGCACAAAGGATGCAGACAATGACAAATGTATTTGCAAATGTTCACAAATGCTAACAGGAGGTAGGAATGTTTTTCTGTTTTTCAGTTTTCCTATTTTTATTGGCACTGGAATTGTCTATGAGATAAATAGTGATAATTTTGTCTTAGTAAATTCTCATTATCGAAGAAGTCCAGAATTGATGGAAACACTAGCATGGTGACTCAAAATGAAATACTTTGACAAATATTATTCAACAAAGGTTGAAGTGAAATGAAAAGTAAAAATTGGGGGAGAAAAAAGTAAGCAGCCTCACAAGCCAGGGTTCAAGAAAGGCTGTGATTGTGAAACTAAGAAGAGCAACATTCTTCCAAGGAATGATAACAGAGTCCCAAACATCAAAACAATTATAGCACTTCAAAATTTGTTTTAGAGATTCAGATGGTCACTGAAATAGCTCCTAATTCTTTTGGGCACAGATCTCACTAATCTCTAACTATTCAATGGAGAAGAAAACTCCCAAACTCGATGAATACACCGTACATGCTGCAGAGGGGTACAAGTATTTAATTATGTATTTCAATGCAATTATCAAATGTCAATAAATGCATTTAAGGTAAACCATGTGAGAGATATCTACACTTTTGCAGTAATTGTTCATAAGCTATTGGAGTTTTCAATGAAGTTTTTACGTCAAGTCACTCTATAATTTGTCCATCTAGCCTTCCATGCTCTGTAATGTAAACAACTGCTTTTATTTCCTGTTATCTCTTAAGAAATGGTTTGTTTCCCTAGAAGCACAGAAAGTCTTTCAGTTTATTCAAAAAGATAATTGGACTGCCGCCCTGTAAAACAGAACACGCACATTATCGCCTTCATAGCAGAAGTATAAAAATATTATCTTATTAATAAAAATAAATTTTCCTTATGACCAACTAACAGCTCAGGACCATCAAGATGCAAAATAAGTTTGGGCTGCTTTTTCCTCCTTCGCAAGTTTCAACACAGTTGTTTTGAACTGATCTGCACACAGAACCAAAACAAATAACCGAATTAATCCTCTAAAAACAATTAAGAAAGGAATTTACGTCTGTGAAGGACAGGGATTTACCAAAGGGGAGATGAAAAGCAAAGAATACTCAATATCATTGCAGTTGGAGTGAAGTTCTGCCCATGGATTGACAATAATAGCTGACATCAGTAAGATAGATTGAACACCTTCCCTTTTCAACTTTAAACTCCTAGGAATGACATTAAGCTTTAAGAGTATGTAATTAATACTGTTCCTTATTGGCTGGGGGTAAATCTTTTATATTAATACTTCAAAATCATGAGTTTGGATTTGTTTCTCATGTTGGGACAACAAATTGTTAAAATCTTCATGTATGCTATTTTAAAAATTATCTGTGCTGACAATTTCATTTGCTGGTATTTATCTTTGTGTTCCGATCTTGCAGGGTGGTGGTTTGATGCATGTGGTCCTTCTAACCTCAATGGAATGTATTATCCATTACGACAGAACAACAACAAGTTCAATGGTATCAAGTGGTACTACTGGAAAGGCTCAGGATATTCTCTCAAAGCCACAACTATGATGATTCGACCAGCAGATTTCTAAATGCATTTGCATTCTTATGTGAATTATGTATTTTATAGTCTTCAAAGACTTTACTTGCCAAGCATATAAACACACCTGCAACTTGTCTCATTTTCAAGCCCAGAAAACATGCACTAGTGTTCTGAAGAGATCAGCTCATTCCAATCCTTGAATTGCAATAGTCTTGATCAGTTAAAGCTCGCATTGTTCAACTAGACACAAAGTCTAAGGCATCAACCCGATATAACAGTGATTTGGCCAAATGACTAACTAAAAAGAATATCCAAGAAACTGTCAGACAACTGAAGGACTGTGTTTTACTGATCATTTATATTAAGTATGTGTTAGTAAATAACTGGAACTGTGAAAAAAATATCTAAAATAGTTTTAGAGATACGCATTTTGCCTCATCACTGAACTTCAAACATTACTCTAATATAAAACTTACCTAGATCTAGAACTATTTATCTCTGAGTATGTTTGCTGTTTATGTACATAAAAATATATCATCCTGTAATTAGCTTAATATAGTACTTAATACATTCTTTCCCCCATAGCCTCTTAAACAACTTCTTACACTTGTTCAGGGATTTTTTCCAATAGTTTCTATTACTTTATTTAACAGAGGACTTTGCATTTAATCTTGGAAAATGCCGTGTAAAAAAATCACAATTTTTTTTCAGTTTGTGTTTATTGATCACTATCTTTAATTTACAAAAATCCCTGCAAGTTATAATATAGTCTGAGTTTCTTTACATTGTTCTGATGATTGCACTTTTTTTATTTCCTTATCAACTACCTGTAAAATAACTGACCAGTATTTTATAAATGGAAATAATAACATTAGCACTAGATGCCTGGTTGTCTATCATGATCAGTTATCATGTGGTACCATGGTCCGTCTAAACATTTCATAAAAACAATCTAAAAACCATGTTTATGTTCTTTGATGCAATTCAGTTATGCTTGTGTCTTAAGAAACAGATTCCTACATTTGAAAAAGAGGAAAAAAATCTGAAGGTTACCTAAGAACTTACTGTTGTTTTGCGTCCCCTCCTCTCACCCCTCCCCCCTCAAAATTCTCCATGAAGAGGTAGGCCCTCAGTGTATGACACAATGTGAATAAATTAATCTACTGGGTAGTGTTTGCTTTTTTATTGTTTGTTTGTTTAACTACATTTCATACTGGAAGTCATTAAAACTGCCATCAGAGTACTCTACCACTTGCAACACACCACCTTTCTTCTTCATTGAAAATGTAAACCTGCACTACTAAGGAGTATCAGAGATACAAAAATACTTCTAGTATTACCTCATGAACTGATTTTAAATAAATTTAATAAACGTAAATTGACAGTCATCATCTGAAGAGTTGTGCACAATAATCTCAATGTGTCTAAGATTAGTAATTTATTACTATTTATGTAATTTATTGTTTCTTCTGGAAACTTATAAGGATATGCAGATGTCACACTAAAAAACACTTCACAAAATTAAAGACATTTCTTAGAAATTCATGAAATTAAAGACCAGTCTAGTAGGGAAGCTACAGCCTATGACATACAGAAAAAGAGATGGCATTTTTCCACCTGGACCAGAGAAGGGGAAGGGGAGAACTTACTGCTGTCTACAGCTACCTGACACAGAGAAGACAGAGCCAGACCCCTCCTTGGAGGTGTACTGTAGTGGAACAATGAGCAAAAGTTGGAATTTGGGAAATTCTACTCAGTTGGATTTCTATTTATCTGTTTAATACCACAAGGGTGAATCAGACAAGTCCTTGAGTATCTTCATCTAATTAGATCTGCTTGGAACAGGGCATTGAACTAAACGTTGTGTTACTTCCTAATCTAGGATATTTTATGATTTCATAAAATTGAATAGAAAGAACGTGCTTCCTTCCTCACTGCATTTTATCAGATGACTAAAGAAAACACTCCCAGTATTTGTGACAGTAACTCAGCCCAATAGTCTAAAAGAATCTTCTAACAAAATGTGATGGAAACTGGCACAGATTTGCTTCACCTGGCAAAGAAAAAAGATGCCAACTTCTGGTTATTAAAAGACATTGTTTCAGTAAGAAAACAAAAGTAACTGCATACTGCACGCTTAGTTTCAATTTGCTGGGAAGAAAGGTACCTTCTGATGAATGTTCTATGAAGATCATCGAAGATGCTGTGTTAGATCTTTAGCAGATCAATTTTTTTAACAAGAATTTTAATTATTTTTAAAATAATTTGAAAAGAATATCAGAGATCATCTAATTTCAACCCCCCTGCCATGGGCAGGGTTGCCAACCATTAGACCAGAGTAGTTACTCATTAACATGAATATAAAATTTTAGAGTAAGTTTTACAGTGTTTTACAAGTTTTACAAATCATCTAAATGAGATCCCATTGTTTAGAAATGCCAAAGTGAAAAGAGAGCATTTTAGAAGGAATACTATAGGAAGAAGATTGCAACCACTTCTTTGGATTTGGTACAAACAATTACAATACAACAGTAATATAACCCCTTCTTTAGTTCCTGCTTGTAATCAAATAAACAGTATATAAAAGTATATAAACAGTATAAAAGTAGCCCTTTCTATATTGCTTCTTAAGAAGAAAAGAAATAATAAGAAAGGACACGTAAACTCCATTCATACTGAAATGATAATCTTATCTTCGAATATAAGGTATCTATTACAATTGGACTCCAGAATGACTCAAGAAAGGAATGATTGGAAAGGTGATGGAATTATGACTTTCTACACCAACTTTTTTTCCTCAACAGAAGTGGCCTGCAAACAAGCAATGCATACCTCCTTTAATTTTATCTCCTCACCATCTCTCCACCCTTCTCAGGTTCTGCATTGGGAATAAAAACTGTAAACAGAATCTAAAAACTGACACCAGCTGGAATCACTTCCAAAGAATGCCGTGTAAGCTGTTACTGATAACATACTTAAGAGACAAGGTGGTCTGAGAAGAAACAGAAAACTCAAAACGGCTTGGCCTGAAATAGTGTTGTGGTTATTTTGTACAAATGCAGAAGAAAAGAACACGCTCATACATTCTTCACATTAAGCATTGCCATTCAAGTATTTGCTATATAAAAAATGACTTCTTTCCTTCAGGAAAATATACAAAACATCTAATAGATAATAAATTTCTTTGGGCTTATTTCAGGAAAACTATTACAGATTCCCTACACTTTGAGAACTTAAGCTTAACATCATGAAATAAAACCTTCATCTCGAACACATAAATTTACAAAAAAATATAGATAATAAAATTCAACCTCAATTAAATGTTCTTTCATCAAAGCCTGTTAGAAACTATGAAAAACAAGTAGCAGATAAGAAAATAGTTATCTAGCTGCAAAAGTGTAATAGAAAATATGAAAACTTTTTGGCAGAGTGGTTAAAGCAACCAACTATTAACCTGCTAGAATATTATAAATCCAAAATTAAATTACTGTTTAACCCATTACAACACGTGCAGATACAGTTAGATCCGCATAGATACACCACACTTCAACAAAAACAGTTTCTCATTAGTTTGTTAACACAGTACCGTGAGAATTAAAGACAGGAAAAAAAAAACCAAAACTTTGGAAGCCTGCAGTAATTTTACATCCTCACAGCAATTTCTGGACTGAAAACATTGACACCATGACTTGAGACATTTTCTCATTAGTCAATAACATGCCTCTTCAGCATACTTTCAAGTGAGGATAGCAATCAAATAAGTTAAAGTGCATTTGTACTTAAGAAATAAGCAAATTATTTATTTTTTTATTGGTGAATCAATCTTTTGCATTTTTTTCTCATACCAAAGGTTTCTCAGAATTCTTCAGAATTCTTCGAAAAGTACTAGATGATCTAGAAAATAATTCCTTATGGCATTTCCTTTAACAGTTTGGTTTTTTTCTATATGCCATTCTAGTTCACAAAACCTATGTACAGGCCAAATCATTTTTCAGAGAAACAAAAGAATGTTAACAAGTTTGAAGGGCAATTAAACTTACAGGAGCAGCTGGGAAGTTGGAAGAAAGTTCATATGGTTCCTCTGAGATCCAATGCCCAAATTCCAAAGAACACAGAATCTAAAATAAATCAAATAATAAGAAGAACATCTATAATTTTTAAAAGAGCAAACCATTTGAATTAAAGAAATTAAAACAGTGCAGTTACAATGGATAGCTTGGTACTTTGGTTTACCCAAGTAAAATGATTCTCTGTAAATCCAAGCAATCTCAAAGTATAAATAAATCAAATGATGAAAATGCCAGTCATGTTTTTATGTCAAGCCACATTACACTTCAAAACCTTGCAAGGATATTTAGTGGAAGAGTCAACTTGTGTGTTTTATAGAACATTAAAATAAAGGTTTGAAACTGGATGTCAAAAGGGAAGAAAGTCAACAATTCCCATACTATATCATTTCTGTTCCCTTGATACAGTTGATTATTGAACATCATGGGGATTTCCTATTGGTCCAGCCTGTATTGGTTGTTCTGAATGAGCACAATCTTAGAGTATATCACTCTTCCTTGTTTTGTATTATCTGCAAGTTTGCTGAGACTTCCCTCCATCCCATCATCTAGAACATAAATGAAGATGTTAAACTATACTGGACCCAATATCATCTCCTACAACTGACTGCAATCACGCAACACATAAGCCAGCCTGAAAAGAAGAAAAGCTCTGACTCATTCTCTTTAGTAACTTCCTCTGCCAGCTGTACATTCTAGACCACAAATAAAAAGGTTCCTACCAGACCAGAGTACTGACTGCCTGGAAAATCCACCATCATTTGCATTTGAGTGAGCTCTGAAATGCTGAATGGATGTGACCCTTAAAGACTTCTGATCCTAACACTTTGGATAAGTTTCAGACTTCTGTTTTTAATCAGGGCCATCACAAGATGTATAACATGAAAAATAAAATAGAAGAATAATCTATGCAGGGATGTTTTCTTCCGTACCCTGGGACTCCTCATGTTTGTGTACTGAAAACTGAAACCACATTAAGTAGTAGTTACCATACCTAGTTACAAGGCTAAAAAACATCGCAACCCACCAGTGACAATCTATACATTCAACTTTAAAAACGTAACTGCCTAACGCCTTACTGGTCCTACGGCAACAAGTTGTGTTATGTTAACAAGAAGTATACAAAAACCGAAAATATAGGGTATGTGGATTCTCATGAGAAAGTAAATCCCAGTGTTTAGGATCACTTTCCAATGCATAATAATTCTCCAGTCATTTCAAACAGATTAAGTCTATTTCTTACTGCACCATCAAATTGTTGCCATTATTTATCTTATAACAAACTGTACTCCATCAATAGGTGGAATTTCTCCCAAGCTCGAGTCACAGATAACTGTAGCTTTCCTTTATTTTATTTAATTTTTATTTTTAAATTAATTATCTTGGAATAAAATGCTATACAAATCCATACATTATTACTTACCAATGAAAATATAAAATTCTATTTAAAAAACAAAAAACATGCAATGGGATGTTTCACTTGGACAAAAGCTGGCATAATACATGTTATACTTTATATTGTTTACAGCATTACAGCTCACAAAATGAGATTTTAAGCTAAACAGACTGATTGTTAGGTAGTAATGTAAATTTTATTTCCCAGCATATAATTGAGCCATCTTGAGACTTCCTTCTTTTTTGCCCAAATTCTAGTACTAATAGAGGCAAGCTGCAAACTGAATTTAGAAAGCAATCTTATTACTTTCAGAAACAAATTGCATAGTCTGCAGTCTGAAGTAGTCTATGTTTGACAAATTTCAGGACATCTCACAATCGAAAGCATAGCAATAACAGAAGAACAGCAAAGTCCTTGCTCAAATGCAGCAGCTTACGGGAACACAGAAAAGAATCTGCTTACATTCAGAAGGCCTCAAATATGTAGGCATCTTCAGAGAGACACCTGTGCTTTCACTGCCAACCCTTAAACAAGGTCTGGGTAGGGGTGGATTCTGGTTCCGCCCCTTACAGTCACTTAGATGCATTGCATGCACCTGAGCTCCCCTGGGTTGGCCCTGCCTTTGCACCAGGTGGCAACCAACACTGGTTCAGGCCATGATGTAGCATTTCCGCTACAGAGTGGAACCAGCAACCACTTACATAAACTGCAGCAAAAGCTGGTGCTTTCTGTGATATGGAAAGCAGTGTTTTACTTGCATAGGGAGTAGAGGCATTCAATTTTGCAGACAACTGAGAGTGTGGAATAAAGAAAAGTATGCATCTTCATTTATTCTTACTGTTAAACTTCACTATTACAAAAATAAAAGCATTATGTTTACTTTCAGAAAACTTACAACCAAATATCTGAAAATACAACAGATGCACAAGGTGAAAATGTTTTTTATAGACCATTATAGCATCCCCAAACCAAAAATGAGTTGAGTAGATAAGTCAAAGATTTTTATAGTAATTCAAAATAAAATAATGCATTTCTCTATTTAGCCAAGAAAAATAAGCTTACTAAAAAGCATTCGGTTAAGACTATAACATTATAAGATATAAAATTTAAGTTGCATTTATGCATATTTTTTTTACAATTAATACTTCTAATTTACAACTAGAATATTGAAATCTGTTAGTTTTATTCTTAAAATTGTATATACTTGTTGCAAATAGACTGGTCAATCTAAGCCATCTTGTTTGATGATCAACTTGAGCTGAACCAAGAAAACTGGAAATTTTAACACAATTCTTTGAGTCGTGCTGCATGAAAACAAGTTATTTATAAATAATCTTGAGTAGCAACAGATGTACCATGCTCTATAATGCGTACATCATGTCCGTATAATACTAAAATGATGTTTGTACTATGAATAACTGGCAAAAAACAAAAAATAGAATAAACAAACCCAAAAGATTAATTATGATTAAGTAATTCCATTTTATTTTCCAGGCCAATTTTTCAGTGATAACATCTATCAATCCTTGTAGTATTTACAGAAGTTTGTTTAGAGATCAATTTTGTTTATCTCAACAGAAGATGGATTAATGCTCGTCTATCACAGTTCTGGAATTGAGTACAAAGGCATCTATCTACTTTCTTAGATAAAAAGTAAATGAGATACAAAGTTTATGAACAAACTCTGCAGTAAATAATTAGGTCACTACTCACAACATCATTCAGTTTTCAGGAACACAAAGGCAAGAATTCTCCATTTTAAGTCACTGAAAGTTTGCTTCTGACAGAATTATACAATCATATATTTCTAAGGGTTGGAAGGGAAAGGCCAGCTACTCTACAATGAACTGGGACACCACAGATAGATCAGGTTGCCCAGGGCTTTATCCAGCCTCACCCTGAAAGTCTCTGGGGATGGGGTACCAACAATAACTCGAGGTAACCTGTTCGACCCTCACTGTAAATTATTTTTTCATAATATCCAACCTAAATCTGCTCTTCCTGAGCTTGAAGCCATTTCCCCTTGTTCTGTCACCACAGACTCTGCTAAAGAGTCTGTCCCCTTCTTTCCTATAGCTCCCCTTTAGATACTTAAAGGCTGCTATCAGTTCACTGTGCAGCCTTCTCTTCTCCAGGCTGAACAGCCCCAGCTCTCTCAGCCTGTCCTCATAGGAGAGGTGTTCCATTCTGTGGATCATTTCTGCGGCCCTTCTCTGGTCGCACTCCAACAGGTTCATGTCTCTCCTGTACTGAGGACTCCACATCTGGATGCAATAGGAAGAATGCAAGAAGGAGGTGAGTCCTCCTTCTTTCAGCAGAGATGTCTTTCAAACAGTGTATTGTCATTGCAACACCAAAGAAAAAAACAAACAACCGAACAACTTCAATTTCATAGAATCATGAAATGACTTAGGTTCTAGTAGACCTTAAAGATCATATATTTCCAACTCCCCTGCCATGGGCAGAGTTGCCAGCTACTAGATCAAGCCTCCCAGGATTCCATCCAAAATGGCTTGGAATGCCTCCAGACATGGGGCAGCTACGATCTTTCTGGGTAACCTGTTTCAGCATGTCACCACCCTCTGAGTAAAAAATTTCTTCCTAACATCTAACCTGTATCTACTCTCTTCTAGTTTAAAGCCATTAAGCTAGTCCCCCTTGTCCTATGTCTATCAAACCATGTAAAAAGTCAGTCCTCCTTCTGCTTGTAAGCTCCCTCCAAGTACTGGAAGGCAACATAATTAGAAATAAGGATACTCATATATCATATGACCCCTTTGCACAGATATGATGAAGCAGACAAAGATTCTATTGGTCTTTTTCAACCACAAAGGCACATTATTGGCTAACTAGACTGATCAAAGATACAATATCCTTTATTCTAAGGGAAGTTAATCACCAAGAACTTCTGAAAACCACAAAGGATATCACAGCAGCTTAATAACTTAAATAACTACATACATGTTATGATTTTAGAGTATTTACTGAAAAAAGGAACAAAGAAATTAAAGTAGTTATTCTACAGTCATTTTCTGTAGATGAATATCTACTTCTATGTAAATTCCAACAGTCATATTTTGAAGTTCTGAAAATATGAGGAAAATCTGTCATCTGTGTTGTCAAATTAATTATCTTGCAATTGATCTCTATAACAGAGGTGGTTTGATCCTGACTATCAAAGCTCCCGTTTAGATGCTGTTCAACTCCCTCCAACCCACAAGCAGGATAGGGAAGAGAACTAGAAGGGAAAAAGCAAGAAAAAAATATATAGTCATTCAAAAATAACATAGGAAAAAAACTATCCTTTTGGTCAGGTTTGATCAGCTGCCCTAGCTGCATCCTCTCCCAGTCTATGTGTCGGTGGGAATGACAGAAAAAGAGAAGGTCTTAATGCTATTGGTCAGGAACAGCTAAAGCAGTAGTGTGTTATCAACACAATTTGATCACCAGTCTAAAACATGGCAACATATGGGCTGCTATGAAAAAAATATATGCAACTGTATCGCAGACAAAGCAACAGAGCAATTCACAGTTATCTTCTGTTTACAGAAACAGTTACCAGTAGCATGTAAAGACATGGCAGTCCACAAAAAATTTTGAGGTTGTGTGAGGATTCTTGGATCTGGATATCTGGGAATAATTTTTATAAACGACATAGCCTCCAAATTACTCATCTACAAGCTTTCCTTCTTATTAAATAGTTTTCATCATTCAGGAAAACACCTAAAAATTCTTCTTCATGTTTGCCAGCACTGAACACAATACCCATTTAAGAATAAGACAGAAATGTATTAAGTCAGCATATAAAAAGTTCCAACTGAATAATGGGTAACATTGAATCAAAATGCTTTGTTTAGCCTTTAATCTGTCCAAAAATAATGCATGAGCATTGTCGGAGAGATTTCAAGCGTTTCTAAAATATACACTGAGGTACAACACAGGAATACTTTGGTCAGATTAAATAATGAAATACAGTATTTATAGTAACATAGAGCTTTAAACAAGTTTCCCTAAATTCAGCTAACTCAATGCCTGAGTATCTAAACAATGCAACACTGTGCATAGCATAGACAAAAATATGGTTGACATTCCAGCTATACAAAATAAGCTTAATTTATTTTGCAGTAACATTCAAATATATTTCTTACCCACTCATAAGAAACAATCCAGCACCCACGAACAATTCCCAGCATAACATTCAAGGTACGACGAGGACTCCCTGTAACTACATGACTTGTTGTTTCACATACATCGTCTGAGAACAAGAAGTCTCCGAGTTTATTCACCACTTGAATTACCATACTTTGTTTCCTAAAAAGAGCAAAAAGAAAAAAAGATATAATGTTGAGTAGGTAGATAGGATTGTGGATGCAATCATTCACAACACAAGTTTTCTCAAGTTTTCTTACATTTATACCTCATGCCTTTTCTCACTAATCCTTTCTTATCCTTCCCTCACTCAGACTTGACCCACTTGATAGTCAAAAATCCGTTAGCCTTTCCACAGAGTCCGAACAGATCCTTTTCTGTCAGCACACAATCGTACCTACTTGCATATCAAAGGTCTTTTATACCCCATGTCTATCTTGCTTGTTTAAATGGAAGCTTTTTTGAGTCAGGAATTATCTAACATTCTGTTTGTGTACAATGCCTTGTACAACAGAGGCTCATTCTTGGTTGTTTCTGTTGTACTTAAAAAAGAAGAAGTATTCCTAAGAAATGTAAACAGTTGGATGTAGCACGCTTCAAAGGATGTCATTTGGAAGTACCAGATTTTCATTATTCAAATAAAATTTTATGTTAAATTTAGAGAGAAGTCTTAAAGTTCTGGCTTAATATCTTTACGTCTGAGTCAGTGTTTAAATTTAAAGAAATCACTTATCTTTAAATAAATATGGACACATGGACTGCCATATAAAATAGTGAATGGCCACCTATAACTAGAATGCTAAGTTGAGTTCTCTACTATGTAGGTCACACTGAGGCACACAAATACCTCACCATGAAAACACTGAACTCTTGGTATCCCTAGAAAGAAGCTGTTATATAAGAACAATTTAATAAGAACAATTTAACTAAAGATTGTTGTTACAAATAATACAGGAAAGCCCAATGCCAGTGCCCTCTCTGTTCCCCTCAGCTGACTTATTGAAAATGTCTGCAACTTGCCACATAAAATAAAGTTAGCTTGGACAAAGTCAAAGGTACCACATCTGCAATCCTCTCAGGTAAAATACTGAGGTTAATAATGGACATAATGAGAGCAGTCAGCCTCTGAAGTTACTTCATTCTCACTACATTTTACTCCACCAAAAGTAACTCAGTTACAGATCCCCAAATATCCAAGCAACTTAGAGGAACTCTAATAAAACCTGTGAAACATCTTCAAAGCAGAAATCTCTTTAGAATAAATAAATAAATATTTAAGCAAGTAAAGGAATAGTAAACACAAAGAGTTTAAAAAATTAACTTCACAGAAGTCAAATGGTGATAGCATATGTGGACACACTAAAAAACTGAACCACTGACTTAACTGCCTAACTTCTGCCACAGATTAGTGTCAGTTTTAACTTGTCAGAGCCTACAAGAGAAGTTTTGCAACATTGCTACTCACAGAAGCTAACTCTACCTGAACTATATGCTCAGCAGAGACAACTTCATATACCACCTGAAGCTATTCACATAGTTCTTTCTTGTCCATATGAAATTTCTTAGGTGAGAGTAGAGAGACCTCTTCTACATTATTCATATCTAAGGTATCTTATCAATTGCACTGAAAACTCAGCAGCTTATACTTCAGTCAGCTGAAAACATCTACCAGAAGCAAAGTTACACCATTTCACTAAATTTGTGACTCAGAAAAATAAGTAGCTACTAGCTGTGTATGAGCGGCATTGAAAATATTCACAGAACTTGATACCATGAAACCACTGAATTCATGCATCTTCAAATTTCTAATGTACTACTTCTATAAATGTAGCTACTGGGTAGGAGAACTGGATTTGAGCCACTGGGTTATCCTTCTGAGGACTATTTTCTGCTTTTTAGTTCCTTCAGAAGCAGTTCCTTTACCTTCACTATAGCATGATTAATCCCAATAACTGCAGTCAGAAGCAAAATCTAGATGAAAAAGTTCTGGAGAAAAGCAGTTTTTTAATCAACAGACATTTTTATTTCATGAAACAGTGAATTGTTTCTAGGAAAAGTCAACATACATCAACATAAAAGAAGTAACTTACTAAGGACCTCTTTCAACAAAGGAACACTTTTTTCCCCAGCTGTCAAGATCTGTTGTCTCCTTTAAGGCAAATCACAGCCTGTTTTCCACTATCCTTATCTGTGCTGTAGTTATTATCTTTCCCTCCCTCACACTGATCCTGTATGACATGCTTAGCAAAGTACACTTGTAGTCTTGGTGTTAATAGAAACCACTCACTCATATAAAACACAAGAAAAATACTATACTGTTCTACATTTCTGACCTTTATAGTAGTAGACCAGTTAATTGCTACTGGCAACCATTTACAAAGTATTTCTGAGAGGACAGCCACTAAGTATGTTTTCAGATTGCTTACAATGTAACTGTCATGACTTAATTACTTCAGCGCTGAAAGAGATTTGTGGGTAGTAGAAATAAGACCTTGAGTTTTGAAAAATAACTCAAAAAACTGTAAGAAAATACAATATAAAGCATGGAATTGTGTTTTTCTTGGAAATCTTTATGATGTAAAAATTTTAAGAGAATGATAAGAGCCTGCCAGAAAAATATTAACTCTTACACAAACACACAGTTGCAGCTGCTTCTGACATTTTGAAACAAAGTGTCTGAAAAGCCTAGAACTGCTATTTCTTCAGCAAGAAGAAAGAAGATATGAATGAAAAGATTTTAAATACCCCAAAGGTAAATTCCATTTTGTATAGAGGTGAGAAGATTACCAAAACTTAAGTCAAACCTAATGACGAGAAAGTAAAAATACTTAATATGTTATAATACTTACTCAGAAGACATACTTGTCATCACTAGTGTTCTTGCTGGCTGAAAAAAGGAAGCAAACAAGAAAACATCAAAACTCTGAAAAGATTTCATCTTGGAAAAAAAAAAAATTAAATGATTAACCATACCATTAAAGAGACAAAAGGACTGAATTGCTTGATAATTACAGTATCATTCTGGGAAGAGGCAGTACTAATTGACATACATGCTAGAAATGTTAAACTTCAAGGATATGGAAGGAAAGAAACCCCTTCATCATGTCGTGTATCAAAACATCCAGTAAGAGTAAGCAAAAATGGGATTTTTCATCAGTTAAAATGAAGTGATAGATTTCAAGATTAGCATGGCAAAAAAAAAAAAAAAAAAAGTATTTTTTATTTTCTGCTTTTATCTTTTCTTGATTAGATTGAGTTGAGAAAGCAGCTTAACTACAGCAAAAAAAACCCAGTAATTTACAATGATTTGCATTTTTTCCAAAAGAAAGACAAAATCAGGCCGAGATACTGAAGAAATAAGAGCTTGTTTATTTTAAAGAATATATGTTACTTCACTCTCGAATCATGACTAATGAATAAAAGTTGATCGAGTAGTAATTAATAAGGTATGCTCAACGATTACAGAAATGCATATAATAGCAAAACTGAGACACCCCAAAAAGCATCCTCCCAGCAGAATCCTCTAGCTTATGTGCATAGCAAGAACGTCTCACACAGGTTTTAAAGTACTGTTTCATGAGTTAGTACTATAGATATCAGAAGAGGTATCCTTCCACCATCAGAAATAAACATAAGGCCTCCACCATGTACAAAAGTAGGACAGAATATGAATTCACCGATATCAGAGAAACATGTAACTGAACACAACATGATCATCAAATCATAAAGCAATCAACATGACATAATCCTGCAAGAAAAGTCTAATTACCTGTAACTACATAAATATGCATAAGAATGTATATTTTATCATTTCAGTTTTGTAGAAAAAGTAGATCAATGGACTTCTACAGTAATTTCAATACAACTCTTTGTAATCTTAAAAATCAAGGTACGAATTTCACGTTACTTCTCTAGGTATATACCACTCCATAAAAAATATTCATTTCCATTTCTGATCTCACTCCAGTATACTAAAATCTGGTAGAATCTCAGAATGTCTTGGGTTGGAAGGGACCTCAAGGATCACGAATCTCCAGCATCCCCCACCACAGGCAGGGCCTCCAACATTTAATACTAATCCAGGCTGCCCAGGGCCCCATCCAGCCTGGCCTTGAACACCTCCAGGGACAGGGCATCTCAAGTGGAGCTATGCTATACAGTAGGGAGGAAGTACCTCATGGTGTCCAAACGCATTTTGTTAAATCTACATAACTTCAAGGGATCCTGGAGTCCATAATTCTAAGGGATCTTGGAAAGGCACAGAGCATGGCTTTGAAGCAATGTATTCTCTGTCCAATCTTTCTGGGTTGAAAATCTCATCATATTGAATATGTATGCTTCAGCAAAAGCATACTTCAGTATGACCATAATGTTCTCTTTTGACTTGAAACACAAAATAATTGCACTAGGTTCTCAGGGTTCTTGTGTAGTAACAGCTCTAAAGAGAGATCCTGATGTGTCTGTTCAGAACACGCAGAAAAATTTCTCACAACATCTAATAAATAAACATACTGAAAACATTACTAATCAAACTACTAATTTTGCCAAAGCTGTATTAATAGAGTTACTACATAAACCAAGGCCAGAGCAACTTGAGATCCTACAGCTGTTTTTTCAGCTTCAGAGAACAAACGTTCATTACGGGCTCCTTAATATCCATCTCCAAGAAACTGAAAATGCTGAACTCACACAACTTGGGAAACCTGCAGCCTGCACTGACATAAGCCTGAAAACTCTTCTTTTGAACTGCAGCTTTTATGCTACAACACACAACAAACAAGATGGTATAGATGAACATTCTGGATGATGTTTTGTCAATGTCACCAGTGCCCCATCAGAGACTCAGGGATGCAGAAACATGCATACAGTAGGTAGAAATTGGAATAAGTTTAATTGCTTCCAAACTACTTCTTCATCTTCATTCAAAACTGCATATTTCTGCAAGAATGGGGTCATCTTCTAAATAGATAACGTTTTGTTTTATTGCTTTAATTAGACAAGCAGTTCTCTTTAATACACATACAGTTACCAAACAGAAAACTTAGCAAAATTGTTTTAATTTTCAGTATTCCATTTTTCAGGCTAATTGCTTTTTTCCCTCCCTTGCTATACAATTTTTCTTCAATGCTATTTGTGTCTGTTTTATTTTACATTTTTCTTTTATTGTAAAATATTTTTTGAGTTAGCATTTTCTTTTCTGACTAGCAAAGACATCTGGTGTGCATGGCTACATAGTCTAATGCACATTTAAAGCAGGATTGTTATCAATACAACTCTGAAAAAATAGTGTTAAATGAATAGGACCTTTTAGAATTAATTCTTTTTTCTCTGAATCAAGAGGAGCTGCACATCTGTTTTCTAAATCAGAGCATATTTATTTCTGGATTGTGTTTTAGATCTGTAATGAAGGTTGTGTAGACTCCTGTAGGACATTTACATGGCTCAACTTTCCTTTATATGTTTCTTAAGACTACAGTTGCATTAAATATTTCTTTCTAGAATCTGTCAACAAGATTTCTCCACATCCTATGAAATACATAACATGCATTTCAATACCTCAAAGAAAGCAGTATCTGTTATTTTTTTCAGTTCATGAAACACAGCGTGATACTTCCTGTATGTGAACTGCTTTACATCACAAAAGAGACATCCAACCTCAAAGTGTATTTCTTTCCTTTTCTAACTTTAAGCAGGTGCTTCTTGGTGCTGAAGGAAAATAAGAGAAAAGCCCTGTTCTGTACAACTTGCTTTTCAAAAAGTGTCACTTGTTGTTTGGGTCTAGAACATAGACCTGTGATTTCTTCAAAGGATGGACATCAAGGGATATTTATCACTTCTGATTTGTGTATTTCTTAATCTGCATGCTCACTTACACCTACAATTTGACAAGCTCTGAAAGAAATGGGCTTTGGAATACTCTTAAGATCAAATGCATACTGTGATGGGTGAAATAAAAAGACTTTCAATTTCAGAACTCAACAAGAGTTCTGCTTACCCTGTGTAGTTTGGTCAGTATGATAGGGATAAAGCATATTTTTTTGAACATGAAGGAAAGGGAAGAAGTACATTCATATGCAAATATAATGCAAGAGATAGTACAAGAGCATTATGACAACCATTTTGTTCTCTTCCAACCCTTTTACTCTTTGGCTATTGTAGCTCCATCAGATGGTTCTGAAATAGATTCAGAACTCCTATACATGCTTTTGATCTTAACAGATGTATTCTAGGAGTCACATTCTTCTTCACTCTGACTAGTACAGGAGCCAAAAAAGAGCCAGATGCAGCATGTGAATAATCAAGAATTAGGTTAATCTTGCTATTTTTTCTAGATAAGTTTTAAGAAGAGGATAGAAAACTTTAAAGCTGTTTTTAGAAACAATCTATAAATTATGTTAATTTATTCTATTAATATAATTGAGGCTCACAGCTGAGAATAATTGGTAATTGTGGTGAATGATTTCTATTCAGCAGTTTTAAACAGCAAATATTCAAAGCTATAATTTACTTTCTGGCTGGCCTTACTCCACTTATCAGTTCTTGATAATGACATTTTTCAAGTTTTCTCTGGCTGCAAACTGAGTTACAGTTGTAATTTCCCGACTAAAAACAAGACCTCTGCTTTGGTGCTAATGAGATGTGTAAAATGAACCCGCATTATCCAAATCAGAACTACTATGAAGTAGGTTAAAAGAAAAACAACACAACACACACAATGTAAGCTATTACAAGTGAAAAATAGAACAAAATGGCACATCTGGGATTCAGGTTTCCCTCAGAGCCAAAGAACCATAGAACTTCTGTTAGCAACATTAAGGATGATCAACAGCTTCAGACTTTTCAGCCTAATACTGACACAATTTACAACTAACTGACATTTTCTGTTTTCTTCATGCATCCATAATAGTGAATACGTTTTAAACAAAACAAAAAAAAATCATGTCATATTCTTTTTTTTTTTTTTCAAAAAAAGGCAGATTTCACAGCATTCTGCACCTTCATAAATTTATCTGTCAAAGCCAGGGATTTAGTTTTTCCAGCAGGACAAAGAGTAAGGAAAGGGCAGAGTAATAAAGATTCTCCTTCCCACACCTTTGTCTGCAACCAGAAATTTCAAAGTCAGTCAGCATGAACCCCTCATGCAGCTTCTTATCATTTAAGTTTAACAAAATTAGTTCGTGTCCTTTCCTGAACAATTCCAACAAAAATTTAAGTATGGTATAAGAGTAAATCTATTTCATCTGTTCACACATTAAAGCTGTTTATGCTTTCATTACCAGATCTGGTCAAGTGAATAATTTCTTCAGATACCTGAATTATGTCAGACTAAAAGAATTACCAAAAGCTTCAGCTGGGATACTTTGAGCCCTAACTCTGAGACTGAAAACCAAGTTATGAAGACAATCTGCAACAGTAAGAATAGCTTCAGAGAGAAGAATGGCCTGATTTTAAGTCCTCATCACGCATCCATTCCATTTTGGTCACTGGTAGGCACTCAACACGGAAGGATAAGAAGAGGTGTCTGCCCAAGCTACTTCATCAAAAACACCAGTGGCTTGATGTTCTTTAGGTGAATATACTCCTGTATAAGTGACTCCTGTCACTTGGTGGACAAAGTCTAGAATTAGAATTGCCTTGCAAAGGTTGGGTAAAAATACTGATGAGGTTAATGATATAAACAAGACATACAAAACTTGCTCAAAACATGGTATTCAAAGGCACTCTTTACTGACCTATCTCCTGAAAAGAAAAGCTTGAAACTCTGGTTTTCAAATTTTCACTGTATTTTTTCAGCAATTCTAGTCATCTCATACTAACCTTGCTGATACCCATTTTAGTTTTACCTAAGATCACTCTTATGGAATTCAGTTAATTGGTTTACTTTCTTTACTACTTAATATTACATTGAAATAAAGAAGAATCTTATCAAATGAGTATCTGCACATTCTATTTGTATGAAACAATAATTAATACTTCTTATTTATATTCTGCTCTTGAACGTCACTACTGCTATAAATTCTGAATGTTTGAAACAAACTAATGAACAAAGCTACATTTTGGATATAGCAACATCATAAGATGCATCTTGCCAGTAAAAATAAACTTTCCTGCTGGATCTCAGTGTTCCATTCAGTGGCCTATTTCAGGCACTCCAATGAAGATAAACTGACATATAACATGAAATCCTGTTATTTTTACAGTTGTCTCAGAATGCTGATTGCTCAAATCTTATTTCCTATTTTCTTCAGTATTATGCTGCACAAGCCAGACGACTAGACTTAAACAATAATCAACTATTCAGTTGTCATCAGCTAGAGTCAGTCAGGCACTTTCAGGATTACTTCATATATGATAAGGCAATTTGCAAACATGAAACATTCTGGGATCAAATCAGTTACACCTAAAATCACAGCAACAGATATTTGATCCATACCATAGAAGTCTCCTGACAGTATCATTGAAGAATTCTTATCATTTGCAGATATATTCTCATAAGTCCACACTCCCTTCTCTGACAAAGCATGAATTTAATTATCCATCAAGATACTTAATAATTATCCTTGTATTTCATGTATCTAAAAATTGCACTGCAGTATGTAAAGGTTTGATTCTTCCCCTGTAACACAGTATCATCAACTGACATTTCTAGACCACGGAAGCCACCTGCTGACATTCACAGGCATTAGATCAGAGTACATATCTTGGTCAGCCAAGTGTTAGAAGAATTTAGAACAATTTACATTTTTCACTGACTGGTCTCAAAACCAGGAAGTTTTAGATGAACTATGTATAGTTCCTTTTTTAAACTTTTGAATCTATCTTTAGAGACTTCAATGTAAACAACACATACAACACACGAAAGCTCTTGTTACTGTTTGTTGTGGGGTTTTTTTGTTGTTGTTGTTGCTCCATTAAAGATTCCTGAAAGTGTTTATTATCTTTCCCCAGTATGTCTGGGTTTGCCATTAAAACTGCTCTGTCTTCAGAGCTCATCTTAGTTTACAACTTATGTAGTTTGAATAGTTACGATTAGAAGTCTTTCATGTTAAAGAACAAAATAAGTAAGTCTATATTAATAGTATAAATAGGAAAGGAAATTTGAATTCAATCTAACATTGTGATAAAGAAGCAGCTAAACAAAGATATTATTGATTCTGACTTCTGTTGAAAGACAAAACAGAAGGATTTCAACTTGGGTGAGATTTTGAAGCTAACAAATGAATAACATAAAAATGTGACAAATCACCAAGCACTATTCCCACAGACAGCCTTATGGCCACTAACTGTTTATGGATATCTACTTAGCAGCTTTTGTAAGATTTCTGTTACAGGAAATTAAACTTTTCTGTACAGGTGTTTCAGCTTAATGAGAATGAATTCTTAAAATGTTTATCACAGGACACAGATATAGAGTGAAGCTGATTTATATGTTCTATATAACTCTTATTAGTTTTACAACTAGTATGACTGTATGTATTTAGAAGAAGGTGAGCACTTTTACAGAAGGGACCATTAAAGGTTATCCAGTTGAACTCCCCTGCAATGTATGGGGACATCCACAGCTCACTTTAAAAAGTAACAAGCAATAAGACACAAGCAGGAAGTCAAAATGTAGTTTTGAACGAGAGCAGATGATTGGGCCATGGAAAATAGTATTCTGTCTTCCAGATGCTTAAAAGGCTGAACAGCCTGGTAACTGCATTTGCTCAGAACTTCAGAGTTAAAGGAGAAAAAAAAATAACTGATCAAACTGTTTAAAACCCCACCTACAGCAAACAATGACACATCGGTCTAATTTGTTTCATGTCGCTACATCCTTCAGTGCCTTAGGACTTCCCATTTTTTAGACAATTTAGTATACATTTTAATTGTATGCCTTGCTACTACAGTACTCATGAAAAGAGCTACTATTTATTTTCCTATTTATTTGCATTTAATTGTAAAAAAACTTTCACAAGACAAAGTAACCTTAAGATCAGTGCTAACCCAGTCATCTCATTTCATTTGCTCCTATCCAAACTGAGCTCATATCATAAATTTAGCTAAATTTATGATTAAATAAAAGAATATAAGAAGACACAGGGAATATTTATTCTGCAGAACAGCCATGGCGAATGATCTACTATATACATATATAAGAAAAAAATGCAGTGACATGACTGCCACTGCAAGTTTGCAGAAAGCTGAGTTGAGTAGTTATATGTATTGTTTTTGAACACCTTTCACATAATATTTCAAAGAACGTAAGTTTAGAAATGTTTATTTTTAAAATGTGCATCAAGCACGCATATTCTGTTTGTAGGTACAAAGGCACTCAGTGATTCTTCAAAAAGAGCTTAACAATAAGTCCAGTTAAACTGACCTTTTGGAGTCTTCTGTTTTTTTTTACCCTCCCATTGTGCTTATTTTTTTGTTCATTAAAAACTTTGCAAGAGCCGTAAGTAACATCATACTCTGACACGTGATTTTCATCACCTAGGAAAAAAGCATATTACTAATTTAGAAACATGAAATGAAACTGACAGACTTTATAGAGCTCAGTACAATTTAAAAAATCTAACTTGAATACTTGCATCAGTTATTTTTTTCATTGTTTCAGTTATGGAAAGAAAAACGACATATGAGCACTTGACTTTATCATTCAGTTTCTCATCTTCTAAATAAACTAATTATAAAACTAACTGTGATTTCTAGCATTTTGAACACCGCACAGTAATCACAAATAGAGAATGAGCAACACAGCTTTCTGTTTCAAAGTTTGCAATTTCTATGAATACACAAATAAATATTTCACAGTTTGAAGCACTGGTGCTATATACTTATATTTCTTATTAAAAGAAGAGTGCTTTCAGAACACACTGTTTTTTATCTCAGATTACCTGAGGGTCCAAGATATGTTTTCAAACAACAGTTAGTAAACCAATTAAGCAAGCTGGTAGCAGGCAAGGAAATGTATAGACATTTCCTTCTGCCCAGAGAGGTTGTGGATGCCTCGTCCTTGGAGGTGTTCAAGACCAGGTTGGACGGGGCCCTGGGCAACCTGATCTAGTACATGTGTATGTTTGGTGGCCCTGCTAGGCAGGGGGCTGGAACTATATGATACTTGGGATCCCTTCCAACCCGGGTCATTTTGTGATTCTGTGATTCCTTCTATACACATGAAAGTGTATAAGTCCTGGTATTTAGAAAAAGGCACCATTCATGAAAATGTACTCTAATATACAACAAAAAGCAGTATTTATCATCACTTCTTTTTTAAATTACATATATTTGTCAACTTCATTTCAAATTCATTTCAAATTACCTTCTGGATTCATTTGAGAAATTATCTTGCTCGCAAAAGACAAAAAAGACTTTGATCTCTCTTTTGAAGAAGTTTTAATTACTGAAGATTGAGGTAGGTTGTTGTTCTTAATAAATAGTGGATAGTGAAGTGGGTCGAGAATTGGCTGACTGGCAGAGTGCAGAGGGTTGTTGCTGGCGGTGCGGTGTCTGGCTGGAGGCCTGTAACTAGCGGCGTCCCCCAGGGGTCTGTACTGGGTCCGGTCTTGTTCAACATCTTCATCAACGACCTTGATGAGGGGATAGTGACCACCCTCAGCAAGTTTGCTGATGACACGAAGTTGGGAGGATTGGCTGACACGCCTGAAGGCTGTGCTGCCATTCAGCGAGACCTGGACAGGCTGGAGAGCTGGGCAGTAAGAAAGCGGATGAGGTTTAACAAAAGCAAGTGTAGAGTCTTGCACCTGGGTAGAAATAATTGCATGCACCAGTACAGGCTGGGGGAAGACCTGCTGGAGAGGAGCTCTGCAGAGAGGGACCTGGGCGTCCTGGTGGACGACAGATTGACCATGAGCCAGCAGTGTGCCCTTGGAGCCAAAAAAGCCAATGGCATACTGGGGTGTATTAAAAAGAGTGTGTCCAGCAGGTTGAAGGAGGCGATCCTCCCCCTCTACTCTGCCCTGGTGAGGCCTCATCTGGAATATTGTGTCCAGTTCTGGGCTCCCCAGTACAAGAAAGACACGCATCTCTTGGAAAGAGTCCAGCGGAGGGTCACTAAGATGGTGAAGGGCCTGGAGCATCTCCCCTATGAGGAGAGACTTAGGGAACTGGGTCTGTTTAGCCTTGAGAAAAGAAGGCTGAGAGGGGACTTGATCCATGTTTATAAATACCTGAGGTGTGGGAGCCATAGTTGTGAGGCTGGTCTCTTTTCAGTAGTGCGTGGGGATAGGACTAGGGGTAATGGGATGAAAGTACAGCATAGGAAGTTCCACACGAATGTGCAGAAGAACTTCTTTACAGTGCGGGTGATGGAGCACTGGAACAGGCTGCCCAGGGAGGTGGTGGAGTCTCCTTCTCTGGAGATATTCAAGACCCGCCTGGACGCCTTCCTGTGTGACGTGGTGTAGGGAGCCTGCTTTGGCAGGGGGGTTGGACTCGATGATCTCTAGAGGTCCCTTCCAACTCCTACAATTCTGTGATTGAAGTGGCATAATTTCAACTCCTCAAAAATAATCTTGTCATTACATCAATATTACCCATATTTAAAAGTATAACTGCCTAGTCTATTCAATAGAAACAAATAAAAGGTGTTAATCTTGAAGTGTCCTTTGTATTTAGTATTGCACTAAGGTCCATCATCTTCAATCATACAGCAATACTGATGGCAAGAGGACGAAAGTTCTTGCCACACAATAAAAAGAAGATATTAAAAATAAATGTCACCGTTTAGGATACATGAGTTCAGAAAGTTACTACTAAACATTTATTTTTAATCTTAAATAAAAGATATTGGCCACAAAGAACAAACAAAACAAAACAAAAGTCAGGAGATCACTGACTCCATTGCTTCACCTGATCACACACACAGGCAGGCTGAAATATTACCTGCAATCACTGTGCTTTACCTGCCAAGTGGCACACATGTAAATATGTAATGCATGCTCTTTTTGATTCAATTGAGTGCAGTGGTGGGTGTGATAGGTAGAGTTAGCACTGCATTGTGCTCTCCCCTCATAGCACCCTGTAGCTGCCTATGCAGCCTGTACTCAAGCTATGCACAGCAGAATCACAAAAAATACTGCTAAAATCACTTGATAACGGTAACAGTTAACAGCCCTGTGGGGCCACATTTCTAGCTGTCATGTGGCCTGCAGGCTGTGAGTTGGATATGATTTACAACATGAATGACAATGAAATTCTAAGACTCTGCCAGCAACACAGACAACCTTCACAACAGCATTACTGTCAACTGATAAACTTACATTCATGATAGAGAGAAACCACCATTTTGCTCATCTTGTAACTGCTATAAATCTAGGCACTGACATGCAAAACCCAGCAGTTAAATTTCTACTTTAAAATCAAAGAGCAAAAGAAGTCTGTAAAGAGAATGCTTCTCAAATGTTACATCTTGTCATTAAGGACAATGTGTAGGAGTGCCACTAACTTAAAAACCGGGGAAGAAAAATACTTGATATTTAAGTATATACAGATATTAAGTTTTATCATGATTTAATAAATATTCATGATTACATTTTACAGTGTCACACTAAGAAGTTCAAAACACAACTTTCTTCCACAAAACTTCCATTAATAGTGAAAATACAGCTCAGTTTTTATTACTGATCTCTTCTGTTTTCAGATGAGCTGAAACCATCTTGAAACCACATAGGATTGAAAGGAAAAGCATCTGGTAACTTTTATTTGCTGAATACCCTTCCTTAATCCTCTCCTCCAGATTCTGAGCTTAAATAAGTTGTCCAGTGAGAAAACAAAAGTATAACATGCTAGAATATTGATCTCAATTTCATAACTAGAATTCATCATTTAGAATTAACTCTCAAATCAGCTGACATAGCATAAAGTATATGTTTTCTCCTTACTCTTTTTCTTTTTTTTAACTGTTTAAAGAGAAAACACTGTTCACTGACATTAGGAAATGCAGCAATTAAGGATCGTGTTTCAGTACATTGTCATGAGGCATAAATCACATTCAGTGGGATCATAAGCATGAAACCAAAATTGTTCTGCCCTTTTACATTTTACTTAATGTATTGATGATTTGTGAAAGTTTTTTTGTGTTTTTGTAGTAGATACTTCCAACAGTAAAGTATAGGCCTTTACTGAACTTATAACATTCTCACAAAATGGCTGCATAGGTTGGATATATAGGTTGCATAGGTAATGGATGCACAGGTTGTTCTTCACAAGAAAGATGCTAAGCAGCAGAATAGAGTGGACACTGAGACATCCTGGCCAGGGTAAGATCCAGAATCTTGGATCTTGAGCAATAATCTTGAGCAATACCCACCATAATCAAGTGTGGATAATGTGAGTTTATGTGAAGGAATACACAAGGGGAAGACCACTAACTAAATGTAAAATTTAATGTATAATTAAATTTATGCTTGCTAGCACAGCATAATAGATATAATAAATCAGGAATTGGAGCTTCCTACCCTTTAGATATTTTCTGATATGAGTTCCTTCTTAAGTATGGCTTTCATAAATAGTAAGAGAAGGAAAAATAGAGTGCAGGGTAAGGAAGCCTGGCACAGAATAAAACAGGTATAGCAGCTTCAAGAAATATTGCCCTTCTGTATCCATCAAAATGTACAAAATGATCCTAAAAACAGTAGGTTTGTGATAGACGTCATATGGAAAAGTGGACGTGTTGCACAGACTGTAAGCCAGGAGAACCTAGACAAGAGGGAAACATGAAAGTAACTACTGGTGATGGGGGAAAAAAAAGAGATATAATGAGAAATGTTTCACTGATCAAGCATGCATTTTCTCCTTTGCCACAAGGGGGTACATGCCCACTATTGTAATAATAGTAAAAACTTTGCCACTTCACTGAGATATTTGCCTGATGGAAAATTATTGGAACTGAGAGTTTCTCACAGTGTCATTTGAGAATTTTCCTGAGTTCCCAAGACTTCATATTCTAGTACATATTTGCGTTGAAAGAATTTATGCTAAACTAAATTAAGAATGCTCACGTATAAATAACATTCTCTAAAATGTTATTAAAACCAAAGATTAGCTCCATATAAATAAAGCCATAACTGAAAGTGATGTGTACTTTGCATGTTGTTCAGCTGCCTCATGTGAAGTAAGGAGATGGACTCAACCTTCAATTGACCATTCCAAGTCAGAATATTCTATGATTCTACATGCCTTCAAATGGCTAATTCGATCTTCATTATAGTAAAAGTTAGAAATTGCTGGGGTTTTTTTTGTTTTTTTGTTTTTTTCCATTATAGATTTTGTGCCTTTAACAGCAATTTAAAATTGTGAAATAAGAATTTTAACACAGAATATTATGCTTAATGGATACTTGCAGACAGTTTACAATAACATCATAACATTAAAAGGATGAAGAACTTGTTACCTTAAACAAGCCTTGAACAGAACGACAGAATTATTTGAGTTGGAAGGGACCTTTAAAGGTCATATAGTCCAACTCCCCTGCAGTGAACAGCTAGATCAGATTGTTCGGAGCCTGGTCCAGTCTGACCTTGAATGTCTCCAGGACAGACCCTACTAAAGAGTCTGTCACTCTCCTTCTTATAAGCCCCTTTAGATACTGAAAGGCAGAGATAAAGTTTCCCAAAAGCCTTCTCTTGGCTGAACAGACCCGGCTCTTTCAGCCTTAATAGCAGCATAAAGCTTACAGAATGCCAAGCATTACAAGAAGAAGGCAGCTCACAGTTTTGCTGCATTTTGTAAGCCAATTTCCTTATATCCTGATGATTTCATATTTGCAATATATGTGAATACAAATGTGTGTTCTTCTGGCTCCTACACACTCATATATTTTTAAGTAAAAGTCTGGACTGCAGCATTTTTTTCTTTTGGTGTAATTCTCAAGCATTTTTCCATTGAGAACATTTTGCATTTAGTTGTACAAGTATTTCTAATGCAGTATGGTCATTGTACTTCCATCCTTCACGGTTTTGCTCTGAAAACTTTTTCAGATCTTTTATTTCTAAATACAACATATCATGCAAAGTACTCTGCAAAATCCGCTTTTTACCTAAGCTTCTTCTGCTAGGTTGTTTCTGGATTAAGCTCCTCTGGTCACAGCCACATGAGGGAGAATTCGTTATTGAAGCACTCATAGAAACGTGAGTACAAGTCTGAGTATTGCAGGTGTTTTCTACCTCTTTTTTCTGTCTCTTTGATGTAACAGTTCCAAAATAGTCATCAAAACTTGAGTTTAAGCAGTCTTTCTTCTTTTCTCCTGTAAATATGAAAAGTAGCAATATAAACAGTTAAGAAAACAGGAACAAAACAAAATTTCTAAGTAAAATCCATATAAAATTATTGAAATGAAAAAACAAGGACATAGCCATTTACTTGAATGTTCAGTGGCCAAATCATTAAACAGAAACAAAGTATACTGACAAGAAGCTACAATAGATTTTACTATCATTACAGCAGTACAGCACTTTATATATATATGTATATATATATATACACACACACATTACTGTTGGAGGATAATGGAGTAGGCAGTTCACCCAAGTGGTCTTCAATATGAATTCTAAAAGCTGACTTCGTAATTTTCTGCTAAAATTCAACTTATCTTTTTCTTCTGACTAGCAGGAGACATGTATGAAGTACATTACTCACTGTGGACATTATTTCTTACTGCTGTTAAGAAATCCACAGATGTAGCGTAACAACTTTCACAATCACTCTCTGCCTTATGTCCTGCTTCTACGCCAAAACACAGGCACTAAAGTTGAGTACACGAGCCTTAACATATGTCACTTCCTGAATACTTAAACTGGAAAATGCATTGGGTTTTCAGGTCTTCCAGTTTTTCGGTGGCAAAACATTCCAGATTCGTGAATTCTACTTTTTACTCAACTCTCTGTTTTGACAACACACCATTAAGCTCTGTGTTCCATACAAGATTCCTGTATCAGTAAACTGACGGAATACCAGAATAAGAAGCCATTAGCAAGGAACAGAATTACTCGTCACACATGGAAGTGACACAGGCAACTCAGTAGTAAGGTGACACGTTCACCCTGTGTGACTTCTCGTGCTCAAGTTCCTTGATTTCTTATTCCTATATACTTTGCCAATTAGGAGAAAAGAAATATAATTCAACTTAAAATATAAATAATAGAAAAAACAAGTAAAGTCCTATTTCACTCTACAAATCTATCACCACTCAAAAGAAGATATACAGATCATATGTTATGTTTATAACATCTAACACATAACTAAGGTTGAGATTGTTACCTTGCAATAATGTGTCTTCTGAATTAGTTAAAGAGTTAGACAATGGGCAGTTCAAATCCAATTGAATTAGAAGAAAAAAATACACTCAACTTTTATGTTCAAAACAAAGCATCAGGTACAAAGTAGGCATAGTCATAAGCTCTAATTCCAGACTGGAAAAGAAACAAGCACCACCCTTTCTGCATGCATCATTTAGATCAGTATCCCTTTGCAATTGCAAATTTAAATCAGTGAGATTTAAAGCTCAGCGATCATTTCAAATGAATTATGGGCTAATGGGCTGATGTCTTGCAAAATGCTACCCACATAAAGATTAATGCTAATTGATTACAGCAGTACTATCTTACACATTTCTAATCAAACATTTTCGAGTCTAGAGAATTAAATATTTCAAGAAAAGTACAGTAAGAGTAATTCTGAGAGACAGCAAAAAAGTGTGGAAAAAATGCAGCAATAAAAATGGTGGCCATTTGTGCAAGCTCATGAATAAATAAAGTTTACCTTCTTACCAGTAGGAGAAAGATTTTCTCTTTTCTCCTTCATCTCATTTACTCTTCTCTCCATTTCACTGCATTGATCTCTTAATTTAGAAACAGGGCTATACACAAGTGAACCATCATCTTCAAACTGTAAAACCGGTATATCAGTTTCTAAGCAAAAAAATAAATGAATTGTACATTATTAATTATTTTTAATAATTTCTAATAACCATTTGTACTACAACAGCTTCAGATTGAGTTCTGTTTTGTTTCTCAAAAAAGCCAAACACAACCCAAAACACAAGTTTGCAAACAGCTCTGTAAAATGTAAATCAACTTCATCTGTCACAAAGATGTGCACAAAGGCATAAAAAGAAACAAACAAACAAATCCTCAAAAATTCATTCACTTTCAAGAAATAACTAAGGTATTTGAATACTAGTCCAAACTAATTCTTACCTGTGTTAATTCCTATCCTTTGTTGAGCTAATTCCTTAGCCATCTGGTTCAGTCTTCTCTGCAGCTTTCTATCATTCTCTGGAGTTTTCTCAACAAAGTCCGTTGGCTGCATACATTTGTGCTAGAAGACATGTGAAACTATTAAGTATATGGTTAAAACCAGCTCAAAGTAACTAGACTTCCTTTTTACCTACCATTTTAACATAGTATTGTCAGTGTTTAACACTAATTTATAATCACCTCTTTAAGAGTTCTTGATAATTGCAAAGATAACATTTTCTAAAACAAACTGTAATATGAAAGTGAATAGAAAGGATTCACAGATATTTCAGATCAGATTTTAGTAAAAGGGAGATGAAGCTATCAACTTTCTTCTTCTCTTTTGTATTGTTTGCAGCAATGTTACTATTCTATATACTAGAAGTCATGTGCTGTTTCCCCCTTCAAAATGAGGATTTTAGTTCTTGACACAACTCAATGAAGGTACACAGCATTTGGATGGTTTGGATTAGCAGATCATTTTGTTGACATTTAGATCTTCACTTATATACCAATATAAACACTCAATTATTATCTTTAAAAACCTACTCAGAGTTTACAGGAAGCTCTGAAAAATCAAGTGTGTTCAAATCCTTGAGGTCAGGATATTAGAATTTTACTCACTTTTAGTGGTAACCCTTCATTATTGTATACTACAGGAAATAAAGATTCATCAACATGTATTCCAGTTTCTCGACATCTGTGTAATAAAACAGAGTTATTATTTTTGGTCCTTAAGAATGACAACTTTTGCTGAAAAAAATAAATTGCTCAAGTTCTGCATTCATTAAACCTTTTCCAAGTATGCATTCCTAGCATAACTACTGCAATGCTAAGAACCCCAAACCCAACAACTTTACATTACATATCAAATAGAGGATATGATAGCTTTTTGTCCTAATGATGTCCTCTAACATGCTGTTTCAGTGCTCTAAAACTCAAAGATATACATCCATACTATTCTCCCACACACTCAGAATTCGCTGAATGAAGTCATCTGGCCCAATTCACATGACTGTAAGATCTAGACTTGTATTTTCTGGGTTTTCATTCTTCTCTAGCTAATGAGATGCTAAACATTTATTTGTCATTCCGATGACAGTAAATGCTTACCTATAAACCACAGTGTGTCAGGAAAAATAAGAAAAGAAAGGATAATACTCCTGTTCTGGTAATTGAGAACATAGGTTTCATCTGATCCTGGCTCTTACTTCTTACTACCAATTAGTTTCAGTTTTCTGTCTTCTCTTTGTATGTGCAATGTCAGAATCAGCCCCTTGCAGTGAAGTAAAGCTGTCTCTATAATTTTTTAATGAAAAAAATAAAAATAATCAAACTGATACTCTACCCCTGGATTTCCTTCTTAATAATTTCAAGTCTGAGTTGAGATTTGTGGGACTCATGTTATCTTGGAATATTGTACTATTGTATCTATTGTATGTCTGCTCATTATGCACGGGTGTTGAGACAAGAACTTTAGCAAGGTTAATGGCAGACATATTTTAGTCAGAACTGGTGATGTTTCATTCTTGAACAACGTCTTCTGTAGTAAAGCTGGTTATGGAAAAGAGCCAGAACCTTAGCAGAGTACTAGAATTCCTTTGGAAGACTGTGATTCTAGTGACACCTAGTGTCAAATTGCTTTAATGGTCATGTTTATAAAATAACAATTAATGCTTTACACCTAGAGGAAAAAAAAAGAGACAAATCACTTCAAATATTTGTTAAACTAACAGAGTTTAGAGCCGTCTGGAGTACCAATTAAAGATGATAATACACCTGCTATACTTCAGTGGCTGTTATTAAAATCTAGATAATGATTTTAAATCTGTTTCTTTTTATTGTTAAAAGAAACATATTCTGGATTTATGATTTATTTGAAATTTCAAGGGTCACCTTATTTTTCAGGTGTTCTTCTGGATAACATTACTTCCTGTTAAACAATGGGACCACATTTATTCAGTGTATACTCAAGCACACTCATGAAGCAGAAGCTTTATCTCAGGCAGATCATTGGCAAGAACACTCTAAAGTGAGAGACGACATTCATACAAGCCCTGACACTAATAATTTGTGCTGTTTTTTAAAAGAAAAGCAAATATTACAGTTTTTCAAGTCAAAGGGCATGTTCTTATGAAAGGCTTATGCATTACCCAGGGGAATATAACAGTAGAGTACATGCAGAACAATTCATAAGTAGTGGTTCACCAGCTGTTAAGTGGGAGAATACTTGGCATAAAGTAGAATAATCAGGAAATGCTGGAGTAATTGTTGATGAGTTGCTTCCTTGTCTGGTGTTTTTAGGGCTCAAATATCAAAGAATAGAGCCTGGATAAAATACCACATAGTATCAATATCACGATACCCAAGAGCATATAAGAAAACAGTCAAACATTTCCATTTTGCTTTGCTACAGATTCATGGTATAAGGATGGCCTGAGGCAATATTATTTTTTGTTTGTTTTGCTTTTTTTTGTTGTTGTTGTTTTTTATTAAACTGTTTAATTCATGTGAATTCTCCAATTCTAGGGAAGGAAAATATACATTCATTCCCCATACAGCATCTTCATATTAACCTTTGTTTTCGTATGAAAGAGGGATCTCTGACTTGCCACTCTCACTTCTTTTCCAGGATGAAGAATTCTTGTTACTTCAAATCACATCTTGTGAGAAAATCATTTTATACTTTCAGTCATTCTCAAAGTCATTTTCTGCCATCGTTCTGAACATATCCATGGCCTTCTCACTTCAGCTACCAGATGCTCGCTAGCTCTTTTTCTCATAAAAGTTTTCAACCACCTGGATGTCTACTGGAAAGGCAGCACAGTGGGCTGCAAGCAATTCAGGATACTCCTGGAGTGCACTAAGGATAACTTCCTGGACCAGGTATAAGCCAAACTGACCAGAGGAGAAGCATTACTGGAAATGATGTTCACCAGCACATCAGTACATCAGTACATGAGCACATCAGTAGAGGGTAAAGACTGGAGGCGTTCTGGTCTGTATTGACCATGCCCTGGTTGAATCTGTGATCTTGAAAGTTACAGGCCTGGCAAACAGCAGAGTAGGGACCCTGAACCTCAGAAGAGTGCATTTCCAGTTGTTTAAAGAGTTATTGGATGGAATTCCCTGGAAAGCCACCCTTATGGACAAAAGAGTGAAATAGAGCTGGCAGTTCTTTAAGGACATCCTTCTGAGATCAAAAGAGCTCTCTGTTTCCATGGTTCAGAAGTCAGACAAGGGAGGCAGGAAACCAGCATGGCTGAGCAAGGGCTTGCTGGTCAAAGTGAGGGATAAGGAGGAAACGCATAGGCAGCAGAAGCAGGAATGTATGGCAGAGGAAAAAGAGAAGTTCATTCATCTATCCTTATCATCACTGCCCCTACCTCAATAAAGCACATCTATATATCTTCTATATCAGAGGATTTTGCCAGTTACAACAAGCATCTTCTAAGACATACATCAAAACCTTGCACTGATTATGGGAATAGTTTAAAGAATATCAGGAAGATAGCAGCTATTTTATATCCTATTGAACAGCTTACATTTTCCTTCTAGATACTCTCATAACTTTTCATTTGGTGCTGACATCCTGACAGTTAGTTTCTTGAGGCTTAAAAGCTTGATCTCAAAGCTGCAGAGCACAGTGTTGTTTTATCTTACTCAGACTGCTATTTCTCTAAGCACATGATAATTGATAAGAAAAGGACCTTTTACTTCACTTATATTCTAATTTCCATCATCACAAAAATTTAAGAGTTGGAATGTTTGAATATAACATATGGGTATTCTTAAAAACCAGCACTGTATTTTTACACTTTGCCAGAACTCTAAGTTAAGCTTCAACCACTTCTTAAACACAGAGGAGAAGCCACAAACTACAAACAAAATGGAAGTGAAGTTCAAATTTTTGGTTGTTGTTTTGTTTTTTTAACACAACTTTCCTTATAGTAGTCAATAACCTTCAAACAGTACCATGCTGAACCTGACAAATGTCCTAAAAGATAGACTGCACACGGATCTTTTCCTTTCTCACTATGAGATATTCGTCTATAAGGACTAAGTACAGAAACAGTACAAATACTTCCTTCATTTTTATCCCTGATGAAATCTGTATTTTCATATGGAAATGGAATAATTCAATTCAGTGTAAATATCTGGTCTTCATTGTCTATGCATGCCATCTGAGAGCATGAAAACACCAAACAAATATATAATGCAGCTAATTCAACATACTCATTTTCAATAGATAACACACCATCTTTCTGTGGAAGTAACAGATTTTGTAATGGAAATACTGTCATAAGAAAGTTCTCATTTACTCATAGACTTAACAATATTTCAGCTACATAAGAAAAAAGAGGTCATTTTTAAATAAAATAATAAAGGAATTCATTTTGTGGAACCGGTCACATTCATTTTACTCAACAGTACTCACTTCTCCACCCAGAGTACAGAAACAATCTTTACACCAGCATTCTGTGCTTTTCTCCATGTAGCTGAATGTCCATCTTTGAAGACTACATGTGTCACGCGCTTGTTGAAAGTTTTTGAAACCTGCAGAAGTGAACAGAGAGCTCATCTTTGAGTCTGAAAATCAGAAAATATTAATGAAACTAGATGGCATGGTCTGTTTTTCTTGCATATAACACAGCATAAGAACTTATTCTAAGCACTATGTCAAGGATTGCTTTCATCTTTCCCGTATTTGCAAAAAGTGTGAAGCAATTGAAGCTCAAGTCTGATTAGTCAAATGAACGCAAAACAAGCTGGAGGGCTACAGTAGTCTTTTATTTTCATAACTTCTTTTCTCTGTGCCATCATTTCTATTTCCCTTCTCTCTGTATCACTAATCTTACAACATTATTTAAGTAGACAGAAATTGTTATGAAACCATCAGTACAGAAGTTTGTTGCCACTATCCAGAGAAATGCCAATTGCATCTTTCATTTAGTGAAGAACTCACAAACTTAGAATACAGGTAACATCATCTAATAAACTAATTCTCAATAATAGTAATCTCTTCTAGTTCTGAGGGAAGGCTGATGCTACCAAAAAGCATGAGAGAACACTTTAAAAACAAGAGTGAGAAATACAGGAAATTTAGGAAAGCATAACTAACATCACAACTGACATTTTCACTGTGATACAAAAATAATCAAATCTCCAGCTACAAACCTCTAGTAACAACTAAATAATAACACTTTCAGTCCTAGAGGTTCCATTCTTTACAAACAATATTACTAAATATAAAACTGTTCAATCAGTTGTTCTAATTGTACCAAATTAATCAAGTTAATAATTCACATTTTACAGCAACATCTCAACACAGTCAAACAGAAGCAGTTGTGTAGCTCTCTAATGCTTAGCTCAATTGCATCACTATACTTGCCTCCCAAGGTGTTGCATTTACATTTGGTTTTAAGAAAACTATTCAGCTTCTCCAAACATTTCTGATGGCAAGTTGATTTACAGTTTTTCAGAAGACAAAACCCATGAGATATAAGTATCTAAGACCAATGAGTCTTTTTCAGAAAAAGTTATGACTCCCAGATACAAATGTATCATCATTTCTGCTAGTAACCAGGCTCACAGCCCATATGCTAAGGAGACTTGATGCTTGGTATGACTTTGCCACCAAATTATGGAGCATCACTACCTTAGGCCTCCCTCTCAACATTAAGCCATCAATCAGGGTACATTCACATGTAATATCACAGAATCACAGAATGACCCGGGTTGGAAGGGACCTCAAGGATCATGTAGTTCCAACCCCCTGCCTGGCAGGGCCACCAAACATACACATTTACTAGATCAGGTTGCCCAGGGCCCCGTCCAACCTGGCCTTGAACACCTCCAAGGACGGGGCATCCACAACCTCCCTGGGCAGCCTGTTCCAGGGCCTGACCACTCTCCTAGTGAAGAACTTCCCCCTAACATCCAACCTAAATCTTCCCTCTTTTAACTTAAAACCATTTCCCCATGCCCTGCTATTGTCAGCCCTTTCGAAGAGTTTACTCCCCTTCTGGGTGTAAGTTCCCTTCTGGTATTGAAAGGCTGCAATGAGGTATTGAAAGGCCGCAACCTTCTCTTCTCCAGGCTGAACAAGCCCAACTCCCTCAGCCTGTCCTCATAGCGGAGGTGCTCCAGCCCCCTGATCATCTTCATGGCGTGGTAGTCCTCTCTTTCATCTCATCTCTTACCCTGGAGGTCATCTGTTGATTACTTGGCCTCAACTTGGTACATCTGAACCCTGACAGGGTAAGCCAAGTCAGTACACTATAATGTCCTTAGCCCAATGAAAGGCAAGGTAGTGTCTGGCCAGGAGGGAAATAACAAAGGGGCAGGATCACCCCTTCTTGGTCCTGGTGAATAGTCTCAGCATTCTCACCTAGCTTCATAGTCTCATGTATATGTTTCATCTTATCAAGCTACTTCCAGATCAACAAAATACAATTGATTAGAAAACACTGTAGTAACAACGGACCAGCAGCCTGCAAGCTATAGAAACAAAGCAACATGTGAATGACTTAGGTTTTCAACCCTTAGATTTGGTTTGTCCCCAGTGTGGAGCAAGACCAATACTTCATAGCATATTAACAAACAAGGAAGATTATATGTACCTGAGTAGGCTTTATATGCATTTCTTATCTGCCACTGATAAGAATTTTAGAGCATAATCATATATTCTCAAGTTTGTGATGGTTTTCCTTCCTGCCTTTTAAAAACTCCTACTACATAGAAATACACAAGCAGAACAAGCTAAGTTTGTAAGTAAGATTTCTCCTATTCTATTAATTTCAAAATAGTTTCCTTACTTTTGCTCCCATATCAAGAAGTTGCTGCTCAAAGGTTTTCGAGTAATTTTCGGTTCTGCTGGATGACCAAACTTCTACAAATGCACAAACACCTGGAATCAGAAGAGAGAAAACAAGACATTTAATTGCACTGTGGTAAAACCAGTTAAATTGTCCTTCAGAAAATAACTGGCTTTAATACTCCTTCATACACATTAAGTAGCAAGAATAGCTTCAGATCCATGGCTGGTTTTAATAATTGCTAATGTTCAAGTTAATAAAAGATGCTAAGATAAGTTGTCGTAACACAAGCTACAGAATATATTTAAATAAATATGGAATTACCCTTTCAGCAAATTTCAACAAAAATACATAGAAATAAGCATTCCCAACTTAAAATGGTGAACTTAAAATTCCACCTTATCTATATCAAATCACCTTGAAACTAAGTATCTCTCACAGGGTCTAACAAACTTTCATGACAGTTGCCTTATAAAAGTTTAGATATATTGCAGTTAAGCAGCTTACTTGATCAATCAGATTAAGAACCTCCTTAAGGAATAAAATAGCCTTGGCTCAGTAAGTCTTTAAATAAAATAAAAGTTAAAAAAAAAAATAAAAAATAAAAATCCCATAATCTCAGATGTACTGACACACAAGGACAAGCAAAAGAAACTTTCAATAATCCCTTTGTTAGTTTGACTTAGGATGATCTATAACTGCTTTGGCCATACCAGTTTCTCCTTTTGAATAGCAGATCAGTAAACTTCCAGACAACTGGAGGAATGCCAGCTCACCAAAACCAACTTTAAACAAACTGCAGGCCAGGTGACACTCAGAGCTCAGGAATAAAATTGAAAGCTTTACTTAGATTTAAAGGGTTCATCCTCAGCAAACACGGTTTAACTACAGTGTCTGATGGGGAAGTGTGTATGAAGCAAAGGCATGCCATTAAATTCCTCCGTGTAAAAACCTGCACCCACTGGCATTCACTGATGTTTGCCGAACATTTATGGAAGCCAAACAGTGCATGTGGGCGTGTTTCAGTACTGGTTTAACAGTGGGCCACCTCCAATATGTGGCATATATGTGTTCTAATTCAACACCGGCAAAATGCAGAGCTAACGGTAGTAACTATGTTGCAATACATTATGTTGTATTTGAGAACTTGCTCTATTGAATAGTGTTATTGGATCTGTTATAGCTGCAGGTGGCATTTCCTCAGAGTTACATACATATGCAATCTTCCAATTCATTACAAGGACACGCTGGGAACTCAGAATTATCTTCAAAGCAGCACGAACCCACCATAGGACTAAAGGGATGCTTTACAGTAATTACCCCATTTAGGAAACAATAGAGAAAACAAGTAGTAGTTTTTGTGTTGCAGATGTAAGGGGAAAGCCAGAAAGCCCGGAGCTTTTTTGAGCTAGAAGAGCTTTGAAAGAGGCAGGTTCCTGTCACAGTTAACAGGCCTCAAAGGTGGCGGCTGTAGTGGGGAAGCGACAACCAAGGAGGGAGAAACTTCACAAGATGCCAGGCACACCGAGCATAACCCAAGGCATTACGAGACCGGCAGCAGCACAGCAAGCAGAGACGGCCGGTAGCACCGAGAGCCGCCCTCAGGGGCAAAAGGAGCCCGGAGGGGCCGCGAGGCACCACGGTGCTGCCAGCCCCTTCCTGCGGCTGTGGGGTGAGCCACGCCGGAGAAGGCCGCGCAGCACCGAGAAGGCCGCGACCTCCCCGCAACCTCAGGGCCGGCAGCCCCAAGGGGAAGAGCTGCACGGAGGAGCCCGCTGCAGCCCGGCAGCTCCTCCCGCGGAGCTCAGCCGATACCTTTCAGCACGGACTCCATCAGCGGCTCCGACACCCGCCACCGTTCAAACTGCTGCCGCGCTGCTCCGTGGCGCCTGCGTGATGCCGCCGGGCTCTGCCGCGTCTGCGCGGTGCTGCCGGGCCCACAGCCTATGGCCGGGGTGGGGTGTGGTTGTAAGGTGGGTGAGGAGAATCGTGAGGAGAGATGTTAAAAACAAGCCCATAAAATGTGTGCTCTGTGAGAGCAAAGCTCTGTTTAAAGCAGCGTTTTCAAAAGATAAAGATATATAGACTCAACATGAGCCAGCAGTGCGCTCTGGCAGCCCAGAAAGCAAATGGGATCCTGGGCTCCATCAGGGGTGGTCAGCAGGGATAGGGAGGTGATTGTCCCTCTCTGCTCTGCTCTTGTGAGGCCCCATCTGGAGTACTGTGACCAGGTGTGGAGCCCTCAGCCTGGTTTTAAGTTAAAAGAGGGAAGATTTAGGTTGGATGTTAGGGGGAAGTTCTTCACTAGGAGAGTGGTTAGGGCCTGGAACAGGCTGCCCAGGGAGGTTGTGGATGCCCCGTCCTTGGAGGTGTTCAAGACCAGGTTGGACGGGGCCCTGGGCAACCTGATCTAGTAAAGGTGTATGTTTGGTGGCCCTGCCAGGCAGGGGGGTTGGAACTTCATGATCCTTGATGTCCCTTCCAACCCGGGTCATTCTGTGATTCTATAGCCAAACAATAAATGAGTGGGTATTTTTTGGGGTGTATGTGCGTTCACTGTGTAGAGTGATGAGGAGGTTCCTGTCTGAGCTTTTAATGGACTTCAAAAAACATGTAATGAAACTGGGACGTTAGGGCATAGTTACTATTTTACCAGTTTGAATACGTGAGGGTGTTTTAGCTCTTGTGAGGCAATGAACTCCAGCAAATGGCAATGAATTGCAGGGAAGTAAACTTAACAGAAGTGCCTACATAACAAACTTGCTGATACACAGTTTCATGGTGTATATAAACTGGGGATATAGCATCAGATTGGAGTTAGTACAACATAAAAGTTATGGAATGCTGCAATGTGTAGACAGGGTTTCACAGGTTCTGTTATGTCTAAGTTATCCTAAATTTAATGAAGAGCAGCAGTATTCTCAAGTACCTACTTGAATCTTCAGAATATTCCCTCTCCTTGATTGATTAAAATTGGAAGGGATCTTTGAGATGGGGTATTGTAAGTCTGTAATGCAGAGACTGGGCTCGTTCCTCTGGAACAGGGCTCATATGGTGGGGTATGAGTCACTTCTTAAGACTTGCATCGAGTCATATGAAAAATACCTCCAGCAATGAAGACACTTCCTAAGTATTAAGTATAGTCTAGGTTTGTTTATTATCAGGAGGTGTACTTTGGTTGATTGGTTTGCTTTATGGGCTGATTTTCAACTTGGACAAACAACACTTTGATCCTTTTTGTCCATTCTTTAGTTTCCAAGTGTCAACCGTAAAACTCAGATGAGCTGAAAAGGCTGAGGTGTGTTGCCTCCCCCAGAGCAGCAAATCTTGGTAAGACAATCTACATATACAGCACCTGGGTGTTTTTATACCAGAATATATTTGAAGAGGTCTTCAATACCATGTGTCTTGGCTATTACAGGTGCAGAGATAGGAAGAAATGTTCATCTAGCCTTTGTGGACAAAGCACTAGAAAGCAGTTATGACTGTCCATTTAAACTATCACAATCTCTTCTGTCAAGGTGGGCTCCTTAGTTTGTTGGTAAAGCTAACTGTTCTTGTCAGTTCTTTTTGCAGTTTGAATGTGGCTTTCTTAAGTAGCATAACTAATTGTAGTGTTTAAGTTGCCGTGTACTGTTATATTAATTCTGAACTTTTAGAAATTTACATAATCTATGCTAGAATCTTATGTATGTCGTCTCATGGCCACTTTATTATGCTGCAATAGACTAATATTTCCAGCTAATGAGCTCTGTCATTGCAGCTGCTTGTTTATTAGTTTCTACTTTCACTGCACTCCAATATGTGAGCTCATCCAATTGTTTCTATATTCCAGTCTGTGTCTCTTTTAATAAAGCCTCTGTTTAAACCATCTGCAAATTTTGTTAGCCCACACTTGAGTTCCAAGCTCATTATGAAAGTAACAGTCTTAGAAGACTGGATCATAGCTGGATCTAAATCTGTAATGGAACTGACTGGATCATTCAGGATCTCCTTTAGAGTACTGTCCTTAGTTCTCCCTCAGCTATGAGCTATTTTACCCCACCCACTTTTCCAGCTTAGGACTTCTTGAACAACTCCATTTCTTTTTTGTGTGAGGTAACAATGTACCACATATTGAACTCTACATATTCAAGCAATGCAGATTCAAACTCTGTTACCTTTGTCCAGAAAAAAATTTCTAAGCAAAACCAGATATTATGATTGTGTAATCACAGGAATCCTAATTTATGTCACTGACAGTTTTTGCCCTTCCCTATGCCATTTACTGTCCCCAAATACTTTTTCCTTTCTCTTGTCTTAGTTGAGATAAAAGTTTGGAAAATCATTCTTGACAAGTTTGCACTAGAAAGATATTTTGAGCACAGGAGTAGCCACCTCCGACTGGTTAGAACTGAATTTTGATGACACACAGTGGAATTACAGACCAGGAAACTAACCCCAAATGGTGCTAATATAGCTCAAAATTGGGGCTATGCAGGTGAAAGGATACTCTGACATTTTTCATACTGAATTGTTATCTGACACTCATGCTGGCTATAGTTTTGCAGAACTGTTGTAGATAAGATAGAGGAGTCATGCCTCAATAGTCTCAGAGGCATTCTAGTCTCATTGCTTCTCCACAAGCAGAATACCTCCTGAGATTGCCAACAGTGGCTTTATGCTTCTATTCCACAGAATAATGAGAGTTTTTCTGTTATGTGGAGTAGTTCAGTCTAAACAGTCAAGGAGAACCCCTTGTCTCACATTTTCCCTGTTTATTTTAGTATACATTTTTTAGAGTAGTAGTATATAGTGGTAAAGCAAACAAACAAACAGAGATAATAATTTTTTGTTTTAATAGCCAAAGGAACTTTGTGAACAATATTAGAAAAAGAATGTTGCATAAGCTTGTCAGATAGGTGTGTATTTATCGTCAGCAAAAACTGGTAGTTCTTATTTGTCTTTGAGAGTGTGTGGAAAAACTTATGAGGGACATTTATTTCTTGTCACAAAGGAAGGGCAGTATTATGGATCGTGTTAAATGTTCTCATCATTGAGATGGCTGTTCATTTTCTAATGCTGGTGTTCATGATGAAGAAAATGATGTGCTTAGTGTGAGAACTTTTTCAAGGAAGGAAAAAACAGTTATTATTTTTTCTTTCAGCTGAGGCAGACACTAATTTTATTTTCTCTTCCTATCCTGTAATTTAAGAAATCGCCCCTTTTAGATCCACAACAAATCTGCTGACACAGCACTAGCTTTATTTTGAGTCTGCAAAATGCTGATAATAGGATAGAGACATACCCTTGTAAATTTTAACTCACCCAGTGAGACAATGTCTTTGACATACTGTGATCCTAAAGGCCTATCACAGAAGAAAAACACAGCACCATGCTGAAAAATAACAGTCCATCATATAACAGAGAGCATGACTTGACAACATGCTAATAAGCAGATGTCTCTGTTGTTCATGCTGGTATGGAAAGCTTATGTATCTGCCCTCCAGACAGCTTTTACTGCCTGTGGTTCAGGCTATGATAGCAGCTGTAAAAGGGTGGAAAAGCTAGTTTATCTGACCTCAGTAGTAAAATTCTCAGTTAAAGGTTTGTGATATTCTCAAGTAATGAAGTACTGGACTACTGACCAAAGACTGCTTCCTTTTCATCCAGTTTTTTGTGGAGTAGAAGGTACTGACTATGGAAGAAAGCATTAAGGACAGTGAATCCAAAATACATAATAATCCTATCCTTACTTGGTAAAGTAGCACAAAGATACTATTGAAAAACACAGTCCTTTTGGGTATGTTCAGGCACATCTTGGTGATACATGTGAGAGCAATTTAAAAAATTTCCACCTCCTACTGTGAGCTCCACAGTTTATGTGAGTCTCAGAAAAAGTGATGGTAGGGTAAGATTGGAGTTCAGGCTGTGAACTGAGGCAAGAAAGAAGCTGACTCAGCTCCTGAAGAAGTACATAAAGAGGACAGTAGGAGGCATAAACTTCTTATATCTTCCTGACATGAATGATCAAAGCTCATTTGAAAGCATCTAAAGCACTTTACTTCTGGAGAGTGGAGCTTCAGGCATGTCTTGTGGATGAAGTGGACATAGAAAGACATAGACAGTTTCTGCTTCTTCAGAAATAGACAAGGAATACTTTTATACGTGTAACTATAGTTTGCCCACATTTTGTCAGCAGACCTTGTTTCCCAAGTTAAATAAGTTTAAGTTCAGGCTCAGAAAAGTGTGACTGGCTTACTTAAAAGTATGGAATAGATCCCATATGATTAAATGGACCTGGAAATGGACTGGAAAACAGCCAAGTGAGAGAAGATACAGTTTGTGCCAACAGAATGATAAGTTGCCTAGAGAGTACAACCAAAAAGAGTGACTCTCCAATAAAGAAATTAGCAGAATGCAGATGGGCAGATGCAGAACAAACAACAGTAAGTGTTTTTTTGTTTTGTTTTGCTTTGTTTTTCTGTTCCCATGTAAGAGGAAGTTCAAATGAAGATCTTGCAGCCAGATGTTATGAGTTCCAAAACTGGATGTAGAACTCAAATAGAAGCTGGAAGGAAAACATACCGGGCCTACTAAATATATCACAACTATCACAACTAGGATTACTTTAGGAAATCCTGAGGCCATAGGTAGGCTGAGAGCCTACCTGATAAAGGGCACTAGATGGGTAAACTCTGATCCAGAGTACATAATTTTACTGTTTGTTCAGTTCAAATTTGTGAGAGCCTTAATGCCATAAAGAAGGGATCCATTTAGTTTTAGAATGACCCCAACTGGAGAGTGCAAGATTGTCATTCAGAGAGACCTGAATGGGCCAGTGGGAACCTCATTAAATTCAACAGGAATAAATCCAAGGTCCTAAACCTGGGCAGGAATGATCTCTGGCAATAATGCAATCTGGTTTGGGATCTTACTTGTACAAGAAAGCATGGGTAAACTGAAGCAGGTTCTGCAGAAAGCCATAAAGATGTCTGGAACATGTGTCCTGTGAGGAAAAGCTGAGGGAGCAGGGCACCAGGTTGCCCTGGAGTGTTACGGAATATCAGTTCCTGGAGGTTTCCAGAACTGAATAAAAATGTTTTTTTGTTAGTGTTGTTTCTTAATAGACAAACTCCCAAATCCCTTCCAAGATAACTTATTGTTTAATTCTATGACTTTTCAGCTAGGTCACCTCCCTGAAAGAGATCATCACATGACTTCTCAGCAACAGGGCCCATGTGAGGTAAGGAACAGGGTGACATGATTGAGGAAGGGACTGAAAGACATCAGAGAGACCAATTTAATACAGTATGCAACTGCACCCCCATAAAGTTCCATGACATCTTTCACCTTATGCTGTAGATCAGAACGATGTTCTAAAGACAGAATGAAAACTGTTTTCTACTCTTCACTCCCAACAATCTGATCTTTTAGAGAAGAACTGATTAGTACTGAGAATGCTGTTTTCCAGAACATCATGGAGCACTTAGTTTTTAGTGTAGTATTCAAGAACAGTGTAAAGAGAGTCAACTGGAGTTCCCATTACCTGATGCCTTTTTGTGGTCTAGATTCTAATGTAGTGGTTAGTGTGGAAATGCTATTTATTTTTTCTTTTTCATTCTGCTTGTTCATTTCACCCACCTATTCAAATACATCTAAACAGCATTTGGAATAAGAGCTGCAAAATGTTTTTGCATGCCTCTAGCTATGTTTAGTTGGTTTTATTTGTTATCAGAGATGTTTATCTTTAGATGGAAGAAGCCCAACAGAACTAAGTATAACTCATAGTACTGTTACATACGCAAGAAGATTATATGCTAGCAGCTACTGTTCCAGAACAAATGACAAATATTAGGCAAACTGCCATTTACCATTTTGATTGTTTCTATTGCTCATCATATGTCTCCAGTCATCAAAGGTCAAACTAACCCTTATGGAATTCTAGTGAAGCCAGAAATGAATATAACCCATCTAATATTAAGTGAAAGAAATTCAGAAATGGATTAGAAGGAAGAAGGAAATTGTAGATGGGAGACTTGGGAGTGATAAAGATTAACCCATGTGCTTTTCAGCTTTTTGAAGTTGGATTCAGATTCCTCTCTCACAGAAAGAAGGCACAGTAAGAATATATTTAGATCATCATAATACAAAAAGCCTATCACAAAAGTAAGCAAATTTGTCAGTCTATTGAGAACATATGAAGCAAGATAAAAGAGTGTTTACCCATTAAGAGTGATCAGATGCAATGCTTGCAGAATGCTTACATGAATTTATTTATTATGACAGTGCTTTTACTCTGTTGCACTATAGATACATACATAATTTCTTAGGGATTTGTAATTTGAACAGTATTACTTATGCAGTAATCCATGGATGTGAAAATTTAAAATGATATTTATATCTACTGTAAAACTTTAAAGATCCATGGACTGGAAAGTATTGAAAGCCACTGATAGCCACTGATAGCCAGAGTGTTGTTTGGCTTTTATAAAGTAACCTAAGAGTTTACAGCAAAGATTATTTTGGATGAAATCCAAGAGTGATATTCTTTTGACTATCAGGCAACTTCATTTCCTGTATTCTTTTACATAACATGGTTCTGATGTATTGTACAAACACTGAAAAGACTATTTTGTTCTTGCTTTATTGTATTAATTTATATATATAAAGAAATATCAGTTGAAATAGTTTTTCTTTCATGCAACCCAGCAGAGCTAAATAACATTTCTGAAACTGAGTTGTTTGTTGTTGTTGTTTGTTTGTTTGTTTTTTCATCCAGATGAAGTTTTCAACTTGGTTTTGGTAAGTTAAAAATGGAGGCCTGAGACACACATGTTGAAGACATCTTGGCTCACAGTAAAGGCAGTTTGGGCATGAAAAGCAGATTCCAGACTTGTGATTGAACTTTTAAAATAATTTTGGACACCTATGTTTTGGTGTGGCTGTTGTATAGAACATTTTGCAGTTAAGACAGAGGCCTATAGAGAAGTCATTACGGAAGCATGGTGTTTACAGCACAACAGCTTGTCTAGTGATTGCTAAAAAGTAAATGCTCTTACCTAGAAGCAAATGAATGATTGATTATCCTTTCTCACTGACTAGAGAGATAAAGTTGTTTACAAGAGGCAAAGTATGTACAAACGACGTAACTGTGGAATGACAAATTCACTGTTTGTTCATGCTCTTTGTTAACTTCTTTTATCTTTCTGTGTTGCAGATGGTGTTAGAGAACATTGTCCATCTACTTATGAAACAAGATACTTTGAAACATTAGGATTGAGCAACTAAAGCTATTAAATGGTTTGGAATAATCAGTGCTAAACATGACATTTTCAAGAAAGGCAGAGCATTGTAGCAGATAAATAGTTTGTTCTCATTCTCATGTAGGACCTGCAGACAGCAGAAAAATTGTATGAGACAAAAAGCAAGTGCATATATTATTGTGAAAACATTACATCTCTATACTTACTATACATGCATAAAAAGTAGTATATAAAGATTCAGCCTGGGGTTGTAAAGGGATTCATTCTCTAGGGACATACTCAGAGGTGTAGAATTCATCTGCTTTGCCTTCCTGTTGGAACAAAAAGTTCTTATTGGCAATACATTGGGTTATAAAAAGGATTTGAATGTCTCTGGAGGCTGAGGAAAAGACAAAGTGTTTTTATAGAAAGGAACTCTAGAAGCAGCAAAGCTTAGGAGAAACAATAGGATGAGTGAGGTCTGACTTTTTGGTTAAGGTAACAATAAAGAAAGCTCCTCCAAGGGAAGGACTTTGGATCCAGTGTGTCTTATCAGAAGCACAGAAAAAATTATACTAGGATGATGGATTCATTCCAGAAGTTCAAAAACTCTACTGTTCATTGTAGTTCTAAGTATGATAAATATCATGGGCATTTTTAAACTTCACGACAGCAGCAAAGATAGAGTTCGGTTCCTCCTGTTTCAAATGCAAAGACCTGAAATATTTGGGTATACAATTTTGAGGAAGTACATCCATGATAAAATATCTTTGAAGGTGAAAAAGGCTTAAGAAATTACCTCTTCCATTCACCCATGTGAATTCCAGTGTTGTTTGGAGCTATCTCTTACTGGCAGTAAGTTGTTAGACTTTAATGATACAATGTTGTCTGTATTTAGGTTAAAGGTACTGTCTTCTCCAAATCTCATTTTTGAGAGTGTTACCTTAATGATCTGATCTAGAGCATGTTGGAGGGACCAGAAGGAGATGTTGCAAATTAGAAGATTCTTAAATGTGCTTCACAGGCAAAGACAGTATATCATCATCTACAGTTTCATTTTTTTTATATGAACATGGCCTCTGGTCTTTGCATCATTTAGTGATGATCCATGCTTTTCCAGATTGTGCCTCTACATCATGTGAGGAAAAAAAAAAGTATAAGAATCAGGGCTTTATTTGTATCTGGCCTCAGAGAGAAAAAGAAAAATCATGTCCCTTTCCCAGACTTATCTGTGATCATTACATCAGAATCATTTCATCTGTAGTATGAAGTCAGAGCGTGACACATCTTGATGTGAAAGTTACGTTTGGTTGTTGAAGACGAGAAACATACATAATCTGGAAGAAAAAAAAAGAAGCAATAATCAAGAAAAAATATTTGGTACTGAAACAAGCATATTGAGTTTTAGAAAATTAAGTTATATCCACCACATCACAAGGAAGAAGCACAGCAGAAGGTGGTCTTCTCATGAATCAAAGCTGATCAGTGCTTCTGGGTACAAAGAGAAAACCAGAATCATCATCAATCTGAAATGCTTCAGGGAAAGCAGTTTCTTCATTTTTAAAAACTGTTCTTGTATAACTTTTCAGTCTCAACTGAGTTTCAGAAGTCTCCTAGAAAATAAGCAGGAAACACAGCTAGCAATTTTTGCAATAGTTATGGAGTATTACTGTTCTGCTCTGAAAGTAGGCTATCTGACCAACAGAGATAAAAACCTTGTTTGCTAAATTCAGGGGTAACCAAAGTGATTCATGGATAATGACCGAAGATTTCACTGCTGAATATGAACAGGTGCCAGCAAGGTGGTGCTGGGGGGAGTTAATAAAACACTTCTACTTTTTAATGTGAGAACTATGTAAGAATGTATTTTCAATATGTTATGAGATATATCTACTTTATCGGTCTGATTTAATCATTCCTACTTCCCTGTAGCATAAGAATGTTATAATAATTAATTAGCTAATGTTCTTTACTTTTTCTCTGGTTGCCCTTACATTCTGTTATGTATAGCAGGAATATTTCTTCTTACGTTTCATTGTTTCAAGAGTCTGTAATTTACTGTGATAAAATGGTGCAGCTCTTCTGTTTTGACCAGGAGGTCAGTCTGTGAAGTAAACAGGATGGAATAGTACAAATTCTTTAAGGAGAGAGAGCTTTCCTCTCCTGTGAGCAGTTTTCACAATACAAAGAGGAAGCAGAGGGAGCAAGAGGAGTTCACAAAAATGGGAGAGTAGCAGGGAAAGAATGTGGCTGAGGTCCAGGTGTAAGAAGCCATGCTTTTTACATTACTGTCTCAAAGTTTGCTGAAATGGACAAGTTCAGGCAAGTCCTGGCCAAGGTTCCAGGACTCCCTTTGTCTGAGACACACAGGAACCAAGGTTCGAGAAATCCCTTTGTTTAGGAGATGGACAAGTCCGGGAGCTACGAAAGGGAGATAAGATACTGATCAATGGCCCTTAAGTGCTCTTTTGTGTAGGCCTATCTCAAGGAAGATGGCCATCCCTGAGGACTAATGGCCCTTAAGTGGTCTTTCTCTCGTGTTGGCTCATCTCAAGGAAGATTGACATCTCTGAGGAAATCACAGGACTCTGACCCGAGCCGTCCCGAAATGTCTCGAAGGCTGGAAAGAAGGATAAAAAGGGCACGGACAAACCCCGAATTTGGGGGAGGTTTTTGACACCTGATGCCTCACTACGGAAACAAGGAGGCTTTCTGTCATCAGATGCCTCTCTACGCGAGTGCCTGCATGCTGAAGAAGATGCCTGCATGCTGAAGAACCTTTGTGGGCATCTAGGTATCTGACCTCAGATTCCTCCACCGTTGTCATACTGCTGCCTATTATCTCTTCTGGGATTGCTGCTCGAGACTCTGCTCCGAGGGACCTCGCTGCCCGAGACTCCACTTCCTGAGACCTCGCTACTCTGACCATCTTCTCTGCGTTTCATCGATCTGTGGCCTGCTACTTCGCTGCTGCTCTCCCCTACGCTTATTTTGCCCCGGACCAACGTTAACAACGTCCTACCTACAACGTCACCACCTAGGAGGTGACTATTCCCCGCTTTAACGTAATTCTTGCTCTTTTCTACCTTTTTCTATCGCCTACTTTCCCTTCCCCATCACCCTAATTTTGGCATTCGTCGCTCTCCCTTCCCCATCCCCTCAATTGTCTATTATTTCCAATAAACTGGTCGGATCAACATTTGAATGTTCTTCTTCTTAATCTCACGCCGGGCATAACATATCAAAAGAACCTTTGCCTCACTCCTAAATTGGAGCGAGACACCAGGTAAGATTATTAGTAAGGGACAAGACTTTGGCAGTGACTGTCCTCTGCCACACTTGCACAGAAATGTGAGAAAAAAATCTTCAAGGGAAAAGATACATAACATACATACCAAATAGGCCAACTGCACTTACAAAGCAAAAGCACTACTTAGTGAATGTGTGACTTCCCATTTAAATACATAAAGGAGGGAAGAAAGCACTTTCCTCTGTAGAAGAAATGTAAAGTGTAAAATTTCATGTGCTGCCATTGCATGGCACCATCCATAATGTCCTTACTGCTTTCTGCCCATCAGCACCTTTACTTGTTTCCATCACCTGAGAGATATGGGTCTCTGCTCACTCTAGTGGCTACTTAGTGTCTAAACCAAATCTTTATTTGAACAAATTCTGTAGTAGTAAGCTGAGCTAACTAAGATTTTTGCATGCTATTAAAGAAATGATTAAAAATTAGTGTTACTTCCCTGTATGTCTGTCCTCCTTTGGCATAATGCTGAGTGTGCTTTCCTTATACACATGGTCATAACACCTCCCTTGCCACTCTTTGACCTTGGTGTTGTCCTGCCTTTTCCTTCTTGCAAACAAACAAAAAAGCCCAGGAACTCCTTTTTGAACAACGAACAGCAGCTGCAACAACTTCAGTTCCTTTGCAGATTCCTGCCCCTTGGTCCTCAGCCAGCAGCTCACTGAGGCACTGGAAGAAGAAGGTGTGGGAAAGATGTCAGCTCTACAGCATTCTTTTCCAGGCTCCAGAATAAATGGCAGCTTGCAGCATCCCATGTCATCTGAACAGAAAGTGAGGCACTGGTGGTACGTTTACCCATACCTCAGGCAGAAAATTGAAGCCCTACACACACCTTAACACTAGGCTTTTACTTGCAGTACAGACAAATGGGTTGACAAAGCAATAGGAAAGCCTTGCTGCATCTTGCTAAGACCTGTGGAAGAGTTATCTTGTACAAAAGTATCCTGTCACTTGGGAGTTAAGAAAGATGTTTGAAGGACTTGCGTGGATGCAGAAAGCACATAGAGATCTGGGGCACCAGGAATGGGCTGAAAAGCAACCCAGCAAAGTGTCAGCTGATATTATAGATTCTCCTAAGAAGCAAAGAATCAGAAGCATTTGGGGTTTTATTTAGATAGTCTGTGTTCCTACAGAGACTGTTTGTTGTGATGTATGACTTTGCTACGTGTGGTACAGCTGTTGTCCTGGAGACCTGCCAGTGACTTTGTTTTAATATTCTGACACACTGTTCTACTTCCAGTGGGGCTGCTGACTGATGTCCATATGGAATTATTTCCTCTGTTCATTTTTCTCCTCTTTTTAACTAATTCGGCCTTACCAGTCTATGATTTAAGAAGTATGGCGAGTGTTGGCACAGTGGTCTTATTAAAGTTCTATAAAATGTGTTGAGTATATTTACTAAAGATGGAATTACTTGGTCTTTCATACTTTTGTCTATTATTATTGAGTTTGTTTATATATCTTTTTATTTGTCTGGCTGGTCAGTACAATTTCCAGGATGTAGATTATGAAAGTTCAGTGGACTTCTAGGTTCATGATAGAAAATAAGATGGCAACTACTACTTTAAAGGCAATCTCTCAAATTTAGTGGCTCCTAGGGAAACAAACAAGAAGAAGAACATTTCTACTGTTAGCACTGGTTCATGAAAATACATTTTAGTGATTTGAATTTCAAAAGTTCTTTTCCAGTGATATAAAGCTTCAGCTCAATTTATATTAAACCATGACCTCATTAGGAGTCATGAAAATCTGCTCCTAGCAAGTCTTTCAAAGAATTGAATTTGTAGCATCTGTCTGTTTCCCGGGGTACCAACATTAGAAGTAAGATATGTAACTGGTTAAGGCAAGCTTCTAACTTGAATGGCTTGGAGTGCTGTGTCTCAAGCTTAATTCAACCAATAATACTTACAGGCTCTACTGTAAAAAGAAAACATACAGTGATGGGCTTTGTGCTTTTCCTGTCATCCCATCACAATTCCATCATCAAGTCCATAGGTTTATGAATATTTCTCCACATTTGGTTTACTTGCAATCTGGTATCTCTGTGAAAAGGTCAATACATAGCTGATTTTATTCTTTCCAGTCCAATGACTGAGCCTGTTTATTTGGAAACTTGGATTATTTTATTTTATTTTATTTTATTTTATTTTATTTTATTTTATTTTATTTTAGCAGCCAAGGGCAAAGAAATATGCCTGCAATGAGATAGTTTTTCTTCTGTGTATTACAGCCTTTCTGAATTTCTTAAATTAATGTCCAGTATATAATGTAGGTCTCCAGGTGCCTTTTGATATGCAGCCTTAGGAAGTTTTTCAGAATGAAGATAATTTGCACTTGGAAAACTGTAAAAATGATACAATGACCTTCTTTGTTCTCCTGCCAGATTCTTTTATAGGCAGAACCTTATAGTTCTGTCTTAATTTCAGCTGGGATGGAATTGTTTTCTTCAGAGTGTCTGGTATGATGCTACGTTTCGGTTCTAGGAAGAAAAAACAATGATGATAACACACCAGTGTTCACAGTTGCTGCTAAGCAGTGCTGTACAGAGCCAGAGCCATTCTCTGTGAAGGACCCAGGGAGCTGGGAGGGGAAGGAACTAGGACAGCTGACTTAAACTGGCCAAAGGGATATATTCCATATCATATGACATCATGCAGAAGGACTTTTGAAGAGGAGGGGAGTTCATCTCTCTTTCTTCTGCTGCTCAGGGAGCTAGCTGTGCTTCGGTAAGGGGATGCTGAGCAATTGCATGTACATCACTTGTTATGAGGATCACAGCACCTGCAGGGCCCAGCAGAAGGGTTAGAGTAATTGCAGGGTCCGTCAAAAAGGTCAGAGCAACTGCAGGACACATCTCAGGAGCTGGAGCGGCTGCAGGGTCTGTTGCGAGGGTTGGAGCAGCTGCAGGGCTTGTTCATTGCAGGAGTCAGGGTAAGCACAGGGCTTGCCACAGGAGATGGAGCAAACTGTAGAATTCATAGGTAAAATTATTATTTTTAGTTTTGTATGAATAGTCTGCAGTATTAGTTTGCAGTTGAGCTGATTACAACAAAGATCCTGACTGCATTTCCCTGCAGTCTGAATAAAATATCTATGCAGCATTCAGTAAAGAGAATGCTGCTAATATCGGGAATAAAAATCCTGATTGTGTTGACCCATGACACGAAAATTCTTTACAAGACATAAAGGAGATTTATCCCACAGCAGCATTCTGTATCTTACTCTTCTGATACTTCCCTCTTTTCTGAGGAATCTGACAGAGCTCTCACTCACATCCCTGAGAACAGCAAATGCAGTTTCTGTGGTCATACCCACAGATTCATGAGGTTCTGTCTAGCCATCAGATCCTGCTTGCCACACAAGCAATAGAACGAAGCAAATTCTGATAAACTGAGTTTTTCTTTGCTTGAATATCTTCTTGTCTTCATCTTCTCTTCATATAGAAAGAGATATTAATACAAAGGGGGTTCACACCTTCAAATATATACAAATATACTGCCTTTAAGATCTTCTTGTTACTAAGAATCCCCAAAACAACTATTGTCAAAAGTAGCAGATCAAGTTAAATAAAAGGGCAGCAGTTCTGTTGTAGAAACAACTAGATGGTGCTCATCTGCTTTGAATTTTGTAAGAGCTGCAAGACAGGTAAGCTACATAAGGAAGATGTACTCCTCAGAAAAAAAGATGCATTCTGAACCATCCTGCTCATAATGTTTGCTACAAATGCCTAGAAACATTTGTGAGTTACAATTAAGTTTATAATTTAGCAAAGATAGAACAATTGCTTTGCAGAACTTTACAGCCATCTCATATGGTAAACTGGATGCTTAGCATGGTAATTATCCCCACATATATGTGTTGTAACTTAAGTAGTATGCCTTTCAAAAAGAAAGAATTTATTCTAAGAGGTTTTAGAAAATTAACCAGTGTGACTTTTTTAAAATGCAATGCCAGATACAAACCGGGGGGGGTGGCGGGATGGAGGGGGGGGGCCATAAAAAGCATCTTGCAACTGGGACAATATGTCAGTGGAGCCCAAAGCTAAAAAAATCTTCAAGCATAACCGAGAATTCAGTACTACACCATTAGCTTTACATTCACAATTGCCATTTAAAATTCTGTAAGTACAAGTAGCTCCTAAAATGCTAGACAATTTTAAAATGAGTGAATAGATTTTTTTCTTTTCTGATCATTGACTATGATGTGCTCAAGACTGTATATTCTTTGAAACATGGTTATACGTTGTCATATCTTGCAGTGCTCAGGGTTGTGCTCACTTTCTCAGACTTTGCTAGGTATGATATTCAGCAGCAACATTAACAAGCATGCTGAGCCCGAGTAGCTGTAATTAAACACACCAGTGCAATGGAGTAGACAGTGCCAGTGTTTCAAGATACTGGTGATGTGTTGGTGATGCTCAAAAAACCTTTTGTTACTTAGAAAATGATAAAATCTTTTGGAAGTTTTATAAAGGAAATCATAAGGAGGAATTTAGATTTTGTTTCTCAACTGTTTTGTCAGAAAGCTGTAATGTTTTGAACAAATGGATGAAAGGTACTGTGTCTGTATGGGTATTTCATGGCAATGTGTTTGACCTGTGAAACACTGTCTTTTCTTCCTTTCACTCACATCTATGTGAAAATGTGCTTTAAGCACCTCCTCAGAGGAATGGGGGAGAGAATCAGAAAAAAAAAAATAAATAGAACTCATGTGTTAAAACTATTTACTAAGATAAAGAAAAGGAAAAAGACAGTAACCACTATAAATATATACATGTGTGTAAAAGCATATAACAAGTGATGCACATGCAATTGATCACCATCTCCTTACCAATGCCCAGCTAGATCCCTGAGCAGCAGAAGAAAGAGAGATGAACTCCCACCCCCTTCAAAAGTCCTTCTGCATGATGTCATATGATATGGAATATATCCCTTTGGACAGTTTAAGTCAGCTGTCCTGGATCCATCTCCTCCCAGCTCCCGGGGTCCTTCACTGAGAATGGCTCTGGTTCTGTACAGCACTGCTTAGCAGCAACTGTGAACACTGGTGTGTTATCATCATTGTTTTTCCTTCCTAGAGCCAAAATGTATCATCATTCCAGACACTCTGAAGAAAACAATTCCATCCCAGCTGAAATTATGACAGAAAATAATTTGCTCCATATAAACTTTATGGCACTGAAAACTGCTTTATCTTTGTCATGTTTTACCACATATTTACATATCAAAAATAAAATTTAAAGGTCCTGAAAATACTTTGAAGTATTTAAAATTTTATGTGTTATTTTTGTAATATGAAGCAGCATCGACACTTTTATATTCTGGCATTGATTAACGTGTAGAGGTCTGTAGAATTTGTTATTTATCACTTGTAAAGATAAATACAACCCCACTAATAGTAGGAAAATAAGAAATTGCTACAATACTGATACATGTGCTTGAGAAGTGTGTAATTTTCAAAAGGAGAATTGTAGTTCTTTATAATTTTACTCAAAGCAGAAGACAGAAGTACTGAATTTTTCAGGCTGCTGCTAAGGTCACAGGAGTTCCCTTCCAGTATCTTTTTACAAATTGAGAATATGGGAGATTCTAAGAAGAATCTAGGAGCTTTGAAATGAACACATAAATAACTGCCATTGCTTCCCTGTCCGTGTGACTGCATTATCTGTCAATTGTTTGTTAAGTAATTTATTGAATAACTAGGAGATTTTTCAGCTAACTAAATGGGCTTTGTCCAGAAATCCTCCTCTCCCTTCTCCATCATTGCAACATACAACAAGGGCATTATCTAACAGTTCCCCTCATTCCAGATAGTGGCTGTAATCTCTACCCATCTCTTCTTGTTCAGTCATACTCTATCTTTTCTCCAGTTTCTTTGCCCTACAGCAGCTCCCTCCAGCATGCTAGATCATCCTGGCATATGTCCCACTGCTTTGCACATGTCCTTTCCAGTTCCATACCCAATCTCAGCCCCAAAACCCTTGCCAGATAGTTTTGCTCTCATCCCCTCTCATCCTTTCTTTGCACTTGCTTGCATCCTCTGGCTCTTTTCTTTCTCTGTCTTGCTGCATCTTTGCCAACCCAATTAGGCTCAGCTTCTTTTCCTGTTTTGAATATCTGCATTTTTTCAGCACTCACAGAGCACACTCCCACTCTATATACAGATGATTTTGCTGCTGAATTAATTGCAGTCCACTGGCATCCAAACTAGTTGCTGCATAGGAAGTATTTCTGTGCACCACCTGAGGCAGGCTCACCAAACACAGCTAGCATCAACTCCAGACAAAAGCTGCTGAGTTCAGAAGTTTCTACAGAGCGTGTGTAAATGGCAGTACTGAGTTTTTCAGCCTGGATAATTTTAGATATAGTTGCATGAAGTTAGATAAGGCATGTCTTTGAAGCCTTAAGCGAAAGTATTTGAATACTAAATTTTTACAGGGAAAATAGCCCTCATAGAGCCTTTTATTTGAGTTATAATATAACTTACCGTATAGTTATCCTCATGGGGGGCAGAATCCACCTGATAAAGGTATTTCAAAAGTTTAGCCATGGAATGAATTTCAAGTGAAACTAATTCTGTTTTTTCAAGATTATACACAGCTAAATGCAGAATACTGGAATGGGAGATGTTCAGCAATAAGAAGCTCTTACACCGAACTTATGTATAAAAATGCAAGAAATTGCCAGATACAGGTAAGTAATATGGCATATGTGTGGTGTATGTGTTCATGATCATCTTCTCTGATGTTACTTGTTGTCCTAGACTTTAAACTGCAGAAGATGCATGAACAGTATCTGTTGAAAAGTCTGACACCAGCCTTGGGGATCAGCAATAATATTAATACTGGAGAAGAATGATGAAACTGTAAATCACTTTCGACATTCTGTGAAATGCATTCCTGAGTGATTATTTTGAAGTTTAGGATTAGAAGTTGTGGTTAACTACTTATTCTCTACTTTAATCCATTTTGTTTTTCTTTTCCTCTCTATTTAAGACCAAATGGTAATTGATTGAAGATTTTGCACATTAAGCTTTAAAAACTATTCCAGCAGTTGGGTTCCAATTTTATATTGACAGAGGAGATTGTCCATAAAACTTGTCTTTCCTTAGGCTTTCTTCATAGCTAATTGAAAGGCTCCTGCAAAGGGTGTTTCAAAGCTGGACCCTAATTAAATTGCTCACTTTTTCACTTGCAGAACTTTCTTCTCTCTGTTGATTTTTGAAAGAATCCACAGAGACTTTTCTCACAAAGCTTTAAAATTCACCTGCTCTATAAGTCAGTGTTTGCCTATTCTGTGCAATGTTATAGTGACTGTCTTGAGCGTATCAGAGATTATTTAAAATAGTAAGCTAAAAATGGACAATGAGTTTGTCACCTCATGTTGATTGATTTAATTATTGATCCACTGCAGTGATGAGTTTACTGAAGTTTACACCATTGTTATTGCCTTAGAGCAAGCATAATGATCAAACTAAACTTTTCTGCCCTGATAATTCCATGGTAACCTGTACTATTACTCACTAAACAAAGTATCTCTAAATCTTTGCAGGCTTCATGTGCAAGTATGGCTGCACAATCAAACTTTCAAAGGACAAAGACACAGCCTTTGAAACATTCAGTATTGAATCAATTGCTGAAATTAAATACTTATCAATACTTTTATTTCTGTGTTTTCACATAGGTCATTCCAAAAATAATGCCTGCTATTTATTTCTATGGAAATCATAATGGATACAAAGAGCACAAGAACACTATCTGATAGAGCAGATTTTCAGATGCAAAACAGTATTGTTCAAGACAGTCGCCACCATTAGCTGTGCATATTAGTGAGTGATGAACAAGAGCCTGCATGTTGCACTTCTAACTATCTACACCAGCATAGGTGACTCACTGTCACTATCACTACTGCTAGAATGTACCTCCTGTCGCCTTGTTGTGCTCACATCGTGTTTGGTCTCCATAAATGCTCAGTAAGTGGTGTTTGGTCTCCATAAATGCTCAGTAAGTGTTGATCAATGTCAGTGGAGGAATTTTCCGCATGGAGGAATTCAATTCCACCCCTTTTCTTCATATGCACTTCCATATCAGACACCAATTTGTCAGAGTGCCCCTCTGCTGCCATTTGTCACATGGCAAAAAATTTATCAGAATGTTGGTGGGAAGGTTCAACATCTACTGTCACACCACAGGCATCTGTCTCTGATGTCAAAGATCAAAATAATAAAATGAAAGGCATTACTTTTGGAGCATCCCTTATTTATAAAATGTTCCACTAAGGAAGCTGGCATCTTAACATCTCCTCTTTGCCTTTTTATTTTTGAGTCCAAGGACATTCTTATCCAGCACACATACTGGTTGTTCCAATGGTTTTCCTTTGTAAAACTTCAGCGTATTTAGCTAGAATAAGGCAAAAAAATCCATGCAAAGTTCAAGAAACAACACATCTTTACTAAAGATCTGTTCAGTCTGAAGCAGAAAGCTTTGTTTTACATAAAAAGAGTGAAAGCAATATTTACAGCTGATTTTATCCGTGGGTTCTTTGTACTACATGAAACATCTTATGCACAGTCAGAAATTTGTTATTTATTTATGACTTTTATTTGCTGTCTGTCTGTTCAGTCTTATTTGACTTCTTCATATATTTGTTTTTGCTAAAATGAATTATTATGGGATTATTTTTAAATTTCTTTTGATCCTGGCTTGCCAAGGTCTTTTCTCTTTTGATCGTAAAGAAAAGTATGGGACAATCTATTTGTGAGATCCTTTTAAATAAAGATAAAACAGATACATACTCAAAATACTTCTCCCAATATGGAAAGCACAGAGGGAGTGCGTCACCTCTTTCAAAGTTAACCTTGCACATATTCAAGGCACATAAAGAGGAAAAAGATATCTCGAGTAAGCAAAAAAAATATCCTTAAATTCTTATGTAAAGGACCTTAAAAGTGATATAAAATGTTCTAGAGTAGTAATTTGATGTGGTTAGGTTGCATACATACTGTTGTGTAAACAAGTTTAATTAAACATTTGAATTATTTTCATTACAATGTAACAAAAATTATTTTTTCTGCAATCAGTTCTGATTTTGAAAAGATCTGATTTGGTACTTGCACCCAAGCAAAATTAAAATATATATTACTTGCCTTAGGTATCCTACAATGAGGGTCTAAATGTTCCCTGGAAAAACTGACTGATTAATGGGTAGATAAAAGTGAGAAAAAAAACCTACTTTTGTAAAGTCAGAGTTAATATTTAAATACCTAAAATTATTGTTATTATGTTTTTACCCATTAGCTTGGGTTTCCAACTGATGATCAAATAGAGAGAAATGAAGAGAGAAAAAAATCCAGCTCTGATTTTCTGATATCCTGACATTCAAAATTAAGAGTTAAAATACCCTTCCATGTACAACAGCATTGCCATATTTTTTTGACAGTCCAAATATTTGGCCTACTTTTATATAAAGCAATAGTATAAGGCAGGATATCAGCAGGTATTTACAAAGCCTAACTTCAGGTGCAGGAGGCTAATTTCCATAGGCTTCCTCAGTATGTGGTAGAGATTACATATGAAATACTTCAAAGTAGAAGCATAGTTACTGCCTTCTGGAGAAAATGTTCTTCCTCTACTGAGGCCCAACTGTGACACAAGGATTTTTTTTTTTAATTGTTATATATATTACATACGTACTGTAATAAGTACATGCATTATATAATGCACCTTGTCTATATTGCTTATGTTACACGTGTTATGCAAATGTTAACCACCACTTAGTATTCATATTTAAACTCCAGCACAGACTACTTTCTAATTTCAACTCTCATTTTTGAAAAGCTGAATGGCTGATGATTAATGAGTCTATCCCTACTCTTTTATATAGTAATTGTAGAAAGAATACGAACATTACACTAGTAGAAGCTGTACAAATATATAAGTATTTTTATAAGTGCATAACTGCTTCCCTAAGTTTTCAATTTTTGTTTGAAAATGTCCCCTGTGCCATGCAGATTTTTGATGTTTAATCTTCTCAGGCCTAGGGTTTTACTGTTTTTTGTTCTCATTTTTCTCAGAAATTTCCGTGCTATGATAACCAGTTCACTATAGCCAAGGCTGCCCTTAACCTTCATACTAGTTCCTACTTCAGTGACAGCAGAAAGTCCATTAGAACACTTAGTCATCTTGTTGATTCTGCATTAGAAAATTGCCAACATAGTGCAGAAACCTGCTGGATTGCTTTCAGCCATATGTATCAGAGTGATTCCAAACCCCTCCTATGCCAGGTGGTTTCATCCTGACAGGCACCTGGATTCCACCACACTATTTGCAAACTCCCCCTCAAAAGAAAAGAGGAGAATATAACATGAAAAAGGGCTCAAGGAATAATGTAAGCACTGGGAGATCACCCACCAATTAACTGCCATGGGTGAAAGAGACTCTTGATAGGGAGATTAATACGATTTATTGTTTATTACTAATAGATCAGAGCAGAGAGATCTAAAAGCAGACTAAAGCCACCTACCCCCCACCCACCTCTTCTAACCTCATCCCCTGAGGTGGTATAGGAGAATGGAGGGCTGCAGTCAGTCCATATTGATTCAAAGGAGGCTGAAGGGAGACCTTATTGCTCTCTTCTAATATCTTAAATGTGCTTGCAGTGAGCGCAGGGTTGTCTCTTCTCAATGATGACAGGTGACAGGACGAAGGGAAATGGCCTCAAGTTGTGCCAGGGTAAGTTTAGGTTGTATATTAGTAAACACTTCTTTACAGAAAGGGTTGTTAAGCACTGGAATAGGCTCCCCAGGGAGGTGGTTGAGTCACCATCCCTGGATGTGTTTAAAAACTGTTTGGATGCGGTGCTCAGGGACATAATTTATTGGAGGGTTGTGAGTTAGGGTAGTAAGGTTAGGTTGTGGTTGGACTCGATGATCTTTTCCAACCTGATCAATTCTATGATTCTATGATTCTGTGATCTTTGATGCTCCTTCATGGCCACTCTGCACCTGCTCCATGTGGGGCCCTTACGGGGTATGCCATCCTTCTCCAGCTGACTTGCTAATGACTCTTCAGGGCACAGCTCTGTGTATTTGAACCACTCCTTTACACAGAGCTCAACTGTTTCTCTTTGCTTTTTCAGTCAGGCTTTCCTGAAAAGTGTGTGTGAATGTAAAAAATATGGGTGGAAAGCCAGCATAACACTTGAGTCACACGAGCCATCCCACCGCATTTCTGTATCCCAATGAGATCACTTCTCTGCAGATATACGAGAACTTATAATTCTGCTTGATCATGTACTGCACTGCATCTGTCTGTGCAAAGGAACTTGATACAGGCCACTACTCACTTTGCGTTTAGGAGCGAAGTGCAAGAACTACTCAGTTTTCCTATGGACACATCCTTGCTTTCCCTCAGCTTTCATGTTCTCTTCAGGTTACATTAGCCCCAGTTATGTATGTAGCCATGGACCAGAGGAGAAAATGTTTTTCAGATGAAAGCAATAAAGAGAAAATTAAAGTAGCACATTCGTGCTCCCATGCAGTAAAGCAAGCATATGGGCCCTGATGCAGCAACACTTACATAAGCAGACATATGCCTGAAAAGAGATTAATTTTATGGTGCAGAATATTTGAAGATACTTGAAACATTGCAAATCCATAGTGGGAAATATGATTTCTGTTTTAGTGATGAATTTGTAAACTGTGCTATCACTGTTCATGCTACCACACACAAAGTTGCATTTATCCTTGGAAAATTCCAAACTCATGAATAAGATGAATGATGATGAGAAATTTATCCCTTTCAAAGTGTTAAATTCTGAATAGATATACAGTTCAGGATTAAACTCCTAGATTGTGAAAAACACTTGGAACAACTCTTGATTTACCAAGGCACTACAAATACTATTTCAATTCAGTGTTTATTTGTGACTTGTCTTCTGGCACAATATTATTATCTGGCAGTCTTTAAAGCTGTTATTGCATTTATATGTGCCCAGGAGAACTAGAGTTACTTTACTTTTAGAGTAGAATTCAGGAAAGGATATGAACATAAGCACCCAAGCACTCAAATCACACCTCATATACCAAAGTGGGCTCTAAATGATCAGACAGGATTTTGTTTTCATTTGTTTTTTTGCTTCTGAATACCTGGTTTGTTTTCATTCTGTTAACACTTGCAAGTACTGTGCTGAATCATCTGTATATGTGACGTGCCTCCATGTAACCTTCTTTCTTTTTTACATCAACAGAAAAAAGGCTTCTTTGTTTAACAGACCTTAGTTTAAAATGTTAGACCAGTTCTCACTTACCCTTCTCCATTCAGATCAATGAGTCAGACAAAGGACTCATCCATCATAATTCTGAAGCCAGATTCCTGTTTGGTATGAAACCATTAAGCTGCAGAAAAAACTATGACCTAAGGACCTCAACTTTCCCTTCCATAAAGTGAGAAAACCCTTCTCCAAGCACCTGTCCCAGTTGCTCTCATAGGAATAGCAGAGCATGGAAACGACAGGCTCTGACAGATTTTTGGCTGCCGTGATATTTGGCAGAAGCTAGAATGAATCACTCAATCTCTGATCAACAGAAATTAGGTTGGTTTAGGAAAAAGAGAGCAGAAAACAGAGAAGCATGTCTATCTTCAGCTGAACAAAATACAAATTCAGATTATCCTTCCCCCTCTTTCTCAGCATTAGAAAAAAACCTTTCTTCTTTTTTTTTTAAAAAAATTATTATTATTTCATTTTTAAATGTTTACAATATAAAGAGAAATTATGTTCCACAGACTTTTTGCATGTGGCTATGAACACCATGTGAGAAGCAGCATTGTGAACGAGGATAAGTGCTCAAATGAATCTCTGTTTTCAGTTTCATCTCTTCAAGTATATTTCCTTTGCTTCCTGCATTTCCTGGAGTTGTGTTTTTTCTCTGTTTATGTACAGTGACATAATCTATCTGCCTGTATAACAGAACTTTCATGTTTTGTGCTTTGACCTCTCAGTGCTTTCACCTCCTCCACTAAATACTTTGTTTCTGCATCAAGAGAGAGGAGTACAACCACTGTGGGGGGGAAAAGGCAGTTAAGGCTCTTCAGTGAACAACACTGCAAGCTTAGTCCCAAATGTGGGTAAGTATTTCTGGGTATGAAAGAAAAGTAGATGAAAGGCTGTTGAGGTTTTTCTGGTTGTTGCATTGTTAAAGCAGAAATCTGAAAGGAAAAAAGGAGAAAAGCTACCAAAGAACTACTATAACTAAAGGATTTTGTATTTTCTTAAAGTTGAGGTAAATAAAGAGGACTGTATCAAAGAAACTCCTTACTTCCTTATCAGCATTTCTTCAAACAGACAACTTGCCATCCCCAAAGTCTGGTCAACAGCATAGGTAAAAAAAGGGATAACACTATATATTTACATGAAGTGAATAATATATGAATCCCTTGCTCTCTCGTGCTCTTTAGAATGTCATTCATTAGTGCATATGGCACAAACAGTCGGAACAGGTCAATACAGTTAGAGATAATTAAGAATTGATCAGCATCTGAGAAGCCCAGTGAGAAGACACATTTTCCCCCAGTGTTTGGAATTGTTAATTGATAAAACCAAGAATTGTTGCTCAAATCCACATTCTGTTGGCCCTCACAATTACTGATTGCTCTTTTTCCTGTAATTTATTTTTGACAAGAATCTGTGATATCACATAACCCCTTATTTCCCTTAGTCTTCATGATGCTAAGAAGAGTTCTCATTTTATCCATAACGGAAGTATTACCAGAGCTCTCTCAGGAAGTGGTGGGAGTCCTTAGAGATGGAAGAGGAAGAGTGGGGATATTAAATTTCTGGACATTATCTCTGCAGCAATGGCCCCATCTTCATCCTTGTTTCTCACATATGCCTGTGTGTCTGAATGCTGGTTTTGTGTCCTTAGGAAGTAACTATATTTAGGTTCCTTGGTGAGATACAGAGATTCCTCTGCACAGATCTAATTCAATATGATGTGGCAGGATAGAGGATAAGAATGAAGATACTAATGTTTCTTTTATTCTCATTTGAAAGACACAATTGCAAATGCAAGTTTAGAATTGAATATAGTTTAGCCATTTTTTAGTCATCGAAAAAAACAACCCTGAGCTATTTTTAACACCCCCGATGTTTCCACAGTTTTGTTTTAGCACTATTTAAATAAATATTTCAATAAACTTATGTTGCCTTTCCAAATGAATCTACTTCCTTCTCAGTTAAAATTTGTCTTTTTATTGAGAAACAGTCATTGTCTGCAGTCTTATTTTGAAGTTCATGTAATTTTTTGTTTTCCAAGTAGAACAGTCACGATCTGTTGCATTTTTTCTAAATAAATTACATGAATATCTACCCACATCAGGCATAAATCTCGTAAGCTATGTCATTTTTTACACTACATAAAAAATATTGCTATTGTTAGTAATTCTATGCTTGCAATTCAGATGTTTCCACTGACTTTCTTTTAAGGTCTAAACACATTCTTAAGTCTGGCATGTGGCAGAGACGATGATGTGGTTGTAAGATTGAATTCCATGTGATACGTGTTTCTGCTCCTCTATTATGCCCATATTTATTTATTTTTTTTGGTGGGATTTCTTTTAACATTCTAATCCACTGATTAGTTTCAAAATGCCCTTTAGTGAAAAGCAGGAAGAAAACATCTTCTTGGAGAAATATTTCATTCTTTCTGCTTCTACCAGAAATGTGAAACTTCTGTCAATATGGCCTGAAGACCAAGGCAGGTAATATTCTGCAATGTACCAGTGACAGGATTAAGATCCAATTTTTTGTGATCCATCAGTGTTGAAATGGGAGCTGTATACCACTGGCAGGGCATATCATTGGAAAGGAAATAGCATGTGTACAGTCCTTGCTATCAATCACAGCATTTCTGAAACATCAGACCTTGCACTTGTATAATGTGTGAAAAAGCAATTTATACTTAATAATTACATTTCCAAAATGTGTTAGTGATCATTTCACTCTTCTTTAGATGTCCACACAGTTATATTGCTGATATTAAAGGATTTATTTTACTGCTGGAGAAGGATTAAAGTGACACTAAAAGTATTTTTAAATAGAAAAAATATTTATGTCAACTCTTTTGGTAAAGTCTGAGAAATAGTGAGAACAACTGATGGATAATAGAGTGATCAAATTGTAGTTTGTGTGGAGTGCATAAATCCAATCATTAACTGAAGATCTTTGGCAGTAATAGGAAAACACAATGTTTTCACACTAATATTACTGGAATTCTGTGTCTTAACTTTCTCATTTATTTGTGTGGATTCGACTTCAAGACACTGGATTCTGCTTTGCTTTCCTGCGAGATTAAGTAGCCTATAGCAGCTGGTGTTTTCACCCTGCAAATGCACTTATATTCTGTAATCAGATCATAGCTTCATCTTTTTTGATAAAACAGAGTAGACCTATTTCATCTCTCACTGAAAAGCTTTTTCTTCAGCCCTCAGATTATCCTGTGCTATTTTCTATACTGTTGAATTTTCAACTTTCTCTAGATGTAACTCCTAGACCTCAGAGCAGTCTCCTTGGATTACTCTCCACAGTACTGCATACAGCACTGTGGTAGCGATGTAATAGAGTTTATCTTTAGTTGTTAACCTACTAGGATTCTTGTATGCTTTTTAGTCATTGCTTTCCAGGATATAGACATGTTTGTAGGATTTACCTGTGTTCTTGGTTTCTACAAGTGTAACTGTATTTCACAGAATCACAGGGTCCTAGGGGTTGGATGTGCTTACTAACTACACGTATAGGTGTATAGATATAGTGGTGTAATAAAAGATACTTGGCAATTGCTTTATTTTTGTCTCTGGTGTCACTTTGGCTTAAGTGTGAGGATAAAATCTAGTGCTTTGAAAAATCCAGATGGCTTTCACACAAAGTCCACTTCATATATTAGAAGTAACAGTTTTTCAGGCACTTATTAACATCTAAAATCTTCACAAACTGATCAAGTCATTGTAGACAAGGCAGGAAGAGTCTGAAAAGAATAATGGCTTGACATATGACCTGTGGGCTCTGTGAAACTTGTCACCACCCTGAGAAAGCACACTGTCTATAGTCTGAGCTTAGGTTCTAACAGGGTAATAAAATTATTCATTGCACACTCTGGCACTGTGAGGAATCTTTTTTCCAGTGATTTTTCGAAAGGGCAGCAGCTTGGGAAGCCCCCCTCAATCTACAAACTTCTGCTGTAGCTACTGGAAATCTAAAAACACCGACAAGTTTGTCTTAGGCATTGCTCAGAGCTTCTCTGTGATGACAAATTCACACCAGTAAGTGCTGACATGCTGAATCCCTGCTTAATTTGCATCCTCCAGGCTTCTGAGCTGCATATCGTCAAGTTACACTTGTGGGCTTCATAAGTCCAGTGGCTATGGACATTCATTGTCACAATCTCTGTCACATAGTAGGGTTTTCTTTAGACGGGAGCCTGTAAACCTCAGTATCTTAACTTATCATAAGCGCATCACCACTCTCTTAAAATCTTGTAATTTTTAATCCAACATCCAAATTGCCTTGCAGACTATGTAGGCAGAGACATTAGATATCAGATATCAGAATCAGATTTTTATTTCAAATTAAAACCTATGTTTGTGCCATATGTTCATGAAATGATGATGCTTATACAGAATGAAACAAAACCAGAGCAAACAGTTAATCAGTTTGTTTTTGAACAAAAACCTTTCTTAAGATTAGATTTTGCCTGAAACTTTTGCAAGACTAGGATTCCTGTTCAGAAGCGGGGAGGCTACTACCATGGTGTCAGACTTTCTGATTTCATTGAATTTCAAGGGAAAGTCACTATGCAATTTTGAAGTGTCATTAGATATCCAATAACGACTGATGAGAAGCTGATGAAATGTTGCAATGCAGTATGTCTTTGTGGGATAAAATGTCACAAGTAGCAATCACAACCCTATTCCCATTTTTTTTCAGAGGGAGGAAGAAACTGTCCTGACGTACCTTTATAGCTGAGTTGGTAGGTAGTTTTATCCCTTGCTCACAGCTGTACATTTTTGCTTTTTTTTTAGGAATGGGCTTTACTCCATCATCAGACTAGGATAAGTTTTTAGTGCAGCTGAGCATGGAAGAATAGATTGAGATGCATGCCTACAGAAAAAGACAAAATAAAGCTCTAGTGGAGTCTGTGTGGTCACATTTATCACACCTATACAAAGCCTTCATATCTTCAGTTGAAATTTTTATTTTTATGCTTTCAAAAATAATGTTTTAAATTCAGTACTTCTAATGTTTTTCGCTGAGTTCCTGGCTCTCCACTTCTAACACGAGCCAAAGAGAAACAGATATGCCATAGATACGCTCTTCTCTGCTGCCTGACACACCTTTCCTTGTAAATCCAGGAAATACAAGGAACTGAAAGCAATAGTTAATGCAGCTTTTGTGTAAATGGCCACTAGAGAGATTTGATACATGACAGTGTAAGTGCCTTTTGGGAAAAGGTAGAAAAGGTGAGACTGGAACAGAATCTCTGTGCATCCTTGGTATATGCAGTTTTGTCCAGTCACATACAAGAAGGGAACTTAACAACTGTATATGATTTACCATGCCAGCTGTCAGAATAAAACAATAAACATACCATAAATATAGCGTGGAAATGTCTATCTATATTGAGATTATTCTGATTCAGATAGTTTCAGTGTTTTGTTCTATAAAATTTCCAGACCCACTATTTCATTGGCTGTAAGTCTCTCCTTGTGGCTAGACTGAAAATAGTATGTATACAGACAAAGAAAAGAAAACCTTAGGTACATAAGGCAGAACAGTAGTTGCCACGAGAGTATTGTGAGAATGAAGAAAAATTCAACAAAATTGAATATTATTTTTTATTGAGTGGTAATTAAAATAACTTTTTTTTCTTCCATGCTTTCTGCTTTTTGAGAATCTTGTTTTCCTGGAGTTATTCAGGCATGGATAAGCAAAGCTCCATGGAGATGAAAACACTCATTTTGGCAGATGTTTTAGCAAACAGTATTCCTGTTGAAATTTCTGAAGGACTTTTTCAGGCTAACAAAATTACTACCTTACCTCATGGATTTACATTTTTATTTTCTTAAATGTTTGTGCCTTCATAGAAACCACAGGACTGAGTGCAGCCATAAGCAAAAGTACTGGGGATGCTGGTTGATGAAAACCTCAAAGTGAGCTGGCAAGGCATGTTTTGAGCCCAGAAACCCAACTATATTCTGTGCTACATCAAAAGAAGTATGAGCGGGAAGGTATGGAAGGAGCTTCCCCCCTGTACTCCTCTCTCGTGAGACCCCACCTGCAGTACTGCTTTCAGCTCTGAGGCTCCCAGCATAAGAAGGATTTGAACTTCTTTGAGCAGGTCCAGAGGAGCGCCGTGAAGATGATGAGGGCTGGAGCACCTCTCCTGTGAAGTAAGGTTGAAGGAGCTCTGCTTATTCAACTTACAGAAGAGAAGGCTCCTAGGAGAATGCAAAGTGCATCTGTCTTTTGCATTCTGAGCTGAGTAAAAAAGTACAGTATACCTACACATTATAAAATTAAAAACAAGTCTCAAAGTTCAGGTTCTGAGATCAACAATTCATTAATGCTTTCTTCTCTCTCTTTTGTTTAAATTTTTGAGCAATTCCAAGCAGTGTTTTTTTCCTAATGCCACCAAATAAATAAAAGAGAAGAAGACCTTAAAAACATCCCTGAATGCTTTTGATGATTCATCTGTAGTATCAGTTTAGTGAAAGGCATGCTTCCTCATTAAAAGCCTCAGTGGGACATTATAAAATACCCCTCGTAAGAATGCCTTTCCTGATATTCTTGGAAAAAGTATTGATCTTATATGTTAGCTTCCTCTGTGCACATCAGTCATTATCTGTTTCAAACAGTGTACAAAACAGAAAAAGAAAGTCTCTAAGCAGTTTAGAATCTATGCAGGGAATGGTAGAATGACTGCTTGAAATGGGCAAGCATACAATGAGTGACTTGAAGAAGATGAACGAAAGTCTTTTTGCAGATATTTGCCAAAAAATCTTCATGAATTTGGTATAAGACAAGGAGAAAATTGTCTTAGGCAGTGGAATCTGCTTTCATTTAGAAAGTGTATGAAAGCTGTGAAATCAGGAATAGACTGGAAAGTAAAACATGACCTGTACTTGAGGTGTTAGGAAAATATAAGAGTGAAGGGTTGAGGCGAGGGTTAGTTAGTTATTAATAAGACAGTGGTAAGGCTCAAGCCATTATCAACCTAGCTTTTATTTTTATTTGTGCATGGCACTGCTCTGGTGTACTTTCAGTTGTATTCTCAAAGCCCAGTTGTCTGAAGTGTTTGCAAATACTACAGAAGCCACTTGAAGCAAAGATGTTGCTTCTAAAGAGAGATTTCAGGCAATATTTCTGGGAGAAAAATAAAGCAACAAAATTATTCAGTGAGAAAGTAGTTTAAATGCATTTATATGAAATAATTTCTCTGGGACTGATGGTTTAGTCAATTGGAGAATAACCGAGGAAAGCTTGGATCAGTCTATGCTAACTTTTTTATGTAAGTGCCATTATGTTAAGCATAAAAATGGATACAAAACACATATTTAATTTTCTGCAAATGGATCTGGAAAAAAACTCACAGTGCCAGTTACTGTCACAAAAGATCTGTGGCTCCCTACTGGAAAATATTTAAAAGCAGAAAAATGTCATTTCAGTTTACTGTATAACTTTGATATTACAAATGGAAATAACATGGAACATATTCTGGATTTAGTATTATGAGACATTTTAACCGTGGAAGTTTGAGGAGGCCATATCAGAAGATGTGCTCCTGAATAGGTTCAAAGTACTGTCACCAGTTTCTGCACTGACATAATACAAGGCCATGGATCTCTTCAGGTCTCCTCTGGTGGTGTACTGTCAAGGCTGTTAGCTGTCTTTTGGAATGCTCAAGGGTGTGACAAAGCAATGGTCTGTTACTCGTATGTGCTTTCTTTGTTTTCCCATATTTCCTCCACAATCACTTTTGCAAACTGAGGCTTTGTCTTTTGTTTAGAACTGCTAGCAGTTCTTCAATAAAGGCTGATACTCCAGCCAGTGAGACAATGCTCCATAATTTCTGGACATTAAGTCAACACTGTTCTGTCAATAGGTGCTTTCTTTTTCTCAGCATAAAATATCTCTTTGAGCTTCACAGATTATGAGGCAAACGTGCTTCCTGCCCTGAAGAAAGGAAAGTCTTGTACATGATGCATATGTACATGTGTATGTCTTTAGAACAATAGTATATGAGAAATGTACTCTAAAAACAAAACAATTTTCATTTCTGAAAATTTGTGCACTCATAAAATAGACTCCTGATTATTCTTGATCCTTTGCTGTTCACCTAACATATTCTTTTGTTTTTCATGATCTTCTGTAGCCTTTGCATGCTTTTGATTTATTTCCTGCTGTTCATCTCTGTTTCCAGCATTTGCAAATCCCCTGATCCATAGTCACTGGGGAGGAAGGAATCATAGCTTTATTTATTTATGGAAGATCAGAGGCAGGCATGAGGAAGATCAGAGACAGAGACTGGCTTCTATGAAAGTGTGGATGGGAGAGGTGGAGTACATGGGATAAGTGGAGACAGATGTGGCAAGAATACATACATACATATATGCAAGTTTAGAATCACAGAATCCTAGAATATCCTGATTTGGAAGGGACCGACAAGGATCACTGAGTCCACCTCCTGGCTCCATGCAGGATATCCCTCCTTTGGATGCTCTCTAATAGTTTTATGTCTTATAGGGTGATGCTCAAAACTGCTACAGTTCTTGAGGTGAGTGTGCACCAGAGGGAGTGAAAATAGAAGGCTTTTGTGTATTGGAACTGAGTGTCGATGAAAGACTTACAATGAATGAATGTACAGAATGAAAGCAAACAAGATAAACTTGGACTTAATATGCAAATTCATGTAAGTATCCATGAAGAAGAGTATACCGAGGTTAATCGCTGTAGTGTAGTTAGACAATACACAAATGCTAAAGTGTTTTCCCTGAACTGTATACCGCTGTACTCTGATGATGTCTGCAGTGACTAATTCATGTTTATGAAACTCTTTTGGATAGGAAGAGCTGAGTGATACAGCTATGATACTGGCCATCAGCCATCTCTGCTCACAATTTCATGGGTACTCAAGAAGTCAGGTATGTGATAAAAGTATCCTGTCATCCTTATTCTAAAAATAAATCTCTTTGGCCTGGTAGTGATGTAGACAAGATTCTGTGCAAAGTGAAATACTGGGTTATTTTATACTATGAGTATTGAGATGGCAAAACAAAGCACAGGTGGTGTATTCATGACTTATCCATTGTACATGCCAATGGTTGTTAAAGCAATTCATCACATTACAAAGTGGCCTTAGAGCATGTGATTGGATTCCAGTTTGTGTAGAACTGGAATGTTTTCTTCCTTAAGAAAGTTGTGAATTTCTTACAATTGAGATTACAGTCTCCTGCGGAGGATACAATCAGTCACCCAAAACTAGTCCAGCATTTTCTGATTAACTCTGGAGTATAAGATAATCAGTTTCCACTTCTACTTCCAAGTAAGACAACTGGTATTTTAGCACTGAACAAAAATACATGGATTTTGCTGACTCAGGTGGCTTTCTGTGGGCATTAGAATAGGTGAGGCTATATTAGCCCAAATGTTCAGAGAAGACAATAGTAAAAGCAGCACGAGCTTATCTGAACAAGAATTTCATTTTGATTAGTGCAGTTTTTCTATATTCTGGGCCAGCATTGTGGTTCTACATATCTAAGCAGCATGCCAGGCAGAGTACAGAGTACCTGCCAGGAAGCACTCTTCCCCTTGGGAGCAAGAACTAAAGACTGTCAATACAGCACTGGAAATGAGCTTCCTGTTACCTGGTGCAGTAGGAAAACTCTACAGCAAAATAAGCTACTTGCTGATGCACTGAAAAATGCCAAGACAATATCAGCAGCATAAAATTCATAGTGTTAATAGATTACCAAAGAGTTTTTACTGGTATGACTTTGTGTCATATATAGGATGTACAACTATGTACTAAAATGGTAGCTTATAGTTACACTCTCTAGAGGTTAGCAGTTTTTCATATGCATGTATCATATAATTTAAAATTTAATCAATAGAAATAACATTATTTTCTTTTGCAGTATGGGTAAAAGATCTTTCTGTGCCTTCTCTTGCATCCAAAACCTTGTGTAGTGAAGGTCTGGATGAAAGCCGAGCACAGAGTTCTGGTTGTAGCAGTGGGAATGCATGCTATGAAAAAAGAGAGTTTCAGGCCATTTTTGGAACAAGAAATTTCTGTTACACATATCATCCAGCCACTAGAGAGCATGTCTTGCCTAGCCCACCTTCTGACTGTTTTTTGTTTTCAGAATCTTAGTTTTGAGGGCAGATGGCATACATTCCATCTCATAATAACTTAAAGCCAGATGGTTAGTCCCACATTTTTTGGGATGAGCTCAGGCTGCTCAATTTCCTGACTATTTATTAGGTGAGTTCTCTAACATCTTGTCATTACAGAAATGGTGCAGAAGTTACCATCATAGCAAGTGAAATCAGTTGTATTGCTCATTACAACTAGTTCTTAAGTCCCATGAGATGGGTAGAAGCTGGATTTGTGCATTTAAATCTGGTTAAGAATAGCACATTGAGCACATTGAGAAGAGAAGGAGGTGTATATCTTTCTGGAACAGGCAATCTGCATGCATTTTACTGTCTCAGGAGGAATATCTAGGAAATCAGGCAGGGATAGACAGACACCCAGTGCTTTTTGGGACTAAGAGTATTAATATTTTCTCTTTCAGCTTAAAACTCTCTTGTGTGCAAATGTGTAAGTGATTACCTGTGCCTAAGAGTAACTTGAGTATTTTCCAAAGGTGAGAGGAAATAAGAACTATTTAAGGGTAACTATTGCTATTACTGAAGTACAGGAGCATAACTCCTTTTAAGCCTTGAATAATGGTGATTTTTCTAGATATAGATACGTCACTGCAATTTCTTTATACTGAAAATCTAGTAAGTTGTTTTGCAGACAACTGAGATTCATGATAGCAGAAACGATAACATGAATTTCTTCCAGTCATGTAACAGAATTTGAGAAACAGGTTGTTGGTACAACCATCTTAAATACCATAGCAAAGCCAGGACTTGTTTGAAGAGTTTTATTTGGGAAACCAAATTCCAGCCCCCACTCTTTCAGATTCTTATTAAGGAAATGAGTATTCCAATGTAGTGGTCTCCAGATCAGGGTGTGCTCACACCTCAGGGGATTTGCAAGATGATACCTGGGGTGCAGGAAGAAAATGTTTTTTATATTAAGAAATAAAATACAATACAATTTAAAACTGATTACTTTTATCTCATTTTATTTTCCTGTGTGTTTTATGCATATTAGTATGTGTAAGTAACTTTTAATAAACATACAGATATTGGGTATGCATGCTTAAAATTCTTTTCCTGATAGAGGTTCACAATCAAAAAAAGTTTGGAGACCACTGCTTTTATGCTTTTTTATGTGTAATGTTCTTTCTTTCTCCCTGGACTAATAAATAATAAATTACAGAAATAAGAAAAGAATCACCCATAGGAAAAAACATTCTGAGAAAGATGGGCTCTTAAGGCACTGATACATAGAAAGACAGCAGAAGCTAAGAGAATAAACTTCAGTTTCAAGTGCTTCTGTTGCCTGCATTTCCTTCTGTGTTTCTACCATGTCCATATTAGACATCAGAAGCCTTTCCCAGTAAGTGTCATTCATACTGTTCCCACAAAAAGGCTTAGATAAATGGGTTATCCCCACCAGTAAAAGTTTCACCAAAAAATTTCCCCAAGTTCATGTCTGAAATTCTCTGATTTATTTTATCTTTTAAGTATTTATTTGCTGAGAAGTCATTACAATGCATTGTGTTATATAAAAATGATGGGCATTGCACTGGTTAATATAAATAATATCCGTGAGGCAGAGGAATACATTTATCTTTCCCATATACATGTGAGCTTACTCTTACACTTTTGAAGCTTTGTGGAAGAATATAATTGGATGATTTCTAAAATTAATGGCAGTTTCTGTGCAAACCATAGCTTAAAGGATTATGTACATGCACATACATATGGAGGCTTTGTGTTATCTATTCATTTCTTATCCCAGACATCCAACAAATACAATTTTTCTGCATTGGGTGGCTGATTCTGCATTTTATATAATGCTAATAAATTCAGAAAATACAGAAATGGCACTAAATGTCAGCAGCTCTGATTGTCTATGGCAGAATGAATAAATCTATCATTTTTACAAGAGCAGTGCACAAGCAAAGATCTTTGCCCCTGTTTAGAAATAATATTTATTTATTTACTATTGATGTTACTTGTATACCAGATTTATGACACACTCTTTCTAGTACAAGCTAGTTGGCTTTGTATGAGCTCTTGTATGATTAGGAAAGGATGTAGTGGACTGTATGTCACTTAGTGAGGAAGTAAATTTACATGAGCAGGACTACTGCTTTTACATTCTGAGCATACAGAAAATAGTGTCTTAGTTCAGATCAGGAGCTGAACTTCTGAAGTAAAACTCCTGACCTTTCCCAAGGACTTTCTTCAGTTCACATTGCGAATTCAGTAAACACAAACATAATTTTGGATTAAATAAGAACTGTAAGAGAAATTCCAGTCATAAATGGGCACTGGGGCAATGAGACCAGAGTAAGACAAATCCAACATGAAAAGAGCCATGGCTATCCAGTCCCTAGCACTAACTTTGAACTCTACAGATCTTCTGTTTTTCTAGGAAGAGATCCAAGACTTATTATATTGGACATAAGTTTTCTACCTACTTTGGAAATGCTCTGGTTTCCAACGCTGTTGTACCAGTACAGATATAGTGATACACAGATGGTAAAGGAGACCAGCTCTCAGCAAGAAAAATCTATCCTGAAACATTATATGGAGGTATGGCTATAATAGGCTATATACCACACATAACAGGTCAAACAACAAGCCATGTAACAGACCCTTCTGTGCCAATATCAGCCTTCTGAGAACCCATCTTCTGATCATTCTTTTCTTAGTGAAACAACAGTTGAAGCCCCCTTAGAAACTTTAGGTCATATTTACAGGAAATACAGAAGAACTGATGGTCATCTCTTGCTTAAAATGACATAGTCTGCATCTCACTGCTCAGTGACCAGGCGATGGCAATTCCAGCCAATTCTGAAAGCAGTCAGGTTTCTGATAAGATTAATCTTGCTGAGGTAGTCCAATAAAGAGATAGTGAGATATTTAGCAGAATGCTTTGTAAAGTTCAAATTCATTATATTTTCTCTGCTTTGTACTGTAGGGTATATTAGCTTTCTAAATGGGTTGTTTTAGAAGTGCCCTCTGTGATAGAGCTTGGACAGTATAAATTGTCTTCAGTGAATTCAGTTTCTTTATGTGCTCAATTTAGAAAAAAAGTCCATTAGAAAAAAAACCCTCATACCTGACAGGTAGCATCCCAGACAGAGGCAGGAGCCACGCATAATACATACATTACATGCTAGGAACAGTTCCTTTAAGTATACTGTATTGGAGTTGATTATAGATGGAACAGTTACTTGTGATTTTATGTTGCTATAAGACAATAGCAAGCCTTTTCTCTTGCTGTCATTTTTACCTTTGGAAGAAGAAATCACTATTAATTTTACTACATAAAGTGTATGAGTTATACTGGAGGAGACAAACCTGGATTTTGTCTTTAATTTTTTTCTGCACTCTAGTATTTTGAGGGAGGTTAAGCTTTGTATGCTTCCAGGGTTTGAAAAAAAAACAAGAGGCTACAAATGCAGGCTTTATATTACTGGAAAGGATTTTGCCTTTTTGTTTCAAAAGGTTTATTTAATTATTTGAAAACAGGCCATAGTGGAAAGATAATTTTCCCGTTTTTTATCATTAACTTTTATTGTCAGTAAGCTAAAGTGATTTTTTGCTTGTGAGTAATGGCTGTCATTTCCAGGACAAACACAGTCTCTGGTTTAGGTCACTGTTTTTCCCTTGGTTGGACATCACACACCCCAGAGATGCTGTCTATTCTGTTATCTTCTCTCTCATTGCTTTTGAGGGGCTTCAGAAAGAGTCAGGAACATGAGTGTTTTGATTGATAATTTATATTAAAAACAACAAAAACTGTAAAAAAAGAATGTCCCCCAGCCAAACACCAATGGTGGACGGAAATAATTTCTGAACTTCTCTGAATATTTAATGTCATGGTCTAGCTTTTCTGTAAGGAAATGTAAAAAAATCAGAAAATAAAGTTGTGTTGCTTTCAGTGACATTTTGTAAAAATACCCATGTCAAACTATTAGACTTCCAGTAATGGTCATGAGCTTTGTGTCGATATCACAAGCACAGTGGTAGAGACAGGAGCTCTCTTTCACATAATCATGGACTTATTTCTGCCTGCAGATCCCTACTTGAAATGATTGAGCAAGAACATTAAGGGCTAATAGTCGACTACTAGAAGTGGTCCAGAGTAGATCTATTTTTCTTTTCCCCTTGAACTAGGAGAGAAGAAAAGGGAAGAAGCTGAGGCATAGTGAAGCTCTGTACTCTTGGTTGAGGGTTTAAATCTTCAGCAGTGTCTGCACTCTGCATCTGAATGGCTATTAAGAGTGAGAATAGTAAGTTCCAGAAAAAATGGAATATTTATTTTACTTTAGACCTGTTCTATCAGCCTCTCTTATGTGAAAATTATGCCTATTTTAGCAGCCACTTTTAACTACAACTTCTAAACTTTTGGAGTGAAATTTCTCAGAGAGCTCTCTTTGGCACAAGACTCATATTAGCTTTAATTTTAAACTTCCTGCACCTTTCCTTTTTCATCTATTTTTTTCACCTAGTAAAAATAGAGCTGTTAATAATGCTTCACACCACTGTCACTTACTGAAGACAGGTAGTAGCTTTTCATTATATGTCATTTTCCATGTCTTATCCTAATAAATCCTTAGAATTTGTTCTTTCTGCTTCAAAATTTGCATGTAAGGTCTGTGCCTGGAGGTTAGTTTTTTGTCCGAATCTGATAACATTTAAGTCTGTCTTCTAATTTAGTTTTTAATAAAAGGTGAAAGGAAAAGGTGACATAATGATGGATGCCTGTACTACAGTGTGTCAGGGCTTTTCAGTTGCCTGTCTTTCTGCCAGCAATTGGACATGCTGTGATCCTAAGTGCCAAGGATTTAAAACAAAATGACATTTCTATTTCCTACCGCTGGCAAAACTGAAGTTTGGTTGCTCAGAAAACAATGATGACCACTGGATCCTTTCACACCTCACTTATGCATGTAACTTATTTCTGTTAAAATTTTAAGAGGTTTGAAAAATGAAATGAAATGAAACCTCATAAACATAGTAAAATGAAAACAAAACAAAACAAAAAACTAATTCCTACAGCAGTCTATAGAAAGAAGATACGGGTTTGGTTTTTTTGTACTAGGAGCTGCTGATGTATTATGGTCCAGGAAAGAAAGGCATTCTGAGTTTTTAAAGTATCCCTTAAATGCCATTTGTTGGAGCTCATAATATAAAGAAAAAGGGTAATATACAAGTTCTACTCTGAAAGTAATGCCTCCTATTTTATTACATTGTCCTGTTATGTCAGAGGTGGATATTGGTAGCATAGTATTTTGTTGCCATGAGGCAAATGGCAGCAGAGGGACAGCCTGACAAAATGAGGACTTGCATATGCAACAAAGGTGTACATGGAATTCCTCCATGTGGAAAAAATGGCATCCACTGACATTCATTGACAGTTGCTGAATGTTTATGGAGAGCAAGCAGTGGATGTGAGCACAGTGAGGTGGTAGGTGACGCATTTCAGCAGTGTCATCAGTGACAGTGGTTCACCAATGCAGGTGAGGATGTTTATGAGTGCATTATGGACTATCATGCTCATCACTGACAAAAATGTACAGCTAATGGTGGTGACTATGTTGAAGAATAGTATTTTGTTGCTGAGAATCTGCCCTATCAAACAGTGTTTGTCCTTGTCTCTGCTGTAGTTTCCATGGAAAAAGAAACAAAATACAGAAGGGATTACTTTCAGAGTGACCTACATAGGTAATCTAATCTTATAATCATAGAGTGGTCTGGGTTGGAAGAGACCTTTAAGATCATCTGGTTCTAATGCCCTGCTATAGGCAGGGACACCTCCCTCTAAACCAGGTTGCTCACAGCCTCATTTGGCCTTGCCTTGAGTGCCTCCAGGGAGGGGGCATCCACAACCTTTCTGGGTAATCTGTTCCAATGCTTCACAGCCCTTATTATTAAAAAAAAAATGTTTTCATATTCAACCTAAATTTCCCCTTGTTTTCAACTTTTGATCTTTTATGGGGCTTTCTTAAAAGGCAATTATTCTATTCATGATTTCTACAGTCAGACTAAAACGCTGTTTATATGAGAATTTATTGCTGCAATTTTAGGTAAGGGCAAAGTCATGCAAGTGGTGTAATAGCTGGTACTGAGGGGGAGCTGCTTGCAGGCTCCTCTGGTACCACAAGCTAGCTGAGTTTATCCCATAGCCAGTGGAAATGCGCAGCATGATGCAGGCTAGAAAGCCAAGCTGCTCATGCTGGATAACAGAGCACAGTATGGGTCTACACCACTCAGGTTAACTCCTACTTGGAACACTAACAGTGATCGATGTACTGTGATCTTCTGGGCAGGATTATTACTGAGGTACAGTTGTAACTTCAGCCACTGAGGATCCCAGAAGTCTCTTAGTAAAAGTATGTGCTGAAGTACTAGAAAATATCAATAAACACAATTAAAACAAACAAACAAACAAAATCTTAAAATTACCTCCTTTACTGTTTGTGATCAGGTTTTTGCTCCTGTGAAAATCTTTGAAATCTTTCAGGATTCAGAATGTCAAAAGATTTTATGCATATGTAGGAAAAATATTCTATATTGTCTTATTACATTTACATACGTTTCTGGCCAAAATTAATTTGTCTCTTCTTTGTATCTTCTATGATATAACTTCTGGTTTGAGTGAGTGATTTGAATGAACAGGATTAACCTTTTCAGTAGTCAGAATGATTTCAGTGAACTACAGTGAGTTATGGACCAATTATTGTATAATATTTTTCTGCTTTATATTCACATAGAGCATGATTTCAGTCTTCTACAAATGTCTTTGTGATGGTGAAATGTGAGCCATACCAAAATGAAATGAGAAGTGAACCAAATTGAAAAAGGAGTCAGAATTAGAAGAGGTTACCAAACACCTATTTAGAGCTGAACTTAACACCTCAGGTCATGTTTTCCTAGCACAGAGAGGCAGTTCCCATCTGGAACTGGGCTGTCCTTAGTGTTTGAGCTACTCCAGATCACTCCTCAGGTATGGTATAGGTTTTTCCTGTTGGGCTACTTCTTTTTATAGCATTTGGCAAAGCCAAGTCGATTCCAGCTCTGCCTAGATAAATAAAATGAAAATTATGAGTATCTCCAGCAGACTGGAGTAATCTGTGCTGTCATAGACTGAGAATTATATTGGAGCTATTGTTAACAATGAATGTCTTCCAAACTCCCAGAAAAAGCAACAATGACTTAAAAAAGCAATGATAATGTTGCCACTTTTTATGTGATGTTCACTAGTGAAAGAAATACATGTGTTATGACTCAGAGAAGAGACTCCAATGACCCCTCACTTTCTTGTCCCCTTCTGATGACACCTACACTTGCTTCACAATTTATGTCTAGAATTCCTGCAAGTGAATCACAATACCAGATGTAATTGAAAGATTTTAGGTATTTGTCCATAATGCATTGCTGGAGAGCTGGCTTTCCTTTAATGGCTCCATTAAAAAAGTGAATTAACTGCATTTTTGCTCCAGGAGTTCCTCAAAGAGTTTGTGATAGATGGCAGAACTAAGAACTCATTAAGTGATCTAGTTAGTAGCTATTTGAATGTCTAGTAAAGAGAATGCCCCAGGATGGCATTAAAATTATGTATCAAACTTCTGGTTCTTGGGCTATTCCTTTCCAAGTACATGCTTTGTCTGAGTGCAGTGGTTTTAAAAGCTGTATTTAGGGCCACATCCTCAGCTGGGAAGAACTGACATTAACTGGTGGATAACAACATCTGGAGCAAGAAAACAAACCCAAGATGAAAAGGAACACATTGTTTGGACACAAAGGTAGTTCATCAAAGGTATTACTGGAAACAAATCTCCAGTTCTCTATTAACCCCCCATAACTGGCTTTGGGCATGCATAGGTGAAAAGCATGTCTTACAGATTGGAGTAGCAATGACAATTGGTTCACAAAATACATATACAACACATTTTCAAAGATAGTTGTATTTGCATCCATTTTTAAAATCAGATTTAAATTATGATATTCACAACAGATAACAATTAAAATTGAATCTATGCTTAAGGTCAAAACTGTTACGCATCTTATGCTTATGAAGATAGTCTCGCTGCATTGCTGTCTGTGTAAATCTTCATGTAATTTTTTTTGTAATTCAATTTTGTTTGAAAAATCTCATTGAGCTTCTGTGGATAAAATTATATACATTAACTTTTCATTGTTACTACTGAAATTGCTTATAGTCTTCAGATTTAGTTAAATAAGACTGTTGAAGGGAAGTATTAGTATTAATTATAATCCACTGAAGGAACAATATACCTGGCTCTCATGTTGTGGCATGGCTTGGTGACTGCAGTGCAGCTATGTACAAAAGTGAACCCTAATTGATTCTTCTGCAGGACTGTAATCTCTATTATTTTCTTCTGTATATATGTTTTAAAATCTATTTTACAGTTTTACTATGTATGTGGGTTTAAATGACAAGAATTTGGTAGCAGAGGTGCTACAATGTTGACCTCTGTGAGCAAAGCTCAACAGCTACCCCATGTCAGATCAAAGCTGGCTCCCAGAGGGTCCCACCACTCCCAGAACTGTGCCATGAGCAATGCTGAATTTATTTAGAGGAGCAGATTTGAGAAAGGGTGAAAACTACTGTGCAACACCATCAGGGAGAGACAAGTAAGAAATGGGAGGGAAATTTCCTATGGCCAATCAAGACTTGGACAATCAAGACATCATTCTTGATGAGGGGATTAAGTGCACTCTCAGTAAGTTTGCAGACAACTTGGTTGTTGCAACTTGTTGTCCCCAAGTTGGGAGGGAGTGTTGATCTGTCCAAGGGGAGAAGGGCACTACAGATGGACCTGGATAGACTGGGTCGATGGGCCAAAGTTAACAGCATGAGTTTCAATAGGACCAAGCATAGGGTCTTGCATTTTGGTCACAACAACCCCAGGCAACACTACAGGCTTGGGGAGGTGTTTCTTGGAAAGCTGCCTGATGGAAAGGGACCTTGGTGTGCTGATGGAAAGTTGGCTGAATATGAGCCGGCGGTGTGCCCAAGTGGCCAAGAAGGCCAATGGCATCCTGGCTTGTATCAGGAATGGTGTGGTATGAAGTGCTAGAGAAGTCATCCTACCCCTGTACAGCACTGGTGAGGGCTCACCTCGAGTACTGTGTTCAGTTTTGGGCACCTCAGTATAAAAAGGACATGGAGGTGCTGGAGCAGGTCCAGAGAAGGGCAATGAGGCTAGTGAAGGGCTTGGAAAATCTGCCCTATGAGGAGAGGCTAAGGAAGCTGGGGCTGTTTAGTCTGGGGAAAAGGAGGCTGAGGGGAGATATTATTGATCTCTTCCAGTATCTGAAAGGTGCTTACAGTGAGAGTGGGGCAAGTCTCTTCTCACTGATGACAAGTGACAGGACAAGGGGAAATGGCCTCAAGTTGTGCCAAGGTAAGTTTAGGTTGGATATTAGGAAACACTTCTTTACAAAAAGTTAAAAACTGCAATAGGCTCCCCAGGGAGGTGTTTGACTCACTGTCCCTGGATGTGCTTAAGAGCTGTTTGGATGTGGTGCTCAGATATATGATTTAGCAGAGGGGTGTTACAGTTAGGGAACTATGGTTAGGTCGGACCTGATGATCTTCAGGGTCTTTTCCAACCTGAGTTATTCTATGATTCTGTGATTCTAAGACCTTTCTAATGTTTCTCTAATCTTAGGAATTGTCTTTACCGCTTGAGTTAGTGTGGGGCAACTAAGAGTGAAACAACCCCTCTGTGTTTTTTATTCTGCAGTAATAAATGGTATTTAGTACATTTACAGCCCTCTGCTCTAACTTCAGCAGAGTCCCAATCCCATCATGGTGTTTCTGAGATTTTTCATACAAGGGTGATGGAAAAGTGCACTTGGACTTGAAAATGCACTGTCTCATCTGGAAATTTATTGAAAGAAAAGCACACACTGTGTCTATATCATTCCTCAAGCTGACAAATGAGACCAGAAAATTATTTTGGTATCAAAATCTTGCTGGATATTTAACATTTTTCCACGGTTACAATTTATTTATCAGTTTATGGCATTAATATGGCTCTCATTCTACTGTCAGAACATTCAAGACCTGGGAAGTCCAGAATGATACGCACTTTCAGAAGTATTTGATCAGTTCCTTTCAATCATGCTGATAAAAAATCCCACATTAAGTCAGGGTGATAGCCTATATGTACTTACAGGAAGAAGCACACATAGATACATCATATTTTTAGGTCTATTTATTTCTGCACAGAAAGAGTGAAGTGCATGCTCCCTTTATATCTCAGCTAAGCTCTCAAAATAGCAGCTATGTTGACTTATGTAATACATAAATCTTTTACTGGGCAGGTGGTTTTGCTGCATGTAATCCAGAAATGAAACACAGAAATGGTGCAAATGCAACTCAAAACAAATTACTCTTAAAATTTGAGTAAATAGTCATAGAATTTGTTCAAAATATTTAGCTGGTTCTAGCCATTATTCCTTCCATTTAACTCTACAATATTTAAAGTCAAGAAATAGTAAGAAAATGCTGTTCCTAGTATTGCAAAATTTTGTTTTGTACATTAACCTAGGAGGGATTTCCTTTTATCTTGATACACCTACAACACTGAATTAAGTTTCAGTTGTTCTTGAACAAGCAGAAAATCTTTAGCTTAGTTGTAACATCCCATTTGTACCCATTATTTGGTAAACATCTGTCCAGAAAAATGGTGGTTTTGATACAATAATTTCATAGTTAATTGATATCCTTGTATTGAATTTCAATGTGACTGAACTAATGGCATCAGCATACGGAAAGCGTGGTCAAAATGTGACTATATACTGCTTCAGTATGAAATCAATAGCATTTCTTAACATTTGTTTGCGGCCTGAGTGACCAAGAGCAAGGCACAGCTGGGAACTGCAGTGGAGCATTCTGTCAGTACAAACATGCAGAGTTCATCCCAAAGAAGGATGTATTCAGATGAGGAACTCCCACTTGACTGAAAAGGATTTTCACCGTATTATACTGCACGTAGCACAAAGCAACAAACATTGTTAGAACACAGTATCAGGATAACTGGAAAGCACCTTGTTTTTCTCTGAATGTAGCATAATTTTGAACAACCTCCTCTCTACTGGCTTTGTGGGCTAAACTAGCATTCTGCCTCCCCCTTAGAAGCCATGTAGTGACACATCATCCACTGCTTCACCACTGGAGCTGATACATGGTGAAGAACATAGGTATGACTTGCAAGCACTAAGTCCTCTTGAGTCCTAATCCTGGAAAGGTCACCTTGTCTTTAATACCTTCTTTCAAGACAGCTTGTCCCTGCTGCCACAAGGATGATGGCGTGGTCTCTCTTGGGTGAGCCATGTTAAACCAGCTGGAAGCTTACAGGAATAATACATTTGCCAAGATTGGAGACTATATTTCTCCAGTCGAATGTCAGTGAAATTCTTCCAATTTATCACTTCAAAAGAGATGCACTGATGCTGATACTCTAAGATTTAATTTCTTACTGGTGCATAATTTAAACAGTACTTTCGCCTCAGGTCTGGAGCCAAGGTTAATTTGTGTTTGTAAATCTTAATGCTAGAAATGAAGTGTGTCTGTCCATCTGTGAAATGTCCGTGACGTCTTTTTTCTACTCAAGTCTAGTAATAGAAATGTTTGCTCTCTGGCTAGTGACATCGCAAATGAAACAAAATATCTTTGTGACAATAGTGAACATCACAGCTGTAGGTTACCTAAATAGTCATTATATCCATTACTGTTCGGTTACAGTGTCCAATACAGCTATTATATTCCTTCAGAAATGGGAAAACACATTTATTGTGAGTAGCAAGAAAACCAGCAGGTTGATAATTGCTCTATGCTCACTAATGTGAATTACTAGCTGCCTCATCTATAATTGTAATTAACACCTCCTGCCTAAGCTACGCAATTAGCTGATGTTGCTACAAATTTTTGCTGTATATTTAATCTTTATCTTGTTCCTCTGGCCCACTCTTGTATTAAATTTATAAGTAAATCCATAAAATATACATGGAGCTGCCTTGGCAGTTACTCATTAGTCACAGGAGTTGTAACGAGAGGCGTATGTGCTTAGGCTGGCTGAATCTCCAGGGAGTTCACAGTAGTCACACTCCATTCTGGTTTAGTAAATGTGCCTGCTGTGTATCCTTTCACATTTTCTGTATTTGTTCTTGCTTAATTTGAATGCATGTGGTGAGCTTTCTGTGCCTACTATCACTTTATGAACTTCCCTTCTAGATACTGTATTTCGGAAAACTCCAGATGGAGCTGGTAAGAAATTCTGGGGCAAATCCTTTTTCTGCTAGAAAGGATTTGTGTGGGCATGTCCAAAAAGGACATGCCATGCTTAAGTTGGATTAAGTGCAACCTGGCACCTTGCCCACCTGCCTGTCTCCAGGGTGCCAGACTCGAGCTGCATGAACAGCACTGTGGCCAGCAAGTCATGCTCCTCCTGTCCCAGGGATGTGAGGCTGCTGCTTAACAACCTGGGCAAGAACATGGGCACTTCCTGGGCAGATGGGCTGGCAGGAGGCAGGCTCTTTGCATGGCCACCTCCCTCAATAGTCTGAGATCTCCAGGAGAATATTTTGGAAAAAAATTAAATCATGTATATGGGCAAATTAACACACTGGGAGCAGGAACGTGGATTTTCAGCATGCTACTGATTCTGTTCTGTTCTTCACAAGGACTGTCTTGGTGTAAAATGCAGAACATCCCTTCTTTGCATGTTATGGAGTCCCATTTTGGGGCTTGCCCACAAATGCAGCCTTGCTCACTGTGCAGTAATTTCCTGATGTGAAGAAGCCTGACAACATTTCTGCTGCTTTATATGATGGTGCTTACATTTATGCATAATACTGGGGGGATTTTTGTCGGATGTGCCAGAACTGCAAAGTCCTTTCAGACCCCAAATTCTGTTTCTGTTAAGTAAACAGAAGTGCAAAAGGCACACTGCCTTAGGCTTGCCATCACGAAAGGCCTTCCTGGCACTCTTCCTGCATATTTCAGTGTTGTTTTGGACAAAAGAGATGAAAGAAAATGGATGGAGTTCAATCCAGTTCTTTTCAGCTCAGAGATAAGAGTTTTTAACACTAGGTGGTACTGTAGACAAAGACCAATATTTGCAAACATTGACAGTTAAAGATCAGCAGCTGTAACCCTAGCATCTAATTCTGTTGTGTGATTATCAGCTTCCATAGCTTATATTATGCCTGAGATGAATAACTTCTATTAGATCAGTTTTTGGAATGCAGAGCTATGTGACATCTAGCTCCCTGCAAAACTGGCTTTGTTATCCATTTGGATTTTGTCAGGTAATCCTTCAAAAATCTGCGAAACTATCTTGTGTAGTTTAGAGGTAAATCTAATGGCAGATACCACTTGCTAATACAAAAAGGCATCTAACATTTTGAACCTTCAGTATTAGATTCTGAAAATATATTTTTCGTGAGCAAGACTGGGAATATTTTGCAGCTTCAGCCACCCCCTCAACACTTTTCACTGCAGAATATACTTTATGGTTTTAGCTAAAACATGGGGATCCATTTCTCAAAGGCATTTCTGAAGACACAAACTCCACCCTCTGACAGATACGTATGTTACTTCCTCGAGATTTCACTGCTGTTCATCAGCTTCTGCTTTTTTTCTTGTTTCTCTGCACTTACCTCATCCTTAGTCACAGCTTGTTTGAGTTTCTCTACTTCCTCTTGCAGTGTACACAGCTTGTTTAGGAATGCAGTCATATGTTTGTCATCTGAGTCTATAGGAGCCATTAGATGTGGTTTTTGTGAACAAGTAAAGTAGAAGCAAATCTTCTTTGGATGGTGAGATGTGTTTAATGCCAGAAGCCAGGGAAAAAAAATCTATAACTTGTTTTTACACTTTGTTTTCCTTCCTTCCTTCCTTCCTTCCTTCCTTCCTTCCTTCCTTCCTTCCTTCCTTCCTTCCTTCCTTCCTTCCTTCCTTCCTTCCTTCCTTCCTTCCTTCCTTCCTTCCTTCCTTCCTTCCTTCCTTCCTTCCTTCCTTCCTTCCTTCCTTCCTTCCTTCCTTCCTTCCTTCCTTCCTTCCTTCCTTCCTTCCTTCCTTCCTTCCTTCCTTCCTTCCTTCCTTCCTTCCTTCCTTCCTTCCTTCCTTCCTTCCTTCCTTCCTTCCTTCCTTCCTTCCTTCCTTCCTTCCTTCCTTCCTTCCTTCCTTCCTTCCTTCCTTCCTTCCTTCCTTCCTTCCTTCCTTCCTTCCTTCCTTCCTTCCTTCCTTCCTTCCTTCCTTCCTTCCCCTTTTAGTACCTTTGCTTTGAACAATCAAGAATTTTTACTGCGGTTATTACTGCAGAAGATAAAATCAATGTATACTATTTACATCTTCACAGGCATAACAATGAACTGCCTGCTGATTCCTTGTGATTCAAACAACCTATAAAATATGTTTTATTAAAAATACTTTACATTTATATAGAAGAAGACAGTCAAGTGGTTACAGAAGTACAAGATGGCTGCTTTGTTTTTCTTTTGAAAGATATCCAAGCAACAGTAAAACTAAACCCTTTAATATATAAAATCTATCATCAGCTGTGGGTTTAATGGTGAAAAGATTGATTTTTTAACAGATAAACATATTGACAAGCAATTGAAAAGCACATAACACACCTTTGGGCACAGTATAAATAAACACTGACAAGAGAACTGCTTCATTCAAATTCAGTTCAAATAATAAGAGACAAATAAAAATTGTTATTCTGTGTTTTTCTCCAGCCAGTAAGCTTTTCAAATTAACTTTGTCAGTTATACATTCAGAAGCATGTGTACTTATTTAAAGACTATCTTGTACTGAGGAAAGTTGGAAATATATGCAGCTAGACTGTTTTAAAATTGTCTTTCTATTCCACAAATATTTTCTACTGTGTATACATATAGCATTAACGGAACTGGACCTATTAAAAATACTACTTCAGTATAGAACTATGTGAGAAATCCTTAATGGAATCTCTACCTCGGTTAGAAATAATTTGTTCCTGTTTATTTATAAAAGGTGAAAGAAAAGTGGAGCAGTAATGCAAAAGCACCAGGACTTCTGCATGAGGACTACTGATCCCAAAGGAGTCAATTTGACATTCATCAGTTTAATAGAGAGGTACTCAGATTAATGAGGGCAGTTATCTGGTCAGTCTCCACCAAGTTCTTGGTACCAGTGGTGGCCAACAGATATAATGTCTGCCCTGGGATTACCCCCAGCAGATACTAGTGGTGGCTGTACTGTGGTCATATATATAACAGAGGAAGAAAATAAAGCATCACATATCAGAATAAGCAGTGTCAAAGGGAAATGGTTTTAAACTGGAAGAGGCCAGATTTAGACTAGACATTAGAAAGAAATTCTTTGCTGTGAGGGTGGTTAGACACTGGAACAGGTTTCGCAGAAAGGATGTGGATTCTCTGTCCCTGTAAACATTCAAGGCCAGACTGATTGGGTTTTGAGCAACCTGGTCTAGTGCAAGGTCTCCCTGCCTATAGCAGGGGGACTGGAATTAGATGAACTTAATAGTCCCCTCCAACCCAAACCATTCTATGATTCACAGAAAGCAAGGAGACTAATTTACACCTACAGAGCAGTTTCTTGCAAACACATTTATTCTAGCTACAAGCAGAAATCTAGAGGCAGTTTAGTTGTGTTCCCAACTTGGCATGAGACCTTTCTCACAGGTTAGTCACCTGTTTGGGCCATGGTTAGTAATTTTCCACATGGGAGCTTGCTGAAGTCAGTTTTCAGACAAATAAACTGAAGTTTTGAGTTCTCTCCTGTCATAATTTTTGACCAGACAAGACTGCAAGGTGAGCTTATGTGGTGAATCCCAAACATATGCAGCAGACTCAGCCATCAGTAGTATTAGGCATGATTTATTGTGATGAGATTCACCCATTAGGGTTCATTTGGCTTACCATTCTCAGTTGAGACCTAAGCTCACAAACACTTAGCGCTAAATTGTGACTTTGCAACTTTGCTAGGTTGCTATGCATGTGTGAAGAAAAGCTCTTGTGGCAGCTGATGGAAGCATTATCTGAAATCAAATGCAATGTCCCTGAAGGAAAGAACAGAGCAGTGACAGCTGCCACAACCCCTCACAGTGAGCACCACGCTCTGCAGGCTGACGAGGTAGAACAGGTAGACCCAGAGCTAGGCTCTATGTGTCCCAGCACTGCTGCTGTTCTTGAGTGCTCCAGTTTCTCTCTGCTGAGAGCATCAGCTCTGTTCATTTTTGTCCAGGTGCTAAAACTTGGGGGACAAAGCTGAACCACAAGTAACCATGTAACATCTTGTTAGCAACACTTGCTATGATTCTAATATAGTTATGAAGATAATCCTAATTGTACCTTGATTCATTTTATTAAATGAATGATTAATGTCTGCTTTTATGTGTTTATATGCATTTCACTCACTTTCTCTTTTCCTTTTAAAGTCAGATTAAAAGTCTCCTAACATATATTTTGCAATAAGAAGTAGTGTTTAGATAGTCAAGAAAGATCACATTAAAGCCATCTGACCTAAGCAGCAGGTTTTAAATAAAAATGAGGAAGGTGGTCTAATTTGAATTTGGATTATATGAGAAAACACCTCCTCCAGATAAATCCAACTGTAGCTCTAAAATGCATTCTTGTAAAAAGAAAAAACACCGTGAACTCATAACTCTGAATGGACTTTGTGAGCTTCCTGCCTGTGCAGTTTCTTAACCAGGACCTCTGTGGGGAGGACATCCCTACCAAGCCCTGGCTCTAGCAAGGCCTGGCTGTGCTCCCAGCATCTTATTGTGAAGCACTTCTGTTAGTCAGAAACAAGCAATCAAACACCTGAAGTATTCTCTAAGACCCAGCACACACAGAGAGCACAGAATATGGTTCAAAACTAACAAAGATGTTGCAAGGTACTCTGAGCAATTACCATGGGCATCAATACCTTCTGAGTTATCAATTATAGTACCACAGCAAGCTATTTTCTGCCAAAAGAGTGTTGCTAGCTGTTGATATTTTGGTGATTGCTCTGTGGTGGAAGCACAGCTGAGGAAAAGGGTTAAGCTGAATGGCTTAGGGGGAAAAGCTATTGCCCTTACAGAGCAGCACCACGGGATGGAGTGGAACCAGGAGGACAGATCTGAATTAGGCCAAGTGTTATTCCTTACCATTTGACATCAGGTGGAAGAATATAAAGCTGTGAGGAAGTCAGCTGTGTGCAGGTTACTGGTTGAGGGGCTTGGCTGGGTATTGCTTTAGCAGGTGCTGAGTGTTTGTATTGTATGTATATAGTTATCAGTGCTTTTTTATTTATTTTTTTCTTTTCTGTTTTCATTTTCTCTCTTATTAAATAGTTTTTATCTTAACTCACAAATTCTATTTTGTTCCTAGATTTCTGCTTTGTTCCACTTGGGGGAACTGAACAAACAGCTGCATGGTGATGAGTGGCCTGACAGGTTAATTCAGAATGGAGAGAATCACAGAATGTCTTCAGTTGACAGGTCAACTAGGTCCAACTCCCCTATTATCTGCTAATCTGGTCTTGAACACCAAGGATGTGGCATCTACAGCTTCTCTTGGCTACATGTTTTGTTGCCTCACAGCCTCTGTGTGAAGGATTTCCTACTAAGATCTTTTAGTTAAATAATATTCCCCCTTGTCCTATCAATATTGGACTGTGTAAAAAGTCCGTCACGCTTCTGCTTATAAGCTCCCTTTAAATACCGAAAAGTAGCAATGAGGTATCTCCAGAGCTTTCTCTTCTCCAGGCTGAATGAGCTCAGCTCCCTCAGCCTTTCTTTGTAGCTTTCTAATTATCAGTCCTTGGACTGTGATTTTTCTTTTTCCTCTGTCCAAGAGACACGAGGCAGAGCCTATGCTACGAAGAGTAGATTTGGAGGAGACAGTTCCTGAGGCATCTTCTGGGGAATACTTTAATCCATCCACCAGGCAGATATTTAGAGGCAGAATCACTTCTAATTTCTCCATGTGTTGGTTATGAACAACTCCTTCCCACCTCTGACTTCCTTTAGAAAGGACTGAATATGGAAGTCATGGAGTGTGAGGGACTTAGCTGGGGCCATCAGTGAATGTCTTATCAGACTCTTCTGGTATGGCATTGGTATGTATTTTCTGGTTTTGTCTTCTGCCAGATGGTACACAGATTTCACAGAAGCAGAGTTGTATGCTGGAAAGACCTCTGACTATAGTCCAATCCTGATGCTAAAGCAGGTTCCAAAGAGTAGGTTACACAGGAAAGTATCCAGGAAGGTTTTGAATATCTCCAGAGAAGGAGACTCCACAGCCTCTCTGGGCAGCACTTGTGGATGCATCCCACTGGGGCTTGTGGATTTGTGTGCATCAAGTTTGTGTAGACAGTCTCTGGCCGGATCTTCCTTGACCAAGGGGAAGTCTTCCTTTCCTCACACATTCTTACCTTCAGGGTCTGGGATTCCTCAAGGGCAGTCTTAGCAGTAAAGACTGAAAAAAAAATCAAGGCATTCAGTAACTTTCATGTACTGACTGCTCTTAGGGCACTGAGTCATATCTGCTGTTCTGTTAAGGTCTATGAAAAAGTACTGTAGTGATGCATTTTTTATCAAAGTGAAGCTGAAGATTTTAGTAATAGTATACTGTTTCCAGGTGAAATAGCCCAAAAGCATCTCTATTACTTTTCAAACACACTTGGATGGCTAAACTGCATTTCTTCTGTCATTTTTTGATATCAACTTTATTTCGTTCTCTCCAATCTCTTCTTTCTTTGAAAATGGAAACCTGTGATACTTGTTCTACAAATGACATGCGTAAATGATGTTCTTATTTCTAAGAGTGTCCCCCATTTACAAATATGTTGCAGAAGTTGTCAGGCATTTAAATACATTTGTACATCGTATCATTCTTATAGGCACTTGTGTAGGAGTAATTGTGGCACTGAGGTCCACAAGTGAAAACTCTGAGCTTCAAAGGCACTTAGAGAGCTGACTCCATTGATTTCAAGCCCTGAAATGTCTTAGAGACGCTGAATTTTAGAAACTAACTCACATTGACTTTCAATTAGGATGTTCAGAGTTAAATCTTGCAAAATGCTGAGTATTCCTAAAATCCAGTGAGTACCCACAGTTCTCCCTGAAAACAATTGGCTTTGAGTCTGTGCAACACGTTAGGAAAACTGCTCAGCACTTTGCTGGGTCAAGCTTTTTATAAAATGTTTCTGTCAGGATGCTATAATCAGTTTGAAAATTCATGGCCACTTTTGGAAATGCCTGCAGATGATGAGTATGCTGCTTCAGTATTGGATATTCAAAGTCATTCTGTATCAGGAACATTTTTTAATAGACAGCCAGACAGAATCACATTATTATGAGGCTCTCCTAAAAGCTCAGGAAAAGCTTTGCTGTTCTCAAAACTTTTATTCACATTTTAAAAGTGATTATTCTGTCTTAATGAACCACTGTAGAAATAGTGTATTGAGTGTTACAAACAACTAACTCTCCATACCATAATATACCATAATAAAGCATTACATCAATCCAGCCAGCAACAGCAGATTTTGCCATGATTCTCATGTGATCATGATCTTTATTAAACATTTTCTATCTGGATCCAAAGAAAGCTGCCATTCTATGATTCTATGAGAGTTTTGTGTCAGACAGGAAGGCTCCCTGAGCTGAATGGGGCAGGAGCTGGGCACTGCAGGATGGCAATCCTGGAATTGGTGTGCCGGTGTGATAATACTTCCTGTCAGAGGGAGCACAATAAATACAAGAAACACAGAGGTATTTAATGTCTGAATTCTGTCCTTTCCCAGGATCCGTGTTTTTCTCCTAAGGTTTTTTCTGGACTTTTAGGAAAAAATCCCAACCACACACCTATGCTACGTATAGGAAGACACTATTCCATAATGTTTAAGTTCACACTGAGAATATGGGGCATGAACACTGCACTGTCAGATAACAGTTTCATAGCAGCCTGCTTGTAAGATTGAATGGAGTGCTAAAGATCATGCCAAGAAAAATAATTTGGGAAACTTCAATTAAAAAACAAGGTCCACTGACAATTTCATTAGGATTTTACAGTTTCAGTATTGTTCATCATCTGCACAGTTTCCAAGACAGCAACATTCAGGTAACTAGTTTGGATGCTTCAGTATTAGGATGGATTAAAGAATAATACAAGGGAACATTTAAATTAATGGTATAAATTTTGTTTAAGCAATGACTAATTCAGGACAGGTTGGATGGAGCCTTGTGATCTAGAGATACCCTGTCTATGGTAGGGAGGTTGGACTGAACAGTGAATTAAAGTATAATCAATCCTTTTATTATTAGATTTGTAAAATAGATTTTAAATAAAATATATATTTGCAAATTTAAACATTTATGTTTCCAGTAAATTGAAAATATAGTTTCTTACAGACTTCCAAGTTTCTGTATCACCCTTGCTGTTTTACTTTTATTAATTAAAAAAAGACATTTAAAGATTTATCCCACAATAATACCTGCACAGATGAAAAAGGCACAGTTAAAATGTGGAAGCTCTTATTTAAATGTAAATACACAAATGAACCTAACTTTGTAGCGTTTTGTTGGATTTTCAAACTTCTTGAAGGAATACAGAACATTTTTCCAGCTTTTGTTTTCAATTCCAGCCTAAAGCTCTTGTTTACTCTTGGTTTTTGTAACCCAGAAAAAGTCTTAAATATTAATATAATTAATGCCAGTTCTGCTTTCTGGTTTCCTCTGATAGTGATTTTTAAATTGCTGGTGATAATAATTTTTTTTAAAGTATTTCATGAATTATTTTGCAAGTGTTCTTTAATTCCTTATGAATTAATTCATGACAGATTTTTATATGGTAATCACTTTGAATATCTAAAATAAACATTAAAGAAATCCTAACTAGCAGACTTAGCTTTCGGCCATGAATAGATGGAATAAGCTCAGATAAGTTTTGGTGCTCTAAAGGTTATTCGAAATGTCATAGTTAAAGAAAGTTTGATTTGGCAATGAATAGTAATTGCAAAGTAATACAATAGTAATATTTCTAGAAGAGTCAAGGATATTTCAGATAATCTCACTAATATCACTTTAAAATTGCATTACTTTGAGAGGCTTGGCCTTAATATTTGGTGCATTTTAATAACAGTTTAATTTAGCTTCTCCTTCCCTGCTGGGAATCAAACAAGCCCCTTTCTTCTGAATTAGTGTTAATAAGTCTTCAATAGATTCAGCTGTGGGATAATTAATAACTCACTTGTTCTTGCTTGAGCAAGTTCAAGTGGGCTTCATACAGCATACTGAGCTATTATCTGCTGGGGTCATGCATCATGTCAACCATTTAACAGCAGTGCCCGCACAACAAATTTGGAAATGATAGAATAGCCTAAACTTTTAGACCCTGCAGCCTTCTGCAGAGTGTAGCTTAACAATGTACTTACAGTGATAAGTATACCTGAAAACTGGCTCAATATATCTTAATTCATATTCCCCTTTTTTTCCCTTCTCAACTACAGTAATAATGTGCATTATGTAATCTTGCTGTTAGCTTCCCTGTATTTATAACCATCTTAGGAGCATTTAGCATATCTCTGTGCTAGTTTCTTCCCATCAGATGAAGGGGATAGACACAAAGCCAAAGCTAAACAACAAGAAACACTGTAATAGTGGAGGAGTTAAGTTGTGACATTCAGTTGCTGGCAGTATTTGATGCCGCTGGTTACCACTGGTGAGTCAACACTGAGAGTGTCTAGTTAATGAATGAGGCCCCTTTTGTGTATATACAAAAGAAAAGCATGGCCTCTGCTCAGATAAACATGTAGGCTGTGTAAGCAAACACATTAAGGGAGTTCTTTGTAAGGCTGTTTGTGTAGTGTCCAGTCATTTCATTTAGCAAAACCTTTGATTGTCTGAATCAATGGGATACTTTATCATCTGTTAGAGTCTTCCTGCAAGAAACTCATGGATGCATGAAGTATGTTCTCACTGAAGAGTTTATACAAGTGCTGTTCTAGCTGTTGGTTGGCCTTCCATTCCCTTTTACGAGGTCGACTTTTGTCTTTCCTTCTCAGAGGCTGCTTCTAACTGCTATGTTTCCTCTGAGACTCTTACATCACCCTCACTGTTTTCCCCCAACCCCTGTATAGTTCTTATATCTCTCTTCTTTCAGGATTCTCTCACATTTAGCCTATTTGTGATCCCTTTCTTTATATCACTATCTAAGAATTATTTCCGGATGAGATAATTTCATACAAGCCCAATTTCTTTCTGCATGCCATATTAAAAGGATATGCAGCATGAGTGGTTTTGTAAGGACTGGGAACATATGGATCCATGAGGTATTCTCAAATTCTAGATCTCCCTATTCGATTATATTTCACTGGCAATATTTTACATTTTTAAGAAAAGATTTCCTGTCTGTCTTCTTCCCTTTCTTCTACTTCATTTATTCAAAAGACAACAAAGAGAAAGTAATAAGATTATACGACCAGTTGAAATTTGTTTGTGAATCACCTGGACCAGTGTATTGCTCAGTCTCAATATGCTGTTCCCAAACAATGTAGGCCCATACATATGATGGACCTTTCTGGTTTTTCTCTATCAAGTGCAGTTGGACACATCCTGCTGGGGAGAAAGTAGTCCACACTCAGCATGGTGCATTCTTCCTCACCAGCTGTTACCAAGCACTAAGATACACGTACACAGCCTCCGTTTACACATATTTAAGGCAGTGACTAATAATATTTAAATGGTTGTTTAGATTACTCACTGTCTTAACTATGGTTAGAAGTACAGAAAAGAAAGCATGCATTTACTGATGTTCTTTGTAACAAAGCTCACAGAATAGTTTGCCAGCTGAAAAGCAATTTAACTGGAAGGCTGCTGTCAGCTGCATCAAATACACACTCTTGTTTTAGACTGCTGAGATCAATAATGTACATCTGATAGGAGAATGGAATTAGTGTCCTCAGCTGAGCCTGCACTGTTCATTTTATCTCACCAAACCTCACCCCTGACTCATCAGCAGAGCTTCACTTCCCTTGCTGGACTGCCAGTGGTGGCAATTGTCTGGGATATGTGATGTAGTCAATATCTGTGGCAGTTAAGCTGACGCACTACATTTATTTAAACAAAGATTTGAACGAAAGACTTTGATGGAAAGAGAGTCTTCCATTAAAATACTTATCTACAGATCCTTCAAATCCTCATTTACAAACAAGCATTTGATCACAAATGGCTCATTTAAGAGCGGAATATCCTTGTAACCACTTCTGAGAGGTACACTCGAGATGGACGCTTGTCTCATGTATCACTCTTACATTTATTCCACACCTGGAAATACTGCACATTTGTTGATGTGTTTTATTTTTGTAGTATCATTGCAATTATGTTCTTGTGTAATACATGGTGAAGCAGAATGAGTAACATCCTTCATCCTTGTTATGAGTCTTTACTGTCTCTTCAAGTGTACTATCAGTGGAAAGCAAACATCTCTTAACTGCTTTTCTACTCTTTTCCTACAGAAAATTTCCCCATGCAGTGCTGTAGTGACAAACAGACAGAACATTTAGCATAGACAGATTGAAGCAAGTTACTTGAATTGTATGATAACATAGTGCTTTAAGTCATTATATGTTCAGCAGGTATAAAATTCATTGAAAGCTCAGGGTGCAGGTGGTTATTAGGTTTTCCACTATAGCCAATGCAAAGAACGATTGATGGCTGCCATTTGAACTAGGTGTAGATATGAAGGGTAATTCATGAGAATTATATCCTGAAGAGTTTACTATTCCCTATTGACTAGAAATGACCCTAATGAAACTAGTTCAGACAGAAATACTACTGCTGTTAATATTAAAAGTGATGCTAATAAATATTTTTTTCCCAAGTGGAGTTGTCTAAACTTAGCTATTTGGACTGGTTTTGGCTGAGATACTTTTCTCCATGGTATTCCACAGGGTGCTATACTTTGGATTTGTGACCAAAATGATGATGATAATGCACTCATCTTTCAGCTATTATTGAACAATTCTCACACAGACCCAAGGTCTCTGCTCTTCTCATGTTACTCCACCAGTGATGCTGGTACAAAAGATGCTGGCTGGGAGGCCAGGACTGTTGAGCCAGACAGTCCAAAAGAATGTTGCATACCATGCAATGCCATGCTCAGCAATAAAAGCTAGAGGAAAGGAGGACAGCAGATGTGTTTGGAATGATAGCGTTTGTCTTCCCATGTAACTATCCAGTGTGCTAAGCCCTGTTTTCATGACAATGGCTGAACATCTTGCCTGCCAATGGGAAGTAGTAAGTCAATTCCCCATTTTGCTTTGCTTGCATGCTCAGCTTTATCTTTACCTATTAAACTGTCTTAATGCATGATTTTTCTCATTTTTACCTTTCCAATTGTTTTCCTCCATCCTGCTGGGAAGTTGGGTGCGAGTGAGCATCTCTGTGGACTGAGCTACCTCCTGGGGTAAACACACCATGGTATTCAAAGTCATCTCAAGGCTCCCAGATATCTTTATATCCAGTTGCCAGTAAAGAAGGATATAGGTCTTTAATAAGTTAGATGCTGATCCTGCTAACTCCAAGTAGGGGGCTTAGATATCCTAGAAGATTTAAGATGGATATAGACACCCTTGTTTAGATACTTAGGTTACTTCTGACATTTAAAATGATGCGGATGCCCTTCAGACATTAAACTGGAGGACATTTTATACCAGGTACCTCATGAAGATTTCTTCGGACTTCTGTGTTTGAAATAAGTTGCCAGCAGAATTTGGCTCCCAGATTTATTTGATGAACCCCAACTAAATAAAGATTTTGGTCCCGCACTGGAAAATATTAAGTGCAGTACTGCTGAAATTAGTTTAACTATGGTGGCAGAAGCTCATATTAAGTCAGAAACATGTCCCACAGAAAATATTCATAATTCTTATGATATGTGCAAATTTGTTTCTATGGTTTAACAGGAGTTTATGAATTCCTATTTGTTAGTACAGAGCAATGGTCCATGAAATTATATTAAGTAAAAAAAACTCAACAACAATACTGTTATTACAGTTCTCATAAAAAATTAATTGATCAATAATGTTTAAAAATGTACTTTGATGTCATTGCTGTCATCGCATATTGTTATTTACACTATAATACCAGGTTTTCAAATTGAGAAAAGTATTACATGTTTTATTAATCCTATATTTCCAAATTAAATACACACAAGCATGTTAGACATTTTCTATGTATTATCTTTAAACTTTATGAAACAAAATATTGCTCTTCCAGCATAAAGTTACTGGCATATTTTTCTTGAGATGTCTAATTAGCCCAAGCTTAAAATTTTACCTTTTCAGCAAGTATCATTTGTATACAGGAATTCTGATATAAAATGAATACAAAATTTTCTTTTCCTTTTTTGGATCTGTTCCTTTGGAAGTGATGGCAAGAAGGATTAACTAAATGAAGTACACAGAGAAAAATGAGAAAAAACATAATCAAGTCAGTTCTTTAAAAATTTGGTAGTTCTGATAGAATTATTTAGACATAAAATGCTGACTTAAGAACTATTCGTTTGTTTGAAGAATAGAAGTGGAGATAACTCAAAGTTTATCAGCAGTTGAATTACTTCCTATATCTGACTGTGTGCCTGGAGATACATTAGAAACAAAGTGGTATGATTTTTTTAGTCCCTTTTTGCAATACCACTTTTGCTGTTAGACAAGAGGAAAGTTGCAGTGTCAAAGATAGCCATAGCTATTTGCATTTTGTTCCTACTTCATTTAGGAAATTTTTATTATGCATTGTTCCTTGAAAATCAGAAATTATCTTTGGCACAATTTCTAAATCAGAATAATTTTTATTTATTCATACATGCAAATAAAATTCATTTTATCATGTATTTGGGAAGTAACATGGAAGTTAATTTTGTCTAATGCGGCCTTGAAGCTTCCAGGATCAGAGAGTAAAATTCACAGAATCACAGAAGTTGGAAGAGATGGTCAAGTCCAACTCCTCTGCTAGAGCAGGTACCCTACAGTAATCCACACAGGTGGGAGTCCAGGTGGGTCTTGAGTATCTGCATAGAAGGAGGCTCCACAAGTTATCTAGGCATCCCTCTGGGCAACTGTCTCCACTGCTTGGCAATACTCGAGGCTACTCCATGCTAGTTAAGTTCAGGTCCCTCTGCAGCAGATGAATAGGCCCTAACTAGTAGGAATTTATACACTGCCAGTCTTTTACTAAGTATATGCATACCACTTGATTTTAGAAAGATTTCTATTTATTTATTTATTTATTTATTTTTGCATATTTGCAATACAGTCATTCATATTTTCTTGAAGGATTTCTCTGAATTTACATTTACATTCTGGAAAGATTCAGGATTTGTTTATGATGGCCTAACAACACCAGGGAAAGTCAAAGGAATGCATTTGACAACTTCAGTAATATAACAGCCTTTCTTCTCTATGTAATGTTCAAATACTGACCAAGAAGCATCACTGCACTTTCTTGTGGAAGTTTTTAATTTCTCATAACTGGATGCACAGTGATTATTCCAAGTGCTCCTTATGGACTCTATCTTACCATTCCAGGTTGTCTTCATACATTTGACATGCTCACGGCTGCCATTCTGTGCTCATAAGCTCATTTTGAAAATTAATTTCATAGTATAATGAGACATCTTTAAGAACTAAGGGGACATTTGACTATGGCAATTTCTTAGCAACTGATCCTGGAAATTTAAATTCTTCTCCTAAACTACTTTCTCGGTATGTTCTTATAAGTGTCTTAGCATTAAGCTAAATCACATCCCTCTTCAAGAAAACATGAAGACTGGGTGGGACTCATCTGAAGGAATGGATATAATTATAGTACTTCCTGAATTAGTCACCTGAAACACCCTTTCTGGTCACTGTAGAGAAATAAATCACCCCAGGGTGTGATGTGTATTCCTACAGTACACATGAGAAATTAGATGAATGGTTCCCTGAATATATCAGTTGCTCAGTATCAGATATTAGAGAAAGGCAGGTTGAGAAGCTCAGATGTAAATGTGGATATTTAAACTCATGTAAAATAAATTCCACTCTAAAATTCAGCTACCCAGTTTCTTTTAGTCTGTATTCACAAAAACATTTTAATCCAATTTAAATAGAAATTCATCTTGTTTTGTGTCCCTGAGTGCGATAAGAGAACATTTAATCATGAGATAATTTCTTCTCTAATTCTAAAGTACCTTTATTTATTTATTTATTTATTTATTTATTTATTATTTTAGGATTATTGCTTTAGTCAGGTTGAACCCCCTACCTGTAGAATCTTCACTGCTTGTGTTTTGTATGGTATCAACATTCAATTTTGTCAGTACTTATTCTCAAAGTGATAATTACAGATGAGTGCAAATATTTTGAGACCAAGAAATCCAGTGGTTTTTCAGAATAAGTGACAGCAAAAAAATCAAGACCAATAATAATGACAATACAGTTAATGATAACAGACTGAAAATAATAATATACAAGAAAGATTAGTGCTGCAAAACATTGACTAGGCTAATACTTTTAAAAATTATTTTATTCTGTGTCCAAAGACATAACTCTGAAATCTGTTCTCACGTGTGCTGAAAAACACAAAATAAAGTTTGGCTAGTTCACCTTCAAGATCTTCTATTTAAATATATATTTGACAGCTCATGAGATCCTAAACTTTCTTTTGTTAATAGTAATCATACATGCAAGAACATGCAAGTAATTTATTTCAAGAGCAAACTGATTCCATTTGTGTTCTGATACTGTTGCTGTGGATGCTGAAGTGCAGACATTGTTTGACAAAGGTAAAATAGCTTTTATTATGTTTCTCAACCTGTCACTGTTTGGTATTAGCTTTGCTTTATCTATATTTCATTTTTAATTTTTTTTCCTAGTTCCTATTACAGAAGGCACACTTTTGGTTGATGATTTACCTTTTATGTAAAATTTGGTGGATGATTTGCCTTTAATTCAAAATTTGCTTTATGTTGTTATTTTTTTTTTATGTGGGGATGCTAAAGGTTTGTAGGCAATAACAACAACAACAAAATACAGAAAGAAAATGAGAGAAAGGGAAAAGGGAGAAAAGAAAAACTACCTGAAGACTTCTTTAATTCTGTAGTAATCCAGACTATATTAATGTGCTCTTGCAATATGTTCTTTCAGTAAGATTTAGTCCCCATTGAGTTTTATATGCACCATGCATTCTGTCCTGCTTTGTTAGCTCCTTGAACCTGTAGCTCTTTAGACAGTTCATCTTCTGAGCATGTGGAAAACTACACTATACTAAGCATTTAGCTTTGAGCTGGTTTAACAGATTGCAAAGTCCTCAAAGGACCTGGTTTGATAGGCATTTGCAAAGCTTTTATACTATGTATTATCACCATATGGGTAGCAGTACCAGCTTCAAGTGGCAGACACAACTGGAGAGTTGTTCCATTAATATGATTCTAAATTGTCTCTTGCTTGGATGGAATACTAGCTCCACAGCTTCTATCCTGGGTTTATAAAATGTTGTTGGAAAAACACGCACTCCTCAGAACAACAACAACACCAACAGCAACCAAATGACAATAACAAATGAACAACTCTAAGAACTATCTAAAAATCAAAAGAAAAAATCCTTCGAAGTGAAAAGAAAGAATCCACATTTCCTATCTCATATACTAAATTACACTCTCTTTCCCTCTTCCCATTCTCTGCTGAAAAGTGCTTTCCTCCCTTCTTTTCTTTTTTTCTTTCTTTTGGGCGTGGCTGTACCCACAGGCAGTAAAAGCATGTATGTACAACTACCATTGATAAGACACTGGGACAGCCAGGTGAGGATGTCATTGAATCCAGGGCTTCCAGTGAAGTTGAGCACCTCAGGCTTTGGATGGTTATCTGACATGAAATGTAGATCCATCAACTGTGACTGCAAATGACCCGGACTTTCTCTAAGTAGCCTGATGGATTCAAACAAAGTATCCTCCAAGAACCTCACAGCTCTCTACCCACTAGGGAGAATCCTAATTCAGCAGGAATTGCACTTAACTTCCAGTTGCTTACTGATGAGATCATTTTGTTGTTGGTTGCTGTTTTTTGTTAATCTTGTAATAAGTCCCTTATAATCAAGTAATTTATACCTCTTCAGCAATGAATTTGTAAAATGGAATAAAAATGCATATCTGCAGAATATTTGTCCAAGAAAACATTCTTCAATTTGCACAAGTGAGAGTCTTGTAGAAAACAAGAGTGCAGGATTCTTCTTACTGCTTTTGTTATATCCTGTGTTTGGACATGAGAGCTGCAAGAGTGAAAGGGCATTTTCAATTTCTATTTAGTCTCCATTTAATTTTTTTTTTTTTTTTTTTTTTTTAAGACTGTAACTGCGAGGATAAAGAACTAGTTGGTACATATCCCTGCTTTCAATCTGGGTTGTTTTCTCATGATTGTTAGGAAGTTATTTGTGTCAATACATCTCCTTTACCATTGTGTAGGAAGAACCTTAATGCCACCTTTGGCTGCAGTTTGCGCTGCTACATGCTGACAATCTTCTGATTTATTTATTTATTTATTTATTTATTTTTTCTTCTGTATAAGCAAATGGAACAGATCACCTCAATGACATTAAGGAAATAGGACAGCACAGTCTGTATTGCTTTCAGATAATTTCTGAGACATAGTTTATTGTCAGCTGGAAGTCCTACTTCTATCTCATTGTATTAACTTATTTCACACGACATATTATTCTTTAAGTTATACCAGATTTTACATCAATACTATAATTAATACTCTGTGCTGTTAGACCATATTTTGCTGCCTTTTTCATCACCATTGTTTACAGAAAGAAGAAGAGAAGTTATATTAAAATTTTCATGACCAAATTGTCTCCATTCTCCAAAACTATTGACCAAATTATTTCCTTCTCTATTTCCATTTTCTTCTACTTGATTTAGAATGGCACCATCAAAAGGCTCTGCATAACAACTGTGGAAGCAAAACTAATCATCTCATGGCACAAGCTTGCAATGACACCTTCTTCAAACTGGTAGTTTGATAATGCTATGTTCCTTGTGAACTTAGAGATCTCAGTATTATTTTTGGATTTTTTTTGGTCTTTATTGTAAAGAATAAATTATATACATAGGCAGATGAGAGATAGGTTTATCATGAAAAGAATTCTGGTGGAAAAAACTGTCTATATTCCTTTGCCAAGGTGGCAGTTTTAGTCACTGGCAATGTTAATCCCAGACTATGAAGGATGTACTTATGGTGAAGTTAGGAGTGTACTTAGTCCAAGTGCTTCTTCACTTCATTAAGTACCTAGTGACAGAACTGCTTTTATCCAGATCCTTCTGTGTTTTCATTCCTAATTTAATATTACATTTAAAAGCTGTTGAAAACTTAATCTTATACTAGAGACAGTTTTAGCAGCCTTGACATTTCAGTTATTCTTACTATCTACAGAACAGAATGTAACATTTTTTCCTCATGGATTTTGTCAGCTTCTAATGTTTGTCATAATGATTTTTGTTGTAAGTTCATTAATTTTTTATGAAGTTTTTCACCTGTGTTTGCTGCTTATGACAGAGTCAATGACATTAAAATTAGAGTTGAAATTATGCACTATTGTGCTAAAATGGCATGTTGGTGATATAACATTTATGCAAAGTTGCAGAAGACGAAGAGAGGAAAATATTGATTCTCCACTAGTTACCACACAACAAATTTTACTTAAAAACAAACAAAAATCCAACAGTTGCTGAAGAAGTATTTTGCTTGATCCTGGATACTGCTTTCCATCATCGCCTTTAAAAAAAAACTCTCATGCTGCAAAATTTCTGTGTGCATCCGCCTATATTTTTGTGAGTAATCATGTTGATCACTATAGTATTATTCAAACTGATGGAGCCAAAATGCACACAGTGCATTACACTGTGTTTGCTTTGGATAGAGCCCAGAACATTTACAAAGGTTATTTTTCTCTCACCTCACCTCTCTCTTCTCATCTTCCATCGTTGCTTTTCCTTTTGTGTACTTTAAACTTAGATTGTTAATATTTTTATCTATTCCCTATTGGTCAAACAAACCTTGTGTTTGATAAGGTGAGATTTTTATTAATCAGATAGAAAATCAGCTAGTAATCTGCTTGCTGTTATGATAGATCAAGCAGATTTTGTTGTTTAAAATAAAACAAACACCCTGTATTTAAATTATAATATAGTCCTTGAACATTTAGTAAGTAACAAATGCTATTGTTTAGCCAAAGAGAGTTCTGGGAATCTAAGCAAGTTTGTTGAAGCTATCTAGTTAATAAGTCAATAGTCCTTGAAGAAAGGAAAGTGTGGAAAGTGAGAGAAGGCACCCTGGCAGCTCCCCCTGAACAGAGTTTGCAGTTTGCTTGCCTGTTGTTGTAATTGCTCCCATTTCACTCATTTCCTACCTTTATTGTCAAAGCTTAAATTAATTCAAATTGTGAAAAGTATTGTGGTATTGACATTATTTTTATTAGTTTGGAAGACATTTTAAAGTGTGGTGTCCAGTGTACATGACACATAAAGTGACTGTGTAAAGCTACAGTTTCAGGTTCACATTTAATAAGATACTATTATGTAAGATAGAAATGCTATTTTTCAGTCTACAGATTAAGGACTTGATCAAGTAAAGCATCAAAGTGCTTCAGAGATCTGATGATTGTGACTTCCTGAATGGAATCTTCACCCTGGACTTAAGCTTCTGTGTACAAGGAATGTTTTGCAATTTTTGAGGCCTTCCTCTGGATTCACTTCAACAGGTGTTGGACCTTGTAAGACCTTGCATTTGGATTTGTTGAAATTCATGAGGTTCACCTGGGGCCACTGCTCAAGTCTGCCTTGGTCCTTCTGGATGGTATCCATTCCTCTGGTGTGTCAATCACACCCCACAGCTTGGTGCCATCAGCAAACTTGCTGAGGGTGCACTCAAACCCCACTGTCAATATCACTGATGAAGATGTTAGAGTACTGGTCAAGCATAGATCCCTGTGGAACATCAGTTGTCACTGATCTCCATCCAGACATTGAGCCATTGATCACCACTCTCTGGACTTGATCCTACCGCCAGTTCTTCATCCATTGAACAGTTCACCCATCAAATTCATATCTTTCCAATATGAAGACAAGGGTGTTGTGGGGTAGAGATACGATTTAGCAGAGAGTTGTTAGAGTCAAGGTGCTATGTTTAGGTTGCAGTTGGACTTGATGATCTTTGAGGTCTTTTCCAACCTGAATAATTCTATGATTCTATGATCACGTCAAAGGCCTTTCTGAAGTGCAGATAGATGGCATCAGTGGCTCTTCCCTTGTCCATTGATGTAGTGACACCATAGTAAGTGGCCACTAAGTTGGTCAAGGAGGATTTGCCATTAATGAAGCCATGCTGGTCCTCCTGTATCACCTCCCTGACTTCCATGAGCCTTAGCACAGCTTACATGAGGATGTCCTCCATAATCTTTACGAGGACAGAGGTGAGACTGACAGGTTGTTAGTTCATGGAGTAAGCCTTTTTACCCTTCTTAAAAATTGATGTGAAATTGCCTTTTTTTGGGTCACCAGGGACTTTACCTGATTTACCGTGACTTTTCAAATATCATTGAGAGTGATATGGCAACTACATCAGCTAATTACCTCAGGACTCTAGGATGCATCTCAATGGGACTAAGAATCGTGTTCCTCAGGTGGTCATGAACCCAGTTTTTGCTTGCAGTGAGAGGGATTTTGCTTCTCTAATCCCCTCCTACCAAACAAAATATTGGTGGGCTGTGTGATGAGCAGTTATGAGAGAAGACCAAGGCAAAAAAGTTAAGTATCTCAGCCTTCTTCTTGTCTGTTGTTACCAGCCTACCTGAGTCACCCACTAGGAGGGGTACTCCCTCCTGGACTTTCCTTTTCTGACTGAAATACCTGTATAAACCTTTCTTGTTCTTCTTGACATCCCTTGCCAAGCTTAGTTCAAGCTGGGCGTTTGCTTTCCTGACCCCATCCCTACACAGCCTAGGATCTTCTTTCTTTATACTATTACCATGGTACCTGTCCCTGTTTCCACTGCCTTTGCATTTTCTTCTTGCTCTGCAGTTTGACTAGTATGTCCTAGTTCAGACATGCTAGTCTCTTGTCTTCCTTTCCAGACTTGCTACACTTGGAGATGGAGAGCTCTTGCTTCCTGAGGAAAGCTTCCTTAAAAATCTGCTTACTCTGCTCTGCAGGCTTGCAGGACTGAGCAGCTGAGCTAGGGCTCTGGGTAGAGAATTTTGAATAACATGCATAGAAATGCAAACAAACAGCTAGGTGTGGGAAAGGGGGAAAAAGAAATTATTGAAGAGCACACTGTCACTGAAAACAGCCATTATAGAAGTGTGATACAGAGCTTGAAGCAAAAGGCTCATCTCCTTCAGTAAAAAGCATGCTTATCAATGCCCACTCTAAAGCTAGCTGTAACTGTGGGGATATGTGAGGAAGACAGAGGGTCTTGAGGCTTCCTTGTCTAAAACTGACAAAAACCAGCAGGATTCTTCTGGGCATTTATAGGAAAGGTGGATATGACATGAAGAATGTTAATGGTACAACACTTCTCATGCTTGTTAATGAAATTTGTAACATGAGTGACATACACAAGAAGCAGACTAATACAAAATGTAAAATGAATCCTCTGGTATAACTCTGCAAAGTTCTACATGTATTGTATGCAACCCACTGAAAATAGCAGGAGAGTGCCCAGTACTGGGGAAAAAAGAAGGATTTCTCTGTGTCTGGTATGGTAAAGTGGTTAGGTTCATAGATAACTCCATTAGTTTCAACAGTACTAACATCATGCATGAAAACAATACAGTGCATACATAAGTGAGCTACATCTGCATGCATGGCCAGTCTGGGATCAAATACTCAATCTACACTAACCACATCCTGTTTGGGTCCTATGCACTGCTACAAAAAAGTGAAATTTCTGGAATAAGTTCCTGTGTCCTACAGACAATGTCCTCGTGCTTGCTCCCACTGCGTGCTTGCATTCAAGAGCCTAAAATTAATTCAAAATATAGGAGATGTGATTAAAGTATAACCTGTAAGTCAACAGAGGCATCACATTAGGCTGACCTAATGGAAATCATTTTCCTTTGTGAGCAAGTTCCAGAAAATGCATTTTCTATGTATATTTGACCGCAGGCAACTTGAGTTTAAGAAGCGCCTTCCATGTATTTTGTCAGCTGTTTCTTAGTTAGAGTGTGATATATGTTTTTCTATTTTATACTTCAGTCTTTTGAAAAGAAAATTAAGCAAGCTGTGCTTATCTGGCTGTTATGGTTTCGGGCTACCTTTTGCAAGTTGCCATTTACCAAAGCATACCTCAAGGTACCTTTAAAAACAGTACTGAAATTTTGCTCTGAGTTCTCTACAATGCATATTGATTGATTTTGCTGTGGAGCTGTGACTGCTTAGTACTTTACTGTGATGACATACATAAACAGGGCTCTTACTGGAAGATAACGAGATGCCAATACTGCTTCTCTCAACACAGAATGAGGTGACCTTGCTCATTTTTTTTTTTCGCATATGAGGGCTGCTCTGAAATAAATGCCTCCTATTTTATTATGTTGGTGTCAGATTAAAGGGTAATGTTCTGAGTGATGCCCAGTATGGCACTTGTAAGTCTGGTCATATTCAGCTTACAAATTTATCATGGTTATGGATTCATTAAGAATGCCCTGCCCAATTTGTCTCATGGTGTTCCATGAGCTTATCTGTTGTGGCTTCCACGGAAATAAAAAGGAAGTGTTACTTTCAGAGTGACCTGTGTAAAAACAACTGCATATTTTCTGTATCGTAACTTCTCTGGAGAAGTGTACAGGACAAAATAAAAACCAAAGCTAATGCAGGTCACAGTGATATACAGTATAGAGAGCAGCTAAAATACTGAATGATGATCTCAGCTGAATTTTTTTAAGTGATTTTTTTTTTTTCAGTCAGGCATCTCCTTTTAAATCTACCTTATTAGTGTACTCAGATAATTCTGAGTTGTAAATTTTAATTATAATTTTAAGTTTTTACCATCAAAGTCTCTTTCATTCTGGGTGATATCAAGCCCTACACTAATTCTGACAGAGATCAGAATAATGTAGTCTCCTATAAAATTCTGAAGGTCTTTGAGTCATGTGCCTTTTCTGTACCCACCTATCTCTCAGACTTGCAAAGTAATGAATGTACATATTTTGACACCTCATGCCCTATCTCCTACCTCCTTCTTGGTTTCTGTCATGGAGCTTTAATTTCTGCTGTACTTCTTAGTGAGTAATGCTGCGGGATTTGGGACTTTTTGCATTCATCTTTTGTTCAGGGTTGTGTCTACCTCCTGAGATAATGCCACAGCGGCACTTTGGAATGTAACTGTAGAGTATAAAGTTTTCTAATTTCCTTTGTTTGGTCTGAACTGTATTTCCATGCCTATGCACTTAGAGCCTGATTTTAAATGTTTCCATGTTAACTATGTTAGACCCTTTTCTTAGGCTTTTCATGCTTGTTTGATCTTGTTGCCACTGGAAAATCATTGCAAGTTTTCAAGTTTCTTTAACTCTCTGCACCAGTTAATTTAACTTGCTAAAATTTGCATGTGTAAATGTAATCATGTTCAAAAATGTGTGGACTGTTTCGTTGTTCTGAAGGACTGGAGTGTTCAAAATTAATTCAGTTTATTTCCTGAATATTCCTTATTGTGATGTGATTATTTGTCCCTGAAGTCCATTGTTTTCACTATTTGATGCTTGCTTGCCTCTTATTCCTTTGACACTGCCTGTTTACAAAGATGCTTTGGCTCCTTACTACTGGATTTTAAATGCCTCTTATATTTTAATCATGGTCCAGGCATTTGTTTGTTTGAATTTATGTATATTAAAATAGTGAAAGACAATAATAAAATACAGCCCTGGTAATCTGTATCAAAGAGAGGAAGAACTGAGCATGGAAGGATATTAAATTAATGGCTAAAGTTTTCCCTTTTTTTTTTTTTTTTTTTTTTAAGCTTTGGAGTGGGTACTACAGGTAAAACTGAAACCCAGAAGTACTGTGTTGCCATTAATATGGTGGGGCAATTTGGTTAATGGTCATCAGCCGTAGTTCTCACTTCAGTTAGCGTGAACAAAATGCTTTCCAAAAGCCATCATCTGCATGTGCTGAGGTGCTTGACCTTCCCTTACAAATGGCTTTTACTTGTGGATGGGAGCTTGGAAATAATATGTTTTTCTTCACTGTCTGTACCAAATAGGGTCAAGATTCAATATCCTTCACACTGTTATTTTAACCAAGAAAAAGCTAATTATGGCCACTTACATCCTCTCTGGAGCTAATATGCTAAGCAGAAAAATTCTTTTTGTCATGGTAAAGAGTCTGAAGTTTAGTCTTACCTTTATAAAGCTTCCAACCTCCTTCTAAAGTGACTCTTTTACTACTGCTCTTCTAATTTCATTGTTCTTTATCTTGGTAAAAGAAATGACCTGGCTGGTTCCTGGAGTGCCTTAATAGCTCAGTTATTGTTTTCCATGTCTTTGAAATCTTTAGTAGCCAGGCTGCTTGTTGAGAATCTTCATTTTACCTTCTTGACAGTTTTTTAACTGCCCTCTTATAAAAGAAAACTAATATAAGCATACAGCAAACATTCCAGCAAGCTGAAACAAACACACCATCCCACAGGCAACATAGGGTATTCATAAATTACAACAAATCAGCCACATATTCTTCACACTAGATTTTGAATGCTTTTGGTAACTGGTACAAAGCATACCCTTCCTTTCCTTCCAGTGACTGTTTATGTACAGCATATTACTAATTTGCACTTCAACATTTTTGAAGTATGCATCTCCATTAGGATGTATATTTCACTGCCAGACATGGCATACTGAGAGTAATGAACTCATTTATATGAAAGCAGAATCAATTGTAACCTTGAATCAAATCCAAACAAAATATTTTGTGTAGTCAAGAAGGCCAGTGGAATCTTGGCTTGTATAGGAAATAGTGCTGCCAGCAGGAACAGGAAGGTGATTGTCCCTCTGTACTCAGATGTGGTGAGGCCACATCTTATGTGCTGTGTTCAGTTGTGGGAACCACATTACAAGAAGGATGTGGAGGCCCTGCAGTGTGTCCAGAGAAAGTCAATGAAGATGTGTGGGTTTAGTCTGTAGAAGAGGAGGCTCAGAGAAGACCTCATTACTCTCTACAACTACATCACGGGAAGTTGTGGTAAGGTGGGGGGGATTTGCCTCTTCTTTTTTGTAACTAATGATAGTACGAGAGGAAATGGCCTCAAGCTATGCCAAGAGATGTTCAGTTTGGACATTAGAAATATCTCTTTTCTGAAAGAGTGGTCAGGTGCTGGAATGGGCTGCCCAGGGTGACAGTGTCACTTTGAGTAATTGGTTGTAATAATCATCCTGCAGCATGGAAAGAAAATATAAAATAAAAGCTTAACTAAAAGCCAGCATTTTTTAATTAGAATCTGTGACTGTTTTAACACTTTCCTAAATGAACCAGGTGATGACATCTCTTTCCTTTGCACAGAGTCAGATATTTTGTTAAAGTTGCTATGTTTTCATTACTTATGAAAATTATGGTTTTGTAGCTGCTGATCTATGTTCATACTCTATTCTATACTCTATACAGTATAGATCATACTCTATACCAATGTGAAGAACTACTGAAAGCTGAATGTAAAATGATCTATGAGCAGAGAGAAACTGGATGCCAGAGGAGCATATGTAACCAAGAATCATAATGATGGAAATGAAAGAAAAGATGAGCAAGCATGCTTAGAAGTGTCAAAATTCTGTAATGAGAAAGTTTTTCCTCTGCAGACAGAGAATAGGAAGGTTTTGGCCAAACTCTGTTGACAGGGACTTCTCCTGAGGATGATCAAAATGCCTAAAACTTCATATTTCTCCCTTATGCTAATGTTTGTTATCTGTGGCAGAGAGCATAAAAGCCCCAGAAGATGTAGAAAAACAATACAAATCTGAACTGCTGACTCTCTGCAGCTGCTTGGGGCTGACATTTGGTTAATAAAAGTTGTCTAGGTCAAGGGAAACAGAAAACATAAATAGAGTGAGAGTCTAAAGAAAATAATAATTGTAAAATCAGTCTATTTTCACTAAACCATCTGTAAGTTGTTCTTCTTGAGGGGATTATTGCACTTTTAACCTGGAAATAACTTTAGTATACTAATTTACAGCATAATTACAAGATATTTACAGACAGGATGCAGTTTCATGTTTACAACAAGTTACATACTTATGAATTTTAATTCTTTGCTGGTTATCATTCATTCTTTCTTTATCCAGCTGTGAGATCAGCACATACCATATAGGGTAGCTGAAGTGCTTTTACAGTATCACTTACACAAGATGAAAAATTTGTGGTAAATAAGAAATTAGTGACATTCTGAAGACTTGCAGAAGAGACAAAATGATCAATTTCTTCATACAACTGAAGAGCATCTGTGGAGTGAGGCGGGAGGGAAGTGTAAGTGTTCCATTTAAAATAGCATCTGGTTTCACATCACTAACTGACAAATCTGAAATTGTGATTCACTGGCTAGAAAACTTTGGCATTCTAAACCTGCTATTAACCTTCTATGGAGGGCAACTGAGAAAAAAACACAGGCAGAAACAATACAAGAGCTATCAGCCCCACCATCTTCAGGAGAAATCAAAAAGCCGTACATCAGCTCAAGTCATTGCTCACCAGACCATAAAGGCATTCCCTCTTGCTCCTTCTAATTATTGTGCTGCAGCATTTATTCATGGGCATAAACTGTGATTTGTATCCGTTTGGGAATATGAGACCACACCACTTGATTATAGTGCTACAATTACTATTCTTCTACAGAAGAGTGACATGTCAGACTGAAAATTGTCAACTGTGTCTTTTATCTATTTCTAATAAAATGCTAGCAAAACCCCTGTCATTCAGATTGTAGAATATATGTTAGGTCTACTTCTGCCCAGGAGTCAATGTATTTATCTGAGGTATCCAGATATAATCTTCTTTTATAAAACAGTGTCATGCAAAGGAACACAATATCAACTGAGATTAAGGGACTGCCGTAGTCTTGAAGGAAGAATATTGCAGTAGACAGTCAGAAAACTGGAGAGATCATGCAAAAGTCATATTATCCATTTATTACCTCAGCAATATCTCTGAGAGACATCTGCTCCAGTATTCTTTCCGGTCACTTCAGAACATCAAGGCCTTTGCTGAAACTGAAGAGCAACTGTTGCCTTTCACAAGTTTAATAAAATGTTATGGATTTTTAAAGATACCAAGCTGACTGACAGGGTTGTGTTACTCATTTTGCTGAATGATTTAAAGTCTGGGCAATTCATGCAGCATTTTATGAAGAAGAAAAGTCATGCTTCTTATCACCAATAAAAACTTTACATTTATCAAAGTCAAAGCTACATTTTGTCCAGGGAATCTCATGTAAGAGATTTTCTTGGAATGACCTTTAGGGACAGAAGATTTGGATTGAGACCATATATCTATGTTTAGGTGTCCATTAACATGCAAGCAAGTGGTTTATGCTGTTTTGAGGGGCAATGGAGACCTCAGCAGAACAGGCAGGGCCTGAAACCAGGACCCATCCCACCATGCCACCAGGATCTACTGGGGCACTGGTGCAGCCCCAGGCATTGGTAACCTCCTTAGGGACAGGGCCAAGGCTGGGCCAGGACGCAGTCTTGTAGATAAGCCTAGCTAGGCAGGACTAATGTCTGGGCAGGGCAGGGCTGTGGGGAGAGGGAGATCAGCCCTGGAGCTGACATGGAGCCGAAATGGAGAGGAGTGAGACCTTTCCTTTTACTAACAGTTTTCCGAAATCCCAGGAACCCAATAGTGAAAATATTTCATAGTATTACAATTTTTGACACTGTGATGGCAATCACCAACTTGATAAATATGTATGATTAATCACATTTCTTGTTTTCCTTCCATTTACTTTGCTGTTTTCTCCATTAAATGGTCAAGAATAAAGCTTTATTCTGATTCCATCTAAGCAAAGCATTAGTGGAAAGATAATTATTGATCCAGTCCTAGCAGCGGACAACAAAACAATTGTTGTAGTGTTGTCAATAATAGCTGAAACAGCTTTGAACAAACTTCTGTGATTGAGTCCAAATTGAAGATTTGGCATCACTGAAGTTACTTTTCCTGTACTTTGAAGTTAAAATTACAGAGTTGATCCATACCTATCAAATGCAAATCTTCATTTTATTCAGAATGCACTCCTTCAGGTTGTTTCTGCACTTTTTTTTTTTTTTTTTTTTTTTCTTCAGTGGGCTGTCCTGCATTTCTTGGAACTACAGTGACAGGATGGAGACCAGGTGCTCACCCATTCTGTCTGTCTCTGTTGTCCTACGTCCAATTTACATCTCAATATACTACACATAGCTATTAAGGAAAAGTCTCACCCAGATTACAGTGTTAAAAAACCTTTAATTTGAAACAAGACAGCCCTTCTGCAGCCTCCCTCTCTGCTTATGCTTATTTCCCCTGAAATGAAAACTAATTTGCAAAAAAAAGGTTTTTCACTTCCATTTCTTCCCTGATATGTTTTACAAGAAAGTTAAACCAATATTTTTCCATCAAGAAAAGGGAGGATAATGTGGAAACTGGAGATCAAGACTTTTCCTTACAGTGGTATGACTGTTTGAAATCAGATTAAAGCATTTAATGTATTACTTGTAGCCTCTTATTATTCTTACAACCCAACTATACAAGCTTTTTTTGTGGAGTTCCTTCCTAGACAAATGTGTGGAAACTATTAAGTCATGACCTGAAACAGTGACGAATACCTGTCAAAGAGGTGTGGCCAACCCTGGGAGCACAGGTGCAAACCATTCACCTGTGTGACTTGAAGGGGTGGATGCAGGATTCATCCCTTCCTAACCTCATTTAAGGGCTGGCAGCAGAAGTGGATGCATCTCTATTTGTTGACTGCTTGCTCTGTGAGTTTCCAGAGAGCCTTGATCCTTGGAAGGGGATAAACTACCATTCCTTTGTTATGGGGCTGTGACCAATACCTTTCTTGAGTGACCCCAAAACTGGTCAAATGTGATTATATGTACTGCTGCCTATCCTTACACCAAGTTAATCATAATTTTGTCTTTTATCTTCTTTTTCTGAATTTTGCTTTATCATACTGATAAATTGCCTTATTATACATAGTAAATAAATAAATAGCCTTATTATTACTTATGATTGCCTTTCCTTATGTACTTCCTTCCCACCCAGCTTGCTCTTAACACAAAATTTATTCTCTCCTCACAATATCATTGATGACACAGAGCAGGCTGGTAGAATATGTTGATAGGTACCTCCTCCAGAGATCACCAGAAACTACTGAACGCTACCACTTGAACAGACTGTTTTTTTTTCTTTGTCCAGATTTCTGCCATCATAATTCTGTCTGACGTTTACTTCCATAGTAGAAACATGAAGTTTTGCTTTCACCATTGACTCTATGATATTAAAAAAAAAAAAAAAAAAAAGGACAGGATATGCTCTCCTACTTCCTCTTATAACACTTCTTATCTCATTTCCTTCTGGGACTAAATAGATGATTGTTTGATACTTTTCTACAAATATTTCTGGGTTCATTACATACAGCTCTAATTTTTTAACTCACTCCGAAGATACAAATTATATTTATTGTTTTTGAGTCTTGCAGTGCCTACTGTCATCACTGTTTTTGTCTCTCTCAAGTTTTCTCAGATTGAAAATATTCAAGGATTACTTTTGCTGATTCCTTTAAAACTGGGGATTTAAATCCATCCAGTTTCTTTTCTGAACACGTATCATCATTCTAAGTGTCTTGTAGCCTGGTCTTTCTATCTACTGGCATGATCTAACATATTACAAATATTGTCACATATGCATGACTGCTATTAATGCTTTTAAACCAAGACTCATCAAAAAGACAGTAAATATTTTTATTTTATTAGTATTGTTCATTATTTATTCACATTCCCTATTAAATAATTCATGTACATTTTCTTTCAGCCTACTCTTAATGAAATATAAGGTACTTTCTTTTCACTTTGCTTTTTATTTATTTATTTTTTGTGTGTGTGTCCTGATAAGTGTAATGATCTTAAATCATTTCTTCATTTTTTCCCTACCTTATTCTGCTGTTAATTTAGAATTCCTCTTGTTCATTTGCTCATATTTCTACTTTTTTGGTGCACTTCTTTGCAATTTGTTTATTGGATCCAGTAAAATGGAAAGAAGGCTCAATGTGGTTAATAGTCACAAAGATAAATAAATGATCCTAACTACTGTGGATATTTGGTTTGGTAGTACTTGTTCAGATTTCACACCACAGTCTGTACTCTGGAGGTATGGATTACATAATTATTTGAAGAAGTCAAAGCATATATGTGGTTTGTTCAACTACAGCTCAGTCCCTTGATTATTGAAAATTAAAAGTGATTTTTCAGTATTACTCACTGTGCTTGGTCACATTCAGAGAGAGAAATCTTTTCAAAAGAAAGATTGGTAAATCTGACAATAATTTTTATAATTCCATTCTCTGCCTAGTAGTAGTTTAAAAACAGTACAAAATCTGAAATTATGTGCATTTAAATTTGGATGATACATAATGACAAAAAAATTGCTCTAGCTGTAGAAAAGATCAAGTCTCAGACAAGATACATCTGGCTGACAATGTTTAGGTAGGGATGAAGATCCTTCTTTCATTCAGCTCTTCCTAAATAAAACTGATTTAAATATAGATTTCCAGGGATATGAAAACAATAATTTTGATATTGCTTAAGATCTTATGCCTGTTACATTTTAATGAACATGCCATTTTCAAACTAATGGAGAAGCCTCCAGAGATGTGTCCAAGAAATGAATAAATGTTTCCTCTGACTATGAGACTATGTGAGAAAAATCACAGAAAGTAAGGAAATGAAAAAATCATTTATCCTGTCCGTGTTGCTTAAGTTTCAGGGTGATATGTGTTTGCCTATCAGAAATATTTAGGAATAAAATAGTGACCAATGTTATGAAAGATACCTCACACAGTAATAGTACAGAAAGTCCAAAGACTTCCCTATTACATTTTCCCAGAATCACAGGAGTTGGAAGAGATCTCTAGAGATCATCTTGCCCAACCCCCCTATTACAGCAGAATCCCTGCAGTAGGTTACACAGGAAAACGTACAGGCAAATTCTGAGTGTCTGCAGAGGAAGGGACTGCACAGCCTCCTTGGGAAGACTGTTCCAGTAGTCTGTCACCCTCACTATAGATAAGTATTTTCTTATGTTCATATAAGAGCTAATCTCCAGTTTGCGCCCATTGCCCCTTGGTCTATCACTAGGTATTTTTGAAAAGAGACTGGCTCCATCCAATTAACAACTGCAATAGAAGGTTTTGTTCTGGAATAAAAATAAATAGCTTTTTTAGGGGTATATCTTCATTTTTTAATTTTTTTCCCCCCAAAATGGTTATCAAAACAAACATTTCTTCTTATTATTCCTTTCTTTCTGATGATTGTTTGCTATCTAGTACAACCTGTTTCACAGTAAAATCAGAAGCATTGCTAAGTTTGACCTCCTTTTCTTCTTCATGTCACAAGTTTTCTCTCTATTACAGAGGTCCTTGATGGAGTCCTTAATTTGCATGGTTAAAGAAATTCTTTACCTTATAATAAATCCACTGCTGAAGTTTCCAAATTGCATGAAACATAATTGTGACATCTGAAAGAAGAGGTAAAAGTTAGAATCTAAAAATGGCTCTTTTAGTGACTTGAATAACTTTATTTGCTTAGTAAATACAGGCACTAAAGCTGATGTTGTAACTTATGTTTTAGTTTCTTTATCTATAATGCTTATGAAATTGTTACAATAGTACTTGAAACTATTTCAAGGAGTTGCTGTTTATCAACACCTGCAAAATTCAAATCAGGTCAAGGTTATACAAGTATGCTAGTGTCTGTGTTGAAGGTATAGATGTACTTTGATTTTTTTCTTTATGTTCATGACACCAAATGCAGAACTCCACTACTGCCATGTATCTAGCCCTTACTGCTGACAGTTTTGTTACAGAAGCATACTGTTGTTTCACTTGAAGACATCCTTTTTGCATTGCCTTGCATTTAGTGCAAATATCTCACTTTCAAGATCACATTAAACAGAATAATGATCAGCCATTCCCAGAAGTATTGTTCACTTCAAGGCTAAATGCCTTTTTGTTCAGCACCTACTTTCTTTTTAAACTGAAACAAGGAGCTAATGCCTGCTTCATATACAGTGTTTGGTATTTATTTCTCTCAGTATTCCAAAGTTACTTTCTTTCTATAAGTTTTATGTGTATATTAATAATAAATGAAACCCTCTATGGAAAATGGTCGTGTCACATAGAAAAATAAGTTGGATGACTATGACTGATTCATTCTCTCTGTCTGTGGTTCAAATGTATACCATAACAAAATGAATAATAATAAAATAATGAATTTCTATATTTGACAGTTAGACTAGATGATCTTGTAGATCCTTTCCAACCTTGTGATTCTATGAGGATGGAATGTTTGCAAAACTTGTGGAAAAAACTGTCGAGTTGATATGAAATTTACTTGCAATGTTTTGTTGCGTAGATCCCTCCTTCCTTACTGTCTAGTACAGAACCACGTTTTGAAATATGCTTAAGTATGGTTCTACCTTTACACACAGAAACAATGTGTGACTTCAGCAGACTTTCATGCTCAGTTTCTAATTTGTAATGTCATCCTACCCAGTCACACTTGTCTCTTGTGATATACTGCCTCTCATGAGCACTGTGAGCTCTCTAAATGTCTCTATAATAATCTGCTCACTGAAACCCTGTACTTGATGGCAGCTACCATAATGCAAATAATAAATAAGAACTGTCTGCACTTAGCTACAGCAAAGGAGTATGTATTCCTAGATAGATAAGGATTTTAATAATACTGGGGTAGGACATGGGTCTATTCTCTTCCCTGCATCTCATGGCTCTGAGTCAAAGTAAAAGCTGCAGCTCAGCTCCTGCAATCAGATCTGTATTTGAATCTTTATGGAGTTCAGTGAACCTCTACGAGTATACTGATCATTCTTTCATGTGCATTGAGTGAAATACTTTTATCCTCTGTAGTGTGTATACCCCACTGGAGTTATCTGCACATTAACTACTCTTTTTTTCTAGAAATGAATGACTATGCATAATTGGGTTACATCTTCTAAATGTATTTTGAAATTTTATCCATGTTTGCGTAACTCATATTCTTAATTCTATTGTATTTAAATACTGTACCATGAAATTCCTGTGTCAGGAAAATATCGTAAAGGGATGTAAGAGATTCCAAACAATGTCAGCATCACTTAAAAGTCTGATCCTGCAGATTCTGAATTCTTAGCATCCTCATTAGAATAATTTTAATGACATTTTTGAGATACAGTGATCGAGAGATCTGTGGTCTTAACTGTTTTGAATATGTGCTTCATTAGGCTTAAATTCTAACCTGTTAGCATTTAGATGCCTCCACGACAGTCATGCTCCATATATTTTCAATTACTAGGGCTATACATTAAGAAAAGTCATCATTTTATAGCCACACTCCTGCCAGTCATTTTCAACAAGTGTCTTGTGGAAAGTTACGTTATTTAATAGAAGCTGCAAAAATAAGGAATTAAATTTAATGGAAATTGTACCGCCTAAACAAAAATATGTATGACCATGTGCAGTATTGTGAGAATAAATAGTAAAATAACATGGATTAGAAAAGCAATTCTTGCACTTCAAAGGTTTGATTGCCAGCAGTGAACTAGAAAAGGAAATATTTTTGATACAAGACTTTTGATATGCAGTGGATTCCTACATCAGACACCCTAATTTACATTTTGGAATCACTTTCTGTTCTGATTACTTGCTCTTGCTGAGCAATGGAAAAAAATGTTGTATTAAAAAGTACAATAATAGAACTATCCTGCCAAACTCATTGTATTTGGACGACTGTGAAGCTTCCACCCCTCACAGTAATTTGACTGAGAATATATACCCACTGTGTGGAGATTTATGTGCTGGGAATGGAGCACAGAATTATTCTAACAACTTGCCAAAATTTGGAAAGCAAAATCCTTCCAAGTCTGAAGCAGTATTACTGTTGTTTAAATGCCATTAGTAGGCAAATAGCAAACTACTACTTATATATTCGGGTTCAGTACTTTCACTCTACAGCAAGCGTTTTAACACATAAAACAAAAGTAACTGGCCCTCTGGGAAATTCAGTAGTCCAATACAGCAGGGTAGTTATTTCTGGAAAGCTATTTTTATATATGGAACACTACTAGACTATGTAGGCTGCTGTAATATTTTGCTTTTAAGTGAACACACTGAAAGATTTTAATTGGCATGTGATTTCAGCCGTCTTCCCAGGGGAGCAGTATTAACATTATGTACTGATTCAGTTCATGGTACCTGTAGAACTGCTGTTAAAAGAATACCTGCAGCTTGGATCTTTGAAAAACAGATAATATGACTAATTTTCCAACATACATACAAAATGAGAAGCCCTACAGCACCTTTTAAACACTTTGTCTTCAGTTACCTTCTTCATATATTACACTGAAGGAATTGTTATAAAGGCTGTGTCTTCCACCATTTTGTTCACTGCCAATGGCTGTCATTGCCTTCACACAGAATGTGAACCACTGTGAAACTAATTTCTGCTCTTTGGAGAGAGGACAGGTATCTATCTCTATTATCCTGGTGCAAGACTGGAGGCAGAAGTATGTGGGAGGAATGCAGTTAAGTTATTATTTGTGAAAAATGGTAAGTATTGAAACAATTAACTTTGCAGCTGATCAAAAAACTTGAAATCCCTTAATTTAGGTCAAGCTTGACATGACATGAAAGGCTAGCATTTTGCTTGTGTTGTTTGGACAAGTTGCTTTTAGTTTTGAATGCGGAGAACAGGCAAGACATGTGACATTTGGTTTTCAGCTCACATGAATAGGTTCTGGTGTTCAAGTGCCTGGTGATCCTGACAGCTTCCGGGATGAAAAAAAATATCCCACATAGATAAAATACTCCTTCTGATCAGATAACTTTTCTCCGCAGTCATTACATGATGTGAACTGTTACGATTCAGTGAAATGCTGGAGCTATTTTTCGTGTCTCATGCCAGGCAGCATTGCTATTTGTCTCCATTTGGACTCCCTGCACAGCCTAAGTAGGATGGCCATTTGCTCAACATAGTGCTTATTGTACTCAGTTGTGACAGTTCTCCCTTTTCTTTTTTCCTTTTTCCTCACCTCAAATGCAAACTTATCCACTGTGAAATGTTACTATAAATTGCAGAATTTTTTCCCAAACATAAGAAAATAAATTTAAGCTGCTCTCTTGAACTCAGTCATGTCTTAGGTGATTCCTACTGCATAGATATTTGCAGTTCGTCACATTCCCTCCCTTTAATCTGCAAATGTTTCTGCTGTGCCTTTTAGTATGGCACTCTTTTGCTGACTTTTATCATTTCATTGATTTCCTGAGCTTATTCTGCCTTCTTATCACCTTAGATTTACCTTGCATGTTTTTCAGATCTCATTCTGTAAACATCTGTGCTGTGGAGGCTATGCTATATGCATAAAATTCTCCTGTAATTCTACAGTAAATAGAATAGATACTTGTTATTATAATATGGGAATTTTAATTTGATGATCAACTCTGAGCATGTTAATTCTTCAAGGATTCAGGATGCCAAGCTGGACACAGCAAAAGTTCTGGGCAAGAGCTCTCAGCTGGACAGTTTCTTCCAAAGTAAGATTTTAATTATTACTAATAGCTGCCAGAGCTCAGTGGTGGAAATGTGGTTTTCTTTTTGTGATTTGTTACCCATCTACTTGTTCTCATGACACCTGGTCAAGCTGAGATGTTAGAGGCAGTGTTCGAATCAATCTGTAAGCCCTTGTCCTTGGCCAGAGCACTAGAGGTGATGGAAAAACAGAGATAACACAGAAGAAGTGCTGCTGGTGTCACTCTGAGCTCTTTTCCTTCATGTGAATGCCATGTCTGTTATATGCTGTAGCATGTGTTGGAATAGAAGAACAAACTAAATCATGTCCCACTGCCTCATAGATACAAAGCATGAAGGAGACAGGTACTTTCCCAGCATCACCCTAAATCATGACCTTGTCCTTTTGGGTGTTACTGGTATGCATCATTATCACAGTGACCTCTGCTTCTGAACTTTAGCACTGCCTGTCTGTCTTCTTGTGCATGCAGGGCTGGCACACAGGGCATGATAGGGAAGGCAAATTAGGCTGACAGTGTCTCCAAGAGACATCCTGCACTGAGTGTGTATTTCTTTTTCGTAGAGGAATCACAGTGTGAAATTTGGGTGTACTGTTAATTGATAAAGAAATGGGTTCATTTAATCCATTAAATGCCTGAAGTTTCCCAAATATACTTTCTAGATTCTTTTAGGAAAAGGTTGTGGTCTCTAGGGGAGTTCTTGATGGATTTTTGCTGTCCCATCAAGTTGGAGTCTCTGCTGGATTCACCCCAGATGCATAATACATGCACCTGTCTGGGATGGGAACAGTCATCTTGGGGAATGCATGCATCCCTCCAGTGTCTAAAGGAAAGTATAAATGACTAGTTAAGTTAGGTAGCTAATTTTATACCAGCAGCTACTGTTGTGAAATGCATCTGAAGTAACTGCATCTGGTTTTCATTTCTTACTGTGCTACCTTTCTTCCAAAACAGCTTTATTTCAGCAAGGAGAGAGTACTTCAGTTACCTCTGTTGAAACTTACTCCTTTTCTTCCTCTCCTTAGTGACCACTTAAGAAAGGTTAAACTTCCCAGTCTCTGTACCATGGAGCTGTAACTTTAGAGATTAAAGGCAATGACAAAACTGCAAATCCATCTACTTCTTTGTCATTTTTTTCTCACTACCCTTCCTTAGAGAAAAGTGAGAAGATCACTGAGGAGAATATCCCATTTACTCAGGAAGTGACTTGGTGTTTTGAGCTGGAAGGGAAAACCCACCATTTTGCCTTTTGTTGCCCTTGGGACAGCTTCAATGTGTCAAGCTTTCTCTAAATTGGGAATTTCCAAAGCTTCCCTTCCACCTCATTTGTCCTAGAATTTAGTGGCAGCATCAAACTTTAGGCTGTGAAATTTTCCGGATGAAACCAGGGTGCTCTCTGAACAAAGTGCTGCTAAAAGTGTCAGCTAGCTTTATGCATGTAGAACTCAATCTACAATGCTCTGGGCATGTATTAATGCTGTGGCAACACCAGAGAAACACACAGCATTCCCATTCTGCATGTCAGAATTTTTCAAGATTTGTGTTTAAGAATAAAGAGTTCATGGTCAAGAAAAGTCTTTATTTTCCACTGGATATTATATTTTTTACTCATAAAGATTGTTTGTAATAGGAACAAGGCAAATTTTTATATATGTTGAGCTATGTTTGGTTTAAAATCCCTAATGTGTTTTTCCAATCTCATTATTGAATTTGAAGTCATACATATGTAATTTCTAACCAGAGACATTTAAGTACACAAAAGTTGGAGTAATTAAGTATATTAAAAAAAAAAAAAAAAAAAAGAAAAAAAAATTAAATGAGAACATCTATAAAGACAAGATATTTGTATCTGTACTCCACCAGAATGCAAACTTCCTCCCCTGACCAGGTATTATGGCTAGACTTCTTGTGAATGTCAGAAATCATCAGAATTTTAGCTCATGTTCATTTATTTATGCCTTTATTGATATTCCTGGCTTTGGTAGCTGATCAATAGAAATTTCAGACTCCCTTCTGTTTTGAGGAGTTAATAACATCATCCAGCTTTTGTCAGTCAAAAGTAAGATTTTTCTTCTCAGCCTAAACCTAAATCTCTTTACTCATCTCTTATCAGCTCCTGCTAGACTTGTTATTAAGTCTTCAAGATAATGAAATATAATAATGAAAATATTTTAAGTTAAATAAAAAATGCCTTTAAAAAGTGCATAGAGTTCTGAATCTGCATTACACGGGTGAGAATTGTGCAGAACTCTGGGGAATATCTCTGTACAGATGATCTTGAAAAAAACAAGTCCTAAGCAGTAGATCCAAATGAATAGGTTTCTTTTCCCTCTGACTACTCTAGTGTAGAGACCACTTAAAACAAATGCTGGCAAGTAGAACTAAAAAAAAAAAAAAAAAAGAATCCTGAGTATGTTGTAGGTCAAAGTACTGACTAAAATTCTTGGCATCTTAGATCATGTCTGTGTTCAAAGCAGTACCTTTTATCTGTGGGAAAAAGAAAGGTGACTATTTTTGTAGAATCCTAGAATGGTTTGGGCTGGAAGAAGTGTTTAAGATCATCTGGTTCCAACTCCCTGCTTTAGGCAGGGACACCTCCCTCTAGACCGGGCTGCTCAAAGACCCATCCAGCTTGGCCTTGAATGCCTGCAGGGAGGGGGCATTCATGGCCTCACTGGGCAACCTGCTCCAGTGCCTCACTACCCTCACAGTAAAGAGTTTCTTCCTAATATCTATTTTAAGAGGCTTTGTGTAATTCCTCTGTGGAGTTCAAATTAGGTCAGATTATGTTAGTTTGGTCACATTTGCAGACTTACTGGTAAACATTATATACTGCATCTGAACCACTGCAAGAGTACTCACCAAGAGATTTTCAGCAAGCTATACAATGTAGTTTTCAAACCAGATTTAATTTGATACAACTTCTATTTACAGGGAAAAAACAACACATTTTTCATCACTGAAGCTCAATTGCTGTAACGTCTGGGAAAACGAGGACTTGGTATCACTTCCTTGATGCATTTTCTTATTGTTATTTCTGGTGATTTCTGTCTTAAGAATAGAATTAGTCTGAAAATGTTATTATTTTTTTTCCTACAGTTGCTAAGATTCACACTAAACATCAGCCTATTCTATGCACTGACCTGCAATAGGCTTGTACGCTTAGATGTTAAGAATATAGAAGCTTAATTTAACTCTATATAATTTTGGAGGGGAGAGTAAATAGATATATACTGTAGTTGTGATATACTTTAAAGAACTTTCCTAGGAGGGAAAATTCGGTGCAAAGTTTCACTCCTGTGGGAAAAGGATATACAAAATTTGTATCATATTTATGTTGCAGTATTAACCAGCTGGCTTGAACCTGCTTAGTATTGAGAAGGACCCTTACAAAAATTGTAACTCCTGCCAATAAGGAGGTTAAACCTGTGGAATCGAATGAAAAATAAAGAGTGTAAAAAAAAAAGGAGTAAAAAATCTGGTATCTACTTGGCAGAATTTACTTAGTTTATCATATAAAAAAGTACTTTTTTGTCTGTCAGCCTTTATTTTTGGCTTGCGTATTGCTGTAGGGAGAGGATTAGGATGAGAGCAGTAACCTTGCAGGACAGCTTATGGAGGCAGTGCTGACCATGGCAGGTGCTGTGGGTGAAGGTATGCCGTGCTGAGCACCTGCTGACCTGCTTACCCAGACAGATAATGCTGCAAGGAAGTTATGGCTGGTTAACTGTTATTTTATGAGGAGATGTGGAATTCTCTGCACACAAGTGACCTAGCAGTTACCATTAAATCTTGGTTTATCAACTATACTCCCTTCTCCCCCCAAATCCACCCCACCTCTAACATGAAGGAGATGCAATTTACTTTTACTGAAGCTCTTTTGGTCTGATCTTGTAAAGATGTCGGCTTTTTTGTTTGTTTTTTTAAGGAAGAACTGACCTGTCTATTTAATGTGTTTTTCAATCAATACATATGAAGGCAAGAGTCTCTAAGGTATCCTTTGTTTCAAAACAAGCTGTAGGGTCTGCCTTTAAGCACTCAACTTTTGTCAGTGGGCTTCATCTGGATCTCTCATAAGACATACTTATTTGCCTTTGTAGGTTGAGGTCAAAGTCAAGTAAATTACTGGCTTTCAACAGCTTTACAGTTATATTGCATATCCTTCAATATTCTACTCTGTTCTGCTAGAAATATATTATGATTGCAGTCCTCTATTTAATGCTCTTCAGTTTCCTTCTAATGCTCTAGTTAAGGATTTCAGTCTATGTTAATACCATTTCTTGTTTTTTTATAGAAATATATTTGAAATAAGAACTTCTCCAGACTCTTTTAAAGAAAGGCAATGGTAGTAAATAGATAAGAAGATACTTTACCAGTGTCTTATTTCTTTATTACTCTTTTCATAATGATAGAAGCTTTTTTATGTTTGTAGAAATGTTTTTAGGTAACGGGTGCATGAGAAAAAGGAGAATAACTGTGATATAGAGCTGTAGCAGATTACACCATTGGTCCTTTTAAAGAAGCAGAAGTTGTAAAATGAGTAAGAGATGTTTGGAAGAATGGCACATGCCCTTCTGGTTCACAAAAAAATTCATTATAGTTTGGATGGGGCTAAACTGCATTCAGTGGACTGCATATGGTGCTAGCATTTTAGAAGCACTGGCAACATGTCACAAGTTTACTCATCTGTGAGTATATGAACTGAAAGAGTTAGGATGCTCCAAGTACGTAGATTGCCTTTGCTACATGATGAATAGACAAGAACCTTCTTTGAAATCTATGGAGTGCATGCCTTCCATGGATTATCTTCACAAATTCTTTTAACATCAAACATGTTAGAAATAATATCTAACAAGTCTGAATATTTACTCAGGTCCGTATCATGCCTGTCCATTTAAACTTCATCTAGTTTCCCTACACTGAAAAAAGGTTTAGTGAAAGAAACAACAACTGCTGGGGTCACTGAAAAAGGACATCGTGGTGATAGGTTGATGATTGGACTAGTGGCCTTTTCCAACCTCAATGGCTCTATAATTCTATGAAAATTAGTGTCTTATATTTGAGAGGAGATCTTTATGAACAAATTACAGTTCATTATTTTCTCTTTACTGTTTTTGCAATTATTTTGTTACAAAGTCTAGGGCTTGAGAGAATGTTATCATTTGAGTGGGCAGTGGCTGAGTGACTAAGGATGGCAAGGCAATGGAGAACAACAGATATGTTGATTTTTATTCTGGAATCTCTGAGTCCATGAGAGTTTGAATTATGTTCAAATTATGTGCTAAAGTATCTAAAAAGTGTGATCCTATTGTCAGAAGGCTTAACTGCTGTACAAAGATGTGCGCCTCTCATACAGGTCTGGAGATAAGCAAGCTGAAGAAAAAAAGAAACTTCAGCTTTATGCCATTATGCTCATGTTGGGCTAGCTTTTGTTGTTTTGACCTCAGTGCAAAAGAAACAGATGAGACATATTTATATAAGTAACTAATAAAGAACTACAGTTTAAATTTGAAGACAAGTTTATATTTTTAAGGAAAACAAGAGCCCACTGTGTCAGGGAATGGAGTAATTTTTGCCGTTTATTTCAGGTAAAAGAGGCCTTAAGGTACAAATTGAGTAGGAGGGGTTTTGGCATGTGTTCATTTGTCACTTTGTGGAGGCTAGCTTTACTCTCTTAAATATTTATTACTTAATCCAAAAAGTAATAATAGTAATGCTGTAACATTTCTCTGGCTGTATTCCCTCAGCAGGGTAATTACTTGCAATGAGTGCTTGAGGGCATGCTGGTCCCAGCTTGAATTTCTGGCTAGAGAAAAAATGATCAAGATGATTCTTACCTGTCTGAGTTCCAGTCCCAGAGCTGTTGTGGAAATATTTCATTGTCAGGAATACAGAAACAGAATTTCAAATCTCAAAGCCCTTAATTACAAGATTAAGAGTTTACAAGCTAGCAAAAATAACTGAAGTGTCATTTCCAGTTGTTTTTACACTCATTCATTTATTCACTTAGCTAACTAACTGGAGACAGATACAGCACTTCCAATAAAGCTAGAAGTTGTAATTTTCTTTCTGTGTTTATAGTCCCTTTGAAAATGTACACTGTAGGCTGGGAGTAATTCAGCTATCTGAAATACTTACATACAAAATGGCCTGTAGAAATACAAAGCTCATATATCAAACAGGAGGGTACTGCATTATATCAAGCATATTTTCCAAAAGGTCAAAGTGAAACACAGGGGAAGGAAATGAAGGTATTCCAAAGAGCTCCACAATGTGACTGGTAAATCCCTTTTTGGTTTCTTGTCTGATATGGTGTATTAGAACACTTTTGTGTTCATGGATACTTTCTTTGGAGCCCCCGGGCATGACTACGATTAATGGGTAATTATTAAGAAATGGAAACGCCTTGTATAAAACAGCAACTTTCAGAGCTAAAGGTGGAAAATGCTACCACTTGTCTCTCTCACTTCTATTAGCAGTGGCCCAAAGCATGAGTATATACAATTGGCTGTGCATTACCTGGACAACACACTGTTTCTTGTTCTTCATATTCCTAGGCTATTCATTAATGCAGGGATACGTTACCATTTTACTCCCATTGAGAGTACTAATAACACTTTCACAGCCTTTTGGCATCCCATGCAGATGTGGTCAGCTTTCCCTTACTGAGTGTTCTCATGCCATTAATGATCTGCTTTAGCCTTGCTTAAGAGCTAACAGGACCCTGGATCTCCACCACTGCTTAGTAGTAGGCCCAGAATGTCTAACACAAATGCATCTATTAAACAATATCCTTAGTCTTCCTAATTTTTCATTCATTCCTCATGGCATTTTGTATGTGAGATAATTGGGATATTGCATTGGAGGGGCAAAATCCCATCTGCCAGAGCCATCTATAATTGCTTGCTGTGTGACAGTTTCAGAGAAGTAGCACATCTGAATTATAAGCTTTTCTTCCACCACTTAAAGCAATGGTAGCAAAATAAACAATAAATGTGCTCTATATCATTATCTTGAATGACAGGACAAAAATTTCAGCACTGAAAAATAAATTTAATGATTATTTTTACCCTGTGACAATGCTAACGGGGTACAAATATTTATTGTTGTGTAATTTTAAAGTGTATAAATACCTGAAGCAGTTTTCAGTGGGCATCATTAGCAGCAGGCAGATGTGCCAAGGCAAAAAAATCTTGGCACTACACTGAAAGGCAGGAAAACCATATAGCTGTAAGAACATAGGGATAGGACCAGGTGGATTAATTCAACATTTAAAGCATGAACTCTAGTGATATTCAGCCCTGAATTGAAATGCATCCATGACCACATTCATGTATTATTAAGGTTCCTGAATGTGCTTTGGAAAATGATTATTGAGATGACCAAGTCTAGCACTCTCTACTAGTTAGTCCTCAAGTTAATCTCATGTTCTGTGATAAAGAAATCAGACCTTCTAAGGAGTTCCAGCATCACATTCAACAAGGGTCAGTGAGATGTGGGATACCGGAATTCAGACACTCCTTAGAGAGGTCTGGACCTGGCATGGACTGACTGAGTTCTGAGTGTTTCATATCTGCTGGGAAAACTGAGGATAGAAAAAGACCCATGAGCTTACTGTGCTAGATTTCCTTTTGGATCTGCACTTGATAAGATGCTGAGGTGATATATCTTTTGTGGACACTGGACACTAATTATATGTGAGGTTTCTTCACACTGTGGTAAAAAATATCCTTTAACAGGTTTGATACACCACACAACTAATCTTGGCAAACATCTCAGTGCTGAGTACCTGTTGCTTTGCTGAGGTCATAGATAAGGTTTTCCACTGCTCTGTGAGTGGAATTGATGTTTTGCGTGCAGTGTGTTTCATTATCAGCTTGAGGCAGAAGAAAATCCTTCTGGATACTGAGAAGCTGTTGCTATGCGGAAACATTCAATTTGGCAACAGGTTATAACTAATGCATTAACTCGACATTTCTCAGGTATTCCTGAGAAATTATACAGTTTTTGTTAAAATTATAGCCGCTTTTGTACTAGGCATCTTCAAAACTTATGAGTATTCAACACTACTTTATCTCTGGTGTCCAAAACCAATATTGTTCTCTCATAGGAATCACTTATGTATCCTCTTTGCAAAAGGATGATCCAAATAAATCGTATAATTCTTTGTGATTTTATCCTCTTTAGCTGTTTCCTTTTCCACTTTAGGAATTATTTCCATTTTTTTTTTTTTTTTTTTTTTTTCCTTTCTTTTCTTTCTGAGAAGTCTGCAACTTCAGTATTTGGTCTGCATCTTTAACTTCTATGCTTTTTCTTTTAAGTTTTAAAAGTTATCAACATTTTCAAGACATGTCTATTTCTAGTTAAGATAATGCTGTAAATCTTCGCTAAAATCCTCCAGTTAGATCAGTGAACTTCCATCGCACTTCCTTCCATTGGTTTTCTCAGTTTCCTTCTGAAGCAGGAACCTTGTTTGAGTGCAGCATCTCCTCAGGGCTGAGTGTAACTTAACCTTATTGGACTGCAAATGCTTTATGACATGCATGCATGTATTTCAGCCTGCACTCTGCCAGCAAGCTGTGGCACCATGTGGGCCATTGAAAGACTACAAATAAGTCATCTTTGTGCTGTCTGGTTTCTCAGGGAGTTTCTAAATTGCATGTACAAAAAAGAAATTGGTACGGTATGTGAAAATTCAGTTATTTTGAAGGAGCTACAGAGTAGGAAGGGAAATGCCTTTCTGTGAAGAAATAATAAATTTTGCAGTTTTCTTTTTTTGCCTGACTTTCATTTGAAGTGTTGGTGATAAGTTTGATTTAAAAGATTTATAGGGCTTTCTTATATCTGGTCATAGGAACTGTTTTATTCTGATTTGGTGATCCATTGTTACCATTATTGTTCTACCTTGTTTGTTCCAAAGACTTCTAGAAACCTTATAAGCACACAAAGTTAATCTCTCAAATAACTTACAATACTTAGATACCTGCTGAAGCAAGGAAGCATAAAAAACACTAGGGAGAGATGGCAGAAGGAAACTGGAGGGTAATGACAATAAAATCAAGCAGTCACTGAAGCTAGCTGTTTGCACAGTGTGGTGATCTTGAACCATCTGGAAGTTTGTTTTAATAAATAAATAACATCTGTTTCTTTTCACTGCTGTACAACCTAACCTTTAGTAGTTTCCCGATTTCCCTAAGGTACGCAGCAGAAGTGAATTTAGAGTGATGTGAAGGGGCAATAGACTTACAAACTAATTCCTGAAGGAACATCCATGAGGACATTCGGACACAAGGGCAAATATGTGTGCGCTCAAATAAGTTCTGAAGAGACAAAGACATGTGCTGATCAAAATCATTTAATAAAGTTACTTAAAATGCAGCAGTCTTCCCTGACTTTCAGGCATGAACAGAAAAACACCACATTGTTATTATCATAAGGAACTGGTCTTTCAACAGTGATGAAGAGACATTCCGTTTATTCTGCTACTAAGAATAGTTTTAAAGCTCATATTTTGGGTATTGGGTCCTTGATAGCATGGAAAGAGATTGGCTGGAATTTTAAATGTAAATACAAATCAACAGCAGGAGAAAACCTGCTGCAATAACTTTTCTCCTCTGCTTTGTGTAAGTCTGTTAGCTTCATTCACAGAATCACATAATGTCAGGAATTGGAAGAGACATCAAAGGAGCATCTAGTCCAATCTTCCTGCTGGAGCAGAAACACCTAGTTCTTTCTCAAACTAATGTGGAACCTTCTATATTCCAGCTTGCACACTCTGACCCCTGTCCTATTGTTGGATGTCACTGAGAAGAGCCTGTCTCCATCCTCCTGACACTCACCTTTCACATATTTGTAAACATTAAGTAGGTCAACCCTCAGTCTCCTCCAAGCTAAAGAGACCCAGTTCCCTCAGCCTTTCCTCATAAGAGAGATGCTACACTCCCCTAGTCACGTTTGTGGTCCTGCACTGGACTCTCTCAAGCAATTCCTTGTCCTTGAAGCACCCAGAACTGGACACAGTATTTATTGTGGCCTTGGTGACTGTTCCAACAGATTACATATCTCTAAGCTGTCTTTCTTTTCTGGTGGAGCTGTCTCATGATTGGGCCCAAAGAACCAAGATGCCCTTCTCGATGGCTTCATGAAAATGATGATTGCCAGAACAGCTTGACAGGGCTTTTACTGATAGGGCATATAGCATCTGATCTACCATAGACTACTTCAGAATGAAATGTGTAAGATTACTGTCAAAGCAAAAGGAGTTTTAAAAGTTTACCTAACCCATCTTGTAATTTGAACAAATTCAACTTGTTTTTAAGGGGGCTATTTGTAAGATATTTGAATATTTGATAATAGATTAATAAAACTTAGTATCCTATAATGGAAAATAAATTAGTCTTGATATTTGGGGTCAAATACTGTATGCAAAATCCTAACTGATCTCTCTTGAGAATTTAAATTCACATACATCTCTGTGCCTTCAGGTATGAATGTGACAATTACATCATTCTTTTTTGTATTACCAGCATACTTGATGCACCTTGAATATGTATTGTCATGCCAACAGGATCTTCAGCAAAAGCAGCCTGCACATTTCAAAAATAAAAAGCCACTTGGTTAAACGACCTGCAACCTAACAATGTTCGTGCTGCTGGAGATTACAAAGTCTCTTCTTCTTCTGACAGCTTGCAGAGACAAAGATGAAGTTTGTTTTAGGAAAATGTGCTCTGTGGAGAGTGCATTAGTATGACTCATAAGCGGAGTGAATTGTGAATATGTTTGACACTGTGTATGTGCATTCACAATCTTGTTAGTAAGAAATGCTTTTTCATGTTTTTGTCTCTGCTTAACCCATTTTCCGAAATAGAGATTTGTATTGGATAGAGTAAAATGAGACAAAATCAGACTTGAAGTAAGGCTCTTCAAAAGCACCCTCAATTCACAGCATCTCAGCTTAGAATACTTTAGCACATACAAAGGTGAAGAGAAAAAGAAAAAATGAGTGTCTTAATATCACCTCCAGAGCCTCTTTCAAATGAAATTACCTGTTAGGTAATGTGTATGAAAAGCATCATTCAAAGAAGCTGATGGTGTAGTTACAAGTGTTTCTGCAATACTCTGCTTATTAGATGTCATATTTGGCATTTCTTCTTAGATGAGGTCGTAAGGATCTTGTGCTGCACTGGCACTGTCAGCACGCACACCTGCTGTACTGGGAAGGCTGCAATGAGAGGTTACTGTTTCCATATTGATAGCTAAACAGTTCTGCTCCAAATAGAGGGGTACCCATGAGAGTGTCAGTGGTTTTTGCTAGCGTTCTGTTGTTGTGACGATTGAGTTGCCATTTCTCTGTGCTATTGAGATGGTGGTGAATGTCCCCAGTCACTATTTCACCTCATCGTGTGTATTCTCAATCATGTATGTTTGCACTAATACAGTCAGTTTTCAAATGTTCAATTGTTCCTGAAGAAACTGACTACTTCTTGCATTTTATTCATGTAGGTTATTTCACAGACTCAATTACTTTGCCAAGATTTGACTGTTCACTGTACTATTGCATCATAAGAATGAACATCCTCTAAGTCCTGTGCCTTCATTACAGTTCAGTATCTTTATTGTGGATGTATCTATCTGATTTTATTTTGTTGCAATTTTGCAGTGCTGAGTATCAAGAGAAGCTCTTCAGCGAAGGAACAGTTCTGATCCTTCAGATCATTACTCCCTCTACACAACCCCCTACCTACCAGCCCAATTCAAATGTATGTTAATAAACTTTAACAAGGAATCTTGGTCTAGTTGTGCCTTTGTTTCTGCTCATTAGGTCATTCTAGGCTCTGTGTGTATTGTTACTGATATGTGTTGTATCTTTCTAAACTTGGGGGATGTTTTTATATCTTTATTGAGTTTCATTATTTGAAATTAGCTTATTGCTAGTATTCACAAATATTGTCTTTAAATAATGCAAAATTTTCTGTAAAAAATTACCTAGTAGTTGTACACGAAGTTTTCTCAGTGTCTAAATTGGCTACCTATAGTTGTCAGATTCTTCTAAAAGTAGAACAATTAATCGTGGGCGTTTGGAGCACTACACAGACCATATTATCAGAGACATACAGAATAATTTATGTTGGAAGGAACCCGTGGAGGTCCTCTTGTGCAACCAGAAATTAAAGCATGGCCAACTTGGACAAAGGTGCTCTGGACTTTGTTCAGCCATGGTTCAAATATCTCCATGGAGGGGGATGTCACAACCCCTTTGGACTGCCTATTGTAGCACTTACCACTTGTACTAGGGCTGCTCCAAAAGTAATACCTTCTAATTTATTGTTTTGGCCCATTGCATCAGAGTCACATGTTGGCGGTATGTCAACAGATGTCGAGCCATTCTGTCAATATTCCGTTATACGGAATGTACATTACAGATGACAGCAGAGAAGCAGTCTGACCCAATGATGTCTGACACGGAAGTGTGTATGCAGTAAAGGTGTGGGACTGAATTCCTTCATGTGGAAAAAATTACATCCATTATCAACCACTGATGCTTGCTGTTCCAGCTTGTGTTTGTTGCCTCTTGTTCTACTGTGCACCTCTAGTTCTCATCTGGCTTGATCTTCTCTGTGTCCTTCATTCAGACAGCTGTGGAGAGCAGCGATCCTGAAAATGTCATGATGTGCATTTGCATAGGTCTACTACATTATGTTTCTACTTATAATTTTCAAGGTGCCCCTCAAAAACTTAGGAGATGTTGACAACATATTTTTTGGATGTGTGTCTTAAGAAGTATAGTTTACTGATCTTCACTTTCTGACACTAATGGCTTTAAAGTCATGGGTGAAATCTTAGTGGAGTACAAATTGTAAATTTGTTTGGGACTTTCTCACAGATTTGTTAACTTATCAGAGTCTATGTGAACTTATACAGCCTTTGATCCACTGGAACTGGAAGATGCTTTTGTTTTTACTTGAATATATCTCTACTGAATTGGTCTGTGTTCTTGCTTTCTCAAAGAAGTTCCTTCAAACAGGAGTCAAAGCTACTTGAAGGGGACACCTTCCCCTAGTCAGTGTCTTTCACTGTAGTACTTCAGTTTTTATATAGGCTTCACTTACTGAATGATCCTGCTGGCACTGCAATTTCTGTAATCATGGTTGTTGTACTCAGTTTGTTAAGAGAAACTGTTTCTGCCAAATTTTGTCTAAATCTTTGTAGTTATTATTTCAGATATAAAATACATAAATGTTTCTGTAACTCACATCACACTTTGAACATGCTTCAATGTTGAGTCTTTTCTGTGACTAATCTGACTTGTGTGCTCAGCAGTGTTTGTGTTTTACTGTCATTTGACCAATCTTAAGCTCTGTATTTTTGGGAAATATTCTCTTTGGTGCTATCTGGAAGGCTTGGGTTTACAGAAGAGATGTACAGAGGATTACAGCTGCCCACCTTCTCAGTAGCATGTTGCAGAAAAGAATCTGCATTGTTGTACTGATTGTTCTGTCTCATGTACTTATCACCAGTAGCCCTGCTGGATCTTTATCTTGTCATTGGCAAAGACCTTGAATCATTTCTCTATTTTCCTTGCAGTTCTGCAAAGAACTCTAGTAGCTTTAACAAGTTTAACAGACATGAAGACCTTTTCTTCTTACGCTTGTCTGTTGACCTGCTTTAGAGAATCATAGCAGTATGAAGCTGATAAGGGGAAGAAACTTATAGTTCACTTAATTTTGTACTTTACAACTGTGCAGATGGATGCCCCCCATATCCTTCCAGTTGACATCACAGAATGGCACAGCCTTTTCCTCTATTTTCTTCCTATGAGATTCTGTTACTTTGTGCTCTGGGTGCTGATTTTTAAATTTGATGTGTGTGTTCTTTTTTGGGCTAGGAAGAAAGTTTTCCATGTTTTATCACATCCATGTCCTTATTCTGTATTAAAGCCAAAAGGAATGTGTTTTTTTCACTAACCTACTCTTCTTGTTGCTGTTTTCAAACCCTTCACATTGTGTATTCTCAGCATTCTCAGTTTCCTATGTGGCACATTTTGCCAAGTGTCCTGTCCATCTGAGAAATCAAACAATACCACTGCACTGCACATATGATGTAAAGGAATAGCCTGGACAAATCCTGTCAGAAGTCCCTCAAGAGGAAGGAGATGATAAATAATAGATACTAGAGATAAGGAAAGTATTGCAAATGTGAGAAATCATTAAAGGGTGAGTTTGTGGGGAAATCAAGGCAAAATGTCTAAAAATATCAGGTAACATATACCCCTTTCCTGAGTAAGAATATATCCTCAAGAAGAGAAATTTCAGGTCAGCTTGAAAGTGACTGAAATGGTAGTTGACATAGATCTTGTGTGAAAAGGCAGAGGGAAAGTCACTTGGAAGTTGCTATGGAAATCATGGAAAAAGAATTCCTTCTTGGAGGGGAAGGAAGGTGGTGGAGACAAATCTTGGGAAAACAGTTTTGTGGTCTATTGAATCAAGGAATGACTTGTATCAGCTACCGCTTTTTTTTTTTTTTAATTTTTTTTATTTTTTTGCATCTGGAGTCTTGATCTAAGGAGATGAAATGTGTCAAACAGAACCAGAAGAGGGAAAGTCTTCACTGACAAGTGGATGGAAATGGTTTTGTGACAGATGTTCTGCTCTTTTCTCATCTTTGCTGGGAAGGTGGGGTAACCTTTCCAAGTGCAAGGCAAATCTTAATTTCAGAATACTTTGAAGAAGAACAAGCCTTTCTGAAGTCAAAGGTAGAATGAATAATAAAAGCCTGATTCAGTATTCTCAGTACATTTTACTTGTTGGCTTTCAAATGTTTCTGAAAACAAAATTTAATCTCTGTTCACTTCATTCTCACAGGAAATAAAATTAACATATTATGAAGTGGGAAGAAAGTAAGTAATCTGATTATTCAGACTGATAGTCAAATGACACAGTGCAGAAAAAAGAAGAAAATAAATAAATCTGGATTGATCATTATACTTTTTTTTTTTTTGACACAAACTGTCAGGTCGGAGGAAAAAACATTTCATAGTGCCTAGCATGAATCTAAATTTAAGCTGATCTACAAAGCAAGTTAGAAGTTCACTTCCCCCCAAAATCTGCATATGACTTTCAGGGGCTAGGGCTTCCTGTCTTTCCTGTCTTCCTGTCTGAGTTTTAATTCTTGTTTTGCCATAGTCTTGTTTAATTATTATTTTTTTTTTTATTATTATTTTTTTAAATATAGCTTTGAACAGACCACTTAACCTATATGGGAAAATATCTGTGAAATCAGAGTAATAACACTTACTCAAAGCATTATATTTACGTTCAATTAATGAATATTTGTTAATCACATCAGTGTACTCAACCTCTGTATTCCTCTATGTAGCTTGATTTCTAGGTGAATTGCAGCTGCTAATTGCCATAAATACGACAATTTATGCCATAAAATTTCAGCCACTTCACTGATTTTAAGAACTCATATAAGAAAATGTGAATCAATCCTATTATTTATTAAATGTTTTTTCTACAAATAACAAATACTTAACCTAACATCAGCTCTTGTATTCAGTTCTAAGCAGAAGTGGTATTACAACCAGAAATCTTTCAGAAATCAGTCAGATTTGAAAGATAAGGGAAGTTATCAAAATAGGTTAAAGAGTTTAGAGATGACCTTTCTATACAAAGCCTAAATCTGAATCTGTAGAGATAGCTTTGTAGTGTTTAATGTTAAAAGGGACTATTAAACTATCTGATCTGTGTAACAAAGGTCAATAGGTACGAAACTATAACCTGTGTTAAGCCCAGAAGTTTGACTGAAACTTTTAATCTAGTATCTGTTCTTGTCTTGAGAACGTGAGTATGGTGAGAATCTACCATTTTCCTTTGTAGTCTGTTTCAGTAGATATTCACTCTCACTGTCAAAAATGTGTGCTTAATTTCTAATTTGAATTGTCTGGCTTCTGCTTCCAGCCAATTGGTTCCTGTTTCACCTTCCTCTGGTAGATTAGTCACCTTTAGTATTCAAAACTTTTTAGTCATGAAAGCACTTCAACACCTTCATCTACTCATGTCTCAAACCTCTTTTCTGACAAGACAAACAGATCAGGCTCACTGACAGACATTCTTTCCAGCCCTTTGGTGGTATTTGTGTATCTCTTTGGCACACAGTCCTCTTTAAAAATGTCCCTTAAAAATTCATGCAATGGAGATGGACTAAGAGAAGTGGAAGAAAGTGATGTGGAGAGTCTGCAGTGGAGAAAGAGGTTCCTCTGGGGAGCAATTTCAGACTGCCTACATCTAGGTTTCTGTTTTGTCTTATCTATTTGATAATCATCCCTCATTCGCTATCAGGAAGCTTAGAGAAGCAGTTTAGGTCTCCCCAGGACTGAAGGCAGACTTTGTGATTACTTCCCTTTACACCCCCACTGCTTGCCTTGCTTTACATCTATTTACCACCACATATCCCTGGGTGCTTAACTCAGCCTCACAAACACCAAGATACAGTCTCATACTTTAGAGATACTAGATTTTGTTGCTAATTCATAGCTGTTGACTTGGAGGTGAAGAGGAAAAGGAATAAAGGGAAGGCTCTTATCCTATCTTTAGAGGTTAAGGATTTGCAGTAGTTCTTTTCTTACTTATTTCACAGAATTCTTTCATTGATTTGGGGGGTGGAAAGGGGCAGGGGCAGTAGAAAAATACTGAAAAGAAAGAAATAAATCAATCTGGCATTGCTGAGTGAGTGATGACACATAACAAGGATAGGCCTAAACCCGCAGTGATTACTTGGATGAACATTCCCATTGGGCAAATGCTACCTTCACTTACATTAAGGCAGTTCTTTGATTTAAGTGGAATTCTGGTGATATATATGAGATGTATGAGATTTGGTCCATTGATTTTTAGTGAGGGTAACAACTACCTGAACAGATTTTAAATTAAGATTTAAAGCTGCGCATTTTTATTAAGCTGGTAAGTCCCTTTAATAAACCCTGCCAAGCTGTCTGATGAGTTGAAGAGAAAGGGGATTTCTGAACACAAAGAAGTGCAAGTTATACAACATGTTCCTAAACATACCTTTTCAAGTTTCTAAATGTTGTGTAAATTATTTTGCCCTTTATATAGACCTAAAATTCTTGGGATTATGGCTAACTATATCTAGGACAATGGCTAAATATAACTAGCTACAGACTGTATCCTGATCTTTTGTTTTACACATAATAAAAAGGTCAGAATGTATTAGAATAATTGCCTGCTAAATGCTAGATTAACCCCAGTCATTAATTTTTCCGCACCAAAGAAACAGTGGTATAAATGACTTTTATACATTTTTTGTGATTGATTGTTGAAAATTTTTCTAAACCATCTGTGAAGTATATGAATTAAATCCAACATGAAGACTAGAACCAAAATCTACTGAGAGGAGCCTCTCAAAGTCAACCAGTAGGGAATAATGCATAAAGACATATATTTATGTTGTATTATTTTTTAAAGATGACAATTTTACCTTCAGTTATGGGCCAGTTATTTCCTACCATGTGGGAGCTACACCCACACAGGCTGTGCACAGCAGCTACATTCTTGAATGAATGGACCAGGGTTCAGCCATCCTTTACAATACTGCTGGCACTGGCACTTGTGAAAGCATTCACTTTGGGCTTTGTTCCTGACTCCCAGAGCTGCTTAAATATTTTATGTTGTCAAATAATTTACTACAAAGTGTAAAAGGAATAGAAACATACTCCCTAAGCACTCAAACACTTCTCCCAACCACGAATGAGATTTGGGTCCTACAGTATTTAGCTTTATTTACTTTACTACACTGACACCAATGAATGTGTCCTTCCTGTAGCACAGAACATTGACACAGTTATTAAAATCATTTGTAAAATGAAGGTGTAAGGGGGAATCATAGCTCACCTACACAGCGCAGAAACCAGGTAGGGGTTATGTTGTTGGTTTGCTAAATGTTGTATGACACCGTATAATTAATGGAGCAGATTTTAGAGGCTTTCTGCTTTATTAAATAAGACATGATTTAGGAAGCAGTGTGAGCTAGCATTCAGGTCTAGGCTGTGGGAGGACAGTTTGCAGATGACAGGTGTTGGCATGCCACATGGTTGGACCATCCTGATGACCAATAGATAAAACTGGGCATGGGCAATTACACCTTCCACACACTGAAAATAAACTGGCGTGTAATTACAGACCTGGTGCGCCAGACAATGAATGCTCTTTTTGTGCTGAACGATGAATGTAAGATCTATATTCATCCACAAACTTATTTTTGTAATAACTGTAATGTTTACATACGTTCTCACCTTTGAAGTCACTGTCTTGTCCCATGAGAGGTCTAATAGTATAACTTTCTGGAGCACAGTGAATTTGCTTTTCCTCTTGCACTCCAAGTTTTTCCTGTACATAGTTGAAAATCACCAGAAGGACAAAGCAATTTGATAAAATCAATATAATTATAGAAAAAAAATTGATGTCCTGAGAAGATGACAGTTCAGAGAAAGGCCAAACAGGATTGAAATGCCTAATGAGCCACTAAAATGCAGTGCCCTGGGTGTGCCATGCTGTGGGAACTAATGGGGTCTTTGCCACTAGCCTGGCTCCCCAAAACTACACCACTTTATTTCAGCAGCTGTATCTGGATCATGTATCTGTATCATGCTCACTGCCATTTCAGGAAGCTATTCATGCTGAGAGAGACAACATAGAAGTGTCAGACCTGCTCCTAGTTTCCCTGTGCTATTAACATTTAGTTCTGTTGCTGAGCATACAGCACTTCAGTAAACTCCTCTCTGAATGAAGAATTCTGTCTTTTAACAGTTCAATTCTATTAGGAGTGTATGTTTAAAGTGTTTGGGCTTCACATTGCTATTGACTATTTACAATCCTATAAGTGGGCTTTGTGCTTTCAGAATTAACTGTTCAGCCATGGTGGGAGTCTCATGTTAAGTGTATTACATCTGCTTTTTTCATTTTCTTTCTGCTGATCCAGATCTGCAATGGAACAGGGAATTAGGAAATCAACTAGTCAAGCACTGTTTGGTTTTGACCTAACCTCTGAGGATCAACAAGGTGGATCCTGTGATGGATGTATCCCTCCACTTTTGCACCAGCTTAGCTCATTTTGTTGTGCTGAATTCATGACAGGACAAGAAAGATGATGTGAAACTGCAGAGAGGTTGATATGCCTTCTGCTGCAACTTCTGTTTGGGGGGCTCAGTGAAGAGGCTTAGCCTCCTAGACAGCATGGCTCTTGGGCCCCACTCTCTCTGCACCTTCACATCTGGTGTCTTTCAGTGTGGAAAGGACTGAGCACTGCATCATCACTTGATGAGCTCCAGGGAGACCAGAAGCTGGGGGGAACCCTTAGGCGTGCCTCTCACTTTTGCATAGCAGCTGATGGGGCTGTAGCTTGGTAAATGTGCCAGTACTCGCTTTAATTATTAAGATAAAGCAGAGGCACAGAGATGGTTTGCTTGGACTGTGGTGCTCTGGATTCAATTTTCTGTCTTCCATTCCACTTCTCAGATTATAAACTTACAGCACAGAGGATTTCTGCGTAGAAGTATCAAAAAAGAGGCTCAGCTTTGACCACTCCTGCAAAATTTAATATTAAACAAAAATGCCACTGCAGAGTCCTTTTTTTAAAGTACAAAACAATCTCTGCTCATCTACTCATACCTACTGCTGATAGTACCTGCAATAATACCTATGGGTTTATCTTACCAGGAAGCTGCTCTTCAGTGAAGGACATCCCGGAGTTGGGTGTCAGTGAGGTGTGGGACAGTGCTCCTGCTGCATGGTGCTGCATGGGCACCATTCTGCAGTGGCTGAGCAAGGAAAGGGCAGGGCTGTTTAGCCACTGCCTGATGGTCCTCAGGCAGGTCTCTTCTGATGCAACAGGCCTTGAGGTCGCATTGGGGCACACAGGGTTAGGCTCAGGTATACCTGTAATGTAGCTCAAGGTTGGATTGAGGGCACCACTGCAGCTTAAATACTCGAGGTAAGCAGGTGCAGGAGGCTCTGATGTGGCACTATGTAGCTCTGCCACACATCATTTGTTCCAGCAACCTGAATAAGGCTTATTCTGCTGCCCTATAGCAGAGATAGGCTTGAGAACAGTCAGCCAAAACATCTGGTAGGGAGCAGACTTTGTAGAGCGTTGGGGGTGTGCACAGAGCATATACACAACCATCCTGTATAATGGTAATGCCGCATTTTCTGTAGGACACTGCTGAATGGGAAACAGAGTCTTCTTCAAGAGGATCAATGTGTACCTGGGGCTCAGTGTCAATCAGGATTTCAGCAATTGTATGCCACTACTTTGCTATTAAGTGTTTTGCAGGATAAAGTTGAGATGGTAACAAGATTATCATCCTTATTTTAAAAATGATTTTAAAATCTCCACAACTGAAAAATAGATATCCTGCATGAAAATAATGTTTTGCAGAAAGACACAGTATGTTTCTATCTTACTCTGGGGAGGTTTCTGAGCATTATTATCATATTGTGATGCTATGCTACAATTAATCACCCCTTTTAGTGATGCTGCAATAAACTTACAGGTTTAGATTTTCATCTTGTGTAAATCAATATGGGTTTATTGACTTGAGTGGAACACTGCCAGGTGAATATCTGGCCCCAGACATCAAACTGAGCTTGTACAGAGATGTTTAATAAAGCAAGAGATCTGTGTTTTCACAGTAGATAAATGACTTTACAGGTGATGCTGACGTCTCTAGTGGCACCTCTCTTCCAAGAATTTTTATTTTAATCACTCTTATAAAGTCTCTTAGCTACAACAATAATGTTAAGTGCCCGACACAAAGCAAAGGAAATCTGCTTTCCAGATAATTACTAGAATGAAATTTCATTCTTCAGTCATTGTTTTAATTTACTTATTTCCCTAGGATTTTTATTCTGTTATTTCCTTCCTTTTACCAGCACTAGGGCTAATGCTCAAAATTCCTTGTCCAGATATGCTTCTAGACACTGACAGTGAATAAGGTCAATAATAGAAAGTGTTGCTTATTTATTTTTATCTAGAACTGTGCTATAAAACAGGCATTTTAAGCACAAGCACCCACTTTGTCGTGTCAGTTTGTCATGTCAATGATCCTGCTCATGTTCATTAAGTAAGAACAGATGCAATCCTACATTAAATATGAAGGAGCTGAGGAAGTATTCAAATACAAAGTTGTTTAAACAGTGATTTTTGGATAATGCAGCACACTAGTGCTTATGGGACTGTGTGTGAGGAAATCTCATTTAAGCCACTTGTGATGGTAATAAAATCACAAATTTAGCAGCACAAAGATAGCATTACTCAAATGCCTATGCATCTGAATAAAAATGCCTTCTCATCTTTTTGAAATATCAAATATGTTTAGCTCTTAGAAGTGTCAATAACAACTGCACATGCTCAACAGTTCTGAAAATCAGATAAGCATGTGTTTATTTGCCCAGATATGTGTACCCATGCCATATCTGAGTCACTAAAATTTGACAAATTTGATCTCTGTCTTCAGTCAAAACTGCTTCTCACTTGCACATTTCTGTATAAGTATGTGATTAAATAATCTGATTCCTTTTCACTTTGTTTCATTTACCATTTATATGAACTCCTTTCCATTTGGTCATCCATGTCAATTCTAATTAGATTAGTTTTAGATGAGTTGGTAAATAATAAAGTGGAGGCAACCTTATTATTGACTTTCTAAGGATTTTTGCCTTGAGCTTGCATGTAGTCTGAAGACAGCTGTGGTGGTAAGCACCATAGATGGCATTAATGTATCTCAGAGCAGTTACATTACTTGATATATCATATAGTATTCTTAATGCAAGTACTAGTCTATTGAAAACTCTAAACTTTGAGGTTCATGAAGAAACGAGAAGATCTGTGGTGCTTCAAGAAGGAATCTGACTGGCAATACCAGAATGAATGACTTTTTTTTTTTAAAGGTTAGTTAAATGTTTGACAATTTATTCTTGCTTCTTTTTATCAACTATAAACAATTTGTAGGATTTGGCTTGATTCACCTAAGCAAAGGTCTATCCAGGGTTCACAGAAAAGCTGGGTTTTGAACACATTTCTATCCTGTCCCTCATCCCAATTTGTTGCTTAACCTCAAGGTCTCCATCTGGGTGGACTAGAATTGGCAGTTGGAGACTGGTGGACAATCTCATTATAACTGAACACATTATGCTAAACAGAAGAAAGAAATACCCCAGGTGGTTGTCAGCAAAGTTAGTGAAACACTAGAATGACTCCCTACAGATGTTAGCATTCCTTTTTCAATGGAAGTTTTTTAAAGAACTTGTGTAAGTATAGCAGACCCTTATGTAAGAGAAACAAATGATTAGGATGAAATCTGTGTGTTTTCCAACTTTAACCTTGCTCCTGTGTAAGCTATACTGACAAACTGTGCTGTGATCTTTGTGTCTGCACATAACATCTGCAGCTGCTGAAAGAAATAGATGGCTCTGGGGCTTCTCCTGAACACAGGTTGACCATGACAGCAACAGGGCTTTTTGTTCATTAGCTCAACAGCAGTAAAACTTTTCTGATAGAGATAGCTGACAACTTCTCTTTTCTGTTATGTCATTACCTACACACCTATTGTTGATAACTGGAGCACTAGCAATTAATGTCACCAGGAATTAAGCTGAATGCCTCCTGTCCCTCAAAAAATCAATAATTTTCAAATAGTTGCCATGGGGGCAAAGAAGTAGCATGTGTGGCTTTGGATTGCTGTAAGTTAGGAGCCCTGTCTGTGATAATTTATCACTATCTTGGGATGTGTTGTTTCACTCACTTCATAAACTGCACTGGTGAAAGAGTAATGTGAATTGGTTTCTGTTGATGTATCCCTTATAATTCTGGATGTAGTACCTGCAGTCCTATAAACAAACTCACCAAAATCTGATTGAGCTTGTCTTGGATGCCTTCTGATTAGAAGATCACTACTGCCTTCTTACTTTTCATATTTGCTATCACTCATCTTTGGAACAAGGAATTGTCTCCTCTCACTTAGTAAAATGTAAACTTAAGTAAAGTAAAGCTTTGTAAACATTTCTCAGTGACTTTAAATGATGTAACTCCTGTCCATTCACTAAACAGGATAGAAGCATCACACCTTCCTGAATGACTCCACAAAGCTCTTTAGCAAGTTCAAACCTATCGCAAATTCTGAATTTGCCACTTCAAACAAAAAAAAAACCCAAAAAACAAAACAAAACAAAAACCTATTATGTTCCATATAATAATTACAGAAATTTACAGGAATGCATTTTCAGTCTATACTTCATAATGTTATATATTCACAGTATATCTAGCAATTAAGACCAACCACTGCGTCTTCCATATAATTGTGCAATGATAAATTCCCAAGCTTGTATGATACAAACGGCTTTGTAGTAGCCTACTATTTAACATTTGGCATGCTAGACTATGCTTGAGAATAATCTAGGAGATTGTATGGGCCATGCAGACACATATTATATTGTGCCACTTTGTTTCAGTCCCAGCTAACAGGCTGTACCACAGTATCTCAGTTAATGTTTTCATGGTAAACTGAGCTGACTGCAGCTGTGTTCACGCCAGAAGAGCTCTCTCTGTTCCATCTCTTCCTGCTTTAGAATATCACCATCTAAAGTCCAGTGTCTTTCTTTTTCATAGAATGATATGGGTTGGAAAGACCTTAAAGATCGCCTAGCTTCACATCATCACTTCCAGAATTCTGTTTCTGGACTGCTGTTCTCAGCTCCTGTAAGCAGTAGGAACACATATCTCCAGGCTGTGGGTATCGCCTTTCTCAAACTTTTTGCCTGATGCCAATTGCTGGGGCCCCACCCTTATAACTCCTTACCAATCCAGCAATATGCTGACTCAGCTGTTGACATGAAGGATGTAGGAGTTAGGTGAGTAAAGAAAGTTCCTGAAATCGTGATGAAAGCTATTGAAGAGTAGCACAAAAACAGCTCTTTGACTGTGTTTGGTACTCCTAGGTCCACCTTCAGTTTTGCTTTTCCAAGGCCAAAATAAGACTTTCTTAATGTAACTTTTACTTTAAGCTTGCTTCTGTCATCACCCTTCTCTTTCGAATGATGCCACAGTAAGCTGTCAGTGTGACACAACCCATTCCTGGAAGTGAACAAGGTGCCAAGTTTCAGCAGCAATACTGAGACCAATTTTCTCTCTTAGACACATGCACCTGTAAATGTGCATGCAAGGGCTGCTCTGAATGTAATGCCTCCTGTTTTATTATGTTGGCCTATGACATCAAAGGTGAAGGACGATGTTATGTCAGTAGAGGCTGAACCTTCCCACCAATATTCCATTATGTTTTGTTGCTGTGCAACAGATGATAGCAGAGGTGCAAACAGTGAATGTGAGTACAGTGATTCAGTAGGTGATGTGTTTCAGCAGTGGTGACAGTGACAGTGGTTAACCTCCACAGGTGCAGATTTTTATAAGTGCAGCATGCAGGCCCTTGTTCATTGCTAGCTAAAATGTACACATAATGGTAGTGTATATATTGAAACATTGTGTATTGTAGCTGAGAATTTGCTCTATCGAATACCATTCATATGCTCTTTGTATCTGTTGTACTTTTTCTGGAAGTAAACAGGAGGCATTACATTCAGAAACCTATGTATATATGTCAAGGAGCTTTTCGATGAATGCATCAGAAATTCAGAACTAGCACATAAAGGTTTAATAGCTATATGCAGAGAACCACTGGGGTCAGTACTGCATCCAGTCATTAATGAGTTAGACAGTGGGTTAGAGTGCATCCTCAGGAAATTCACAGGTGGGTGGAGTGGCTGATTCACCAGAGGTCTGTGCTGCCATCCAGAAGGACTTTGATAGGCTGAAAAAAACAGGATGTCAAGAACCTCACGTAATTCAACAAGAAGTGCAAAGTCCTGCACCTCGGGAGGAGCAACCCCAGGTACCAGGACATGCTTAGGGGCCACCCTCCCCCCCAGAAAGCAGTTCTGAAAGAAAGGACAGAATCAACAATGTCATGTTGCCACTAGGAAGGCTAATAGTATTCTTGACTGCATTTGACAAGGTATTGCTGAAGCATGTGAAGAGGTGATCCTTCCCTTCTACTCAGTGTTGGTGAGGCTTCCGAGTACTGTGTCAGGTTACAAATTCATCAGTACAAGGTAAACATGAAAAAACTGGGAAGGGTCAAAGTAGTGTCACTAAGATGATTTAGGGATTGGAGCATCACTCTTACGAGGAAAAGCTGGCAGAACTTGGGCCATTCAGGCTGTACAAGCACTTTTGCAAGTTGCCCAGAGGCTGTGGAATCTACTCCTTGGAGATCTTCAGAACCCTCCTGGGTGTGGTCCTGGGTAATCTGGACTGGAGTGTCTCTGCTCAAGCAGGGGCTGGGCCAGAAGTACACAGAAGTACCTGCCAACCTCAACCAGACTGGGATTCTTTGATTCTGTGAGGTTGGCTACTAACAGTACTGCACAAAATAATGAAATATTCTGAAACTGTAGCATATTTATGATTGCTAGTGCTTGCTCTCATCTATTATATTATCTCTCATTTTTAAGTGTTACCCAGCACAAGAAGAACCTTCCATGTTTTCCCAATGAGGGATTCCGTGTGGGATCTTGAATTCAAAATTTTTCTCCTACATTGTGATACCAACTTGGCTCATTTGTTACAGTTCAGTTTAATTACATAAAAGTCTTGTCTTCTCTGTAGGCTGACAGCATGCTACAGTTTCATGAAGTCAGAATGGCACAGTGTGACTCAGATCCCTTTTTAGTTATAGCTAAAAGAATTCATCACGCTGTAGTCTCGCACTCTCTTTTATTACACACACTGAAAATCCAGAAAGTAGCTTTTATTTCTCCTTCAGAACCTAAAACAACTCTGGTACAATCCCTAGACTTTCTAATGTGGTTTTTTTTGTTGTTTCTTTGTTTTTGTTTTTTAACATTGTAATGGACTGGTTGTTTTTAAAGCTAAAATAAGCAGTAAAGAGTGAAAACTACAGGTTATGGCCATTTAACAAATGATTCAGATGAAAGTTCTCACCATTTGACTGAATACATCTCCCTTTTTTGAGTAACAGAACAGTTCTCTGCTGTGGAGAGAGAATGTTCACTAACTTAGGAAAATATTAATAGTGGAGGATCACACTAAATATCTGAATGAAGCCTACATGCATGGGGCATGGGATGTGCTTTGTTATCTGACATGAGTCAACCAGATACAGTGATTTGGGTAAATCTCAAATAAATTATTCAGAAACTTGAAACAATGCTTTTATTTATCAGCCTTGCCAGTACATTTTAAAGGAAAGCTTTTGTTGTTGGTAATATTTAAAGTCTTTGTGGAGGCTGTGGATTGAACTACCGACTGCTTCTTTCAAGTGAAATACATAATTGTGTTCATCTCACGCAATTAGGTTACAAACTTGGCTACAAAATTAGTGAAACCAAGTCCAAGTGAAAATGTGCTTGTTCAAGAAAACTGCCTATTGCCAAAACAGAGCCCTGTACTCATTTAAAATTTCTCTTGTTGGGCAAAAATAAACCGTGTCTTTAGATGTTATAATTTGCATGGAAAACCTTCTCCATTAGCTCTCAACTAGTGATCAGATTGATGATAAATCTAATGGAACAAATGTGAACAGCCGCATCCATAGCTTACTGATGTGAGTGTGGGACTACAAATCAAACCACCAGAACTTACAGGTTTCTTAATCCAATTGTGCTCCTTGTTTTGCTAAGTAGATCACTAGAAAAAAAAGTTAGCTTTAACTTCTTGAATTTCTGATATTCAGAACATATTTTTAGTGAAGACAGCTTACTTTGTGCAGTGATAATCTGCTGAGGTGTCATCTTCCACATTATTAGTGAACCAGCTTTAGATTCACTGGTCTCACAAAGAATATAAAATTTTTCAGGCAGCTAAAAGCTTCAAATCTTGCTCTGTTTCTGGCTTCAATGACTTGCTGGCTGCCCTTTGCAAATTTTGTATTGATATAAATTGCCTCTTCCCTGTCAGCTATTTATGAGATCACCTTATCAGATACCGACTCCAGCAGACTCCATGGATAGCAGTGAATTTAAGAGAACAAAGATCTCATTACAAACTCTCCCTCTACTTTCCCTCTATTAGGAATAATTTTCAGTCATAAATAAGGAACTTAAACATTTTATGCGGAGCTAAGTAGCTGGGTCTACTTATCTGCTGATAGTGGCTTTACTCTCATACTGTAAAATATACAAGAATTTATGAACTGTACGTAGCTCAGCCAGCTGAATTCAAAGACCAAGGGGATGCAGAAAAATTCAAAGTCTGTTGGTGATATGTTTCCCCAATACATATTCCTTTGGAGAGGAATAGATGACGGCATGGTAACTATAGCTAAGATGCTAGAAGAACAGTTTGGTAACTACTGTAAGAGTACTGGAAGAGTCAAGTCACAACCATCCTTAAAAGAAGTTCTCAGGTGCTCAAAACTTTAGCCAAATGGCTGCAACATTGCAGAGTATGTCACTAACGCCCATAGTGTGTGAGCACATATCCTCTAGTATATTGGAAGCTTTCTGTGGTGCAATAGCTCTAGCCAAATCTTTATAAGTTGCTTTAACAAGAATCAGCAAGTAAAGTTGCATCAAAGAGATCTAAAAGTTCTGCCCAGTGGGACTAAGTAAATCTTTTCCATAGGACATGGTATTCTTCTAAGCAGGAGAGTTGAACTCTCTGAGATGTAACTATACGACTAAATGGTGGGTATGAGTGAAGAAGCACTGATAGTAGGGGTGTAGATCCATGTAGAGCTATGCCAAATGAAATAGGCAGGAATGCATATGCCTCTACAGAAAAATATGCATGACCCAAGCCAAATGCACATTTTGTAATTTTCACAAAGAAAAGCAAGAAAGCAAACAAACAATAGGAAATCTCTTAGGTGAAAAAGCAAGTAAAAATATTTTCTTGTTTTGTTTTGTTTTGTTTAATTTATTTATTTAATTCCATTTTTGAAATACCTGGAATCTCTCAGTTAAAGACTACCTAGTGTTCATATCAACCTGCTCATCAAAACTGAGAGGATTTTATAGTTCAGCTGACTCTGTTCTTTTTCTGAGTAACAATGAAGTCTTTGAAGACTGAGAAAACAAATTCAGCAGGAAAAGCACTTTGATACTGTAGCTGTTCCTACTCCAAAATGACAGGTTTTGTTGGGAAGATATTATTCAAGATACTGCTCTAAATAGTAGAGGAGATTTTTCATTCTCCTGAAATATAATTGGAAGGAGAATTATGTGACAGAAGTACATTAAAAAAAACACAAACAACCTGTTACTCTTTGTGGGTATGGCTGGAAAATACAGAGATTTATGACTCAACGAGGAGTATTTTTGAGCTCACAGGGGGAGAAATGATAAAGCAGAAAATCTGTGACAATAACACTATTGTGAGTTTTTCTGATGCTGAAAATTTAATATGTGATTTTAAAAATACTATTGAATTTTTCATGATCTAGAAGAATGAAAATACTTATAAACACATAGTCTTAACCTGAATGCCTTCAATGCCTTTCCACCTTTCTCAGATTTCCTTCTGGAGGAATGACACCTCTTGATATAATGCTATCATACACACTTAATGGCAAAAACATTAGGATTACTTCTTTGCCTATTGGTTGTACTCATTTACATCAGTACAAAATCCAAATCAGTATAAGGTGATCCAAAATTCTGATGAAATAAGCTGGTGTAAGGCCCATGTGGAATGTAAACTAATTCAGAAAGTTACAGATACTTACATAGCTGTGGATCTCCTGGGAGATCTGGTGCCTCTTATCTTCTGATCACTAATTCAAGTTATTCTCTGGCACTACTTGTTCTGCTGGAATGACAATTAATCCCATTAAATATCCCAAAGCTGAAAGGCTTCTCAAATCATTTACAGCCATGAAAACTTCCATTTCTTCTGAGTTCTGTGTTCTGGGCTAAAATCAATACTAGATCTTCTGCTAAAACCTCTTCGAAATCATTTGAACAATTAAATTCTGAAATTCTTGTCCTTGTAATTGTTTAGCGTCTAGAGAACATCCCAGGATGCTACTTGTCTTAGAATAGTGAAGATTTTTCTTTCTGCTGTACTAGGTTTATTATCTCCTGGCTGTTTATTGATTATTTTTTCCTTGCTGAGCAAGAATTAGAACAAGAGAGTCCTAATGCTACCTTTTCAAAATTCAAGGAAAAGAAAAAATATTCAATGTACTGAAAAAAGCCTTTTCTGAAGGCAGAACCAGTGATAAGAACTGCTTAAATGAAAAGATTTCCATTATTTTGAAAGTAAGTGGATATTAAGCATTATTAGATGCTAGGAAAAGCTTCCTCTGGTATCCAAGATGGCTATGCAATTATCGACTTCTAAGTAGTAATTTAGCTAAAAATAGTTCAAAACATGTAACTGCCCTGCCACCTGGTATGTACTCCCAGAATTGAAGTTTGAGTACTTTATCAAAATGTCATCAATGTAATGTTTTCTCAAATCCGTATTCTGAGACAAAATAACAAGGGAACTGTGAACTTAAAAATATGTAAATTTTAAAGCTTTTGTTCTTAAGAGAAACATATCTTATATGATTATTTGTATCTGAATCCCTCTCTTTTGGTACATTTTTGAAGCAAGAATCATTTTCAGATCATTTAACCTAAACTGAAAACTCCAAATGTAAGATTTTCCTTAGCATATTATGAGCTGGGAGCAGCCAGTAGTTATAATTACTTGTACATGGAACAAATGAGTGAAAATTTATATAACCTTGCAGTAAGCTTGTAAATTTAGAAAGTAATGAATGACCTTTGAACACAGCTATGACAAAAAAGTACTTATCAAAGAAATATCCTGATAAACTGTGATATACCCTCATTTGCAGCTAGCAGACATTTTCTTAATAAATGTTAGCAGTTTGAATGTATCTACTTTGTCTTCTACGTATGTAAGAAATGAATCAATAAGACTCACAAATAGCAATTAAAATGCAATAACAATCCCACTCAAGATTTGTAAGCAGTACCAACAACTAAGATGATCATTATCACCTCTATTAATTTTTCCCTATAGTAGGATAGCTTTGCTAATTTACACCACAGATATTTCAGTGATTAACGCAAGCTTCCTCTTCACCATATCAGTAACCATGGGGGTGCACACCTGGTCCAGAATGATGTGGTTATTCAGCTCAGTGAAGAAATTTTAAGGTAGCATATTTTGCTTTGCTTATGTGATGAGTGAGGAATGAATTCCTTGTCAGGTATGAGTTTTCAGAGTCTAACTTTGCCAGGACATGACTAAGGTGACTCTTACATTGAAGTCCAAATATAAAGATGTGCCTGTTCTAGAATTATTATGCTGTGATAAGCATCCCACCAGTGATATGCAAACTCCACCAAAGAGAGGCATTAATCCTGTTTAAGCAGCCAAATATCTCCTTCTGTGCATGTACCCAACTTAGTACACTGCCAGAAGTGTACTAAGATTGCTGCTGATACTGTCATTAATGCTCTTACCTAAGCAAACTGCATTTAGAAAGTACTATGTAGGATGTTCTTTGTAGATAATTATAGTATTTATCAGTATCACACTGAAATCCAGTGTTTCAGAAAGCTTGTTTCAAAAAATATGACTTCTGACCCCACACAAATTGTAACGTGAGCTTACATCTTCAGTGTTTCAGTCTAGAAGGGGAGAATCATGTAATTACAGTGGGATAAATGAGATCAAATATACCAAATACTATCGATGAAAAAAAAGAAAGGATTTATTTTCTATAATTGGAATTATTTGTAAATATCTAGCTGCATTGTCAGGCAATGCCATTTTCTGTATTTTCTTACATTAAAGCAATCAAATGAAATCAAGCAATCAAATTCAGCAAATGGAAAATTAAGTCTTGCTGTGACACCCAGTGAGGTTAAAAAACTCTTGGACTGATAAAATCTTGGAGCTATTGGTAATAGGCAAATGGTTGGACTGGATGAACTTTTAGGTCTTTTCCAACCTTGGTGATTTTGTGATTCTATGATTCTATGAAATGTACCATATGATAGTTAAAGGCAGAATGTGAATTAACAGTTTTCTATGAATAGTGTATTTGTCAAAACTGGACTTTTCTTGTTTACAAATTGTTAGTCTATGATTTTTATATTTTATTACTCAGACTATTGGATAAAAGTTTTATACTGAAAATTTGGAATGAAGAATTTTGGGGTATCTAGGAATGTAGCATTCCATGTTGACATAAATATTTGAAATTCTGTTTCACTGGTGTTTGAATAGCCAAAAAATGTATGAAATCCTCTCTGTCCCTTAACTAAAAGACTTTTAAAAAAATACAATTTATTTATTTATTTATTTTCCATTTATCCAACAATATCCAATCTATTCTGTACTCTCCATTTTTCTTTTCATTTTTAATTGCTTCTCAACTAAGGAAACAAAAGGGTTGTGAGTCAGATTTATTAGCTATCCTGAATACTTTACATTCAATATTCTCTTGACCTAAGGAAGCTAAGCAATTAAAAATTTTTGCACATACATGGCTTCAGCCTTTTCTGTTTACGTTTCGCAGCTGCAAGGCTTGGCTCAGAGTTGACTTTTTAGTGTCAAGTTAAATGCATGGATTACCTTATACTTTAGCACCTCGAGAACTTGGTGATAATGCAGGGAGGAGGCAGTACACGGATTTCTGTGTAGGACAGTATTAGTTTTCTGCAAAACACTTGGAAAACTAGTACCTGTCTTCTTACTCAGCAGTCTCTCTTGGTAATACTGTATTTCTGTTGCTTATTATAGGAAAATGTTTTTTTTTAAAGAACCACATGCACCAAGTTGAATGGTCTTTGTTTTGAATCATGATGCATTTTTTCCACATATTTTACCGTAAATGAAAGACACGGTTTTGTATAACATGGTCTATCAGACCACAGCTATCACCAGTGTTAAATACAAGCATTGTAAGGGACTTGAACTGGCACTGAGGCAAATACAATTTATTATTAAGAGTTTTATATTGATGACTTGTAGCCTTATGTGAACAGCTCATCTATTATGTCAGTGGCTGGATTTAATGATCACTAAAATACCTTCAAGGTCTACAGTTTTTGCTGTCTGATCATGTCTCATACTTCATTTCTTCTAAGTGGTTATTTGAAGGTTTCCTTGTGAATTGTCCTATTCTCCAGTTTTCTCCCTTTGTTGCGATGAAGTTAATTTGGAGAAAGCATTATTTACTGCTGTAAATGGTTAGAAACCACAGAAATGCTTGTTATTAGCTGCAACACTGCTTTTTTGTTTGTTTTGTTTTGTTTTGTTTTGTTTTCTCCCCCCAATGCTAAGCACAATGCTCAGTAAAATAAGCCCGAATGCTTGTTACATTGTGGCTAAAATTATCTTCCTGTGTATCAGAGAACAACACCTTCTGAGAAATGATTCCTGAATTAACATATTCTGAAATATTCAAGACCAGCCTTATTATATCGTATTATATGGGCTGTGTGGGTATAGTCAAAGAAGCAAGAAGTCAAGGCTTTAGATTTATTAATAACTTATAGAATGTCCCACATTTTGAGTAGTTCTATAATGCTCTGTGTGAAAGAAATCCAGGAAGCCAGAAATACTCAGGAATATAAATGAGCTTGTAATAATTGTGGGCATGTGACAGGCAGAGCCTATGACTTGACGACTATCATATCCAGAATCAATTCTAAAATGCAGTAAGTGAGATATTCACTGCCATTTATGGCGTATTTTAATATCCCTGTTCTATTTTTAGTGTGGGTTTTCCATTCCTTACATTTGTGTCTGCCATTTCTATTTCATGTTTACTTGGCTGATGGCCAGATATTAAAGCACTTGAGCCCCTAGGGTGCAAATTTGATGGAATTTTTGGATGTGAGTTCAAAAGTGAAACCCAAATAACCGTCATCTACCCACATGAACGCCTGTTCATGTGCAAGTCAAAGTCTAGTATTATCAGTTACTCCAGAGCTTGGAGTTCTGCAGTACCAGAGCCACCTTAGCTCAACAATGTTTTGCCATGTATTTAACATTTCAGTTTGTTCAGGATTCACAATAGTAAGAATTTCAGTGACCAAATCCACCAAGTATTACTCTATTAAGAATGCTGAGAACAAGCCTTAAAAACACTCACTATACTGAATTCAGCAAAAAAACAAATAAAGTGTGCTTGGGGAAGAAATATTGAAGTGGCACTGTTATTGGTGTGATTCCTGCTGATGTGGATATTGAAAAAGGAAACTATCATTATCTGAACTGTGATGGAACATTATTGAAGTTCTGTTAAAAAGAGTGCCTCAGAATATATCCAAAATGCCTACAAAAATAGTTTCATAAATTATTCTCCAACGAAGAACAGGAAAGTTTTCCCTCTTCAGAAAGTACATATGCCCTGCAAATGAAAAACAGAATGTCACTTTTCTCTTCATGCTAGTCATTCAGGTTCATACCTGATGTTTTAATTCATATTTTAGTGATCTGGATGTGAGTTATGTCCCTCTGCTTCATACTGTAGAATCATAAATGATAGAGTAATTGATATCAAGAGCTTTTCTTGTCCATTAGCCTGTCCCTTTTTCCAGAAAGGGAGTGGTGAATAAAGGTTTGTATTTGTATTCTTAAATATCTTTGATGATGGAGATTCCACAACCACCTTATTCAGTACATCCAGAATCCTGCAGTTTTCAGCTTTCAAACTGACTCCACCGGATCCTCATCAGACTGTAGATGTACAGATGAAGGAAGGGCAAGAACTTGATGGGGGGGTTTATGAAAAGTGAGTTTTGAATTGCATCACTAGCAGTAGCCCTTTAAACTCCAAGAGATTTTCCAGTGTGGTTATCTGTGGAACATGACATTTTCATATTGGAACATTATCCAGTATGAAAAAGGGGCTCAGCATCTGAGACTTTACTAAAAATGTTAGGGCAAGAAAACTTTTGGTCTTATGGTTACATATGACTTAGAATATTTAGTTTTGTGTGAGATCACTACCTACCAGTGAAGTACCGGCCAAAATAATAAAAATGTTTTTAAATGTTATGGTAATTATGCTCTGATACAGACACAAGGAGATAATTTCCCATAGTACAGTAAATGTAGTACATCTACAACAAAACGAACTTATATTCTGTTTTGATATTTCTTGTAGAAGTGGATGAAAAAATTTAATTCAGTTTTTGATGTAGTTTTATTGTCAATCTCCTGCTTTGCATAATTGGGGTGACAGTTGAACTTTAGTTTAGCAGTAAAACCACTTTCGTAGCACACTTTATAAAACTGTATAATGAGTCTGGATCTTGTTCAACATCAATAATGGAAAAATAAACTAATAAAATTCCAGAGAACTGCAGGGTTTTGTTTTGTTTTGTTTTGTTTTTTAATGGAAAAAATGCATCTCATGGCTGTTCTGAAGTTCTGTTCAGAAACTGATAGAAGATATAGGATTTTTCTATAAGATTTTCCAACATTATTATTATTATTTTTAATAGTGGTAAGAAGAGACACAGGAAGACAAGTTTCTGGTAGGGTCCCACAGTATAAAACTCACCTTGTACTGCACTATGTTATAGGAAGCACTGGCATCTTTTTGAGACATGACTCATTGGAGCACATCTTTTTGTACAGCCCAGTGCCATGTAAACTAAGCAACCGTGTTGAAAATAATTCTTTAACCCTGTCAGATGTCAGACTGGAATTCACAGCCTTTTTTATGCTGTAGGGTTTTCCCGCACTAATGCTTTTCTTATCCGCATTGCTCACTCACCTGATCAGCAGAGATTTATCTGCATGGATTTCTTGTTTCATTGTTGCTACCCTGAATGGGACAAAGAAAGGAAAAAAGCTGCATTCCTCACTGGAGTCCTTTGAAAAATATCAGTGCATACCATGCTATTAATGCAGGTTTGTATTGAAGTGCTTTCTCTTTCTGACAGTTGATCAAATGCTCATCTAACAAAAATCACTGCCTCTCATATCTGCTCCTTTGATGTAATGCTCTTGGAATGTGATTTTGCTTGAGATGCATTCATATTTTTGGCTTTGCTTTTTCTTGATGAGTAAGTAGGCAGAAGACACTTGTTGGAAACAAAATAGACTGGTGAACGCAATCCAGACAAGATAATTAAAATGATAACTGCAAACAGAGGGAATGTCCAACAGGAATTAGATCTTCTTACTTCCTGAGCATAGTTGCATGCACAAGAGAGGAGACCAGAGTTATTTTAACATTAGTTGTACGTCTTACTACTTGTTTAACACCCTGTATACACTGCACAGCATCATTTCTTAGATATAAACATGGACAATATATTGATGAGAGAACACAGGCCTACTAAACACATCTTTTATCATTAACAACCACTATGCCATTTATTTCTTAGTTCAAACTGTAATTTTTCTAAGAAACTCCTACGTGATCACTGCTGAGGGAGGATAAGTCTTTACTGCACTCATGTTATATACTGAAGCATTCCTAAGTGATCAGAATGTCCACTCTGCCTCTCATTTTAGTGAGTGTAAGCAATTAACAATATTACCAAGATCTGTGGAATTTCAATGGTATAAAGCTTTTCCAGTAGGAGAATAATAATTTGTCTTCAAGAAGTAACAAGAGTCCCAGCTTCAGTGAGAATCAGCTTTCTTCATATTAGATCATTTCCGCATAAAATCTCGAGACACTGCTCTGATTCAAAAGTGCAAACTGAAAGTGAGTTCAAAAAAATATACTATTTTTCCATCTGTAAATAGGATTGAAAATGAAGGTACTCTGTATAAGACATAACAAAGGAATAACAAAATTTATAAAAGAATCCTTACCAATGGCCTTGTGATTTGCAATTTCTACATATATATGTATATATGTATTTATATGTATACGTTTGACATTTTTTCCTCTAAAATCTTTCTCTGGAATCTCCCATTCTGTAACAAAGCTCCTCCAAATAATCCAACGGTGTTAGTATTATTTATGATTCTTAAGTTAAATAGTAAACTTCGAAAATATAAGCATACTTAATTTGATGTCCCTGTTTATTTAGAAATTCCACAGTCAGACAGAATTGTATCTTTCAGTAGAAAACAGGACAGGAAGGTCCTGGGTTGCAGTCATATTAATACACATATATATGTCTCCTGTTCTTACATCAGCATTGCTGCTTAATAGATCTGTTCCTTCTCTGTTCAGCAGAGGCAATCATACATCTTATCCCTCCATTCTAAGAAGAATATTCTGGATTTTTCCCCATCACTTATCATATTCTTATCCATGCTTGTTTCCATGTGATTTCTTTCATCTTGAATGTGAGTGGCCAGAAACTTAAATAATTTTGCAAATATGATTTTTCTTGTACTTGGTATATGAATACGTAATGCATCCTGCAACTACATTTTCCTTTTAACATTCCCATCATGCTGGCAACTCGTAATCAACCTGACTTAATAGTATGTTCAGGTCTTTTTTACTCTTCTGTTATTTCTGGTGGATGAATGCACCATTTAGAAGATGAATTAGTGTGTTATCTGACATACCATTATTTAACCGTGACATCGCTACCTTCTCACTGTTGGCTGCTTTAGCAAACAAAACCAACTAATGTAACTGTTATGAAACTCTAAACTTCCTGATGTTCTCTATTATACCTTGTGAGTTTGCAAGGAGCCTGCCTTTAGAAATGTACCTATATAACATAGTAAATAATTTACAGAGCACAATTTCCTCTGAAGTTTGCTTAATATAACAGACATACAAAAAACTATGGTTCAGAGTAGGTCCAAATGGCATAAAAATGATGTCATTCAGAATACTTTTTTATGCTACAATTAATACAGTGTCTCTGATTTAATTTTCATTATACAGTCAGCAGAAAACTTTATCATCATTCTTGGTGAGCAGAGAAATGTAATGAAAAACTACTTCATTGAGAGGACTTCTTACTCAGCTGTACTTCACAGAGAATTGTCATCTCAAAATAATTCATGAGCTTGTTTTCCAAGTCTGCAAATTTCATTTGTTTTTATTTTCATGTTATTCATGTTTTCATTTTTTTATAGAAGTCCACAAAATAAGGAAGAGAGGTTATGTCACTGGTTTTGTTCTTTCTTTTCCTTCCAGAGGCTAAACTTCCCAAAATGTAGATAACTTCTCTGTCATTTCAGAATGTTTGAATCTCATCTCTTCAGAAACAAATTGAGCATAATTAAATTATCAAAGCTATCACCCAGATATGTCTGAACACACAGACACTGAATACACAGACTGTAGTATCTGTAATGTGTTGTCTCCCAGAAAAAAAAAAAAAAAAGATGTAATTTCTGAATTTTAGTATTCAGCTCAAAACATTTCTGTGTTATAGACATCCTGCCTCAGTAAGGAGAAGCAGCACTTGTGCTCAGAGCAATTTCACAAAGTCTTGTGCCTTTGGCTTGACAAATTCATCTCCTATGGATGAGAATTTTCATTCAATCCAGTTGATTATTTTCATACATAGAATCATGGAATCATTAAGGTAGAATAAGACCACCAAGTCCAACTACCAATCCATCTCCACCACGTCCAATAACCATGTTCCTCAGTGCCACATCTACACATTTCCTGAACTCCTTCAGGGACTGTGAAACATCTCTCTTTGGATAGGACAGAGTTTGTTTCATATGAGTGTTGGAAGCTCCCACTTGCAAGGTGGGAGCTTTGCTCAATACAGCCCCATTATCACCAAAAGTTTTGAGTAATTATTCTTATGAACAATTATTTTTTTCTTTAAATAATTCTCAAGGAAGTTAAAAAAAATATTACTTGCCATTTGCTATTTGTTATTCTCTGCTTAACATTTAGTTATTCATATTTATTAGTGTTTGCAGAGATGGGTTAGCACAGCACAAAAATCCAGAAAAAGCACCAGCTTTTAAAGATACAAAATAAGCACAGTTGCTTTTGCCTTTCCAGTGACACCAGAAAAAAGGTTTTGACTTCTTTTATATTGTTTTCTAAAATTATTTCAGTTGGAATATATAATATGTTATGCTCTGTCACAATTTCTGAGTGTTTTGATCTGGTTATCAGAAGGTTGTGAGCTTTTGCATTGAAGCACAGAGCCAGGAGGTTTTCTGATTAGCTTTCTTTATTTTCCAGCCTCAAGAGGGCTCCCAGCTTCCTTCCAGCATCCTTGGATGAGACAGAGACAGCAACCTGGCAGAGAGAGAGGATGATCATAACTGTATGGCTGCTCAAGAAGCATTGTTTTCCAATGTGAAAGGTCTAGTAGTGAACTGTTAAACTCTTCTCTGTCAGTATGATATTATGAAAATTCACACAGAAGAAAATGCTAATACTTAGTGCTGTTTTACTACTCAGAAAGAGATCTGAGAAATTTCTTAAAGTTTTTGTTCTTTTCTTGAGCAAAACATTACTAAAGTGGTGTATGGAAAATGCCACTTTAATAACTGAGTCATTTAGAACATGGATGTGATTGTTGATACGTTTGTATTTCTTTCATTAATCAGCAGATTCTTTACTTTTTCAGAGGCACAGAAAGAATGTAAGTCAGAGCATAAGAAACAATAAAGATGTAGTTACCACTACGTATGAAAATGCTGAGCTGAAGAGCTGCTCTGAACCAGGACAGAAAATGTTCCTGGTACACAGGAGATCAAAAGAACTCTCCTGCAGGTCTAAAAATGAATAGTTGCTCCATGGAGAGTAATTATCTTGGAGCAACCAGCTGAGACACAGGACCTTGTGGGACCAGAATAAGTTACAACTAGCTTCATTATCATCAGGAGATCAAAAGATTTTAGGATAGATGAGTATGCCAGCAGCTGCTTTAGGAAACACTGTCTCTTGTCACAATAGGTTAATGCTTTCATTTTAAGAAGGTTATGTATCTATATATGATCTGTACATGAATCATAAGAGGAAGAACCACAGGTACCCAAACAACCAGAACTGATGAGAAAGTGAAGTCATATGCAGTACTGCGACCCAGTTCTTAGTCAAGACAGCAGTAAACTGAAGCAAGTTTGGTCAGGGGGCTGGAGCACTTGTCCTGTGAGAATCTGGGCTTGTTCAGCCTGGAATCATGTATGTGGTCAAAACACCGGTTTACAGAAAAACTGTGGGATTCTCTGTACTTTGAGACATTTGGAGCTCAGCTGGAAAATTCTATGGTAATAGAATCTGCTTTGAGCAAGGGGATTGGACCAGCTGAAGGTCCTTACAACTCACATGACTATAGCCTGTGGGTTATTATAAAACAGGGTGTATCATCTATGAACCCTAGCTGTCTGTTGGACCCCCATGTAGCTATACTCTCACTCCCCCTTCTCAGCAGGACTGATGAGAGCAGTTGGAGAGGTAACCTGACCAAAATGACTGCTAAAACACAGACAAGGGAAAAAAAATTCTGTCAGCCTGGGAACTTGGCCTGGACACTCAGCCTAGGAACCAGAGGCATCCTTGAGGGGTGCAGCTAGTATAACTGCATTGCAGCAGCACATGGAGAACCAGAAACATTCTAAAGTCACCATCTGTAAGAGCAAGGTGAGAAACTGAGGAATAATTTGTCATCTGAGAAGGTCAAAAATAGTCTGAGAATGTGGTAATTTATGTCTGATAGTACTGGTAGCAGAAAAAATATAGTCTGAGGAATTATTATTATTATTATTATTATTATCATCATCATCATCATCATTTTGGTAAGTAAGAAACAGTCATCTATTGATTGTCTTTGGAGAAAAAAACAAGAAATTAGAAGCATCTATTGGCTATTTGAAATGGTGATATCATACGTCCTGTTATGTTTCTATGATATAAAGTTGGCCAGTTTTACTACCCAAATGGAATTTCTCTTTCTGATAAACTCTGCACATACTCATTTATCTCTAGTATTTCAAGCAGGTTGCATCTTTGCTGGAATGCTGAGTTGACTTCTAACTCTGAACTGACTGAGTTCAGGACTGACTTTTAAACTCTGCACTCTAAATCCTGTAACATACATCCACTTTAAAGTGAGAATCTGTCTGTTATTGTGTTGGTCCCACCCCTGGGCCCATGTCAGTATCTTTTGAGGTAATTTTTCTTAATTCAACCTTTTTTATATTGGTTTTCTCACCACTTATTTGTTTTCCCACCACTTACGGGACTGGTTTGATGTGCTGAGCACTGGTTACTTTATGAAGTACCTAAGTATGCAACCTGTTGTAAGTAAAGCCTTGATAAGAATAACATGTTATATTTGTCATAGTATTCATAAGTTTGGAATTCATGGTGTCCCTTTGTGTTGTAACAATGTCAGGAGGACAGAACTGAAAGGAAAACATTCTGGATTGAAATTACTTCAGAGTAGACAAAGCACTGATGTGTTACCAACATTGTTTTAGTCACAAATGCAAAGCACAGCACCATGCAGGCTGCTATGAAAGTGAACTTCATCACAGCTAGAGACAGTAAATTGTGAATTATAAGTTTGCATGGTAAGGGGTAGTTGCTGAAATACAACATCCACAGGGTCACAGGATCAAAAGATGCATGTCACTCTGACCTTTGACAATACTGTTATTCAGACAGTTCTACTTATTTACCTTTCAATACAGCTGATCTGCCACTAATGCACAATGGTAAGCTAACCTTAGGACTGACAAGCATAACAAAACTAATTCTGTTCTTCTCATGTGCTAAGCAGCAACTAAAATTAAATGAAAAGAGCCTGGGTATGATGAGGATAAATTACCTGGGAAAAAAACCCCTTAGAATTAAACTGATTTTCTCCACATCTTTGTATCGATTGGACTGCTGGAAGTGCTGGAAAGGTTAAAATTGCAGGACAGCAAATCCAATTAGTGAAATATGATACTTCTCTAAGCAACCAAACATGATTTGGCAGCTAACAGATTCCACTGGGCTTTATTTTCCTGCTTCCATCCTCTTTCCCAGCTTTAATGCCTAATCCTAAAATGTGCTGCTGAGTGCATTTTGCGATAATTCAGAAGACCTGCCTACCTGCAACTTTTGAATTCTTCATAAAATTATGTGTGTTGTTTATCAAAGTCAGTTTTCTCAGCTTTAAGGTACACTTCCCTAAACCCTCTTCTGTTGTTCTGCATCCCTGTCAGTTTAGTATTCACAGACGTGTGCCTATGCAGCTGGTAGCAGAGGACTTGTTCAAATGGAAAAAAAAAATAATAGTAAAAAAATAATAATAATAAAAAAAACCCAACCTGGCACTCAGTCAAGAGAACAGGTTTAAGTTGTTTATCTGGCAAGCAGATCACAAAATATGTGCCTCTGATAATATGTTAGACCTCTCCATGATATCTATAAACAACATACAAAACAACAAAAGTATATTTTTCAGGGGTATTTTTACTAGCTTGCCTGAGGAGAGTTGAACCAATATTTGAGGAAGAGGGAACTATACCTTGCAGAATAGAGTTAGATTCTTAATGAATGGAGGATGAGGAATTCTATCTTTATCTTTAGGTAATCAGTGTTTTTTATCAGTTCGTTTGCTAAGCAGCATTGCTAGGACAAGAACAATAACAGACATTAAGAGGTAGAGAACAGTATAATGAATTATCTCCATTAAAGGTAGATGAAATTAGCTATGGTTCTTATTCTACAGTCTAGGTGGAAGACAATCCCTAGGTTTCACTCTTCAGATGGGTAAAATCCAGCTGAAGTTTATTCAGAACTCGTTTATACTAATTTGTTCTCTAGATGGTGTTATTTTTTAAGCTTAAATTAGTTCTTCACTCTCTCTGACATTTATCACCCTGATGGTTTTATAAAGTGCAGTTTTTTTCTTCCAGGACTGAACAAGCCTTTTTAAAAATATATTTAACGTAAGCTCTCAATTCAGACCATTTCTAATAGCACTTCTCTGCTACAATTCCAGTTTGAATTCATTTCTCTTTAAGTGGATGAATGAAATTCAGTACAGTGTATATGAGGGCTCACTAATTCCTTGAACAATGGTAATGATTGCAAGATCAAAGCATGCTAATACTTAGAGACTTTTCAAGGTGCTTAATTTAAGAGGTTAAGCAGAAAAGTTACTATCTAATCATGGTAGGATAATTTCTTGGACAATGAAATGTCTTGGATGAAATTCTGCATGAAATTAAAAAAAGAGCCATTTTGACTCCAGCACTTTCTATATCAAAATATTTCAGTTGATGGATTGACACCAGCTTCAAAACCAACATTCAGAGTTTCTGCTGGAGCACTGTTAAGATTGAGTAAGGAAGAGGAAACTGAGAATTGGCAGATCAACGTTTTTTATTGTGTCAGAAAATGTTTCTGTATGAAACAATATTTTGCCACATATTATCATATTATGTGAACTAAAGAGAATCCCCACCCCACAGAACACTTGTGTCAGCTTAAGTAAGGAGTAAATGCAGCACACCAAATCCTTCTCTCCAGATAAATCTAGTTATGGATCTTAAAGATTTGGCAATCTATTCCACAATTCTTTTCAGGATTTACAGAAACTCACCATCAGAAAAAAGAAACTATTACTGGTCTGCCACTGGGAAAAAAAAAAAAAAGTTGCATAATCTTAAAAAAAAAAAAATAGACTGTAAATTATTTAATATGATGGAATTAAAGCCTAGGACCATTAAAAAAAAAAAAAAAAAAAAAAAAAGCATAACAAAATGAACAAAAAAAATTTACCATGCCAAGAAAATAGCAGTAGTTAAAATCTCTGAGAAATTCTCCAAAAGCAGAAACTAAATGGTGTATTCACCATGTTACATATGAAGTAGTTGCAATTACCTGCATCTATGTGCAAATAATAAAAAGAGAATAATGTTAAAATAAGATAGTCACAAAAATTCTTAAAAAAGCCCAACCGAGAAATTATTGCACATTATTAAAAAGTTGTCATCTCACTTCCTTACTATCACGTTGCTCAGCTTATGGGCCTAGAAGGTGATTTCAGCATTTCAGTTCTGGTTGGGAACTGTTATTAGGAGCAGCTGTTTGTCTACATATCTTCTCTGTAGTCAAATATGATCAACATATGTAAAATTTTGTTTACTTTTACCTTGACTTTTCTTCTAGTAATCATTTTGGTATTAATGGAAACTTGGGTCAAAGCTCTACAAGTAGAATAAGCCTAATTGCATGCAATTCTCACAATTTCCCACACCTATTGCTACACCATTACAGAATGCCATTATCCCAAATACCTTCCAGCAATTTTCCCTGTGCTCTTTCAGCGTTACTAATTCACGATTTTCAGTATGGCTTGTTACAGTAATATTGACAAGTGGCATATAACCACTCAATCAAGCATATCAAGTCCTTTAATTTGGTCTAATTCAGGCATCAATGAAAGGTGTGAAGCATTTACATTTGCTCTACTGAAACTAATGCCCATCACAAAGTAAATTGATTTTCACTTTTAATACAAATAAAAATTTGATCACATGAAAAAGTGTTCTCAAGCTTGCTAAACTGATAATGAATGAACAAGTAAAGCAATTGTTGAAAATGTAGGTCTCATATTTGTTTTCTCTAGTGTATAACTTCTCGCCTTTCAAAGTAATTTGCTAAAAGATGGAACACTTCAGTCACTTTTTGCATGTCTACTTTGTTTAATTTACCAGAAGTACCTTCTTATTTATTTATTTATTTATTTATTTTCTACTTTACTTCATACAGGCAAAGTAAATTCATCCTCTCTCTCTCTCTCTCTTTTTTTCTTTTTCCCCCTTGCTAGCTTTTGCTTTGGTAAATAGCCAAATAATATAAACTAAGTAGAAATAATATGGAGAAGAAATTCTGTCCCAAACATCCAATTTCCATTTTTTCAGTTATACATAGGTGGATTGCACAGAAATGAAGTTTTGGAAGACAAATATGACAGCATGATGATTATGTCTGTCTCTATAATTGATTTCTTTGGGGAAGCTGTGTTTTTCTAAATAATTTGGATTGCTTTTTCTTGTCTTTATACTGTAAGTGATATAAGTTCAATGATTATTATAACAGGAGAGAGAAAAAAATGTATAGTCTTGCTTTTTGTTAATGTTTTTCTTATCTAAAATTCTAAAAGTAATGCAATTAGAAAAGAGTTGATCAGTTAGTCCCAAATATCAGTCTTTACCATCATCAAATTCATCTTCTGGACATATCCTCTATGATTTGATCTATGTGTGAATATCTGCATTACTTCTAACAAGCTAAAGTGTAAAGCTGTTAATGCTATATGTTATTATGCTATAAAACAGATAACTGCAACAAAGAATCTGCAATGTGTCTCCAGAGCACTGCCCACTTCTGTAGAAACAAAACCATTAAGCTCATTTTATTTAATTAAGGTCACTCTTCCTATGATTTTCTCAGAAAATCTCTGCGAATGAATCAACATCTTGGCCTTCGTGGTTATTGACCATACTGTGCTATCCATTTGTAAGTGCAACTTCCTATTGATTTCTAGAAAAGTCATCTTAGGAACAGTGTGTGTTGCCTAACAAGAGGTAGGACCCGAAACAGATTCATCTGTCACTGAAAGTTTGGTATCTCTCTTACTTTATGTGATATGTATAAGATATAAAAATCTAGGAGAGATGCATCCAGATAAAGCTTGCTTGAATTAGATCTAATCCTGGTGCCTGTATAAACTGTATTTCTACTATTCAACCCCTTGACATCTGCAGATCTAGTTGGTTGTAGATGACAGTGTTTCTATCTAATTAATAGAAGTTACATGTATAAACCGCAATTGAATATGAATGTCTGTTCACAGACTGATTAAATTACATCTTCAGCTCAGCTATTTTTTTCTCTGTGAGTGAAACTGAGTAGTAGATAGCAATAGAAGAGGAAAAATGAAAATGTTGGACATAAGTCTCATGCTGTTTGACTGATGGGATCATCATATAGGGTTTTACAAGGAAGGATTCTTTTGGGACTCTAAATACAAATATCACAGTCTACATAAGCTGAAAAACAAATCCAGTAATAAAAACAACATGATTAGTGGTGCTTAGGAATTCTGGATTGAATGCTGTTTCAAACCATTCTTACAAGATATACTGGAGAATGATGTGGAAGGAAGGAAGAACAAATTGCCTATGGTGAAATCTCTTGAGCAAAGGGCTGGCAGGAAACTTCATATATTTTAGGCAAAACATAGATCTCTGAAAAAAAAATCTTCTCATGAGTCCAGAAACAGTAGTGTAAATTTACCACATCTACAGCAGTGATAGCTAGAGTGACATTATTCACAGAACCTGAAGCATTTCTATCAATGAGAAATACTCGCCAGCAACAATGAACATTTCCTTGCTCCACTGCTTTCTTAATTAACATGCCCTGAGCCATTTCCCTACTTCTCCTTCTATTCTGTAATACTTTTTGCTTCATTCTCTGTGCTTAAAATAAACACACAAACAAAAAAGCAATGGACTAATAATTTTGCTCCACTTCTGTTTAAAGCTAGTGACATCTTTCAGAGTTTTAGGATTCTAGAACAAGTCTCATCTAGAATGGTCAGTCTGAGGTTGTAAGAAAAGCAAACAAAGCAGTCCAAAATGTGCTTCCAATTGAGTTACCAAAGACAGATATTTAAAATACTGTTGATGTAAAAGGGAGGAGGTAATCTACTATTCACAGATGCCAATATTTAAATCTGAAAAGGTAATAAGCTGTCCCATGCCATCTGCTGACACAGTATTGATTTGCATTCCATGACAGAGATCATCACTGAAACAGGCATTGATGAAGGATATGAAGGGTTAACATATGAAAGATAGACATGGTTGAGAATTCTGAAGTAGCTTACAAGATTTTTCATGGAGGTTTGGTACTGAAATAGTGTCAAGAAGAAGTAGTGGATGTGCATGCTTACTGTTTCAGTATTCCGGGTTTCCTGGGCCTGTGACCTATGTGATGTGGGCTATAGTGGCTAATGTACATGAATTTCTTCCTAAACTAAGCTCTTTGGGAGATGGGCAAAGAGGATGTTAGTGCTTCACTTGAACTGCTCTATGAAGCCAGAGAAAGGCTAGAGTTGTTTCTTGGTCCATCAATTTAGATGAGCCTGATCTATGTGCCAGATGTTACAAAAGAGGGTGAAGGAGATACTGATTAGTTGGCTAACACTGAAAATGAAATGCATTTCTAAAACTGAAAGATCATCCCAATGACCTATAGTCAGTAGGGGAACACTTTGAAAGGGCCAATAATAGCAGAACAAGGGGAAATGGTTTTAAGTTGAAAGAGGGAAGATTTAGGTTGGATGTTAGGGGGAAGTTTTTTACTAGGAGAGTGGTAAGGTCCTGGAACAGGCTGCCCAGGGAGGTTGTGAGTACCTCGTTCTTGGAGGTGTTCAAGGCCAGGCTGGATGGGGCCCTGGGCAACCTGATCTAGTAAACATGGTAGTTTGGTGGCCCTGCCAGGGAGGGGAGTTGGAACTTCATGATCCTTGAGGTCCCTTGCAACCTGGGTCATTCTGTGATTCTGTCATTCTGTGACAGATGCTAAGGACCTTTGTTTTCTAACCAAATTCAACTGTCTTAATTTTGCACTTAAAGTAGAATATCATAGAATCTTTAAGGTTGGAAAAACCACTAAGTTCATTTCATCCAACCATGAAATGAGAGGCTAACAGGATGGTTTCAGTCCATCTGGGTTATGGGCCTAACATGCTTCCACTGTGCCACTCTGTTACAAGATATGATCTTTAGCTATATGGCAATTCTCCTTTTTATTTGAATAGATAGATTGAATAGCACTGCAGGCACTCTTAATGTGAGAAATCTGTGGCATTTGGCATGATCAGCAAAGGATAGGTGGCATGGGGTAAGATGAGTACCATGGTTCCAAGTACTGATGATTGCTCAGTCACACCCACTGCAATTGACCTTTCAGAATACCAACTAATTTGGGACCAAAAAGCAATATGTTTCCTTTAAAATTCTCTATGCCTAATTGTTATTATTACCCCAGATCGAATATTTCTCTCCCTCTGCAGCTGGAATTTTAATTGGCTGTTCTGTCCCTATAATAGCTGCTAAGAAGCTTTGCTCTTCCCCTAACTGCTCCCTTACTTAATCATAGAACCAAATGCAGTTACATTTTCATTATCCATGAATAATTTTTTATTTTTAAATCTCATTTCATTCAGCTTCTTAAGAAATTGGTGGAGCCTTAATGTGACTTAAAAGTACTGCTGGCTTTCTCAGATTAACAAGCATTGACATACTAGCTTGCTAAAGCTTTGTTTGTAGATGAAATCTAAATACTGTGAAGACATGCATATCAGCATTCATTCCTTGGCATGTTGAGATTTGTACAAGAAGGAAAAGAAAATGTTGCCCTGTATGTGCATGTTGTGATAGTGTAAGGAAAGTTGGACCTAAAATATAAGGAAGATGACCTATTATTTTGCCACAATAAGCAGTAAATGACTTTCAGAAACACGACCAGCACATTTCCTCTTGGATTCAGCATTATCCCCCTTGCTCAGAACCAAGTGGATTCTCCTCTTGGAAAGCCAGCAACATGCTCTTTCCAGGCATCTTTTGCTCAGATTCAAATTCTGGGACCTGTTCCAGGGATTCATGGTGCTATCTGGAGGCTGGCCAGCACACACATTGTGCTGCACATTTCCTTATCTGAAGAGGCAGCTAGCAAATGTTGTTCTAAGAACTCCTTTTTTTCTCCGTTCATTTGATTTTTTAAGTTGCAGTGTTCCTGAGCCTCTACAACTGATTGGAAGGTATGAAAAAGGACTGCAAAGAATCCAAAGAGCAATCTGTGTCCTAAATATTGACTTTGGTTGCTAATAGGAGTACTTAGATACAGGAGTAAGTGCTCTTACTGGTTGCCAAAAGACGGGATTAGTACATTTACTAGTAAGATAGGGATGACAGTCTGCTTCACAGAGAGAATATGACTGGACTCCTCTTCAGTGTGCTGGCCCTCTAGGAAAGAAAACAATCAAGGCTAATAAATGAAAAGGATTGTTGATATCAATATTTGGTTGCTGTTTACAACTCTCCTTATTTACATAAACAGTGAGACCCTGCCTGTAGCTGTGATCCTTGATTGGAAGTAGCAGATAAATATAGTGATATTTTCATAATGGTACAACTTTATGGCTGTACCAGTGGCTCTGAGGATAAACTGTCGAAATGAAAACACAATTTTAATAGATGATGTTAAAAACCTGATGTAATTTCTCTTTATTGTCTCTGTCCTTCTACATTTTGATACTTCATAATTTTCTCTTCCATCATTAATTTTATGCAGCCTCTCCTGGTTTTAGAGAAGACTAAAGCTCCATGGCTCAAATGTGACAGGTGATTTTGACTGCTGTATTATTTTTTTATCTTATGAAAGCTTACAAATCAATAACAGTCCTCAGAAACTAGTAAATATTTTTACATGAAATAAAAGTCTTTTGATCATCTAATATTTAAACATATAAATCTGAACATTTTCAAAATCTCTAGTCATTTTTGAGAAAATCGTATCTGTCTTCTGACTCCATTGTGTTTCCTTTTTCTTTGCCTATTACACCCATCCATTCTCTTCTCCTACTTTCTGTCATACAAGATTTAGTCTGTCACGGTTTTAATGAAAATCTACCTACGTCTATGACAGGGGGGGAACGGGCCCCGCAGGGGCCCTAGGCCGAAAGGAAAAGTTAATTAGGAAAAGAAAACAGCGGCAACGATCTAAGGAGGCACACTTATTTACTAAATATTATATCAAAATACAGGATAACACAATATAACATAATATAATTGAAATTAAGCTAACTAATCAAGCAAAATAGGAGAGAGAATGAGTCCCGAAACCGAGAGGCCTACTACAAACTCTAGGCGAAACGGCTGAAGGCTCCCACACACTCCCCTGAACGCCAGAACTCGAAAGTCGTCACTCTAGCCTGCGAGAGAGATAAATAGTGTCCAGGTCCCATGACCCATCTCTGACCATGATGTTCTCTGGGAGATGTAGTCTTCTTCTGTAAGTTGCAGATTCAGTAAAATTATTCATGCTTTATATGATGTTATGATGTGGAATACTGATAGCAAAATTACAAAATTATTAAACCATGACAGCCCTACTTGTTACATGTGTTATTAATACACTGTATTTAGTTACATAGGAAGTAGGGAAGCCTACAGTACTGCATATTCTGCATTGTTTGTGAGATAAAGCATAGAGTAATAGAGATATGCAGAGCAAACTAGCAATGCCCCTGCACTTGAAAATAATTCTTCTGCAGACTTCTAAGGTCAGCTGTTTGCTTGGGCTGAAGGGCACTTTGGTTGTCTTTAGAAGGTGCACCTATAATCCCAGTAGTCAAACAAGAAGATCAGATCTTGTTTTCTGTTCAGCAAAGCCATCCAAAGTGAAAATGGATCTTTTCTCCTTCTTTCTCAGACTGTCTCATGTAAATTCTCAAAAGCATGTCTACCGGTGAAAACAAGATATCAGTAAAAAATGAAGTAAGCACCAATACAGATCAAATATCCTGAGAATCAAACATGAATGTCAGAATGCCATACTTTGTTTTCATTGAGAATCCTACTCACCTGTGCATATGAGAGACACAGGTACCTTTGCAGATCTTGGCCCATGTCATTGGAGCAATGTAAGTGAGACATTCTTGGATAAAACATTTTATCCAAGATCTTCTGAAATTTCAGTTATACAAAATAAAATGGGAATGTTGGGAGTAACTACAGTATTAGCCTTCAAGAAACAGCAAAAGTATGCCTGAAAGACAGGCTAAGATACTACTAATGTTAATGGTTTGTTAATCATCATGCTAAATGGGATATCAATATTGTATTTTGATATAAACTATGAGTTTACCGGAAGGAAAAGCAGATTAGAGAAAAAAAAATAGTTGACAAAGTCTATATAAAACTAATTCTGGCCACTGAGCACACAGGAAGGATTATCTGTCTGGATAGTGAAGAATTAACTGTACTGTTCTGTGAAAACAGAAATTTGTTGGGATATGATTGGGTAAACGGAAGTTAAAATCTTTTTACACATGAATGGATAAAATCCTTATTTGAATGCAAACATATTTATCCTATGCAAGCAATGCATAGGGATATGATTTTGTTTCCCCTGAATACATAAATGACAGATTACTTTCAAGAAATATCCTACATAAAGAATAAATGAACTTAAAGGTGTAAAAAAGGAACCAGGCAATATATGAAAACTTCCAGTGAACAGATTCTGATTGAAACCAAAATCTGATAATTTAATACTTTAGCAGTTATACCAGTTGTAATTATATCCTTTAAAGGGTATGAAGGTGGAGTGAAGGGAGGAGGGGAATAAGGGGCAGCTGAGAAAGAAGAGCTCTGAATGGTTATCATATCATCTAACAACACTGGGTAGGGATCTCTTCCAGGCTGATTTTCAGTGAGATGTAACTCACCTGTGTCTCCTCTATGTCTACAGAAATCAGAAGGAATTCTACCTAAGGAGGAATTTTATACATCTTAAGTGGAGAAAATATTAAATTACTGTAAAGCATTGATTAGACTTCAGTTTTGAGGAGGTTTTGAGGATGAGCAGAAGCTCTGACTGTTCCTAGCCTTCCAGAAAGATAGTGCAAAAAGTCTGCTAGCAGAACTGATTCGAGGCAACTCCACTGGTGTGCAGAGACCAGCTCCTCACCACATGACAAGGTCTTTATTTAAGGAAAATCTAAGAGCCCTTCTACAGGCACAGTTTACAAGCAGAAATTCACAAAAATGGGAAAAAAAGGCTTAATGAGGAGATACAGGAAAACATGTTTTTCTTCTTCTTACTTTAAATGTTTGAAGTTTCCAATAAGGTTTTCAAAAACAACGACGTGACAACATACAGGAAACAGATGACAAGCTGTGATTTCTCTGGTGATGCACTGAATAAATTGGTCAGAAAGCAGGTTTTTGAAGGAAACGCCTTTTCAGTCTTTGGTGCAGCCAAAGCAATTGGGAGGCTTAGGAACTAAAGCTTCAATTGAGACCTCAAACTTATATCTGTGTAAGTTTAAGTATGAATTTAACAGTTTATTCAAACTATATACACTGATATTGCATCTTCAGGTGTAAAATAGAAAAATGAAGAGACTTTTCTCCAGGTACTGAAGCTGGGCTCAGAGGGATAACGTGATTCACCACAGCTCCAAATACCTGTTGCAGACCTTGCTCACCCCCTGTCTCCATCTGCTCCATGGAATTTGTCATAATAAAAAGCAATTTCACTGAGGAACAGTATAGTTGTTTCATGCATGTCTAGGGCTCAGTTCAGTGAAAATCTTCTCTTAGGGATATAGCAACATTCTCAAAGGGAAGGAAATGTTAGAAAGAAGTTTAAATGATGAAAAAATAACATATCCTCTACTATATTTGTGTAAGGACAAAATATGTCCATAACACTGTATCAGCAGTGTAATTTGCCCATGCTTACCACATTGGGTTACATTTTGGTTTAACACTGGATAAAAAAGAGCACTGATAATTGCATTAAATGCTACTTGAAAAGAATGTTATTGAATGTATCACCTCTCAGGTTTTCCAGGGCACAGGGGAGCCAGTGAAACAACTGAAGCTCCTTGGGTTTTACTGTTTCATGAGTGTTTCCCATAAATCTTAGAGCCCTCCAAGCCAGGGCTTTGGACATGCTGCAGAACTATGTTGATAACATGCAGTTGACAAATAAAAAATGTAATGCTAATGAAATTTAAAATATGTAAATATGATTGTTCAACTGAACTCATGAGAGATCGGGGCAAAAATGCAGATCTTATTTATCAGCAGTTTTTATTCCACCAATTAAGCCTGATTACAGATCTTCTTCAATAAAAATAGTAAATAATAAATAAACTGTCCAGTGATGCTAAAAGTTTATTTTTGAATTAAAGGGTGAAATACACCTCTCCCACCATTTTCTTCAGAGTAGAATAATAGAAAACATTATTTTTCTCTGCTAGCAGTATTTTTTCTATTTTGGCATAGATGGAATGCACTGATATAATACACTTCTTTCTTTTACAAAGTGACATGAAATTATTGGTTACAAAACTGAAAATTTAATTACTGAAATGTTGACATTTCAAAGCTCTTTGTTTCAAAAGATTTGAAATTAACATAATTTACTGTGATTTTTTTTTTCTGGGATTTTATTGAAAAAAGGATAAAAAATTTCAAAACCTGAAATCATGTTCTATTGCAGATCCAGCTCTTGATAAATATAAAACTACATGAATATATATGTCTTAGAATTTTAAAATGAATTTCAGAAAAGAATAAGCAATAGCACAATTTTTAGTGAGATTTTGCAGTATTTCATGGATAGCTATTGTAGCTTAAAGTGAAATTTTATTTCACCTTAGTGAAAGTGAAATAAAGTTCTGTGTAGCTTACAAAAGAAATTTACAATTGCATGGTTAATCAAAAGCACTTTTTAAGAATTGCAAACAGATTCACATATCTCTGCAAAAACAAACAAAAATGTAAAAATATTTACTTTTTTTTTTTTTTTTTTTTTTTCCTCCCTGGATATAGGAATTGAAAGTGCAGGTGAAAGTCCCAGTAGGAGAGAATCAGTGCAAGCACATTGAATGCATTGGGTATATGGTCTGTTCTCACTGTGAGTGACACTGCTTCTTGCTTCTAAGATCACAAGGTCTTGTGAGATCCTATTAGAAACATACAAAGATCCAGTGGTTTACCTTACACTGATTTACTGAATGTTCAAAATCCCTCTGGGCCATTCTGTGGACAACTTTGGCTCAACTTGCAGAATATGCTTCTGCTAGGTAAAATTTGTCATTGAAAAGCATTCCCAATATTTCTTTGCAATTTCTTTGGAGAGAAGCGAGGCAAAGCAAATCCTGAGAAATTGTGTTTTATTTTTTCCTCCTATAAGCAAAAGAATCTCCAAAGTGCAAGTATTCCTTTGAAGTTCCTGTTCTTTTGCTTTTTATTTTTTTGGGTGAATTATCTTTCCCATTGAAAATTAAAGCTGCATTAGCTGCATTAGCTTTCATAACAGCAGCAGGTGGGTGGTAAAACAGCCCGTTTACTTTCTGCTGGAAGAATTTGTCCACATATGTGAATAGGCATTCGAGAAAGAATGTTATAAACACTTTCTGGTACAGAGAGAAGATCTATTAGGCAACCCATTTGGACTCTCAGGTTGTTTTAACGCATCCAGAAAAAAAAGTCAAATGTAAATAATGACAGTTATAGATGCCTGACATGGAGCCTTCATGTATATTGAGATAAATAGCTGTTCTCTGCAGCTGGCACCAGATACTATTTTTAATTTCCAAAATAGTCAGTACCTTGTTGCTTTTTGGAAATGGTCTCTGTTTTCTTCTAAGTACACAAAAGTCCTCAGACATTTCTTGAGAGAATGCTGATCAGCTTGGAGCATGCTAAGATCTATATGGAGAATGTGGCATAAATATATATGCTCTAGAGAGGCTGAGCATATTCCATGGCATTGCTCATCTTACCCAAAGTGACTTAGATTGAGAGTCTTATCTGAAATGAGGAAATTGATTTTAGCATAGGTTAAAAGTTTTGATAACTGAACAAGCCCTTATTCAGAGTGGGTGGTTAGCTTGTAGAGGTGAAATGTAATTCCTGTGTAAGCTATGATTTCTGAAACCAACTTCAGAGTTAATAAGAAGGAAGCACCTGTTCATTTAAGAAAACCTCAATTATACTTCTGTTTTTCACAGAAATCAAACAAACAACTTTGTTCTAGACATTATGTCAGTGTGAAGATTTTCAGTTCTGCAAGCAAACAGTAAAAATTGACTGAAAACAAGAAAATTTTGCCTACCACTTCTGTGAAATGTGACATCTTGCCCTTCAGTATGTGAAAATTGTGAATTCTTTAGGTTGTACAACGGTTTGCCATCGATTCACTCAAGCACTTTCTTCTGTTGTGGCTGACATAAGCTCCAACCATCTGTAAAGCAAATAGCTGAAGGTCAGATGCTAAAACATTTATCATAATTAAAATCTCCACACTCTTGTTCTTTTCTTTTTGAAATGTAACCTGTGTTCCTAGATTATTTGTTGTTTCTGTTGTTGTTGTTTTCTCTTTCATTATCTGTTAGCTGAAGTCATTATCTGTAATTTAAGAGCAATTAATTTTTATTAAAGCATAATTACGGAAATCATTTTCTTCCTTCTAATGCAATCTTTGTTAAACTAAACTCAATAAAGAAATCCATACTAAATAAACAAACTAATGAAGAATAATATTTGTTTTACCAAAACAATAGCATCCAAAGTCAAGAACACTGGTATTTGCTGCCACTACAAGGTTGGATACCTTCACCCCTGCTGATAAAGAGAATAATCTCTCTCTCTATTTGCTTTCTTTCTTAAAAAAATAATAAAATCCCTTCTTTGATCTTGGAATGCCTCCCTGCTGAGCTGGAATCGATCTTCAAGAAGCACAATTTTTAACTCTTTGCAACCTTGAATCTGTATATGTTCCAAGAAAGGGATCAGACAGGCTGCTTATTGAATTTGAGCAGATATCTCTAGGCAGATTTAGCTTGGAGATTATGTTTTTAGGATCAAAGTAACCTAAAACAAAATCTTAGCTTCACCCTTCACACTTTTTTTGCATTTCTTACGTTATTATACTATCACTACTCTCTGTCTTCAAAATGGTAACATACTACTATAAAAGCAGCCACTGAATCCAGTTCCTTCAACTGTAGTTGACCAAATCATAGAAAATCCTTCACAGATTTAACAACCTGTATTCTGAAACTACTTACAATGCCCTCAAGAGTCACATTAGAATCAAACTCTTCTGGTAGTCAAAATTTCCTTTGAATTTCTGGCCTGCACTTAATCATAGCCAGTTGCTTTTGTGCCAAGTGGAATCTTTCACTTAGGTAGATCTCTTCTTCCTGTATTGTTTTCCTTTGCTGAGCCTTCATCGTCAAACTTTTCTCATCATGGTTAAACTGTGCCATGACAGACAGAAGTAGTGTTATCAGTTTGAGAAGGATATTGAACTAGGTAACCTCCAGAGGTTCATTTCCAAGGCATGTTTCTGTGATATTTGAATAGGAAAAAAGACTGAATTTGTATCAGTTTTGGAAACATATTAATTTATTTCTCACCTGCTAAATCTAAATGAAAGTCTGCATCTACACTGGGAAAAAAATATTTTACTTTCAGATATCATATACGAACTGTATAAATCCTTTACTTGCACTCTTGCTAGTTACTCTGTGGTACAGAAGCTGTCAGCTGTACTACATTAAATAAAGATACTCCTTTGAACACCTATGAAAACAAAAGTATTGTCTTGATTTTAAATGTTCCATGAAAATTATCTCAAACCTATAATTCTTGGCCAAAAGAGAAAAGATGGTAAGTAGGTATTTTATTTTGAGATTTTAGTATGGTTCAGCAATTTCTGGTTTAAGACCAGCATCTCTTATCAGTCTCTTATTGAGGTAATTTCCTTGGAAAAAAATTTAAACTATGTAAACACTCCTATGCCTGTATAAAGATTGGAGAAAAGTATGACACAGCTGAGCCAAGTGTTCCAGATGAAACGTAAAGGTTAGCAGATTCCTGCACTAACAAATACAACTTGTAGCACATGCCTGCTAGCAAAACTTGCCTTTAGAAATCTGGATGGAAAATGAAAACGTCTTGCCAAAGTAATTTGGCATTTTGCGTCATTTAAACAACTAGGATGCTCTGTACCACACAGAAAATTTTAGTTCTTACATCTTTGTTTCCCAAAGGAAAAAGGAAATTATTCCCCAGACCTTTCTATTTCAGGATTTTTTTTTAATAAGTCTCTGAAGATTATAAATACATTATTAGCAAATGTCAAACTCATGATTAGAGGTGTTTTTGTTTGTTTGTTTGTGAGTCTATAGGGTAATTTAAGAAACAGTTTGAAATTTTACTGGGAGAAGATAAGTAATTGATTTTAGGTACCAGTATATTTTAAGTAGCATGCAACAGGATGGAAAGATTTGGATGGTGGAGTTATTTTCATTTTTGTCAAGAAAATACAGATTTTTTAATACTGTAGGTGGAATCCCAACTGCTGACTCCTACCAAGACCACTGAGCAAGGGTTGTGGCTTCATTCACATATTGTTTTGAAAGTATACGGATATGATTAAAGTTGTCATTAATTCTGTAGATCTACCACAGTGTAAAGTTTCCCTTGACCTTTTCACCTACTATTCGTGCTCATTTCTATTTTTCCTGCAGTTGTCCATTTGTCATTCACATTATTGTCTTTGATTTCCCTCTTTTTTTTTTTTTTTTCCTTTTCTTTCTTTTTATGAGTATCTTTTTATATGGCTAACAGTAGTCTGGGAAAAGTGACAAAGCAACAGCAATTATTGAAACATCAAAGCATATTCCATGCTTCTCATGCTTCTCCAATATACATTCAGCAAAGTCTTTGTCATGCACTTCTCCTCTTTTATATATAGGTTCCTTTGAATCCTTTGTTATCATTTAACATGCCTGCAGAATACCTTCTTATCCAAGTAACTGTTTTCATCCAAATGTAATTTGCTTTCCATCTTGCACATGCTTTCGTAAGAACACTATAGCTGAATTTTGTTCCTCTGACAATATGCTTAAATTCTGTGGGATCACTATTGTGAACTGTTTGCTTTTTAATAGATCTCTGTATTTTTGTTTATATTGGTGTTAAGTATGTTTGTGTAATTAATGTAAATCTTGCATAAGATTAAGAAGTTTTACTTAGTGCTATGAATGAAAACCATAAGATTTGAAAGGAAACAAAAACAATACTTAAGTAGTATTCTTGGAACAATAATAAACCTTCCAAGGATGGAAAGATCACATGGTTGAAATTAAATATATACTTTGCTCTTTGCAAACCCAGACCTGAAATGACATAATTGACCTGAATGAGAATAATAAAACAAATACTATAAGAACACTACACGTACATCGCATTTTGATGGTATATTAAATAGCAATTATATAGTTCTGAGTATTATTCATAATAATACTTCAGGTATCTGAAATTAAGACTGTGTATGAAGACATACTTACATTCTTCTGTATTAAAAAGCTGTGTTTGCCTAGACAAATGCATTCATCATTCCTCATGCTTTTGTCAAGTGGATAGCTAGTTTGGAGAACTGAAAGCTCCCACTCATTTCTATCAGTTAAACAAATGATAAATGTTAAGTTTTGTTTCTCTGGGCCTTGCTGAGATTGTATTGTTTCTCCCCGAAGACATTCTTTAACTTACCTTTGAAAAGCACAGTGAAAGGAGTTTCAAGCATCTCTCAGGACTGTCAGTGTTGCTGCAATAAATACAATAAACAACATCACTATTGTTTGCAAAGGAAACAGAGATCCAGCAGCATGCAGGTTTAAACAGGCTCTTGTTATCAAATGCAAATCAACTTCGGCTATGGTAATCTTTTTTAAATAGTAAACAACAGGAGGCAAAAAGACTCATGTAGAGCCCTATAAAAGGAAGATTTCTGGGTGATTTTATCTATTGCTTTGTGTGTCTAATAACTTCAGAAATAGTGTGAGACCACATCGTAATTTCAGTTTGTGTGTGTAGCTTCCTTGCATCAGTAGGAGGTACCCAATCTAGGGACATAATATGTCTCTGTGGAGTAAATCCTGGTGGTCCTGCATCCTGCATATAGCTGGAATGTTGCCATTAGCCTCCAGGGGAATAAGGCACTCACGTGAAAACAGAAGCAAAACATTCCAGACTGCTCTATATGCATTTTACGTATTCTATGTTTCTTCAGGTGACAGATACTAAGTTCTGAAAGATAAAATTGTCAACATAAGCCTCTCTGGTGATTTTGTTATTTTTGTTTGTGTTAAATCACCACTAAGTTCTAATTTACTCACCATTTAAAAAAAGAACATGTCATTCTTTGATCCTGCAGTGTCTGGAGCATAGACACACTTCCTCCATAGACTCCTCCAGAGGTGGCTGTTCTGTCCCAGCAGGGTGTCTGCAATTGGCAGGTTGATCTGCACTTCAGGGATGACTAGTGACAGAAGAACGTGGGTGGTGAGCTTAGTTTAACAGTAAAATAGTTACCTGGATGGAGCAAAAGAATTCTAAAATCCATTTACTTCAGTAAGTAACTGTGGAGAGTATGGATCAGATATATATATGTTAATGCAATTTATTTGCTTTCATTATAGATTCTTTGGGTCTACACAAATGCTAGTCACAGTGAGCATCTTCTTCCAGGAGGTACTAATTTAATGTCACTTCCTGGCTGCAGGTCAGTGCAATTTATCACTAGATTGTATGTGATGTGAAAAGTCCTGTGCAAAGTGAATGTGCTTGTAAGAAATGGCTTAACAAAAGAGTTCACAGCGCCTGACCACTTATTAGTAGATTTAACATCATTACCTCTTCTAAGCAGTAAAAGCATTTTAAACCTTATTCATAAATGAAGAATTAAGAGACAGAAAAAGCAAATGTTTTGAGCATAGGCAGTAATCTTCAGCAGAAGACTGGAACCCCAACATTCCAAGGCCAGTTACTGTGCCAGTAAACTTTACTTGCAAGTGTAGTAGTTGTTCCTAGAATTAGGAAAATCTCATGGACTTAGCTTTTTTTAAGAAAGCACTGCTATGCTAGAAAATGTGTGGTATAACTTTGTTGTTGAACAAACACAGTCTTTTCTTGGATGGGCCACTCACTGGATAAGGAATTGGCTGGCTAGTTGCATTTGTAGAGCTGTGGTCAATGGCTCAGAGTCCAAGTGGAGACTGGTGATGAGCGGCATTCTTCAGGGGTACTTGGTGGGACCAGCACTATTTAATATCTACTCTATTTAATATTGACTCTATTTAATATCTTTGGAAGCAACATGGACAGTAGGATTGAATGAACCCTCAGCAAGTATACAGATGACACCAAGCTGAGTCGTGCAGTTGATACACTAGAGGGAAGGGATGCTATCCAGAGGGACCTGGGCAGGCTTTAGAGGTGTGCCCATGCCAACCTCATGAAGTTCAAGGACGAGTGCAAGGTCCTGCACCTCAACTGGGGCAATCCCTAGCACAGGTGCAGGCTGAGTAGAAAATGGCTTGTGAGTAGCTAGAGAAGGACCTGGGGGGCATCAGTTGATGAAAGATTCAATGTAAACCATCAAAGTGTGCTTGCTGCTGAGAAGGCCAACTGTATCCTGGTTTGCATCAAGAGAAGTATGACCAGCAGGTGGAGGGAGGTGATTCTGCCCATCTAACCTGTTCTCATGAAACCCCGCCTGGAGTACTGTTTCTAGTTCTGAGGCCTTCAACACAAGAAGGACATGAAACTGTTGGAGCAAGTCCAGAGGAAGGACACAAAGATGATCAGAGGGCTGGAGAACCTCCACTATGGGGACAGGCTGAGAGAGTTGGAAATCTTCATCCTGCAGAATGGAAAGCTCCAGGGGGACTTAATAGCAGCCTTCCAGTACCTGGGGTCCTACAGGAAAGCTGAGGAGGGACATTTTCTAAGGGCATGTAGCAACAGGACAAGGGTTGAGGGCTTTAAACTGGAAGAAGGTATTATAAGGAAATTCTTTACTGTGAATGTGATAAGACACTGGAAAAGGTTTCCCAGAGAGGATCTGGATTCTCCCACCATGGAGGTGTTCATGGCCAGGCTGGATTGGTCTTGAGCAACCTTTTCTAGAGGGAGGTGTCCCTGTCTAAAGTAGGAGGGTTGGAACTAGGTGACCATAAAGGTCTCTTCTGACCCAAACCATTCCAAGATTCTACAATTCTCTGTGCACAGGCTTAAACTTGACTTCATTGCAGCTATTTTTCTCTTTTCTCTCTGTTCTCTGCTTATATACAGAGACTCTCTTAGCTTATTTTCCACTTTGCCTAGTCTCTGCTCCAAATTCACCCTATTTTTCATTATTAATTTTGCTTTCCATCATCCTGTCTGTTACCATAGGTGAAATGGATGAATACATAAAATAAAAGCTCCATAGCATTCAATTTGGAACCAATAACATATTGGTGACATTAGAGTGATTACAGACAAAATGAAGATGTCTGTCCTTAGCTGTAATTCATTATTCTCCCAGGCATTTGGTGCAAGATATTAAACGTGATCATTTCAATGAATCAACCTGTTTCCCTTTTGCGTGTGGTAAATCATTCCCAGAATAAGAAAGAAGGACTAATGTCAGTCACTAATCAGCTATCTGTTCATTGATGTGAATTAGTATAATAAATCTGAAAACGACCAATCACTAAGTTTGAGATGAACGTCAATAACATTGCTAAGTGTGAAACAAGCAGCAAAAATCAGTACATAAGTGTATTTAACAATATAAACACGTGTTCTAACATTTTCGCCTATTACACATCATATGTTTTATCACATTGCAAGTTGATCCCAGCAGATAGCTGAACACCACAGAGGTACTCACTCTCTTATTTTCTCACCCTCTCACTTCCAGTTGAGGAAGAGAAAACGGAGACTAAAAGCAAAATAAGCTTTTGAGACAAGAAAGAAATGCTTGGACAAAGAGAGAAAGAAAACAAAACAACAGATGCAAGATCACTTGCTCACCACCTCTCAATGCCCAGCCAGTTCCTAAGCAAGTGAAGGCTAACCCCTAAGCCACCCACCTCTTCTCTTCCTGTGGCATTATGTTATTATGGCCTGTAACATCTCTGATTATTTTGAGTCATCTGCCTTGTTGTCTACTCTCCCAGCCTCTTGTGCACTCTTGAATCTATTCAATGGGAAGGAAGAGGGGTGGAAAAACAGTGGCACTGTGCAAAGAATGTTTGGCCAGAGTTAAGACATTCAGTGTTTTGTTCCATAGCACCATATGAGCTAATATGAAGAAAATTAATTCCATTCCAGCCAAATTTAACACATTATGCTGATGATAAACTGTGTATTTCCTTTTTAACAGAGGTATAGCAATAGTGGTTCACTAACATATATACTGGAGCATCTCATCTTACTGATAAACTTGCTTCAGACCTGGCTTCCCTTCTCTAATAAGAAAGAAGAAGAGTAGGGTTCGCTGAAGACTTCTGTCTCTGTCTAGGTCTATATTCCAGTACTCTCCAAGGGCAATAAAATGGATGGGCACATGCTGGAAATTTTTATTTTTCTCATCAAAGTACTGGGAAAAAAAGCAGAGCTCCTTGGCTTTTTGGAGAAGTCAAGATGAGAATGATTAGATGATCTCTTTGCTTCTAGGCAAAAAAGTCTCCTGTGGGCATATTAATCTTATTTGCAAATGAAAGCTAAAAAAGGACCAGAACTCATAGCAAATAATTAAGATTCCTGCATAGAAATATGCATGCATTAAAAAAGACAGTCGAACTTTGAAAGTGTACATATTCTGATACTTGTACTTGCAGCTATATTATTACATTACACATTATACCTACCCAAAGTATATTCAAATTTAGTATATGCATTAGCTGGGAGGGTTATAAGATTATGTGGGGCTCAAACCTCCATGTGAAGGTCTGCATATTCTATCTATGAAGGCAGAATCAAAACCCCAGGTGCTGAAAACCACAGGAACTGGGAAAACCGTCATTCTTGTTCTCATGGATTGTATCTCAGTAGGCAAAGATGACTGCTGAGAATGCTAAGTCTGTCTGGGGATGGTTCATGTTCATAGATTAAGTTTTATAGTCCCAAAGTTATGCTGCTTCATCTGTGATTGGTAAAGGTCTGTCAGCATTTCTATGACAAATGGGGATTCTGGTATTAGGTTTAAGCAGCTTTTGGCTTTTAAACACTTGCTGGCCAAGAAAGGAAAAAAGAAGGAATGAAAGGAAGTGCAATTCTAATATACATATATAGTACCTCACATTTTACCACTGTTATTTCCTCCCCGATAAGCATTGAACAGATCAGAATGCCTCTGTCTTTTCTGAGATTTGTCCCAATTGTGAATGAAATGGTCTTTATTATTACTGCCAGTATTTCTAACATAGCGGTGCAAGGAGTCCTAGGGGTTCTGCTAGGGGTTCACACTGGTCTCTAGCAATACAAGCAGGCCTAGATGGCATGGGCACATGAACATCAATGAATGCATAAGGACAAACTAAATTAGTGCTTCCATTTTGCTTGTACAAGTAAGAGTGTTGCCAGGATAGGCAGGCAGGCTTTTAAAAAATGTGAACATGAGGAATGGTAGAAAGGATGCATAAGTAGTATCACAGGACTCCTCAATGTTTCGTTAAATGCACTGTGGGAATAATGCAGCTTTGGCACCTCACCTTAGAACTGTCTGCTTGTATTGCTTCTGTGCAACACATAGATGCTGCCTGAGACTTGTAGCCAAGTAATCATTGTAAACCTTCAAAGTAACTTCTAGGATGAATGCATCTCTTGCTATTTGCATAGTTTTATCACTGAGCTCTCAGAGTGTGGTAGGCAGCCTAAAGTCTGAAATCAGGAATTGATAATTTGGGTACAGTATTGGAACATTACACTGATAGCCTTACAAAAGAAAATAACAGGCCATATTATAGTCTCCTACAGTGTTACATGATATAACAGGAACTACAGAAAATTAAACTGGGGAAAAACAAAGAACAAGAGAAAGAGTTATTTCCTCTTGCCATTAAAAGGAAAGATATTTTCTAAGACAGCTGTTCTAGTTAACTCACACTCAGCAAGTATCTCAGACATTTTAACTGCTAAAAAAAAAATATAGATTCCTGTATATATGTAATTACATTTATTAACTTTATTTTGGTGTTTCTAGATATATATTTCAGTTAATCACATTCTTTAATCCTTTCTGCTGTCAGTTATAAAGATAACTGAGTGATCTCATACTTGACCTTCCTTTGAGCAGGAGACAAGTCTAAACGTCCTCCTGACATCCTTTTCAGCCTGAATTATTTTATGATTCTCTGATCTGAGACACAAAAGTACTCAATTCCTCTGTGTGTCAATCCCAATTCTGGAGAATTATGCACTTTCCAGCAAGCAAGACCTAATTCTTCTTCTCCAAAGATACCTTTCTTTACTTAGCAGCATAGACAGGATCGAGAACTGCTATTTAAGACACCGAGAAAAAGGAATGTCTACATTTTTCTTGTGCTAAACTGTAAAGTTCTGCCATCTTTACTTACCAATCTTTATTTAGACTGAACAAAGGCAGGCTCTGGTACACAGCATGCACAGGCTGAAACTGCTGCATGGTATGGCACTGCTGGGAATGCAGGGGCTACCCTGCAACAGAGTTTTTGCATTGCTCGTTTAGTTCTAAGAGATTATCTGAAGTCCTGTGTAAAGCCAGTCTGAAGCAGCTTACTAAAACTCACAGCACTGTTCATTTCCAAAACTCCAAAATGTTCAGAAGGAAGCTGTGAGTTTTGCAATTTCTGTAAAATAAAATCTGAGCATTTTCAGTGTTTATTGTTATTTCATGTGAGCTCTGTATCCTGTAGTTTATGCTATGCATTGTCTCCCTATTTAAAATTCCTTGGAAGAAGTTTCATGTATTCTTTCCCATGCTGGTCTGGATATTTGATATTTCTGTAAATTACCTTTTTGAATGGTACATAAACACACACTGCACATACATTGAAAGAATTAAGCACTCAGACTTTACACATGATCTAACAAGTAAATTTGCAGAAGTTATTGGCCTAAGACAATTCCATTATGTCCAAATTTTATTCCTTCGTCATGTTGTTCTGTACTATTACATCCCTTACCTTTAATTCCTTGCATAATTCCTATTTGTTATTTAAGGCTATGTTAAATGAGCTATCATCTTTTTGTTTTGTTTTGTTTGTTTTGTTTTATCTAAGCAGCTATTTTTATTCAAGTAAATTACTGTTCTCCTAATACTTGCTTTTATCAGCATGTTATAGATTTTTTATTAAGGACAAGTTATTAGCACTTGAAAACGATCTGATTTATTTGGCCAGTAACTTCTTTTTTATATCACTTCTAATTGTGTGTGCATACCCACATTAATATCTAGTGTAAAAGAAACTGATAAATGTTGTGCTGTTATGAGATATCACATAAAAATGTATTTAATGACCTTTTCATCCTAAGGATAGATTCTTTAGCTCATTGCGTTTTAGAAGGAGCTGGGCATATTCACATTGTCTGTTATGGTTTTTAATTTCTTACTTTGTAAGTTTTAAAATCTATCACAAATCCCTGTGCACAATAGAGCTCCTACTGTATGTCAGGTAAATAAAATATGTTTTGAAATCTCCCTAAACACCTACTTTTCAACCGTGGTTATTAAGATTATTTATAGATATATCTGTTCTCAGCATGTGGAATTCATAGCCAAGGGAAGTCACAGAATAAAATATCAGAGCTGGATTTGAAAAGTAGCTGGCTCATTTTATGACTAAAGCAATGTTTGTGGGTGGTACATAACATGGCATGTCTTTATGGGTACAAGTACCAGAGCAGATTCATTGTCCTGAAGGAGAGAGGGACTTAAAATCAATCCTGTTGCTCTTTGCTGAATGTCATCCCATTATTCAACATTCTTTTTGAAATGTGATTTCCAGAGCTGGACAGAGAAATCCTTGTACACATTTTTAGTACTCATTAGTGCTCTTCTCTAGGTGTATGCCAGATCCATGCTCCTATTTGGATTTCTCAAATTGCCTTGTCTGCATTATACCTTGTCATCATGTCATGCTGACAGTGTATCTGTCCCATGTATTATCTGTTCCCCTAAATCATTTTTCAGAAAGACAGCCATTCATTACGTATTTGCCATTACGACTTTACATCCTAATACACACACATACATTTATTTTCTTATATCTATTCAAGATTACATACAATCCATATTTATCATCATTGGATTTTGCTAGCAGGCATGTTATTAGGGATCACAGCTAAAGATACCAAATACCATTCAACAAAAATTGGAAATTACAAGAAATATGACTTCCCACTTCCAGTTACTTCAGGAAGTCTGATAGTCTCTCAGATTCCCCACCATTGACATGGGTTGTACTTAGTTCTTATACAATTATATATAGTGGAAAGCCTCGCAGAAAATCAGAGTTTGGATTTTTCTACTAAGCTAGTTTCCTTTTCTGAGAAAATTTGCAGTCCCATGAAACTGGTGCCCAAACTTAGTACAGATAATTAAACACACTTGGTCAGATATAATGGGCTTATAAAATTACTTTTCACTTTCTCACACTCCTGCATCCTCCCCACCATACACAGAAACATATGGTTATGGGTGTTGGTTTTGTTGTTGTTATTTTTTTTTTAATTATTCTTTTTATTTTATTTTATTTTATTTTTTAAGTTTAAATCTTGGCTGAAATTTGAAAAATCTTGATAGGCTATTTACAGAATCACAAAATGATGGTGCTGGAAGAGACTTCTGGGTCCGTCTAGCCCAACACCTGTTCCAGCAGGGACACACAGAGCAGGGTGCCCAGTAACACGTTCAGGTGGGTTTTGGAAGTCTCCAAGAAGGAGACTCCACGGCATCTGAGCAGCCTGCACTGGTGCTCCATCACCCACACAGTAACAAAGTACTTTCTGAAGTTCAGACAACACATCTTGTGTTCCAGTTTGTGCCTATTGTCTTTTGTCCTGACTCTGGGCACCACTGAAAAAAGCCTGTCTCTGTCTTCTTTGCACCCTCCGTCCAAATATTTATGGATGTTGATGATATCCCCCTAAGCCTTCTCTTCTATAGACAGAATAGCCCCACTCTCTCAGCCTTTCCTCATAGAACAGGAGGGTATCATATTGGCTGCCCTCCACTGGGCTTTTTCCAGTGTGTATTCAACTGATCTATTACAGAGATGCAATATTATATAAAAGGAATTGTTTGTTCTACTTGTCCATTAGGTTCACAATGAAATAATAACTCTATCATATGGACTGTCCTGGCAATTATTTAAAACTGCAAAGTCCAGATACAGTGAGATTAGACTGATGTTCCTATGAGCTGCATAATGTGATAAAATGCTAATACCTCAAGCACCAGCCTATACCTCAAACCACCAACCTCCCCTCAAAGGTTAGCCAAAACAGATGGACCTTCCTACATATAACCAGAAATATTCATTTTTCATGATGTCTCTCCAAGGCTCACAGTATGAAGCTGAGTTTTTATATTTGAAAAACAATTATTACTAGCTGTAAATTCATTTAATAAAATCCCAGTGGCCACAAAAGACAAATAAAAATACGCGAATCATAGCAAAGATCATAAAATCCATAAAATAATTTGTTAATATAAACCTGTTTTCACTGCAGATAAATCACCTATATGAGAAAGTGAAGAAATTTATAAATCACTTTGTGAGCTTCTTGTCTGGGCAGCTGGCCCCAGCAGAATGACACATACTCCACGCCATAGCAGCTCTGTGTTACAGACAGCTCTGGGCAAACTGGAAAATCTTCACTTCAGGAAACAGGAAGTTACATAAAAAAGGTACTCTTGACCACCATGTCTCAGCTTATATCTGGCCTATTCATTGGAGTGACAACTCCTTTTTCTGCTGCTATCTGAGCACATCTATGTCTGCTCTGCACACACGTGATCTTCCAAGGGGCCATGTGTGCTGGGCAAAGCTTTTTGTTGCTGAAGTATTTGTGTCTAGAGCATTTAGCTAGAAAATTGCACATTGGTCCTACCAAATGTCTATTTTCCTGTTCCCAGAAGAGCCATTTAATTAGCTGTTTGTAGATAACTTAGTGGACATCCCCATGTTGATTCTCCTGGGCTGTGTTAGAAGAACAACAAATAGGAAACTTCATCACACAAATATGGAGTCAGTGAAAGAAGAATCCCCAGAGTACTGTTCTAGCACTGTGGGCTTTTTTCTAGTTACCAAGATTCATGTAATGTGACACAAGTGAAATAGAGATGTCCCTGTCCCTGGCAAATGGTTGCCAAGCATACAATCCAATAAGGGTCTTTTTTATCATTTTTCTCGGCTTCCTCGATCCTTTACATGGCCTGTATCCAGTAACAAAGGTAGAAAAGACTCTAATTAGATTTTCTTGTTAACAATAATTGGAGTAAAAATGTGTCTGAAGTTAACCAAAGCTGAAAATGCGGGACTTGAGTGTTATTTTCTGCCTTTACAGTAGCTATGAGGCAATATTTTCTATTTTATTGCTTTTGAAATATTTAAGAAAGCTTGAAAATGTTCAGCAAGTAGGATTATTTAGGGAAGTGGACTGTACTTAGTTATCACAATATAACACAGCATATCTATACTGTTACAGTCCTTGTAACAGTACAAATGCAAGGTGTATGGGGAATGTCTGTAATTCAAAACATCGGCAATGAATAATAGAGATGCCTCCAGGACTGGAAAAGTACATCTGGAGTTTGCTGACTATGAAGGAGCTTCCTAAAAACACATTATTCTCTTCTGCATGCCTAAGTGGGCTCTGTGGATCTCATTCATAGGCATAATTTGTAAATGTGAATGATTAAATTAAAAATAATATCAATAAAATTATTAAAATTAGTATTTAGACTAGTTCCATCCAATGTCTCTATAGATTTTTTTCAGAATGGAACTGCATTTTTGCCTCCTCAAAAAGCTGGAAAACTATTTATAGGAGTCATACAATGGTGCTCTAGCATGGCATCTACTCTGACTATGAAACCAGATGTCAAGGTTTTATTTTATGCCATAAGACAGTTTTGAAATACTCCAAGCTGTGCACACACTGATAAGTAATGTTCCCAATGGCCCTCAGGTCTCTTTTGTCAGTTCTACATGTTTGCAGCACTGAACTTAATTTCTGATTTGTGAAGGGCAGTAATTCTGTAGCAAAATTCCTTACTGGGTATATTAATTACCAGTGACTAACATTTATTGTTTATCTGCATCTTTATTTATCCACTGATCGGCCCAGAAAGAAGCAAAGCAAAGCATGAGCCCCTTCTCCATTTCAGAACGTGGGAAGAGATTTTGCTGTTCAAATTTATGTAGCTGAAGGGGTCAGACATAATTTATATGATTAACATGTATAAAATCGTTAGCATCAGAAAAAAAGCCATTTTTGTTTTGTTTTAAATGAAGTGTTCGATTCATAGGTATCATTAAGTATTAAAGTATTGACCATGAGCCAGCAGTGTGCCCTTGTAGCCAAAAAAGCCAATGGCATACTGGGGTGTATTAAAAAGAGTGTGTCCAGCAGGTCGAAGGAAGTCATCCTCCCCCTCTACTCTGCCCTGGTGAGGCCTCATCTGGAATACTGTGTCCAGTTCTGGGCTTCCCAGTACAAAAAAGACAGGGATCTCTTGGAAAGAGTCCAGCGGAGGGCCACTAAGATGGTGAAGGGCCTGGAGCATCTCCCCTATGAGGAGAGACTTAGGGAACTGGGTCCGCTTAGCCTTGAGAAAAGAAGGCTGAGAGGGGACTTGATCCAGGTTTATAAATACCTGAGGTGTGGGAGCCATAGTGGTGAGGCTGGTCTCTTTTCAGTAGTGCATGGGGATAGGACTAGGGGTAATGGGATGAAAGTACAGCATAGGAAGTTCCGCACAAATGTGTGGAAGAACTTCTTTACAGTGCGGGTGACGGAGCACTGGAACAGGCTGCCCAGGGAGGTGGTGAAGTCTCCTTCTCTGGAGATATTCAAGACCCGCTTGGACGCCTACCTGTGCAACGTGGTGTAGGGAACCTGCTTTGGCATGGTTCAATGATCTCTAGAGGTCCCTTCCAACCCCTACAATTCTGTGATTCTGTGATTAATAAGTCATACATTTTCCATATAGAATATTAGCATTTCTTTAAAACATCATACTTTTTACTTGCAGTGAAAAGAGAAAATATGAAAAATAAAACATAAATCAATTTGTCTTATTTCTAGAAAAAATATAGCTGAGAAGGAAGATGTTTACAGTACCAATATAAAAATGGTATTATCTTGTGAATAAATTAAAAAGAAATTGCCAGTTTATCTTTCATATGTTTCTCATTAGTGTAAACACTACCTGTTACTTGATGAACAGGCATGCTGAGTATAACACTAACTGGAAGCATTCACTCTCTGTACAGCTCAGGAAGAAATATTTACACTACCAGCTGGTCCACACAAATAGCAAAGTCATTTATTTAGAACTGAGGTCACCCTCCATTCTCCTTTGCATAGAAATAAGAGTTAGCTTCCTTTGCAGGAGCTGTCATCAGGCACATGGTGCATTGTTCCCTGGTTTTCATGAGTACATTGCCCTTGTCTGTGCCCATTGAGCCTTCTTCCAGTGTTAGGGTTTATTGTTCAGTCACAGAAATATTCAAGCAAAATCAGAACTTTCTGATGCCAGAAAGGAGATCTCTATCAAGAAGCCATTACAAGCTATTGAGCTGCTATGGAATAATTTTTCCCAGTGGCTGTTTTCATGGTAGTGAAAGAACATGATGACTTCAATAGGAACAAGAAAATGACAGTAAATATAGCAGTATATATTCCCAATTACTTTGTTTTCACCTTGTAAAAGTTCTCAGGAATAAAAGTTTCAGTGACCATAGATGTGAATCTTTAAAGAGTTTAATCTGAGGTCAGTGGCTAGTAATGTTAATACTGTTTATCATATTGAAAAGGATGGGACCCCTGCCTTTTATGCATAATGCAGGATTTAGGCTGGATTAAGAATAAAACCTGTAACTATACAGGGAGAACTGTAATCATCGCCTCAAAGATAGATTACTTTTGTGAAATTCTACTCAAAATCTTCACACAAGTGTCTAAATTTCTCTACTGAAAACTAAGCGATATTGGTGAATTTATTGGTTAACGTTAAGTGACAGCAGACTGCTTTGTTTAATGCAAAGAGTGTATGTTGACTATTACAACCAGGAATTGAAGATTTTTCCTCTTATATACTGATAATGAGTGTTAACCTGACAGTCTGATGTGTCTTTCACATAATAATTCTAACTTTCTTTGATTTTAGGATTCTGAACAGACAAAGTATACATAGGTAGACAGATAAACTGACTAATACATTGATGACTACATGTTATATTTGTAAATGTGTGTGCAGAAAACTCTTTTCATTGAAACTATTCAGACTTTAACCAGTTTCCATAGATGGAGGTTTGTATTTATCTAGTGAAGGTCATCTATGAACCAGAAGACCCCAAAAAACAAACAAATAAATGAAAACCCAACAAAAAATAACCACAACAGAAACAATTTTTTTTTTCTCTTTCTTGATTAAACATCCGATGTACTTTAGGCATTATGCAAGAGTACAGCAACTAGATGCTTTTTAGTTTTCTCTGTATCTTGGGATAGGTCATGAAAACAAGTCCATCTCCTGCACAGCATGAATAAGTTATACGGAGTATTTTGTAACTGTGAATTACACAATTCTTGTAATCAGTATTTAATTGGACATATTGTTTTTTATGGTACATCCAGATAGGATGTTGGCCAGGCAAGCTAATGTTCCTGGGTTATTTGAACGGACATTTTTCAAAATAAATATTTTCTTGCCTTCTCTATCTGATAAAACACTAAACTGGTAATTGAGCATGCTCTAAAAGGACTGTTTTGTTTACACTGCAGAATAGCAAAGAGCAGAGATACATTTTTTGGCTTCTAGAAACAATAATCCTGCACCAGCACTGTGCTGACTGCTCAATGGATATGGTTGTGAGTAGCCCCTGGAGAGGAAGATTATTACTCCAAGCTACATCACTTTCAGTTCTGAACCTCTTTCATTCACTTCTAGCTGGGGATATCCATGCAGACAAAGCCACATTTTACCTCTGCAGTATGTGCATTTGGCTGAAAAACAGCTAGCAATAGCTACGATCACATGAAAGCATACCCTTTTTACTCCAAAGTAGACTTTACCCATTATCTACATCTCTGAGTTCAAGATAAAATTGCTGTGATAAACTCTGTATGAGTCTACACTGAAAAGGAAAGGGGAGTGACAACAAAATACAGTTGCCACACATAGGTAGTATTTTGTTTGTGCAGCATTGCTGGATCCATTCTGGATGGAGGTGACCTGTAAAGCTCAAGCTGTGTGAGATCCAAGTGCTCCTCTCTGTCATCATGACGTGCTGAACAGTTATGGCCAGCTAATGCTCTCTCACTACTGTGAGGATGGAGCTGCCAGAAGCTCCCGTCCTTGTGTCCTTCATAATGGATTCTGTGATTTAATATTGTTATTTTCTGCCAGAAATCTGCTCTATTGGCTTTTCAGAATGCAAAGCTAATTATTTTACTACTGCATTTAGGTCACAGAAACACTGAAGTTTGTAGTGATCAATTTATTTAATGTGTGATATATATACATATGTATGTATGTATTTAATAAATTTGTGTCCAAATACAATATAATATTTGAAATGAATGATGACAGCAATTATTTCCAGGTGGCTCAAGCTTGTCATGGATACTAATTTACATTTCAGATTGAAAAAGCTAAAATAATAACTGAACACCAATCACACAGGAGGCTAAATGACTAATTAAGGACGCCCGTTTTTTTCAGGTTAAATGGATCCACTGGTCAAACTCTCTTTTCTGTGGTCAACACTGGTACATAAAACGATGCCTATAACAAGCTTATGTTGGTGTTCTATGATTTGGATAGTGATTATCTACATGCTCACAGAAACACAGTTGCTCAGTTTTGCACATTTCTACCTCAAGGCGTGCTTTTTATGCTGCATTTCTCAAGCTTCTTCCAGTCAGTGATTCTAGTTCCCTTGTCAAGCTTTTCTTTAGCTTTGCCAACTTCTGGGGTCATGGAGATCTTCACAGTAAGAAGCAATCACCGGATGTCTGGGAACGTTTCGTTACTTGACAATAATCTACTTTTTAAATTATAATGCATAAATCAAATTCCATATCTGATCTCATCTGAACATCCATGAATGCTTCTGATCATTTCTGAACTCATCTGAATATTCCTGCCTACCTGGTGCTTTTCCAAATTGCCAAAGGCCATCACAGGTATAGTAACGTTAATGCTAATTGTAATTCTAACAAGAGCATTTAATGTAGTTTTTAACATCTTTCCTGAATGAGTCTTATCTAAACTTAGAATTTTCAAGTAACAGTGCAGCTAACTCACAGTACCTAATGTATAAATTAAATTCAAGGAGTCTTTCAGCACTTGGGGATTCCTACATAGCCAGGTCTTTGCTGACAGATGACAGTTCTGTCTCTTTACAGATAACAGAGCTGGGCCCCATATTTCTTGATGTTAAATGGCTTTGTTGTAGCAGGATCCAAGTCAGAAGCTACTTTCATATGTATCAGCAATTATATAATCGGTTTATAATTCAGTTGCTTTTCAGTGTATAATTTGATATGTTAGGATCTTTGAATAGTACCAGATTTCAATAAGTGGTTAGTTCCTTTGTTAACAGAAAAAACAAATAAGCATTTCAGCTGACTTAGACATTGTCACTTCATGAGTGCTGGGTAACCTGTTAATGGAGTTACCTAATTACACATGACAAGTATGCAAAACTAACTTGAGTGATAACAAACATTCCTGGACAACTTCAAATGCTTAAGCCAAATATGTGAAGTATTAACGCTTGCTAATGAGAAACTCTATTTACTTAATTAAAATACAGTGCCTGTGTGCTAATACAAATGAGAACAGTCAATATGTAGCTAGCAGGCATAAACAAAAGGGGATTACCTATCTGAAAAACACATTTACCTTAATTACAGCCCTCAAATTTTGTAAGTCTGTTCCTAATGAAAATGAGAGGGCATTACAGAAAGAATTGAGGTTCATGCAATTCATTAAAAAAATATGCTTCTAATACAGTGACTGTACATTTTCTTTGCCATATTCTCAACCTAAGAAACATTGTTCAGGTAATGTTATTAGTATTTTATTGTATTTAAGCTTTAACTTTGATCCAATTTGCTAATATAATTCCATTAGTGGTTCTCAAGGGACAGCAAAGATTGTCCTGTAATTTATACTAATGATGCTGATAACAGAATGATCAGTGTTCTAAAAAAGACACACAAATCCAAAAATAGCTATCTGCAGTTGGCAGTTGGCAGGAAACACCACGGCATGCACATCAAAAGAAAGTGATACCGATATCTGTTAAGTTGATGTCTCTTTGGGGAGCATCACCTTAGGAAGTAAGTGTCTTTGCAGCAGTGCATAGGTGTTTTTGACAATGAAAAGTTATTTCCAGAGTTGTTTCTCCTGAAAATGAGTTGGTCACTGACACAATTCTTCTCCTATTCTGAACAAACTGTGGAGCTAGAAATAAGCTGCCCTACAATTTTTGTGATTCTGCCTGTTTTCTCCTCTTGTTGAATGAGTGTTTCAAACCTTAGGACCACATCAGTTGTTCTCCACTCCTTCAAACTGAAAGCACTTAATAGTGGCCTTGGTACCAATGAATCACTCTGATATGAAGTGATACACCTGCTGCTTGAATTATGAATGTGAATGCAAATTCCACCACCAAGCTAAGCAAAGTTGTGCAGCCAAGAGCTGCAGAAGAAAGCCAGGAGATTGGAGGGGGCAGAAGAAGTGCTGAATGAAGTTCATGAATGCTACTACCAAGCAGCAGCTGCTGCATCTTGCCTGTGACCACTCAGTTATTGTGGTTCCATGATGTGAATGTTGAAATTGGGTGCTTGTCATTGAACATTTTAGATTAATTTCTAAACTACATATTGCTCAATCTATTAAGAGCTATCTCTACTGGTTTCTCTCTGCCATTTTTCTAAAACTGTGTAAGGTAAGCTTGGAAACATGGTCTTTACAAATCCAGGCTTAGGCAGTGACTTTTAACTCCACGCTGTCAATACAAAGTAATTACAATTTCCTTATGGCTGAATACCTTTTCACTCATCACTGATGCTAGGCAAGTGTGTTGGCAGCAGAGTTCTTTCATTCCTTTTCTACTTTGTGGCACCTGTTTTCCCTCAGCTGGCAACTTTTAGCCTCTAATCTTTGTGCTGACACTCTGTCTTGCTGGTGGCCTTTGAAAATCTGCTCACTGGAATTTGTCAGTTAAAAAAAACCATGCAACTGAGGGAAAGCACTGTGACCACACTACTTTAATTCCAGACAATTTCTGCTGTTTATAACCATGATCCCATTAAAAGTGTAGACAGGTTTTAGAGTACGGCAGTGGAGAAAGAAGGAAGATGCAACTCCATAAATCAGTATTACGGTTGTTGCCGTGTGCTTCCATGGTGTAATGTTGTAGATAAAAGATAGAGTTGTTAGTGAATCTTTGCTGTCACTGTATCAAGGGCACGTGTGATTTTATTTTATTTTATTTGACTTCATCCAGATGCCACACAGGGTGAAATATAACCTTTCCCCTCATACTTTGTAAAACATGTAACTTTCTCATTTGAGGCTATCTACCTCTTCTGCTGTGTCAGTGCACCTGGGGTGTCCATCGTAGGTCATTGCCTGCTGAGCATCTCTAAGATTAATATGTAATAAATCCATGATTTTATCAGAGAGACCAGGAGGACTTAATGCTACCAGCTATCATCAAACACAGTGTGCAAGTACACTTGAAACATCTTTCCAGAGGCTAGGACCTCTTTCCTGAAAGAGAACCCCTAATTCAAATGGCAACTACAGGATGGCAAAGCTGAGTTCATTGCAAATCTTTTAGCTTCCTGGAGCTCAGAAGGTTTGCAATGGCATCAACTTCTGTTTAAAACAAAGCACTGATGGCCCCATGTCACAAGATCTTTAAATGCACATTAGTCTTTAATTGGTTCACCCATCAGCATGAACTTTTCACTCACTTGATAAGATAATTACCTCTGGCTTATATTAGTTTATAGCTGCTCTCTCAGAAAACAGCCAGCTTATTGCATGTAGGCATTCATTAAGCAAGCAGCTGCACACAAGGTTTAATTGATTTGAATTTGGGTGCCTGATCCCAAAACCCAGCTCTCAAGACCACATGAAGCCTTTATTATCCATCATATGACCTCTTTATCAGTGGCCTGTTGCTGTTTTCTGGCTCATAGCTCTGACCACCCGGGCCCTGCCAGCAGGAAAGACCGCATGGTTTCTCCTTAACCTGCTTTTGGCAAAGTTAGTCAGTTTATCTGAAACCACTTTCATTGACAGATTAAGTTAACATGACTGACTTTGCCTGAAGGAGATGAGGGAGAGTTTGCATGATCCTTCCCCACAGATGAGCTATGGAAACACCTCTGGCAGAGCTACTCAGAGCTGCAACATCTTCAATGAGCACAGTAGTTTGCAAAATGGATAACTTCATGACATAAGTATAGGTACCATTGGCCTAAGTGGCATTACATCCAAAAATAATGATTGTGCCTGGAAGCACAATATGAACAGCCTCCACGACTGTCTAATAATAGTACATTAAGCAGGTTGAAGCATGGGTTGTGCACATGCATGTGATCATCCACACTGTTTGCTTATTAACTTGCTCCCTGATAGATTTGGCCTGTGACAACCAACCAGAAGAGCACAGCCTGGGGGCAACATATGTCTGTATGTAAGGCTTACGGCAGAGCTACCTTTACAGTAGGGTGAGAGAAGGGATTAGCATAATGAGTTTTGTCTTGCCATTTATTCTCTGAACAGGGCAGAAGGAAAGAGTCTAAGTATCAGCTACTGATGAGCTAGCATGCACAGCTCCCAGAGTTTGCCCAGGGTGTGGGTGCCAGATCTGGGGAGTGAACTGATGGAACCAAAGGTGTCCTGGTGCCAGCAGCGAGAGCAGGTGGGTGTCATTAACCTCACCTGCTGCGTGTGTCCCAAAAAACATCCTGAGAAGGACTGATCTGATACTGGTAGCTGGACTGGTACTGGGAGTCACAGTCCATGTGCCACTACTAGGAGAACCAAGCCTCCATGTCTTGTGCAGCTTGATATGCATGTGGTCTGCTAGCAGACTCCAAGGTAGATAGACTAGTCAATGAGGAGAGGTGGTCCTGAGTATGTATAAGGGTATCAGTAGCTGGATGGTCTGAGGTATGCAGGGTGGCAGGAAGTTCTGTTGCTGGGTCACAAACATGTGGTGCATGTAACTACAGCCAGCACTGGGCCAGCCTGGACACCAGAAGGAGCCACAAAGGGTAGGAGGGTGCAGTGTGTGCCTGCACCAGTGACCTTCTGTCTCAGTCATCCCCAGAAGAAGGGAGATGCCTGTCTGGGCAGAGGCTTCCGGTCCCTGAGCTCCAGCAGCTGGACAGGAGCTAATTCTATTTTCCTGTCCATGCTAAAGAAGGAGCTGATAAAAATATGGAGGTTTTGTGTACGATTCTAAATGAGAATGATTAGCCACAAAATTTTTCCTGTGGAGTTTTAAAATTGACATTCCCTGTCGTCTTTCAGAGATATATTGAAAATCATTAAAAGTTCTCTGCAAGTGTTCAGGAGTTTTCTCAAGCTGCTAAAATATACTTCACCCTTGAGTTTCTTTCTGCCCACTGCCTTTTACTTCCAATGCTATCAAAACACATACACCTTCTCAAATGCATATGACAGTGCTGTGCCTGGGATTTGTGCATATCATGGTAAATTACAGCCTTATAATCCTCAGCTCTAAGTCTTATATTAAATCAGTTTAGCCAGGCAATTTTACTTCTGCATATTTTGTCCCCTGAAAACTGAGGCTGGGGCTTATCAGATGATCTTGGTAATTAGAAACGAAGCCCATAGTGGAAGGACCATTTCTGTCTCATTTGGATTTGCTATGTCAGATGATGAGTTAAAAATACAGTAAAATGTCTAATTTGCAGTGCATAAATATGATACCCAGAACCTAAATTTGATGCATTTTAGGTTTCTTTTGTTTACAAGAATAAAGCCTCTGCTAGAGGGTTTGAGCTGACTGTTGGCATAAACTCAATTTTCTTGATAGTTGTGAATCCCCTTAATCCCTTGCGTTCTTTGGAAATGATTTTGCATTACGCATTCACTTTCTTTCCATTAAATGAGCTGTTTACATGAGCTGTTGATATGGATATACTTTTTAATTTATTTTTAAGTAAGTTATTTTTGACTATCCAGAGCCAGCCCAGAATTTCATAACTTCTATAAACAAAACTGGAATTCATTTAACATAGATTTCAGATCTTCCTTGTACGTTTTTAGCAATATTCAATAATTCTTAATTTTTGGAAACTGCTTTTAACACATAAACTACTAATTTCACTGATACAGGTGGAAGGGAATATCAATACTTTCAGTGCAGAAATCCTGTCATCCTGGAAGTCCAAATAAGTTGCAGTTCTACAGTAGTGTGAAGATCATGATTGAGTGTATGTAACGAACAAATTATGAAAATACAAGTGTCTCAATGATCTGAAATAGATTTAAGAGACAGCTTGTACAGAAGTCTGCAAAAGCTTTGACACCATTCCAACCCCATTTCATTTCTGCATTCCAGTGTTTAACAGTTGTCCAGTTATATTTTGCATCCACCCAGGTCATGGAAACCCACTGATGGTAGGCACTGAAGCAGGGCTTGGAAGAATCAGTGCAGAGCTAATTATCCAGTAACCGAGTTTGGAGAAATATATACACAACCTGTGGATTTGCTGATGTGAGGCAAACTGGTAGACATAACAAGTGCCATTACAGAGTTCTTTGCATGTGCAGTGAAGAATTTTTCATTTGCCTTACATTTGTCTGTATTTCCAGTACAGATTACTAGGAATGAGCTCAAGACTGCGCTATCTGTTAAAGTTCTGAAACACCATGTTATCATACTACATACTACTATTCTGCTAGATCACTGCTTGTTCAAGAATGGCTTTAGCCTGTGACATTGCAGATTTTTTAATTGGGTTATTGTTACTTCAGAAGACTGCATATGGAGAACGGAGAACTCATGATTAAAAAAGGAAGGAATGGGGGAAGGAAGGAGGGAAAGAAGGAGGGAAGGAAAATTCTGTGAATGGAGACTTTAAACAAGGGAGAGAGGCTGTTGTAGTAAAAATGTGGTAGCCACTTGAATGTACACTTGGATAGACAGGAAAAGAGTACAGAAATTTGTACTGCCACAGTGAACTCTACAAGCTGTACATGCTTAGCTGCTTAGCCAAACAATCATTTTTACTATAAGGATTCTGAAAGACATCCGTAGAACGGTCACCTTGATAAACAACCAACAAATTCCAAGGGGAATCTGAAGAGCTTAAATCATCTGTAGCTGTAGTGAAATACTATTTTAGACTACATTTCTGATTTAGTACTGTCTGGAAATTATATATATATGGGAACCTGGAATCTTAAATAACCTAGAAGAAGTAAAGTGAGATTGTTTGGATAGCTGTGCAGAAGCTTTTGTCAGTGCGCTGGTAGGTCATTTTTGTATATGCACAAAATGAAAATCTATGACTCTTGCCTCTCGGTGACTACCAAACAAGCCAGTGGTAACTTCTGAATGTTTTAGATTACTCTTTGGATGGTGACACTGGTTGGTTAGTGTGCAGTGGGTTTGCCACACAGGATCGCAGCATGGTAACTTTGAGACAGAGGTCTTTCAGCAAATATTACAGTTAAGTCAATGTGCTGTCATACAAGAGTTTGCTGTCAAATGTTTTAATGGCTTGGAGGTTGCCCTCAAATGACAGGATGTCAGGCTTCTTTGGAATCTCAGATTTCTTGTGTTATCTTCTTACGTAATTTGTTTTAAAAGATTGTTCCTGTGGAAAATAAAATTACATGAATATTCCATGACCCTCCTGGGATACATGTGGATGTTTGTTTTTCTTTTAATCAGGTCACACTGCTGTTATTTCCACAAGAACATTTTAAATCTTGATTTTTTTAAATGCTATTTTATATTTATTTTCACATGCTTGTTTTCTCATGCCCAATGTAATTTTGTTTGTAAAGTATCATTCAATCTGCCTAATAGGACTAAATATGTGAAGACACACAACAACGTTATTATCCCCACTAAGCACATTTAGAATTGTTCATTTCGCCTCTTGCTTCTTTGAAGCAAGCCATTTCCTGAGTTGTAAGGCTGGCAGAATCCACAGTTTTAGGTATTTGTCAGTCACAGCACTCCCTCTTATGCCAATAGGCTGTTTCTTTGATCATTTGCAAGAAGTTTCAGAATATTAGGGAAAATAACAGCCCTGAGGAATTTTGGTTGGATCACAATGCAGGCTTAAATATATCTTAGCTCCTTTCTTGTTGATGGTGCTTTACTTCAAGCAAGAGATTCAAAAACAAAATGCTTATGCTGGTGAAAACTGTGAGCTAACTCTGCCTCAGTTTTAAAGAAAGTGGGGTTAAGAGCATGTTTCTGTCATTTTTCATAAATTGTTATCAGGCAGGCTTGTATTACAGAAGCTGAAGAAATGCAGGGGATCTAAGTTAAGTTTGAAATAATCAAGCAAACAAAAAAAACTGACAGACATTTGTCAATTAGCAACATCAAACTGAATTAACTGTTTTCTGCTAGTAGTACAGATACTGTCTTTTTACTGCTACAGTGCTATAAATATAAAACATGCTTTATTACCATCAGAACTGATTGCAAGGAGTCACTCCTCACAGTATCACAGTCTCGTGTGGGTTGGAAGGGACCTTAGAGATCATCGAGTCCAACTCCCGGGATTTGAGCCTCCTGTATAGCAGAGCAGCACTTCTACCACTTGCGCCACAGGGGGGATTTGAACCCAGGTCTCCAGTGTTGCAAGCGGCACTTCTACCATTGCGCCACCGGATCAACTCATCACTAGATGAGTTGTTGTGCAGTCTGTCTCTAGTGGAACATATCCAAATGCTGAAAAGACTAATTGAAAGAGATTTTCCAGTAGAAGTCTGAGCTACTAGAGTTTGATGGAAAATAAGTCAAATCTATCTGGATGGAAACTCTTTATCACAAGCTATCCCTCATTGATAAAATGGAATTTATAACTACTGTTATCACTAATATCAATAATTTCCACATGGAGTGATTTTATCCATCTTCAAGTGCAATCATATGAATATCCAACAGTAAGCTCTTGGTGGGAAAAGTCATCCTAGAGATGACGAATTTGCTGTTCCTAAAGAAGGTGAAGATGCTCCTAGCCATTTTCTAAGAGTCACTTTCCCTTCTATTTCTCCTTTTCCCCAGAGCAAAATAGAGAAGTCCTGGTATTCTTACAGTGGTTAACTAAACACTGAGCATGATAATGACAACAGAAAGTGATTTATATCTATAAATATTTTTAGTCTAATGCTAAGGAAGAAAGTCAGGCACACTGCAGTGTAAAGCCATATTTTAACAACAAGATGATTTCTAACCAATGACACTATAGCCAGTTCTAGGAGATTTTCTCAGTGGCCTGGTGTGCTGCCATTGTCTGCAGATTTTCCTCAACCCTAGAGTTTAAAAATCCTACAGGTTTATACTATTTATATTTTACACTGTGTACTACAGTCAGTTGTGCCGGTGAAACGACTCCATAGAATTAACAGTACAGAGACAGACTTACGGGGGGTGGTGGGTGCAATGAGCTTGCAGGAATTATGCTTCAGAAAGTGTGATACCTCCAGCTGCACACGGAAACATACTCACAGTATCCTGTGGCTTATGGTGACTCTTTACACATCTCACCTGTGACACATATTTCAGGTGTGAATAAAAATCAGGTAACATGTAGTGAAAAAGCAGCCCTAAAAAAATGAAGACTTTTGTAAACAGGACACATACAGCTACGTAAGCTAAATAAGATAAGATGTTGAGATAAATGCCAGAAATCTAAAATAAGGTGGGGATAAAATGGTACAGACATATAGAAAATCAGAAATGTGATAAGAGATATACACTCAAGACAATACTCTAATATCAGGGCAAGACTGATTTACAAACAGCAGAAGAGGAAAGGCAGATACAAAAGAGAAAGGAAGTTTGAAGCCAAGCAAAGTAAATAAGTTAAAAATATCAGTAAATCCCACAGAACTCTTATTCTGCCTTTGATCTTATATTGCTTGTTAAAAACTGACTTACAAGTGCCACTGTGATGGTGACAACCATGATTTCAAACATAAACATCTTCTAGGGGCCAAAATCCTCCCCAGACTTCTGCAAGAACCCAAGTTTTACAAAGCTGAATACTAATTATGAGGGAGCTTTCTAGAAGGAAATTAAAGGAACAGTTGACAGGGACTAGGGAATGGTTACTATTGAAACGCAGTGGTTTACTATGCTGGGGTCTGTGCTTCTCATCATATTCATTTGTCTGGAAGAGAAGATACACAATGAATTGACAGTTTTCTTGTTGTTGATAACAATTTCTTGTTATTGGCGGTTTTTTTGTGTGTATTAAATTTCAAAGCCAGCTGAAGAGAATTAGGGAAGAGTCTCATGATATGATATGACTAGGTGATGAAGTGGTGAATGAAACACAGTGTTGATAAATGCAAAGCACCTGAAGAAAAACAGTGATAGCTCATAAATTAGGTATTTCCTTTCTGAGGAGAAATCTTTCAGTTATTATGGATAATTCTATGAAAACATCTCACAACAAAATTTTGTACGAGACAAAGAAGAAAGCTTAGAATTATTAATAAACGATAGTTTATGTTTAAGTTATGTTCCTGTACACATTTAAAATTCATCCAAACCTTAAATCCTGGGTGAAAATCTTGTTCTCATCTCTAAATTTTCAAAAAAAAAAAAAAAAAAAAGAAGAAGAAGTAAAACTAAGAAAAGGTTTAGAGAATGGCCAGACATATTCAGAGCTATTGAATGGATTAAGATTGTTCCATTTTGAGATGACTAAGCAGCATAAAGTAGGGAAAAAGCCCCAAAACCAAAATCCACTAGCAAAATAAAAAAATTCACTGAGAATAAGAATTAGGAACAATGAATTGCACTTCCTCTGAATATAAAAATGGCCTTGAATAAGTTCTCAGGCAACAGGGTTGCCAACAAGCTACTGCAAGACCCCTTCATGCTATTGCTAAAGAATAACCTTGATAGTCTGAATGAACTAGGCTAATTCAGAAAGAGATAATTATTGAACACAAAAGATAAACACAACTAATTGCTGGCTCAGGACAACCCTAAGGTTTTCTAAAAGACCATCTAGTATTATGCTTTCTTTCCTCCTTTCTCAGCCAGGGGATCAGACCTAGTCAGCATGGGTTTATGATCCTGTCTGACAAACCTGATTTCATTCTATGACAAGATGACCCACTTGGTGAATGAGTTGATGCGGTCTGCCTGGACTTCAGTAAGGCCTTTGACACTGTCCCTCATAACATTCTCATGGAGAAGCTGGCTGCCCATGGTCTGGATGGGCATACTCTCCACTGGGTGAAGAACTGGCTGGATGGCTGGGCCCAAAGAGTTGTAGGCAACGGAGTTGAATCCAGCTGGTGGCTGGTCACAAGCAGCGTCCACAAGGGCTCAGTGCTGGGGCCGCTTCTGTTCAACATCTTCATTGATTATCTTGATGAGGGGAGTACTATGTTCAGTTTTGGGCACTTCAGTACAAAAAGGACATGGAGGTGCTGGAGCAGGTCCAGAGAAGGGCAACGAGGTTTGTGAAGGGCTTGGAAAATCTGCCCTATGAGGAGTGACTAAGGAAGCTGGGGCTGTTTAGTCTGGGGAAAAGGAGGTTGAGGGGAGATCTTATTGATCTCTTACAGTATCTGAAGGGTGCTTACAGTGAAAGTAGGGCAAGTCTCTTTTCACTGGTGACAAGTGACGGGACAAGGGGAAATGGCCTCAAGTTGCACCAAGGTAAGTTTAGGTTGTAAGTTAAAAAACATTTCTTTACAGAAAGGGTAGTTAAACACTAGAACAGGCTCCCCAGGGAGGTGTTTGACTCACTGTCCCCGGATGTGTTTAAGAGCCATTTGGATGTGGTGCTCAGAGATATGATTTAGCAGAAGGTTGTTAGAGTATTATTGTTAGGTTGTGGTTGAACTTGATGATCTTTGAGGTCTTTTCCAACCTGAGTAATTCTGTGATTCTATGATTCTATGATTCTGTGTGTGTCCCTATTGAATAAAATTTCAGATTCATTCAGACTGAAGGGACCCTGGGAGATCTCCAGCCCAATCTCCTGCTGAAAACAGGATTAGCTGTGGGATCAGACCAGGTTGCCCAGAGTTTTGAAAAACTTTCAAAGATATAGGCAGCACAACCTGTCTGTACAGACAGTTTTAGTGCTGGTCTGCTCTCACAGTGGAAAAGCCTTTCCTCATATTAGGTCTGAATCTCTTTTGTTTTGATTTATGACCCTTACCTCCTCCTCCCACCACTTTCCTCCTCACCACTGAGAGGAGCCTGTCTCCAACTCCTTGGTACACTCCCTGCAGGCTCTGTGGCTGCTCTTACATCTCTTTGAAGACACCTCGTCTCCAGACTGAACACTTAGATCCCTCTACTCAAAGGCCAAGTGCTCCATCCCTAACAATGTTGTTGCCCTGTGGCTGAACTCACTCCAGTGCAGCAGTGTTTTTTATTGAACTCCTTGAACACTTTTGCTACATACCTCAGAGATGCTGATTGAGGCTGAGGCAAAGATGGCATTCATTACCTTTGTCAAAGTACAAGTTCTTCTGACAAGGTTTTTTTTTTAGATATTCCACATAGGGAGGATTTAATGTTTAATATTGAATGTACTAATCTTCAAATGTTACATGGAATTTTGATTTAGGAGGGTGATACAGTAATGCACTGAAATTGCAATATACTTTTTACAGAAAGTAACAATTGCAATATGTAATTGAATCGCATCTCAAATATGAATCCCATTACCACTCTATCTGATCACTGTCGTGATGCAAAGTGTCCCCCATTCCTAAGAAAGAATAAATGTTTTGAATCTAGCAGTGATTTGTTGATCTCATCTAAGTTTAAGTGGTGATTGCTCAGTTTTCATTTGCTCAGTTTTCTCTGTCTTGGACTGATCCACACCTACACTTCTCCGGTGTAGATCTGGCTAACTCAGGAAGACATTCACACTCATTTAAGCTGTAAACACTCCCTACATTCTTCCTTGAGCTTCCTGACCATATAGCCTGTAACAATTTCCTCTGACAATTTTTCTGTTGTAAGGGTTTATTGATTGGTTAAATCTTTTGTCTGTGCTGGCTGTCAATATACCACCTGTCTTATTCAGCAATGGCCCCAGAGTTTCTTTCTTCCAAAGTTTTTATTTCCGAAGTTTCAATAGAATTTTGCTTCCTTTGATGTCCCTTGAGCCCACCAACTCTAGGTGAGCTTTGCCTCTCCAAACATCTCTCAAGATACTTATAAATTCCTGTTTTGTAGTCTGTCTCTTCTTCCACCTCCCATGCTGTCAATTTGCAACAGAACTCAGCTACAAACTCCATGTTTAGCCAGTCTGGTTCCTGATAGGACTTCCTGAATATCAGCACAGATATTCTTGCATCTGGAAGAAGGATAAACTAAAATCAGCTTTCCTGAAGCTCAGAGTCTATGCTCTGTACTTGCCTTCCTCCCTCTTCACTGGATCTTTATCTTCAATAATTTCAGTATTCTTCCTCGGGTTATTTAAAAATTATTTCTTTCTTTCTTTCTTTATGAGAAGTTATGTCCACTTTTTCGCCTGGATTACATAGCCTGTAGCACAGTCATTCCATAGTGCTGCCTTCACTGACCTCTCCTTATTGTGATCCATGAGTTGTTGACCAGCACTCAAGAATTCCACACATCTCAATTGCTCGTTCACACCTTTCTTCTTCTTTCCCTGCCTGTCTTTCTGAAGAGCCTCTATATGTCTGCTGAAGCATTGTAGTCAGGAAAGCTATTCCATGCACATTCCTGCAGTGTCATAGTCCTGTGACTGTATGTGGTGCTTTAGTTCCTCCTTTCCATTTCTCATGCTGTATGTATTCCTGTACATACTCTTGAGGGTGTCTTTTCACTCTGTTTTATCATTCTCTTGATACTATCACCCTGTACATTTTGCTTTTCAAGTAAATATTGATACCACTGATTTATCTGCCTTCTATATATGTACTAGTGGGATCTTTCATGTATTTCAGGAAGTTAATTCCTATGTTCATATGCTATTCATCATGCCTAATTCATCGTTATTCTCTGTGAGATCATATCTTCTACTCCAGGTCCCTTCTACCTGATTGTTGGCCCCAGGCGCGTGCTGATATCAGAACCAATACTAAGGGTGAAAAGAATCCTCATCTATTTCAGAAATTCCCATGTAGGCAAAATGCAATCTTCCTTTCAGTCCATAAAAACATATGGTATATTACATAAATGGTTTATACTTCATCATAGATTCCCTTACATGTTATGGCTACAGTGAATAAAACATCTGTCTACAGAATTGTACAGACAATAAACCAGATTAAATGTGTAATTATTAAATAAAACAGTAATTCCCCTGAAATAATAAACTGTCTCTGGGTGAGGTCTGGAAGGAGATTGGGTTGCCTATAACACGTTCAAGTGTAGGTTATCTGGCAGCTGGAATTACAGCTACCTCATGCAGGACTTATACAGAAAAAACATACTATATTATAGAGAAGGGAGATAGCAAGATAAGATCTTTTTTATTAAAAATATACATCTTTTTTGTCTTACTAAACAGCCAATGCACCAAGTTCAAAATGTTATGGAAAAGAGAAGTCTCAGCAAAATATTTTTTTCCTTTTTTTGTGCATACTCATAACAGTGCACATTGTATATTAGGGTAGGCCTGTTGGTTCACATCATTTGTTGTATTCTGACTTCTCACAAGAATAGGAAATCAAATTATGGTGAGTAATGAAAGAAACTCATTATTGGTGCATAAGATTCCATTCTGCAGCACAGAGAGCTCATTTTTTGTGATTTTATAAAGTGAGCTTAATGATGGTGAAAGTTGCTATCCTGACATTTTAGAAAAGGAATGGAGCACAGGTGTTGCATAGGCAAACACTGAGCCCATGTCACAGCTTTAGCTGAGTCCAGTGTTGACAGCTCTATCGGTGAAAAATGAAGTTAGCCATGTACCAATGTGATCTTTGTTTCCTTCTTGGAAAACTTATTTTTTGTCTTATGTGCTGCACTAGTAAGGGAGCACCTTTATACAGTGCAAAGTCACATCCTCTTTATACTCTATGATGCAGGAAGGTGACCAGGACCTTCTAACTCTTAGCCAGTTGGGTAAGAAGAGTGAGGCAGAATGTAACTCCAGGACTGTGCCTGCAAGGGAGGATAAGTCTGAACTCCATTGTGAGGTGAAGCATGCTGAGACAGCTGGTGTTGCTGCTTTGTGGCTCAGGCTTCAGCTGTAACATTGTCCCACTGCTCTGTGAAGTGCCAGACTGTGGTCATTTACTGTAATGAGCTCATCTCCACATGTGCACAGTACATTCAGAGTACTGGCAGAACTTGGACCTGTGTGTGAGGAGCAGCAGGCACCAGATCTCTGGCTGAGTCCCTCAGTGATGTTCTCAGTGCAAGCCTTTGTCAGAAAAGGCTTAGACCTAGGCTTGGCCAGAGGGAAAAACATCTCCTAGCTAGCACATAAGGCAACCCCTCACCAAATCAGGAGTAAAAGTAGGAAAGAACAGTGTTTGAATGAAGAAAAATAAATCAACCAAAGAGTTTTGGTACTGTAGAAACCAGTTTTGATATGATCTGAATATGCTGCCCTTATGCATCATTCAAGTTTGTTGATTCCTTATTTGGAAAAGAATGACTTTAATTATAGTTAAGATCTTAATAATCTCATAGAAAGATTGAAATTTAGAGATATTCAGAAAGTGGAGTTTTCATTCTGTGGATAAATTCTGGCCCTTCAGAACAAAAAGTCCAGGTTTTCAGGAATGGAAACTGTAGCCATTTTGATTCTGTAATACCAAAACAGTGATTTTGCTCTAATAAGACTGAGATATTTTTCTTCAGTACTGAAAAACTACTTCATAGAATTTTATGTTGCTATAGGTATGGTGAATTCAATGCAGGATGAATAGTCTCATATGAAAGACAAAACATGAAACTTGAATGTAAGTAATTAATTTTAGCTTTGCTTTAATTAAATTGTTACATTTGAGTGAAGCTGATTAAATTCCCCGAGTTTTCCAGTCACTCACATGGCACTACCCAGTGGAAAGAGTTCTGTTTAAAGTTCTTGGCCAGCTCCAGTCACTGATACTGACCTCTCTTTCTGCATTGCAATTTAGGGAAATTACCTTATTTTTCTTGTCCTTTTGACAGTCCTGAAACTGCTGACAGCAAAGATGACAAAGGTACTGACAGAAAAGTTATTTTTTTTCCTCTTCATTTTGATGTTATGGATCGATGTCCATTCCTGTAGGAGCCTTGAAATCGTAGATCATGTAGCTCGTGACTTCCAAATCAACAGGAGACATTTACAGGTTAGAAAATGTGTTAGTTTCCCCCTTTGGCAATTCAACAGGGATTCTAGCCATCTGATTCAGAGGAGCACATATGGTAAATACTTAATGGAATATAAATCTTGAGAGCATACCTTGAAATTAAATGAGATTTTCAATAGGGCTCAGGTTCCCATTCTACAAAATTCCTTTTGAGAATTATATATATTGTAACCCTCTGACAGTTATTTATGATCTTAGGCATGCATATACTCAAACATTTAACCTATCCCATCTGTGTTAAATCTAGTTTTACATCTGAATACTAATGTTAACTGCTCACTGACCTACAGAAATAATTAAATTGCCTTTATTCTTCCTAGATTTTATTGCTTGACCTTAAGACAGACATCAGGATGTGTACGAAGGTGTCTTTCCATTATTTTGCAACCCTATTATATAGTCTAAAAATATTTTAGAAGACACAGTGTCATGTTTAGATTCTCATTAATACTGCTTGGCCACAAGGGATGAATTCTGGAAAATAATTTTTATGGATTTACTTTTACTATATGATACGTCTCGGATTTTGTATTTCCTTGAAATATATTAACACCACATTTGTCTCTAGGGTGCATTAAAGTTTTACAGATGTAAGCTTGCAAAATGTTCTTTGCTTTAAGAAACTGGAATTACTTCAGTCAGTGAAGGTGCTCAAACTGAAAAGGTTAAAAAATAGATTCCAGATCAGTGGAGGCTAGCAGAGTGGAGATGGTTTACCTTCCCTGTATGGGAACTGTGTGAAATAGGAGGAAAACTTCATTCAGTTGTAATCTCTTTTAGCCAGCACACCTTCTGAGAGCTGTCAGATCATGGGAGGGCACAAAGTCCGACCTTCCAGGCAGCTACTTGCTCCTCAGATGTTTGCTCTGGATGCAGTAATTGCTGCTCCCCATGCTGGTTGCTGCTGTCATTTTGTGGGAAGTTACTGCCCCCACAGTTTTACAGCAGAGTGGTTAATGTGAAGTCTTCCTAATAAGATTCAGGCAGAAACAGCTAGGTTGGCTAAATATCCTGTTCTGGTTTTTTTTTTTTTTTTTTTTTTTTTTTTTTTCCTTTATGTTTTAAAAATTCTACCAGATATATGTGCTTCCTTGATAGACACCTATACTGGAAAATGCGTGGTTCTCAATTACCCTTTTATTTTCAGGCTTAGTATTATGAAAGACTGAGGAATCTTTAGAAAACACAAAGCCACCCTATTGCACTTAATGAATGTGTACTTGAAACTGACACCTTGTAGGCCATCCGACTGGTGTAACAACATATGTAGTATGTGTATAGTTAGGGATAACCTAAGATATATTTAAAGAGAACATTACTGTTTTAAACATCTTTTGAAGGTTACTTTCCTAACAGATGGAGAGAAAAATAAAAGACGTTACAAGTCAGGGCATTGACATTTGTACTGGTAACGGCTAGGAGTGAGAAGGTCTTAATTCAGGTCTCTTCTCTGCTTAGTATCAAAGATTTTTTTTTTGTATGAATCCCTCTTTATTTAGATGAGAAGGACCACAGAACATGCATCACTCACATCACATGTTCAGCATCTGATATTACTGAGAATTGCAGGTTCCACTGTCAAATTACTCGACCTCCATTTTTTCACAAGCTACAGGAAAGGAATCACAAGACGTTGGGGTACTGGTGCCAGAATGTTTTCCCACTCTTGTTAGGAGAAAATCAGATAAGTCAAAAAGTATTAGAGAATGCCTACAGCTTTCCACCTGATTCTATTCATTTTTTTTAATTTGAATCCTCATCAGGATATTAGCTATTAGGAAGCAAATATTGTTAATTTTTATTTATTTATTTATTTTTCCCTCAGTATAATCATTCTTCTTTTGAAAAACAATTTAGTTCTCTTTCTGAAAGAAATGCAAGCTCACATTTTTAACTACACACCAAATAAATAATATCTAGAACATTCTTCAATTTCTCTCTACTAAATATGTATGCATACCTGTTCTACGACTTACAGAAAGTACATGCTTAGCATGGTTGTTAGGTATCCCCATGAGATGTTGAAACATGTTAAAATCAGAGAAAATATAACATTAAGGGTATGTGACCCACACCTAAGTTTTATTACCAACAGGCTACTGTTCGAGGGAATGAGTCTTTGTAACTCTCATTCTCACACAGTTATGTTTTGAGGCATATTCCCTAGTGAAATATTCCTTGAAACTGTCCTCCAGAAAGAGCTAAATTTGATAAATTACCTTTCATATTAAAAACAAGAGCGCTGAAAATACCTAGCAAAGTCTATGCCTAATTAATTCACTTTCAAGTCATACGCAGTCTGTGTTTGCAATAGCAGTGTTTCTTCACCACTTGAATAACAATTTTTACAATCATTGTTTTGCTTTTCCATCTCAGTTGAAACATCTTTAAATTACATTGTTTTCTTTCTTCTTTATTCCCCTTTTTCAAATTTGTAGGCAAATGCTTTTTTTCGAATTCAATTGCTTTTAAAATCTTGAGGGTATTTTCCAACCTAAGCAATTCTATGATTCTGTCTTCACACCCCTGGGCAGGTAACTGTCAATTAGTAGGATCCTATCAGAGCAAGGAAAGCAACACATATTTTCTACAAGCCTGTTTCTGTTTCTGTTAAACTTTTGATGCTCTGCTTACTCCAGTAGAAGTAGTGCTGCAATCCTCCAGCTTGCCTTTCTGATCATAGTTAAGCTGGTGTTTGCTGCTACTCTGAGGTTGCCTTTGCATTTCCTTTGCAGCCTGTCATTTAAAAGTAATCAGAATTACTTTTAAGAAGCACTTTATTTAATAAGGAGCCTTGACTGGGTTAAAAGACCTTTCCTAGTCCTTCTGCCTTGGATTTTTCCTTCACTGATATGTTCCTTAAGGATAACTTTGAAGTTAAACTCTATTTTACTTTTTAAAACATTTTAGACTTTTTCTCAACTTCCTTGTAGTTTGTTTCTTGCTTGACAGTGGAATGATTTTTAATAAAACTGTATTTATTTTTCAAATAGATGTCAAAGAATGATAATCACACAACTTCTTTGAATATATGTGTTACTATTTCATGTGAGAATATGCTGTTCATTTAGCTGTCACATTATCGCATTAACTTTCAGGAAGACAAACTTCGTAAGAATGAAATGTCTAATATGACAACTGTGCCACCCTACCCAATTACTTTTAGATTAAGAAATGTTCATAATATTGATTTTTCTTTACTTTTCTTTTCTTTTTTTTTTTTTTTTTTTTTTCCAGATTCACGGTTCCTGAGGCATTGCTTACAGTGGAAAAGTTTTTCTTATAATTTACTTTGGATGCTTTCAGAGTATAGTTTATAAATAATAATAATAGCTCATTTTGGATGATTTTGAGGTATTTTTTGACAGCACAAATTATAATCTGGTAGAGCCTTTCTTTTCTTGCCAAAACAACGGGATTGTGCTTTTTGTCAAGGAAATGCTCATAAAGAATTTCTTCAATTTTTTACAACATTTTTCAGCTTCTCAGTACAGTTTTTCTTTTTAACTTTTAGTACTTCCCATTCCAATAGCAATCACAGAGGAAACTGGGGAAATTTGCAATAGAATAGGAAATGAATAACAATTGCCCAAATACAGAATCAACTTGATTTATAACAGAGAAACATGTATACAGAATAATTGACCCGAGAAGTTTAAAAACTGAGCACCAACACTGTATAAACTAAACTGATGAGTAAGACACCACATTAAAATTTAGAGAGAGACTTGACAGCAGTTAACACTACTAGCTCGTGCCTGTACCACAAGCACAAGATTGGGCAACTCAGTTCCTCTTAATCCTCTTCCACAAAACAACCTCTAAAATAGATTGGTTGGAAAGTTAAAGAGAAAATCTGTGAGTAATCACTCAGTTAAAAAAAATAGAAAAGTAAATGGGCTTTGCCTATGTTTATCCCCCTTTTTGATCTTTGCTTTTTGAAGTAAGAAAATGAAAGCTATTTTGATAGGCTTTTATGCAAGTGGTTTCCTTGTTTATTATTATTATTATTTTTTTAAATAGATTTAATTTTTCAGGAGTATCTGTGCCAGAAATGCTATTGCTTGGATACATCATGAGATTTCTCACCATTTTTAAATAATTAAGACAGCCGAAAGAGCGAAGAATGAATAATCCTTATGTGAAAGAATCTGTGCTCAGTTGATTCAGAATCAAGAAAGCCTGTAAAAGTATATTTGCAAAAATAGTGATATCTTCAGTGTTGCTTGGGGACAAAGAAAAGAGGTAAATTTCCTCAGATAAATTATTCATGATCAGTTATTTGCTCGGCTTCAGTTTGAGTACATCTTGTGACAAAATTAGATTTTAATCACATATTTCTTTAAATCCCAAATGAAGCATTCGGCATTCAGAAATAGTAAAAACTGCCAGCTTCTCAGTGGTTAGGGGCTGCTCCTGCTGCACTGAAGTCACTGGGACTATTTTTAACTGATTTCAATTAGAGTAGGGTCAAGTTGCTGGGATGTTATAGTCCTCTGTGTTCTACTATATTTGCACTGGCATAACTTTTTTGTCTTCAAATTGAGTTTCTCATGATTTAAAGCTAAAGGCAGACAAGCAACTGGAGCACTGAAATCATAAGGTGAAACATTATTTTTTTGCAAAGAAACATGAAAGGAAGCTTTATAGGCCACTGTACTTATTATTCAACTGTGATACATTAGTATTGGCGGTTTTGTAATCTTTCATAAATTACTTTTTCTTTTTTGTTCCCTTTCTTAATCATTTAAATATAAACATCTGGAGAAGGAATCATCAAATTGGCCAGTGGAATCGCATTAGATAATCCTTCTTATTCATTGAAGAGTAGTAGCCAACTGCAGAAGGTATAACCAGCTTGAATTCAAATATTATCAATTCCAGTATACTCACGGTGAATGGTAAAGCTGGGAGGGTGTATCTACTTATTCCAGGTGGGTCTGTAGACTATATATTAATTCCTTTTGGATGTTTTTACTTTTCCTATATCTGACTTAAACACAGTTATTGAAGAGAGAGCATGTTTAGCATGTTTTTCTCGTGACAGAACCACAAGCTGATTTTAAATAACAGTGTGGAAAAAGGTTTTGAAGTTGTAAATAACTCTTTAAATATGAATATGCCAGACTCATCTCAAAATCATTTCTGAAAAGACTTCTGTCTTTTGAAAGTAATGTAACCTTTTAGCAACTGACCTGTCTTACCATACTGAAGCTTCTTTTCTAACTGTGGTTCTTTTTTCAGTGACTCTACTAAATGGATCTTACAATGTTATTTATTGGCTAAGTACTTAAACACTACAGAAGAGAGGACAATCTGAATATCTGCACAGATTTAGACTGTATGAAGAGTTAACAGTAATAACAATTCCATAATGTTCTAAATAGGTAAAATTGTCTTGATATGTAGATTTTTCTATGTAATGCTCATACCAACAATTAATACTGCAGTAATTCTTATTACTATTCTCCAATTGGAAAGAATTTAATTGGAATGTTTGAGACACTTTGAATAATTATATGTTAATACATCTTTTTATTTAGATATTGAAACTGCTGTGAATTAATGCTGAGCATGAATGCTATTACATCTCTACTAACTTAAGCTAATTTACCAAGCCCCAACACAACTTCAGATATAACTGTGTATAAATGTTATGTATAAATATATATATATTCTGTATATGTATGTTCAAAAGTGTAATACAAACCAATGTTGTATCTTACCTTTATTAAGATTACCAATTGAAGTGAGATGTAAGAATATCCAGAATTATCATCTGAGATGCTCAGTGCTCACAGTGAGTGGCTGTTTCATACTTTGTGTTTCTCTTAGGGCTTGTGTAAATACAACATTAAAATTTTACCCTAACAATGATTGCTAACATGTTCAGAAGCCATTCTGTAGCACACGTTATTAGGCTGTTCAGACAACAGTTGCTTTATTTTCTCAACATATCTACTGAGTGGAAGTCTGGCATTATCCCACTTTAGAAGTAATGAACAAGATTTGATTTAAAATTGGATCCAGATCTCAATCTGAAAAAAGGAGCACTTGGATTGATAGTAATTTTAATATGCCTATTTAAAAATTAGACACCTGAACTGAACTAGCTAAGCTCCTTCTTTCTTTAGTCAGTGGAGTGACAGGTACCTCAAGAGAGCCAGTGCCTCGATCAGTTAGTTTTAGAACAGGAAGAACCACCTTCTGGAGGTGCCTCTCTCTACTGGCAGCAGAGGAAGCCCAGCTGACTAGCTATGAAAACCTACTTTGCTTGCAGACCTGAGTTAGTGGGAATGTATCTCAGTCTTTGAAAGGGAAAAGTTAGGAGTTGGTCTAATTTAGTCTGCTGTAGTCAGGAGGGGCAAGAACTTCCAGAACGTGATTCATGCCAATCAGACTCCTCTGAAGGAGATTTAAAGAATCACCTTAGAAGTTCTTGTTTCAATCCATTGACTACAGACCTTTAAGCATCTAAATTTAAAGAAGATGAATCAAATATTTATTTACTGATTTCCTTTCATAACTCTGGCTGTAGTGATTTGCTTATCATGCAGAGCTTCTACTGAAGAAATAAAATGCTTCCACACAGTGCTTTTCAACTTGGAGAACAACTTTAATGAACAGGTTATCGTTTTTTCTTCAGATCACCTCCTTTCCTATTCAATACATGGACTCCATTGCCTTAAAAGAAGAAAAAAAGAAAACAAGAAGGCCTTCTTGATCCTAAGAGGGGAAAAAGACTTCAAAAGGTGGTTCAGACAGCCAGCCTTCGTTGCAGCAGTTCCTAGCCTCCAAATTAAAGAAAAATAAAAAAATCAATTGTTAGACACTGCTAGACACTGTAATTCTTTCTGAGAAAGTTAAAATTCTTAGCAGGCTGATGTCAAGGGAGGCAACAGTGAAGTGAGAGTTTTCTGTTTAGTCCTAGCAAATTATGTAAACATCTTCAATTTCTTCTCTAATATTTCACAATTATTTGAACTGTATCAAGAATGATTTCCAAATTTAAATAAAAGCAAGACACCAAATCTCACAAAGAGGGATACTTCTAATTGGGGATTTCAGTGTAATCTAGGCAAATTCTTCAAGGTATCAAAGATATAACAGCAAATGATGCAGTAGGAGTGTCAGAAACCACACAGAGTGTCAGCATTAGAAAAGTTGGAAGAAAAAATTATTACCAGTTTCCTCACATATATCACTGTTTGCAGTATATGAGGGAAGATATTTGGGAGAATTTTTCTATCAAACAGTCCCCCTGGGGAGTTTCACTCACTAATATGACTATGATATCTCAGGTATGGAACCACAATGTATCAATATTTCCTTATTTCCTTGATCCACCCAGAAGGGATTTTAAGCATTTCTATCAAGAAGTTGGAGTGTCACACTTCCCCCCCCCCCGTCAGACCCAGATATAATAATCGTAATCTGTTATAGTTCAGTGACTTCTTTATAGACTTCAGTCACGAGTTTATTAAACATCACTCTTTTGCTGAACACCATGCCTCACTGTCTCCCAGTCTGTTTTCCCATTACAACCAGCTTCTCTATTTGATGTCTTTTTTCTGTTACCCACTTAATTCCCTCCTGACTGATTCAAAATGAAAAAAAAGTTTGCCAGAGGTAGAAAATACAAGGCACTTTGAGGCAGACACTTGCTGTGTGAAATTTCTCTTAAAGAACAGATTGGTGTGACTCATGTGAACTGGATGGGAGGTAACCCTTAGCATCAGCTAAGCACTGTACAGCCACTTGCTCCCTCCCTTGAAGTAGGATGGGGCAGATGGCTGGAGAAAGTAAGACAATTCATGAGCTGAGATCAAGGCAGTTTACTATGTAAATCATCCTGACTTAGTAATTACTTTACTTTCAAATATATAAAGCAGTAAAAACAATGGTTTTGTTTTGTTTTGTTTTGAACTTTGAAGTGTTAACAGTATGGAACTGCAGTATCAAAAGAAGAGATCTTCATCTCCCAGAAGGATCATCTTGCCTCTCAGAAAGTTTATAACACTGTACTTAAATAGTAAGCAAGGCTTTAAAAGAAAAGAAGTATACAAACTATCGCCAATGACAGTTTTATAAACTGTTAAAAACAATCTCGGGTATCTTTGGTTTTGTTTCTTTATTTGATCTTACCTCTGTAGAATTTGACATTTGTAGAGTGTAGAATGATGCGATAAAGCAATTTTATCAATTCCACGCCAACATGGCCTCCTTCACTTGCATGATGGCATGAAGCCACTTGAACTGATGTCAGTGGAGTTTAGAAAATACTTTTTTTCACCTAAAATCAACATACTGAAGTTCATTATTACTAGAACTAAAAATAAAGAAGCTGCAGCCTTTAACTGCTCATTTCATGATAACAAAATTATAAAATTGCTTTCTCCTTGCCACTCAGAACAAACCAGATAATTTCTCCAATCTCTAGATCTTAAACCTATCTTGTGCCCTTTGAGTGCTCATCTGTCTGAAAAACTTGTGGCAGCTGAGGAAAAATTCACAAAGTTTTTGAAGAATAATGCCTGAGAAGACGGTTTTATGAATATTCTTGAAATTTCTAAACATTGTAGCATCATTATATGAAATGTATAAATAATGCAGAAAAAGTAAATTTTACTTTCCTGAATCCTCTTGCATCACTTGAAGAGGGCAGTAGAAGTTGTGAAAGTCCCACTTCCATTTGAATACAAGGCGATGAACACAGAGTGATGAGCATCGTTGCTTGGACATGGATGGAAGAGAGAAAGAGGCATCTTCTGTGTATAAACTGGTTTACAAATATGTGTATTCAACAATTTCCTTCTCATTCTGATGTTTCAGACTACATCCTTCTATAAGCAGAGATAAAGGAATAAGAATTCAAAAGTATGAGGATTTGAAATTGATAAGGAAAACTTTTTCTTTCATTTTTGAGGCACAAGCCATCTCTTAAGTTCATTCTGATCCTTTTAATCAGAGATTGCTTTTCCTGAGAATGGTCTAATATGATCAGAAACCAGATGGTCCATTACAAGATAGTGGAGTAGAGCCCTGTTGATTTGAGAGATTCTTCTTTGCATGGAGTTGAACTGCACTGAGGAAGAAGAGGAGTTAACCTACTATTATTGCTCTGTGGGAAATAAATATGTCTGGAGTTTGCCATCAGTCTCAATATATATCTTTAATGTAGAAATAAATTAATAAGGTAATACTACTGAAATGTCATGATCAAAAAAACAATCATATTTTAGAAAGTGAGTTATAAGGAATCAATAGCATGCCTTGAAACCGTACTGGCTGTTTTCAATATGAAATGACCAGTGACAATTCGCACTGATCTGACTTTGCAATGGTACGTAAATTTACTCCATTTAACAAACTTTTTCAGAGGTTTATTAGACCCTGCCATGAACTACTCAACTTGGGTGATATTTCACAAAATTCTGTGATACAGACAGTGGAAGAAGATAAAGTCTATCTTAAACCAGGGCTTCTGCCAAAGAAACGTTTCTCTCTTTTCAGATCCTCTCAAGTGTTGTTTATAGAATTTGAATGTGTATTTTCTTCACAGTAAGATAAACAAAAAAGATTTGCATCAGTTTATGAGCCTACGTATGGAAGCATTTTATGGCATAAAGCTACATAACTATTCCTTATAATAACATAGAAACAAATGCAACAACTGTAATGTATGATTGATTAGGTCTCGATAAAGTATATGGTAGATGGAACATAAATATATTGAGTTAATAGCATTGTGAGACACAGTTTGCTGAAATATGAGGTGCAAACAATAAGCCATCTGAACTAAGAGGGAAGACAAAAATGTTTGGCCAAAAATAGAAATAATTTGGAATAAAAATAACTACAAAGGTCACAAAATCCAGAGAGATCAGAGAAGATTTTTTATCTCCATCACTGAAGCTTGTTTTCACAAAATGTCATTTTTTTAGGATGTAATTTCCTCATACCACTTTAATGCTTACTTCTTGTATAAAATGAGTTCCCAAGTCAAGGCATTTGCTATGAAAATCCTTGTATCAACCTTTGGATGAACAAATTAGAAATTGGTTATTACAAATGTGTCAGTAGAATTTCTGATTGTTATTTTAGAGTCTAGAGGTAAAAGCTTGCAGATATCCTGGGTATCTGGGATGCAAATACAAAGATTATTTTCTCACATTACTCATTCTGTGCTGGCAAGCCTTATGATTTAATTTTGTATTTTGTAACCGTTGTGAGTTTTCAAAAGCCCCAATGTCAGGATTCAGCTATCTGCAAATCCTCAGGTTTTCTTATTGTGACATTTTACAATAAACAAGCAGGTAAATAAAAAATCAAGGGAAAACTTTTAGCAATAAAAATAGCTAGCTAGAAAATCAAATGTTCTCAAAATACTCAGATTCTGAGAAGATAGTTTTTGAGATGTCAAAAGTTTGCTTTACTGAGAATAAGTAACACTAAGTGTGTGATTTAAAAAAAGCTTGGTACTAATTCATCATGCTCCATCAACTGTGTAAGTTCATGGAGGAAGGACTGATTTCTCTCTTTTTTTTGGTCTATAATGAGAGTAGGATAATTAATTGCTACTATTGTTTTGCTAGAACTGGGAGCTGAGAATGTGGTAAGCGTTACTTCTGTATCAGTTCTACATAGATAGACATAAAGGCCTCCTTTGATGGTGTCCAGTCCACACTTTCCACCCTGAGTCTCTGTAAACTTGTGCTTTTCTTCTCTGTCTTTCACCATTTTGTCAGTATAGGCATTTGCTCCACATTCACTTTTCTCCAGGGACCTTGCTCTAATTCAGTGATAGCAAGCACTGTGTCCAAGCATCAAGATTTTTTGTCAATTTCTAAACTTCATCACAAAATGTTTTTTTTTCTTTTTTTATTAGAAAAGCAAAATCTTTGTTTCACAAACAATTGGAGCCAAGCTCAGAACATAGCTTGAGGCAGAAAGTGGATGTAAAATAGTTCCAGCTCTTATGTCCTTGCAATGCTTAGGAGACAAAGTGGCGTAAAAACAATGAAAGCCTTACCTGTTCAACTGTATGACAGGAGTTTGGCTCAGATAGATAAGAGATAAATGCTCCAGTCTCGGTCTCAAGTGAACATTGTCAAATTAACACAAGCCACTGTATCAGTTGTCAGCTTAGTCTTTCTTCCAACAAATGACAGAAATGAGCAGCTACTCATATTTTTTTCACACCCCAAGAGCATGTGGTGACATGGTGTTCATACACAATGAGATGCAATGTACCATTGGGAATAGTTTCCTCTGTGCAAAACCTGTCAGAGCCATGAGAACTCATTACTGATGTGGCTACACAGTTATATGAACAGAATATGGGTGCCTAGGGAGCCTAGCACAGCTTGAGAGAAACCCATGTGAGAAAAAGATACTGCTCTGTTTTCTTGTTGTGACACTTGATATACCTCACTTGCAAGAATATATTTTGGGTGGAACAGAAAATGGAAGTTTTGGCCACTGTAGTTATTAAAGAAGCTGTGATACTTTCTAAAGTGACTTGACAAAAAATAATAGGAATTCTTAGGCCTTATGTTCAAAGACAATCCATTTGGAGTAATTATATCCTCCCTAGCAAAATTACTCCTGTAGTTTTAATTGCCCATAACATCTTGTTTTATTGCTACCCCTAATTTTTCTCTATTGTTCTTGAACAGTGCTAGCTTCCCAACTTTCATTCAGAAGTGTATGTGTTTCTCTGATGGGTCACATGACTGTCGTATGTATTATGGGGATCTATTATATCCATTAAAATCCAATATGTTCTTCCTGTAAAGTTACTAACAATTTTTGTATAATCTAAATTGAGTCCATTAAATATCTTGGTAAGACATTTTCTTCATTTTTTTTTTTTAAATAATTGTAACAGCTCTTCTCTTTATGCTTTCAGATGTTTCAGCATCTTCTTTTTAAAAAAGGAAAAATGGAACAGAACCATGTACATATTTTCTAATCTCAGCAGAACTAAATATATTGTTTTCTCAAGTAAGTTCCAGCAACACATGACACAGAGATAAAGTCATTTCTCAAGTCCTGGCCCAAACATTAGCTTTCCTGTCAGAGTGCTGCATTCAGCTTCGTGTTCAGGTACTAACTGTAGTGACTCAAACTATTTTAAAAGCCTTATCTTCCAGGTGACCCTGTCTTACTCTGTAGGCATGGCCAGTGTTCCTAGTTCTTCAGTATTTACTCTGTGGTCACCTCTAGTATGAGGGGGTCTGGCTTGTTGAGAATCTCTGATTCCTCTGTAAAACCTTATTAGTTGCAGCCACACTGCAATCTGTGTGTCAGCTACATACACTGGAAGCTGCAATATTAAAGTTACATATAGGTGAAAACGTGTCAATTCATGAGCACATCCACTAGGAATATCAATATCTCTCTTTAATAATGATTGCACATCCACAGATACTATTTGAAATATGTCAACATGTTAGTTTGTAATTGATTTAGCATGTACCTGGATTATATTGCATAGTGCTTATTTTTTAATCAAAATGTCATGAAGTTCTGAAACAAAAGTCTCCTGTACGTCTTTATATGTTATAACTAAACATTTCTTTTAGTATAGAAAATTGCATTTTAACCAAAGAATGAAGTTACATTTTCCCAGTGATAATGTGGAATGGATTGCAACAATATGGTAATAGTAAAATGGGAATATTTCTCAAAGTGTATCACCCAAAGAATTTTAGTTAACAGAAACAGAACATCTCTTAGTATTAATTGTACATCCTCAAATGCCAAATAACTATTACCAGCAAACACAGACAGTGAACAAAGGTAAATCTATCCTTGAGGAAAGTTCAGCACTGACAAGTTGAAATGAGATTAAAGATAGATAGAAGCAGGTAGATTGACAAGACTGAATTAAGCTCTTTACTTCAAACACCTGAGGCTTTCTAAAATTTAGGTGCCAGTCGCATTTATAAGACCTCACTCAGCCAGTGCCTAAGCCTGTAAAAGTCTGTAGCTGCTGGAAAGTTGATCCCCAAAGGGATTTATCCTGCCATCTTTTAATTAATTGTCAACCTTTAACTGAGAGTAATAGTGCGTGCTTCAGATTCAAGGACTTTAAAATTTTTGTGAGACTTGATCCAAATGCATAGATTTTACTGGCTATGTTTTGCAACACTAAATAAACTGGAACACTGTTTGGTACATCAGGGTCTTCATCAGCCCTACACATAAGCCAAATAAACAAATTGGACAATTTTCAGTGTATTTCTTTGGAAATTCCCAGCAAGTGCCCTCTTCCTACTAAAAAAGGGAGGAGGCAGTGGTAGTAATCTAAGTGCAGCAATGCAGACAGAACAAATTTAAATGCCTTTGGCCTAGAACTGTTCTGTTTTGTACAAATTAGAGGTTACAGTGCTGCTTCAAACCTGAGATTCCCAAAGGAGTGCTGAAATACAGGCTATAAAGGTTGTTCTCAGCTTTGCTCTTTTTACACCGGAGTTTAATTATCTTGCATATTAATAACACTTCAAGAAGGATGGATGAAGAGTTCCTTTCTTGAAAAGCAATAGGTCTTCCCACAGATGCCAGTGCTTTATAAATTTACATAAGTTAAGATATCGATTGTACTGTAGTCTAGGCAGTCTAGGCAGAGAAACCTGGTCTGTTCACACATGTCAGTATTCCAACAGTTGAACATTTGCTGAAAAGAGAAGCAGTGCCATAATTTCTTCAGAAGAAAAGAAATGAGTTTGTAAGATGCTCAGCTGCAGGAAGAGGTTTCCAAGTGCAGATTCTAAGTGGAGGGAAGAACATCCTTCTTTTCTGGAGTAAAACATTAATTCATACTCTCTTGACATTTCCTGCAAATGGGCTACAGCAGCTCTTTTTGGCAAAGTGGATTCCTTTTTTAGTTCCTCCCACTTCTGGGGCAGTCTGACTTGCTAATTTGGGAGTGTGCTTCTAGTTACTTGCAAGGCATCTCATCCTTAAACTTAGCCATATTTCCACTTCTTCCCTTGTAAAGCTAATCTTATCCACAACGGCAAATCATCAGTCCTGGAAAAAAAGACCTCAGAATGGGACCCAACAAAGCACTTTGTCAGAAATCAGTTTCTTTGCTGACCTGGAAGTGTTTTTAACAGTAACAGATCTGGTGTATTGCCTTTTTCTACAACTTCTCACTTTTTACTAGAAAAGGAGTGCATTGAAGCAAAGCACAGCTCTGAGCCTTCAGGTCCCCACTCACTTCCAGAAATCAGTCTGCAAAAAACTGCCCAGGCTACAGACAGTTGTGGTAGTAATAACATGACTACCAAAACTGTTCATTGTGATTGTTAAATAATAAATTGTTGTTGTTGATTTCGTTGTGTTTGTTGTAGTCACTGTTATTAACTGCTTTGTAATATTGTAATAATGTAGTTTGCAGCCAGGAGTCAGGGACTCATTCTGCTGGGTGCTGTATGTGTGTGCCAATAAAAGACATCCTTTAAACAGCTTGAGATCCTTGAGTAAAGTAAAAGTGAGGTAACAGGTGTACAGAGCAAACACAGGAAGACTGGCATTGACAAACAGACAGTTCTGATTACTGTGATAAGCAGAAATCACAGCATGTGGTCTACCTAAATGCTGTCAACTGCTACATTAGTATGGTAGTTTTGGTAGGTTTTAAAAAGCTTTTAAATGGAGGAAGGTATTGTGACCTTGTAGAAGATGAATATTTCTGTCTTACTGCAGAGATGATCAGCTCAAGTTCAAGCATATAAATATGACATGGATCAACTCTTGCTCACAGGAAAACATTGAGCTTGAACAGTTCCCTGGTTCTCTGAACAGTGGGGACTATTGGTTAATTATTGGGTAGTGGTTATATGTATCAACTTGACCTGACACATCCATTTAGTCTTCTGCTATCATATGAAGAAAATGGTTCTGGAAATAATGCCTCCTGTGTATTTCCATGCCAGATACAACAATTACAAAGAATACAATAACATTATTTAATAGAACAAATCCTCAACTACAAAACACTATTATTATTTTTTTTTTTCAAAACAGAATCATCACCGCTAGCTAAGCATTTTTGCCAGTGATGAGCAAGAGCCTTCATAAAGAGTTCATAAAGATCTGCATAGTAAAAGTGACCCATGGTTGTTATAACTACTGCTGAAAGACACCACCCACCACCTCCAGATGGTCTCCATAAATATTCACCACCAATGGATGTCAGTGGTTACAATTTTTTTCCACATGGAAGAATTCAATGACACACCTTTACTTCATACCTACTTCCATAACAGACTACCCCTTTGCTTTCATCTGTCCCAAGAAAACAAAATGTAATGGAGTACTGCTGGAAAGGTTCAGCCTCTACTGTCATACCACCACCTGCTTCTGGTGTTGTGGACCAACGCAATAAAATAGAAACCATTTCTTTCAGACCATTTCTGAAATTCAACATCAGGAAAATTTTGTGTACAAAGAGTTTCTTTAAAGCAAAGGCAATTCTGGTGAAAGCCAAAAATGACTCAGGTAATATTCAAGTAAAACAGAGCAACGTCTTATAAGAAACTTTCGATTAAAAGCACAGTGTACACATACTTCCCCATAAACAGCTTAGGGCATGGTATTTCTCCTTTACCATAATGTACGCAGTTCTGTTGCTTTTCCTTTGAAATTCTGTTTCTTGTTTCTTTTCTTCATGCTACATTTAGATTATCCTGCTCAGTTCCCTCTCCTGGGAGAAGAGTGCTGCCTGTATTTCAGGTGAGGAGCCACAGGCATATGCACTCCAGTCAGCTCAGAAAATGAACATTCTATTTAAGGATAAAATAAAACCAGAACTTTTTTCATTAAATAGAATTTATTTCCATACTTATATACCTATATATGATATTCTCAGAGATAAGGAAAAGAAAAAAGGAAAGGGGAAAGGGTTAGGAAAATAAACTCTACTAATAACACTTCTAGTGATGGCTTTACTATGGAATAGGGAGGTCTTTCTGTGTGTAGGTTGTAGAATATTTCTAACACTGAAAATTCTCTTCAACTTCCTTTAACCAATCTTAGAAAATAGCTTATGAAAGATGAGAGTTTGTGGTTTAGGAATTTAATGAGATGGAAAAAAATATATGTTGTTAAGGGAAATGTGAAGAGAATTCTAGAAATACTCAAATGTAGAGCAGAGGAGAAGGAAAAGAAGACTTTCTGTGTGTACAGAAAGCTTAGGTTATCTGTGAGGCTAAAGGAGAATCAAATAAAGAGAGAGTCTGTGAAACATGAGACACTCTAAGTTCTGTGCAAGCATGATAAATGCTCCAGTGAATTCCCACAGATCTTAAACATCAATAAACCCAGAAAATGTTTAGAAAAACAAGGAAAATAACATACATTTTGTCTGTTTCTTTCTTTGTCATGCTGTTAAAATAAAGGTCTTTCTGTGTTTGGTTTATGTTTGTTTTTTAATTGCAATTCATTCGATACAATTTTGCAAGCTGTTAAAGATCTTTGTGTGGTATATTCTTCATCTATCATTCTATATGATTTATTAGTATTTCCCAGATTTTTAGCATTTGGTTACCAGAGAGTCATGAAAAATGTGGTTGATGTGTGAATGTTCTTTGGTTCTTTTAAGAGGCCAGTATCACTGGATTAAAGGATTTGACACACAAAATTCTGACAAAGAAAATTTAAATGAGATATAACAGATTGGATTAGGAATAATAAAAATCAATACTGTTGCATGTTTAGAACAAATAAAGCACAACATTCTTTCAGAGGGTCCCAAATGTGGCTGTTACATGGTGCACCATCAAGAAGACTTCTGACACAATTGTGAACATTTTAGTCTTTCTATCTGATGTCCATTCTTCCTCACCTCCACCTCAAAATAGAAATTCTATTTTACTTGAAAAACATGCTTTCCTTTACCATGAGTGTGTAAATAAATGTGACTGATATATTGGACTGATGCCATTGGAAGCCTCCCGGGATAACAGAAGGCTGAAGCATGTATCGTATGAGAACAGGCTGAGACACGTGGATTTTTTCAGCATGAAGATGAGATGAAAGGGACTACTTATAATTAGAAATGTTCAAGACTAAAAAGGACGTACTCCTAAGAAACCAGGTATAAATAGATCTGCTTTGAAACTAGGGTTGATTGGGATGACCTCAGGAGGCTACTTTCAACATAAATTATTTTCCTTCAGTAATTCTGTGTTCATTAGTGAATTCTGTCATTCACTAATGATTCACTAATTTTATGTTTCTTTTTGGTGTGCGACATGCCTGAAGTCCAAACATGGTTACTCATAACTTGTGCATTGTAAAGGACCATAGTTTGAATAAAGTACCTTGTGGATTTATGGAAATAAAGTGAAGAAGTTAAAAAAAAAAACCCACAGCAGTCTAGCTATGATGTTCTCAAAGCACTAAAGATGAGAAGCGTGCTTTTATGGCAGATATTGAATTTATAGTTCTTGGAAAAAGTACAAACTGCAGGTTTCTGGAAATCTTGCTGCATGCTTGAAATAGGCTAAATGAGACTGGACTAATCCAAACAGAAAAATAAATAAATAAAAAAAAATGGCATGAATCATCTTCAACATGATGCTCAGTAGGATGTAAATCTAAATCTAGCAAGCAGTGGTAAAGGAATACAGATCAGTGAAGGATCAAGGCAATAGTACAAGGAACCTCAAAAAAAAAAAAAAAAAGGAAAATACCTCTTCAGCCTTGCCCTTTTTCAGCTTTCCATTTCTGTTTTTACTAAACAATTCATTCATTATTTCATTTCATTTCATTTCATTCAGTTTTACTTTCATTATTTGCTTTACTTCCGTGTAGTATAATTTTTTGGTCATTTTTTGTATACTGTTTGCTTTTGTGTGTGTATTTGACTTTTTACAAGGTCTGTATGATCTAAAGTACCTTTTTTGTATCTCCTCATTTCTAACATCTGATGAGCATCTAGAGTGTACTAAACCCCTAGTTTTGAGAGGTGAGTCATGAATGGGGCATCATTCTAAGAGAAGTAACAACTAGCTCTCCAAAATATTTATCTGATACACGGTTTCTCTGATGTTCTCCTTTTTGTCCACTGCATGGGAATAACCTCTATGAGTTTCTCAGGACATTCAGCTCTAATGACTTCAGTGGAAGAGAAATTATGCCCATAGGTTGGCAGTTCTCACATCCTTGCATTTCTCTCAAGCAGAGAAAAGTGTTTAGTTAAGGTTACACTCAAACCCTGACCAAGTCACGTATACAGACAAAAAAAGTTTATTCCCATTTGACATGTAGTCATGAGTCTCCTTTAGTGTATATTTATACTAAAGTAAGTTAATGCAACGTTTAGAAAAGGGACAGTTGCAATTTTGGTCAGGTTTATTTCTCAGGTCCATTTCAAAATATTTGCAGAATTCTTCAAAATAAACCTCTAAAAATGTTATTTTCACAGGAGAATAAAAAATTCAGATTTTGGCCGAGGGAAAAAAGAGACTATCATCTGATGAGATTTAGTAAGAAATGTATACATTTCCCTCTGAAAGACAGCACACCAAAAAAGCCAACATAAATAGCAACTGGCTGATTGAATTGGTGCATTTTCCTTTGAGGAAGTGTTTTCCTATCTACTGCGGGAGGTAAGCTACTCATGTAGATAAATCAATGACATAATTGATTTGGCAAATCTCATTTTTCAATCCATCAACACTTTCTAGTGTCTTGTCCTAACTTTGAAGGAGGTCTCTAGCTTGAATATCCTGAAATATTTCACTAGATTTTATAATGTACTTTTGTGTTTCAAAATTAGCTTGACTATCTTTAGGGAGTACACTCTAAAATTATATCTAAAAGAAGATAAATTAAAAGTGGATTTGACCACCTGTTATTTGCAGATAGACCTTCCATATTCATATCATCTTGTATACACATAACCACAGAAGATGGTTGTGTTAAATTTTTATCTTATTTTGTGCTGTGTTTTGTGGCCTGCATGTGTAATTTGGAAATGTCTCAACCCCAGATGTAAGCCTGAAGACAAGATCCGATTGTTTGCATCTGTTGGGTAACAGAGAGAGAAGTATATGTAGGACTTGAGAACTTCAGATAGACAGTCTCACCTCTGAGGAAAGGGATGCACTGCCAGCAAACATTGACATGCAAAGACAGTTCCCTGCAGCATCATGCATCATACACATGCATATAAGATGGCACTTGGAGCCATCATGTCTTGGAAAAGAAACTTTGCACTGTTGTATTCAACACAACATTTCTTTTCCTGGATGGCAACAAATAGTTGAGAAAGTCGTGTTCAGTATTCTTAGGATATATTCTTGGGGTCTGCCAAGTCCCTGATGTAGGACTCCTAAGCAAAAACTAACTCACTGCAGAGCTAATTAAAAAAGGTAGCTGGAAGAGCTGAAAGAGGATGAGGAAAACACCTCCACGTGACTCAGAACAATAATCAAGAACAAAAGGCAGAAATAACAGCTGTTGAGGTCGAGGTTCTTCAGAACAGTAGCCTCAGATAGTAAGTCTGGTACTCCTTACTCAATAGTGCTTCAGATTGTATTTTTAATAAAGTCCCAAGAAACTATACATCACTTAGGAAAAACAGCAGTTGCATATGCCAAGCAGTTGGAATTCTCTAAGGTTGGACAGCAAACTGTGAGCGGTGAATAACCCAGGAAGAGGAAGGGCAGTCTGCCAACATACAGACAGCTGTAGGAAGAGAACGAGCTGATAATGAACAAAACTCAGAAGAGAAAATGTTCCTTTCTGACAATTATTTCGGTTTTCCAAATTTTTATCTTGTCCTCCACAAAATTCTTGTTATTTCAGCGCTGATGACTAAAGATATGGCCTAGTGTGGAGAAGCCTTGCTCATTTTAGGATGCTCAGGTGACATGATCTATTTTCCCAGGTTCCTGGGGCAGGTTCCACTTGGCATCACTTAATTACTTTTTAGCAGAAGCATGAGTCTCTGACCCCTGCTTTTGGCAAGTCATTGATCCTTGTCTCTGGCACACTTGGTAGGAAGATCATATAGCAGCACAACTCATTTGAAAACATATTGTACAAAACAAAGGTTTGTAAACATTTACCAGAATTCTGTATGATGCAGTCAGCACAATGCCTGTGTTCTGATGAACTTCAATATGCAGGGCAGCACTTTCTTTGCATTCAAGCACTCAGATTCTAGGGAATACAATATCTGACTCTGAGATCACTGGTCAGTTTGCAAAAAAATTGAAGAGTGGGCTTATTAAGGTTTATTAAACCAAAGTCATATAATAACATACACAAAGTCACAAGAATAAGTGAAGCATAAGGCACAGTGATCTGAGCTACAAACTGTACTGAAATCAGATGGCAGTGTTCAGAAAAGTTCCTCTCTATAATAGGGAAAATAATAGCTCAATGTGTTGCATTTAAGAAACATATTTTGTGCAACACAGAATGACGTTAAATTGCACCTGTCAGGAGACTGAGATTCAGCTATAACTGAAATCATGATTTCCAAACGACCAAGTTCTGAACTGTGAGGAACACCTGCCAACATAACTAATAGTGAGGATAAAAAGCCCGTGGTAGCAAGTCCCTTGAGAAGGAGATAATAACATATGCCCTGTTCAATAAACTCTTAGCCTGAGGTATTTCCAGTATGCAAAGAAAAGAAAGCTCACTTTTAATTTTTTATGCTGCCCCCCTTATCTTGGTGTGTTTCTTCCATCTTCCTCAAAGAGTTTCTTGATTATTTTAACAGAAGTTTTCTTTTCTAAAACCATATTCAGTTCCCTGTGGAAGCCTTTGACGAGAGTTTCCAAATAAAGACAGATTAAAAAATTAAGGGCTAATGAATATGGAAAGAATAAGCGCAATAAAAGATATAAGAAAACTGACATGTATAATAACTCCTACTATGAAGCTCAGCCAGACTCATTTATTGTGAAAAAGAAAACATTCCATAAACAATAAAAAATAAATAAAATAATAAAATGAATACATACATATATATATATATACATATATATATATATTTTTTACAAAAGAAATCTCATTTTTACACTGCTAAAACACACCACCCACCACCTCTCTGCTCATATCCACTGTTTTGTCTCTATAATCATACAGCAAGCATCAGTGTCAATGGGTGTAATTTTTTCTGCATCAAGGAATTCAATGACTCATCTTTGCTTCATATGCACTTCCGTATCAGATGCCATTTGTCAGACTGCCCCTCTGCTGCCATCTATCACACAGAAACAAAATGCAATGGAATATTGGGGTGAGAGATTCAACCTCTACTGCCATACCTCCAATATCTGCCTCTGACACTGTGGGCCAATATAATAAAATCAGAGGTACTACTTTAATAATAGCCATCATAGAAGCATGAATCTCCAGGTCTTGACAGTTTTCTGTATTGATGATGTGTGGATCAAAATGAATTTATATATACAAGGCATTCTGCGTTTAACACAAAATGAAATGTACATAAACCCCTCACTGTGCTGAGGCCCGGGTGAGAAAGTTCACTTGTAACAGCAAGCACAGGCAGACTTGCCAGCCCTCTTCTAGATGTTGAATTGTCACCTTTCTGAATTTATCTAGAGAGCATAAGTTGTGGTGTGACTATATGTCCTGGTGTTGGCTGGCATTTGTTGCATTATTCTTGCAAAACTAAGCATCATGTCCACAGTTGTACCTCATGCTTTCTCAGAGTCAACTGCTTGTTGACTGTTCAGTAGAGATCCTTTGGCTTATTGACACACAGTACTGTTATATTTAAAATGAACCCTGATGGCTTTTAAGCTTGTTCACATAGATCAGATGATTGGCACAACAATTTATGAGTCACAGAGAATGGGACTACAGTTATCTCACTCAAAAACAGGGTCAAGGGAGGATCACAGAAATCCACTGGTACAGCAGTAGTGGCAAAACATATACTGTCACAGACTTGCTATTATAGCTTTCTTTGAAGGCTCTTCACAAAATAAATAAATAAAAATAAAAATAACAAGGTTGTACCTTTTAACCTTTGATGGTGTTTCAGTATAATTATTCTTCTATAACTGCAGCTATGGTTCCATTTTATAACATCTCTCTGATTCTTGGAGGTGTTTTTGCTGAAGAAAACCTCCAAACTGATGGCACAGGAGTTACACAATGAACACTTGTGATGGGTTTAACCTTAACTGTTTAATTGTAAGTTACTATTGCCTCCTGCTATGTAGCACTACATTTAGCTACTCCTTACTCAGTTCTGTATAGTAATGAGGCACCTGTAGCACCATTCTCTGCTGTCTTCTTCCAAATAAATTAATCTGAACTGTTTTTGCTATGCAGTTATCAGAGTAATATCTGCTTTACATAGTTTTAGACAGTACTATGATATAAGAAAATGAATTATATGTACAATTCTCAAGCTTCAGAGTTCATGTTGAAGAAAGTTTTCACACTGTACTAGATGAAATTGTTGTATGTGGTCCCCTTTGCTGTGTAATTAATGTAAAGAATGACAAACAGGCAGATTCATTTTATGACAAAGGTACTTTGACTGTGGCTAAATAAGAGATATCATAGAGGAGAAGGCAGTCAGTCCGGTGCATGGAGACATCAGCAGTTTGTATTTCCTATGTGTGTGGAAGAAGCTAGTCAGTGTAAATAGGAAGAGGAGGTTGTGTATCGTGTTCTGGCTATAATAAATTTACATAGATCTCTCTGAAAATAATGTCTTCTGTTTATTTAAATGGAAATTACAACAGATACAAGGAGCACTGTTTTTGCTGCTTATTCCCCTAATATACTTATAGAAAACAATGATTTCCTCACCCTGGCTTGTTTTTGCTATTTTTTTTCCTGCTATGCATAAGAAGCTTTTTATTTTATTTTTATTTTTTCCTCATGCAAAATAAGTTCTGCATCAAACCCATCATTTTAATGGACCTCTTCACAACCCTTTGAGTCAACTTTATTGAGCTTTGGTGACTACATGCAGGATTTCACAGTAAGTTTTACCAGTATTAACAGAATTAATACTTCCACACCTGACTACCACTTGTGTCAACAGTCAAGAGGCTCAGGGAGGTTTGAATATTATTACTGTGAGAACACCACAGATTAGTGAAGCATATAGTCTTAATCCTACCCAACAACAAAAAGATACTGCAGGCATTCAAACTGCTTTTTTTACTGCATATTTAATGAATTTCCATGCATAACTGTGAACTTTAGATCTTTAATTGACCCTTTTCCCCATTAAGTATGTATAGACAAATGAGTTCCATGGGTTGTTAATGCACAGTTACTAGCTTAGATTTACCAGGGAGACAAGGCTGTTGTGCATTTGCTGTTTCATAATGCTTTCCTCTATGTTTTCATCCTATTCTTACCTTCTCCCCTTGATCAAGGAATTTCATCTTTCCACCACTGTCTGGCAGATAGATTTGCAATGTATTTACTTGTCTTTTTCTACCTCCTGACTAAAAATGAGTCAAAAAAGAAGAGATAAGTGCCAGGTGGGCTATGTGCCTCATAGCTGGGATAGGGGAAAAATAAAAAAAAACTTTTCTGAGAAAATGTGATGAAGACAAGAAGAACTGAAATTATTATTGGGGTGGATCATCTGTTTTCCCTATTTGAGACATGCCCGTGTATGCCCTGGTGGCTGTAGCTTGCCATTCATATTTTCTCTGTTTTTGTTTTTGTTTTTTTTTCTCTTTGTATACAGTACATTCTCTCAAGCTTTAATTTCTGTAGCCCAGCTGTACTTAAAACAGCCTACTGTAGCCTGGTGAGCTACCCCAAATCATTCTAATGATTATTCTTCATTAGTGTGTTTTCTCCCTGTTCCTGCCTATTGACTCAGTATCACGAAGCTGATCATGGAATGTGAGCTCTTTTTAGCAGGAATCCTAAACTTGTCTAAGCTCTGCAAAAGGCATGGCTGCCAGAATCTTGCTAACTTATCTGTAGTTGTATTACACAGTGGATAAAGATGATTTTCTTATCCCTTTTCTACCATGTTAAGAATGACTACAATTACATTTAGGAGAATGGTGTCTTTGCACACTGCTTTTTCTTGTTAGCTGAATCCCTTAGATTCATGGCAGCAAACTCACATGCAGATATTTGTTGCTTTCCCTGTGATCATCACAAATTCAGAGTTGCTGTGTGCATGTTAATAACCAAAATTTCTCCGGGGGTTACCACTGTAATAGTTTGCTTCCTCATTTTCTGTCCTTCCCCTCCAGGTATCCCTTTATACTCACAATGAAGCACTAGGAATAATTTTCCTAGGAGATATACAAAGCACTTCCAGTAATTAAACATTAGGCCTGGAGAGACAGAAAGAGTTGCGAACAATACTTGCATCTTTAATTGATCCTGGAGAGGCTTGTTTTTTTTTCTTTCCACCCAAATATCTAGGAGTTATAAGTTTCTGTTCTTGATGCTATACGGTACTATGTAGTGGATTTGTTTTTATGAGTATTTTTACTATACCAATCTTTTTCTGTAAGTACTAGTATTTCTTTAATTCACAACTCCTTTTTGCTTATTCCAGTTGTATTCTCAAATTCATTGTTTTGTACAGAATTCTGCACTCTGAGGTACTTCTAAACCTCTAAATATAAAGGAAATCCATCTCAACCACACCTGGCAGGTATTGTTTCCAGATTACAGATATAGCTGTAGGGCATATATCTATCAAGTGACTTGCCTAAGGTCATACAGATAATTTTACAATGAAGCTAGATCTCTTGAGTCCTAATCCAGTGATTTTACCAGAAAAAAAACCAAAAACATCCTTTCTGCTAGCAGTTCTGGCTCACCCTGTTATTAGCAGAAAGATGAAGGGCTAAGGAATGTTGACTGTGGGCATCAAGGAATTAACTTTTCTTTTAATTAGACAAAATAATTTAACTATGACTCCAACATAGAAGTTCATTAGTAAACTGCATGAGGGGAGCCTAAACGTGATACAAAGGAGTCTGATTTTATTTCACAGAAATGACATTAAGATTAATGAAAGCTGTTATTATTGGATATGGGAGATTACTCACGTTTTCAAAAATAAACTCAAATTTAGCTGATACTGAGACTGAAAAATTCAAGTATGGGAGGATTTCTTTTAGAAAAAAAAACAAAAAACAAAAAGCAAAAAACAGGGAGGGAACATAGTGTAAGAGTATGATACCTTTAGCATATTGAACTATGTAGTTGCTATTAGTGATTTCGATAATTGCATGCTATATCACTCTTGAATGTGCATTAAGAAGGCTATTCACCTAATACTCTGATTTTCCTACAGCTATAGATCTGAAATTATATAAAATATGCATGTAATATTTGCTTTTTAAGGGTAATGTCTGAATGAAAAGGTCACTAGATGGCTGGAAAAGGTATAGAATGTCCACTTTATTGTTTTCATTATTTATAGTTCTGTTCCTTCAATTTAAACATAACGTTTTTCTTTGTCTACTTCAATGATTACATTTAAGAAAGGTTTGTTGTAGATAAATCTGCCAAAAAAAAAAAAAAAAGCTGTTCTGCAAAAAGCTACAAACCATTTCTGCTTTCATTATTATTCCTATTACTCCAATTAAACAGAAACTTGAAATCTTTAAGGCAGAGAACCCAGTGTATCCCAGTGACTTGTAGCTGGGAAGAACACCTAAGCTTTCTTTTCAGTGACCCTACTTCTTTGGCAGTACATAAGGCCTCACCAAAACTTTTACCTCCTCTTTTCTTTTGTCCTATTGACCTTCTACTGGTCAGGAAGTCACAATAAATTGTAGAGAATAGTTATCAGCAATAAAACCCTTATATCATGCACAAACTGAATAATTAAATTAAGTTCTTACTCAGGCAACAAATGAAATAGTTACCATTGAAGGTGGTCTGTCTTCCAAAACTATGTGCCATAACATTCAGCACTTTATCATCAAAATTTTAGGCAACCAGAATGAAATTCATAGCTTTACAGAAGGTATACAAAGTCCTTGTAAACCGAACAGAAAGGGTGTGCTCTTTACCGGTGGCATTCACAGAAAGTAACTCACATGGTAGTCAGGTATACTGCAGTATACCTGCAGTTCCAACCTCTGCATTGCATGGAGGATTGGATCAAAGATTATATTTACCAGTCATCAATCAGTACAGTCTTGTTTTGTAGGCAGCTACCTTAAAAGCTTAAAAGGGCTGATTCATTTTTGGTAATTGTGCCATATTTATTCAGTCTTCTAACCTGAACCATTAATGAAGAACTGAACTGCAGCTCACTTTCTCACAGAAAGTTAGGCATTGCAGACTCTAAGAAACAGAGTCTGTGATATGTTAGCATTTATTCTAACCAGTAGGCTTAAGGAATGTGGGGTCTGAAATCCTGTTTGTGTAAGCCACAACAAGGTAGGAAAGCTTTCCTAAGGAAATATGACAGAGGAGTGATACTGCCATTAATTCATTTCAGGTTTTATAATAACCAGGAAAATACAAAGCTGTGTGAATTTGGTGTAAGCATAGCCAAAGTAAACAGACTTATGAATTTCTAACTATGACATTTACTTGATATGTGTGATAATTTTCCAAGGGTTGTTAAGGCAAAAATAAGGATAAATTATTGGAGGCCATAGGACTTAAATGTTTTCTTAAGACTCTGCATTTTTTTTCTTTATACTAAACTGTGAATTAGTCTAGATATGAAAGATCTGCATATTTTAGGTTAGCTGGGGAGAATGGCAGGTTAAGCACTAATTCTTGAAGGCCAGTGTTATCATTTTAAGGGTGAGTTTTAACAACAGGCTGCTTAAGTAGATGAATACTTGATTTGGAATTTCATCTTCAAATATCCCTTGCATTGTGGATTCTTCACCCATAGTGATGTATTTTGTTACTGGTTATGTTTTCTGATGTTCTTTCTGCATTCATTAGTTTGCCAGTACATATACCCTGAAGACATCACCACCTAGAAAGAAAAAAATATGTAGAATTTTTGTATAAAACTTTATTTTTTATGCTCAGAAATATATGCAAACTCTTATTTTCCAATACATAGAAGAAATAAAAAGGCAATATATGGCTTCTCTCCAATATCTCTAAGGCAAAAGTTTATCTGCAAAGTTTCTCCTTTAAGCATCATACAGCAGGTACATCTCTGGCTCCACACTGAATTTCCAGCCTTTTCTGTAAGTTTCTGGGCTGTTTCTATTTTCAAACAATCTCTAGAAGCTACAACAAAAAAACAGGCAGTCAAGCTTCTTCAATTAGAGTGGTTTCTGACCAGTAGAAATTATATGTGCACACCGAATTTTGGGGAATGTCTCAAATTTTTTAAAGCTCTGACCATTGACATGGTTGAAATGAACAGCAACCTCCATTTCAACTTGGCCCATCTTTCTAGCAGAGCCCAATTCAATGGCTGTTGTTGCAGGCTATCTAGACAAAAAGGAAGAAAAAGTAACTTACTGATTACATATGGTACAAATCAAACTGTCATGTGTAACAGTCTTTTTTTTTTTTTTTTTTTTTCTGTCAAAAGTTGTCTGATGAATACTCTAATTTTCTTGGAGTGTTTTCTGTCTTTGTAGCTGATCTTCCCTCTCTTATTTTACACTGAGAAATACTTTCTTTTTTTCTTTTGTCTTTTTCTGAAATGGTATACTGAGTTAGACTGCTGGTTTGGTTGAACCAGAGAATTTTTTACAGCTGCAGCCATTCCATTCTCAGCTGCTGACTATTAAATCCCCAGTCATTCCTCTTCCTACTATTTCCTTCACTAGTCTTTGTGAATTAGGCTTAATACCGCACCTATTTGTGTTCTAAATACCATACATTTTATTTGCATCAGTACCACACAAAGCCTCTCTGAATTTTTTGTCTAACTCAGAATTATAATTTATTTCTAAGACAATGAAACATCTAAACATTTCCAAATTAATGTTACAGTATTCTAGTAGTAGTCAGTCTCACTTTTCTTCAGTAAAAGGAGCATGAATATTCAATTTTGGATTACAATTTTTCCACAAAGTCCTTTGTTCCTCTTCATCTCCCTAGAAGGTGTTTCCTGATATTGGTGTTAGTTTCATCTGGGACAGAATTGTTTTCTTCAGGGTGTCTGCTATGGTGCTACATTTTAGTTCTAGAAGAAAAACAATGTTGATAAAACACCAACATTTACAGTTATTGTTAAGCAGTGTTGTGTAAGCCAAGGCTGTTCCAGTTTCTCAGATCATACTAATGAAGGGCTGGGAGGGGACAGAATCATGACAGCTAACTTAAACTAGCTAAAGGGAAATTCCATACCATATGACATCTTGTGGAAAGAGAGATTGTAAGGAGTGGCAGTTCATCTGGTTCTCTTCCACTTGCTGGAGGCTAGCTGGGCTTTGGTAGATGGATGATGAGTAATTGCTAGTACATCACTTGTTACATATATATGTGTGTGTGTATATATATATAGAACAGTGGACACCCCCATGGTTTCTAACTTCACCTGTGAACAACTGCAGAGTCCTGAAAAAACAGTAGAATATTTGGAAAAGAAAGATTTACTGTTGCCAGACAATCCTAGAGAGGCACAAATCACTGCAGCATTCTGAGGCCTCTCCTATCCCAGTGGTAGAGCCCTGTGGCTGCTCTGATTGCTGTCACAGGACCTTCAGGTGCCATGACCCTCACATCCAGCCATGTCACTCCAATCCCTGTGACAAGCCTCAGAGTTCAATCATAGAACCAACTAAACTTGATATCAGTTGCCGCTATGAGCAACATGAAAAAATATCTACAAAAGTCAGAATGCTTAACAAAGAGATGTTGTAAGTTTGTAGAAGAAATGGAGTGGAGCCATCACAAAAGTAGGAAGTGGAGAAAGATACAGAAACTGATGTCTAACATTAAATGAGCTGTAAGATTTGTGAAGGGATTGTGGCTGTCATTCAGATGAGCACCTGGTTGCCTGGCTGCTCCTGTGATGGGATGGTGGGACCAGTTGCCTGGAAAGTGGTATTGACAAAGCAATTGGAAAAGGGACACAGACTTTCACCCTGTGGTGGCAAGTTCTGTCAGCTGTGAGGGAATTATATCCTTTCAAGAAAGACATGGCATTTAACCCAGTCAGATAGACTAACATGGAGAAAGGTATCTACGACTTGAGGGAGCTAGCAGTGATAGAGATAATGTATAGTATTAACTTGAATGACATCACCAACTCCTAAAATCCAGAAGACAAAATATGTACATGAACTACGTGGTGGAGAGTTGTACAGAATACATCATCATATGCCATCACCCCGGCAGGAGTTAACTGGAAAGACAGTGAAATACCAGTGGAGGATGAAGTGGTTAGTCTACTTCAACAGTGTGAAAATAGTATCTCTTCCTCACTGTGGACCTGTGTCTCAGCTGTGGAGAAACTGACCCAGAAATTCTAATATTTCAAAGATGACATGCCAAGCTCCCCACCTGTGCAAACCAATATCTCAGCTATTAGGACTAAGCATTCTGCTCAAGAGAGACAATACAGTTGGTACACACCATGTACCATCCTGTGGCTTTACCTCTATATATATGGAAAAACATCCTCAAACTTACTTACACAGGTATGTGTTACAGTAGACATCTGAATTCCCGCTAACACCTACAACAGGTATGTGAGCCGCAAGGGAAAGCAATTACAAGAGAGAGTACTTCTGGGAGAATGTCTGCTCCAGTTTCCAGCAGGCAGTTCTCCAAACAGAGACTACTATAATGAAATCTAGAGGAGCCCTGTCTCCAGCCAGGTGGAGGAAAGGGATGATCAGGTTTGTTGGACTGTGTGGATTCAATGGCCTGGAACATCAGAAACAGAAATCTGAGGCTCTAGTGGACACTGATTCACAATGTACTCTAATGCTCTATAATTAGGTTATAATAAAGGGGCAAAAGGCATCTGTATTCCTGGGTGGTGACAGGGGAATCCCAAGAGATAACTGTATTAGAGACCAAAGTGAACCTAACCAGAAATGAGTAGCAAAAACATTGTATTGTGACTGGTCTAGAGGTTCCATGCCACCTTGTTATAGATTACCTCAGCACAGGGTACTTCAGGGATCCAAAAAGTACTGGCAGGCTTTTGGTATAGCTGTCATGGAGATGGAGGACACTAAGCAGCTGTCTAATTTGTCTGGTTTCTCAGTGGACTCTTCTGTTGTGAGATTGCTAAGACTAGAAGAATAGCAAGTGTCTGTGGCTACTACAACATTAACTGGCAGCAATATCACACCAACTGGGACTCCCTAATTCCCATTCATCTACTGATTGTCCTACTGGAGAACCAAGGAGTAATCAGCAAGACTCACTCATCCTTCAGCAGTCAAAAGCCAGTACAAAAGTCCAGTGGAGAGTGAACATTAGCAGTAGACTGCTGTGGCCTGAATGAAGTAACACCATTGCTAAGCACTGCTGTTTCAGACATGCTAGAACTTCAATATGATCTGGAGTTGTCCAAGTGGTATGCCACAACTGATGTCACTAATGAGTTTTTCTCAATGGCATGGCACTGAGTGGGTGTATCACCTCCTGTATCATGCACCAGCCTCAAGAAGAACTGAGCAATACAATGGACTGCTAAAGGCTACCTTAAGAATAATGGATGATAGAACATTCAAACACTGAGACACACATTTAGCAAAAGCCTCCTGGGTAGTCAACACTCAACACTTGGGGATCTGTCAGCCGACCTGGTCTTACCCAACCAAATCTGATGTGTACTATAGGAAGGAATAATATCCCTGTGATGCGCACAGAGAACATGGGCAAGACAGTCTGGGTTATTTCTGCCTCAGGCAAAGGCAATCCTATTCATGGGATCACCTGATGGGTTAAACCACAACAGCGTCCTTATCTCACAGTGACATATGAATGCCAGAATGACACTTTTATATTCTCTTTTTGGTTGCTTTTCCAGAAGCCAATGAAAGGAATAGGATATGCTGATCTCAAGACCTTTGATACTGTTCTAAAATGATGGCCAGATGAGCCCTTCAAATCTAATTGAATTTTGTATCCATCTCAATTTACCACTAGTACTTAGGGCAGGAATAAATGAAGTGGATTCTCAGGAACTTCCAGGCCAGCTGAAATGTTTTGAGTTAGAATTTCCTCCTGCACTCATAGGAAGCCATCAGATATGTAAAAAATTCATTCATAAATTAGAATGGAAAACAGTAGGTAGTTATTCTGAAAAAGCTATTATGTTACAGGTTGTTTGTTTCTCAAATGGAGATGGAAATTTAAAAATTAAAAAAGGAAAGTTGAAATTATTTCATGACCTGAAGCTTTCAAGTAGTAAGTGAGACAGAAAGGAATTTTTGGTTTTTCATATGTCCTCCTGGAAGGTTTTTGTTCATTAACAGAAACTGATTCTGGCCAGAGCTGGCCAGCACAGCTGTTCCTGCCCAAATATGCTCTAGATCTGGGAGATATTCAGCATCTCTAAATCCAGAATAAAGATACCAAATGTAACGTAGACTGAGGTATAGAGAAGTCCAAGCTTAGTGCCAGCCTATATTGTTGCTTGATTACCCCACAGGCTCCACACAGAGCCAAATCCAAAGAACTGTTCAGTTGTGCTGTAGCACACCAGTGCACAAGGACACACCACATGTCATTATCATCTTGGCAAAAAGATTTATTCCTTTGTGTTAACTTGCCCAATATATGAAGCTACTGCATGTTCAGAAAGTTTCTGTCAAGGTAACTCATAGAAATCAGAGGTAAATGTACTACTGTTGATTGCAAAAACAATGTTTGGTGTGGATATGTGCAGGTGCTTACGGTAATATGCTTTTGAACTGATATTTAAGATCTCGACTGCTAAAAGTGTAATGATTTTCCTAAGCCACTAATTCATTAGAATGTAAACAAATCCAGAATAATGTTTGGGAACATCCAAAACAGCGTCTCAACATGTTATCATTGCTGGTGTCACACACAAATTTAAATTGTAATGCTGTGCAGCTAAATAATAGAATCATAGGATCATAGAATGGATTGAATGAATTGGATGAATTGGATTGATAGAATGGATTAGAAGAGACCTTTAAGATTATCTAGTTCCAGCCTCCCTGCAATAGGCAGGAACACCTCCCTCTACACCAGGTTGCTCAAATCCCCATCCAGCATGGCCTTGAATGCTCCCAGGGACAGGGCATCCACAACCTCACTGGGCAACCTGTTCTGGTGTCTCACTATCCTCACAGTAAAGAATTTCTTCCTAATATCTAGCCTGAATCTACCATCTTCCAGTTTAAAGGTATTTTCTCCCACCCTGCCACTATCTGCCCTTTTAATGTCCCTCCCCAGTTTTCCTGCAGGCCCCTGGGTACTAGAACATCTCTATAAGGTCCCGCCCTGGAGCCTGCTCTTCTTTAGGCTGAAAAGCAGTGGTATGTGCACTGAAAACCTGAATTTCAGCATCGGCTGAAATTCCCTCAGCCTTCTTGGGAATAATACCAATTGATTTAGAAGGGTATGTATGTGTGCATGCTTAGTCTGATAACATTAGGCATAGTGATTTGACAGTGCTGGCATAATTTATACAGTATCTCATTTCCTTACTTGTGGAACAGGACTACTAATAAGAATGATGATTACTCTGTAACATTTGTAACACACTTTCAGATCGGCTGCATGTAATATTATAAAAATGCAAAGTACTACTAACATTTCTAATCTGAAATTTTGTTGTTGAACAGGCTCCATGTATATAACTATGTTGCAGGAATAGAATCTCATCATATTAAAATCTTTTTATTTATTTATTTATTTATTACGGTAAAATGATCATCTTTCTGAAATACATTATTTAAATTTACTAGAACTAGCCATTATTCACTTAATGCAGAGGAAAATGTTATGCACATTATTCAACAGCTATTCACTATGTACCAGACACAATAATTAGTTGTATTATAAGCTGGAAATTGTTGCAATGAAGAATTCACTAATATAGTAGGATGAACTCCCTTGGAAAGTCACTGTACTTTTTTAGAATCACAATCACTTTGTTACTAGCTGCCAAATAGTGTTTTTGGCAGCATATTGTCAATGGATACTCTCAAAAGTACCCTTCAGTGGATAGTAAAAAACTGAAATAGCAATTCTTTCATTGAGTAATGATTGCTCTGGATAGACACTGTAGTACAGTATAGTACAAATCCTGAACTCTATGATTTATTTATATACCCTTTGTTACTATAAATCACCAGCTATTCCAGTAGTTTGGAGGCTACTTGGCATGTTTCTTTAATTGAATCTTACTAGAAATAAAAGAGTAAGGGCCATCTTCAAATACAAACCTTAAGAGATTGGGAAAATCTTAAGATTTAAAGTGACTTACTTTTAGAATCTTCACTAACATTTTTTCTCACAATATAACTATACAATGGAGAAAATCATTGAAGAAAAGGTGGTTATCCAGGTCCCATTGAGAGATACACAGGACTGGAAATAATTCTTGGCTCTTGGTTGCTCAGGGAATTCTTGATTCTTGGTTGCTCAGGGAAGAATGTTACCCAGTGGCACTGAATTGAAGCTGCAGGGATTATCTGCAGCATAAGGAAAAATAAGGTCTCTGACAAATTACAGATGCAGTATGTGATAAGATTCATCAAACTCATCAGGGATCTGATAGGAACCAGGCTGTTTCAGACAGCAACGAACAAATAGCAAATTAAATTCTACATGCTCTATCTCCTATGGCATGCTGGTGCATTAAAAAAGAATAAATAAAAAAATAAAAATCTTAGATATCCCATCATTCCATTTTACTCTTTGGTCATTACTTAGCATAAAGCGAGACATGTTGCACTGGCTCCATACTCTGTGTGGGTATGGCCTGTGATGTACAAATTTAGCTCTGAATAGTTTTACAGCAAATACAATAGAAACAAAACAATACAAGAAAGACGTTGTTAAACATGGGATAGAAAATTATTAAAAAGTAAGAATGTGGAGAAATTCAGAGAACACTGAAATCATCAATTCTTAAGGTTGGAAAAGACCTCTGAAAAATCTAGTTCATTTATCCTCACAATGCCCACTAACCATGTCCCTCAGTGCCACATCTACACCCATTGGACACCTCCAGGATGGGCACTCCATCACTTTCCTGAGCAGCCTGTTCAAATGCATCTCCAATCTTTCTGAGAAGAAATTCTTCCTAATATCTCTGAACCTTCCCTGGTGCAACTTGATGCCATTACCTCTCATCCTATCACAGTTATGTGGGAGAAGAGGCCAATTCCTTCCTTACCATAACCATCTTTCAGGTAGATGTAGCGAAGTTTGACTTTAGTTTTCAATTACTTGAAGGTTCCAGTATAAGTCTGGTTATTTATATTCACATTTACTAAAACCTGAACCAAATGCATATTTTATCAAGTACCTTACTCCTTTTTAAAGTTATTGACACCTTAAGAGATCTTCCTATATGATTGACTCAATCAGAAGTGCTTTTTGTTTCCTCCTTTCTTTTTGAGTCAGTTGTTTTTTTTACTTTTCAAGACAGTTTTTCAAATGAAAATTAAAAAAAAAAAAGAAAGAAAGAAAGAAAAGATTTTATGTTAAATGTCTGAATTTTTAATAAGTACTTAATACTGAAAATGGGAGCTTTTCATATATCTCCAGTTCCCCAAATGTATTGGGATTTTTAAAATATCCCTTTGTTACCTTTTGGAAAGAAACTTGATAATGGTCTTGACAAAATTTTGAAATATCACAAAATCATAGAATCGTAGAATCTTAAAATCACAAGGTTGGAAAGGACCTACAAGATCATCCAGTCCAACCATCCTCCCATTACCGTAGCTACAGCAAACCACTAAACCAGATCTTGTAGCTCCTCATCCAGACGCCTCTTGAACACTGCCAGGGACGGAGACTCCACCACCTCCCTGGGCAGCCATTCCAGTGCCTGACCACTCAGAGAAAAAGTTCTTTCTCATATCTAATCAAAACCTCTTCTGGTACAACTCTGACCATTTCCTCCGGTCCTGTTTGTTGCCTGGGAGAAGAGGCCAAGCCCCTACTGAAAATGATTCATTTCAACTCTTAAAATAAGAATGAATTTTCACTTCATTTTTTCCAAGCTATTTTTTTCATTCTTCAATCATCTTAACATGGTAAAACATCACAAATTCTGAAAGTATTCAACATTACACAGGACCAGGCACCTGACAGAACTTCACCACAGAAACACTATGCAAATTAGAAATAAGAGCTGTTTTTCCTCCAGAAAACACAGGGACCTGTTACCACACCTCTCTCTGCAGTCTATTCAAGAGTGTGCTTTTCATCAGAATTAGATGTCTGCATGCACAAAGCAATTTGAATGCTTTTTATTTTGTCTCCTGCAAGCTTGTCTTTACAATGATGAAGCTTTTAAAGTTATCCCAATGTGATGTAAAACCTGTAGGAATTTATTTCTGATTCTGAAAATCTTCTCTGGGATTTGTTCTGCATTCTGCATTTTTCTTATGCTCCTATTACTGACTGGTTTCTGTTACTGACAGGAAATGATCATTTTATGAGTAATTATACTACCCCTATATGGATATGATTTTATACATTTACCATGACTTTCTTCTCCCTCCCCCACAAACCTCTCTGTACTGCCTGGCAAAATGAAGATTTTTAACATAAATGTTCCATCACAGATAGAAGGGAAAAGGAATGTTTATTGCAGAAGCAAAGCAGTAAGTGTCAGTATAGCAATGGAAAATATATATATATATATATATGAAAGCTGTAAATTTTAATGAGGAGCATGCTTTATGTAAAGGGAAGTATTTACTTTTTATTTGTAGATATTTGCTTGCACAAAACCTCCATTTTGCAATATATAATTGTCTGAAAGGGCCCCTTCTGCAATGAGAAACCAAAATCTGTTCACTTTTAAAGAGTTCTCTTTAATGTATGGACCACCAAGAAAGAAACTTCCAAACACTGGTTCTCTGCTCCTGCCGAGGTTTGAATTGAAATCTCTCCTCACATTTCCTGAGCTGCAGGTGAAATATCAACCTCTCACTCCGTCGGCCTTAGAGATCAGCATGGAACTGGCTTAAGGTGGCTTGATATAGATTTGCCATTTGCAAATTAAAACTCTCATCTCTGAAAAGAATCCCAAGAAATAAGACAGTCCTATATTAACTGTATTTCTATTGTATTAATTTATTTTAATGGCTCTTACCTCAGAGTGTCTTTCAAAAGTTGTCTTTCCAGACCTGTTATATAATCCCAATGCTTTTAGGTAGTCAGCATGTGTGTGAAGCTACTGGACTAGCTCATAAAAGCTTAGCTTTTTCAGGTAAAGATATTTTATGACCAGAAATATCAGAGATGTAAATCATATTTATTTTTTTCCCCACCTGGAAAAATAGTTTAGAAGAAGTACCTTCAGGAATAAGATCCAAGGAGAATATTTTACCATTATTACAGATAGATTCTGATTATCTTAATGCAGTTTATATTGCTGGAACCCCAAATGAACTCATCTGCCCCCATCTGTGCACATTTTTCAGTCTGCAGATGTACAATCCTTTCTTAAAACATCATAATGGCAGTTTTGCTACTTCCATTTATTTGAATTTTACTCTTTTCTTTTTCCAAATGTAACTTATTTATTCCTCTCATGAATTTGTATTTTATTCAGCATTAAATATACGTCTCCTACTTGCTATTGTAACACATTCATTTGCCATGTTCTGCCTACACTGCACAACACGGTCTTAAGTAAAATTCTTCTTGTCTGTTGCAATGAAAGCCTAAATTCCTTGGGGTGTCTTTCCCAGCCATCGTCTGGTGGTCAGTATCATTCATCTGTAGACTTTGCACTTTAGAAAATGACAGACTGTGATTAGACAGGGGTTCCTCTCTGATTGTTTCCAGTGGGTGATTCTATCTGACAGCATATTCCCCTGATGGTGAAATTGTGCTAGAACATTTCAGATCAAAATAACTTCTAATATCTTAAATTTTTATAGAGTTTTGAAATAGATTGGATCATTAGAAACAGTCTCTGTTGTTGTTAGTCACAGTGAAGGGAAACTTAGAGGACAAAAACACTAATATTAAAGCATGGTATTTCTGAGAATAAGATACTAGTTCTTTACAAGGTAGTTGTAATTGAGTTCAGACAATCAAAAGCAGGAATGAAAAATTGGAACCAACTTCTTTGTCTCCATTATTTTGATTCAATAATCAGGAAAAAAGAAATGGATCCTGATCATAAATATTTAAGTATTCCAGGTACTCCCCAAAGCTGAGGCAAACCTATTAGGCTAGATGGACAATATTTGACCTGGACAAGGCTTGAACCTTCTCATATGTTTAAAAATATACTTGATGAGTGTGCTGTGTACAGTTTAAACTGATGAAGCTTGAGGTCCTGTCTTTTTTTTCATCCTGAGGAGACGGAATTACTTTATAGCCTGTGCTAAACAGAGCAGATGTTCAGAGGACCTCTCAAGTCTTTCATTTATAGCTGAAATGGCCTACTTTGCAGTCTTTCTGTGAGACTGAATGAGACTCTGTGATGCACCATATAGCACAGAGGACACGTGCTAGGACACTGTTCTTCTTCCAGTGTGTGTAAATTGGAGAGTTTCTTTATGCAGAAGAACTAAGAGGAAGAGCCTTCTGTTGGTCACAGATGGAAGAAGAGGAGATGATGAGAGGAGTCAGGGGAGATTCATCTGTTACAGTTACTTATAGTTGGGTGGGAGCAAAAAAAAGAGTCTTATGAATGACATGACAAAGTATTTTCTGTAAGAAAGAAGACTGTAAAAATTTAGTTCTGCTTGCTGCAGATCAAAGGAATTAGAGACAGGAGAGAGCTGTGTAGTAGTGGTTGAAGGGAGAAGCAGCCAGGGGTAGGAGAGGGCTATAGGGATGCCAGCAGCAGGAAGCAGCCACCACCTAACTACAGGCTGCTCAGGAATAAGGTAGGCAGAGAGTCACCCTGCTGTGGGAGCAATCCCTAAGCAAGCAAATTCTTTAACTCTGAATTTATTTATTTTATTTATTTATTTATTTATTTATTTATTTTTTTCCAGAGTCCTGTGTGTATTTCCTGTTGGAAATGTTCTTGGAGGGATTCAATCTATCTTTGCTCCTGTGAAAGGGAATATGTCTGCAGTGTACTGGGGCCTGCTCCTGGACATTTCTGTGAAGCACAGAGTAACTGCACCCATTAGCCTGTCATAGCTAAAATGCATTACCACCATGTTATTCATATAACTGTAGAGTCACTATTGTTTTTTATGAGTGTTTCCCCACTTAAGAATCTTTCAGATATCATTACAGAAGTACAGATTGGATTATGGGAGCATGTAAAGGCCTCTATCCACATTTCTGGATACTATCTTGTTCTGTTTGTATCACTGTTACTGAAACAGCGTGAAAGGAAATCCAATACTTCATGCTCCTTGGTTACATGCCAAAGTGGTAAAGCAGGAAAAACAGGCCCCACTGTTAGTGATGGCAGTCCATAAAACACGAATAATTTTCTATTGAATATCTGATTGAACTACTTGTGAATTGCTGCTCTGCTGAGAAAATAATATCAGAGGTTGGCAGGCGGTCACCATTTTTATTTGCTGGAGCGCATTATCTGAATGTGCCTGTCAGGTGATCGCCTGGTTATCCCATCCCAATATAAATAACTGTGTATTTTAAAATGTGATAAATAATAGTAATAAAGTGTTTGTTGGGGGGAAAATATTCTTGCTGCGGTAGGGAATAGCACTTAAACCATCAATTTATTTACTTCTTAATAAAAAAAAAATAAAAAAAATAAAAAAAAAAGGAAAAAGAATAGAAATGCTCTGATTAGATAATAACGTATTTCAGTGGTTTGAAAAAATAAAAAGGTTGGGAAAAATCAATAGTTTAAGCCTCCTTCTCTCCTTCCCCAACATCTCTTCTTGAAGCCACATTTTATAATAACTTTGCATTTAATTGGCATTTTATTTCTTTATGCTTATGAGATTTGATAATTTGAACAACCCTTGCAGTAGTATCATTTTGTTCAGTGAGCCAGACATTGCAAAATTATTCTTTTTATGTAATTGAGGTGATTTTGCCTGGTAGCTTGTGGAAACTTTCATAAAAATTTGTATGCACTGGTCAACTCATTTAACGTGATATCTCACTTTTTGAGCTGATCTGCATTTTTTTTCTACTTTGTTTCTAATGGTAAAATAATGAACAACATAGTGCTTCCCAAGGTAGAACTATAATGTTCATTTTCCCTTTGGCAAATGAAAACTTGGCCATTAGGAACAGTTCTTTCCCAGCAGTTCCTTGGAGAGAAGAGCCAGTACACAGACAACAGATATATGAACTTCATTCAGACAGCAGGAAACTTTTGTCATGTAAGGTCTGTCTCTGTGAACTCTGAAGCAGTTGGGAGGATGCCTCTCATTGCTTTACTGCAGCTTGAAGTGACAGATTTTGCCAGTAGCACAGAAAGAGTTTGGGAGACTACTTTTGGGGCTACAGTGTTTGTGACAGATTCTTTTGGAAAAGGAGTAGTATATATTTTGCAAAGAGTTCTCTTTGTCCATCTGGTTATAATGTTGTTTTTGACAAGCATTGCTAGGTCTTTTTTCAAATACAGCCACCTTGTAAAGTTGAACAATTTGTAGGAAGAAATCAACCAGAATACCTTACGTTCAATCTATTACCAGGAACAATAAACACAAGGTGTTTTCTTCATTAATGATTGTTGGTTCAAATCCAGTTCAGATCTGAGCTGCTAATTGAGAGACTCACATGGGTGCTGCCAATGGGGTACCTGGTCTGCATATAAAGAGGTCTTCAGCCACAAGGAGTGTCAATCCAGCAGGCTGCCTCAGACAGGCAGTGAAACCTGCAGGTGCAGGGGTGCCCCTTGGGCTGCTGAGCATGATGTGTTATAGCTCTTCCATATGCATGATTCTTCTCCACAGGGATACTGAGAGGAGGAGTGCACTTGCACTGAGAGCAACAGAAAGACTCCTGGTGTGATAAGCACCTGTCTGCTCAGCTGTTGCACAGCACTGCTGGGATATTTCAGGGGAATTCTTTGCTCATGAATCTAGGGTATTAGATCAGATGAGACTGGCAGTGCCAGAAATTGCTTCTGGGATTTTATAGACTATTTTCTTGTTTGTAGCAACAAATGGTGTGGTGGGTCCTTAGCCCTTGACTTCTAGGTGGTAAGAGAGAGAGGATGCTCTCACTTAGGTATCAGCTGGAGTGAAGGAGCAAGTTCCTTACAACCAGAAACTGCTTTCTCAAACCAAAGGCCAAAAAATTCCAGGCAGTATCAAAGTATGTTAGAACGACCACAGAAAAAAAGAGTAAAACATGTAAGATGATTTCCTTCAAAGTCCTTTTTCTTGAAGAGCTGGTAAAATTTTGGCCAATCTAACTCTAACAGTAGCCTTTCAACTTCTTGTGGCAGAACTAATTAATGGTATTCTACAGTAGGAGAGATACTGAAATGAAAAATTGCTACCTAAAAGCTGCTGTCTTTGCAGAGCCTTAGAGACAAACCATCCTGAAAGAGAATCCTCTCAGTGAGGGTTGGTGTTATCTCTCAGGGCTTACAAAAAAAGCTGACTGAGGACACAGCAGTTACCTAACAGAGCTGTGTCACCAAGGTGTTTTCTGTAGGATAACACAGGATGGACAGACAGTGGAGTTCAACTATGTCCTTTTGTGCTTTTGAGATTATGAGCTCTCTGGTTTTCTTTCAATTTCACATTAATTTCACATTTCACAGAACTCTAATTTGAAGGAAGTTTTGATGGTCTTGTTATTCTAATTCAGAATGAAATATCACAATAATTCAATGATGAATGTAATAATAGCAGTTATGTCAAATATACTCTTTAGAGCCTTCTCACTGTGGGCTTCTTTGACCATCACTTCAATTTTGTAAGAATAAGTGTATTAAAATAATTTTTAATTACTCTTGTGTATAGAATATTCTCCTGAGCCCCCTTCCCAGCTCAGCAATCTTTCCATGTTTACAGAGATCTGTGCAACACATGAAGCAAGCAAATGCTTTGTATGTTTCCGTATTATGCCCTGCAAGACTACTCAAAAGTATGCAGTAAATAGTTTGCGAAAATTTCCTTTTATTATTTCAAAGTTAATTATAAATGTATGTGTGGTTCTGAAGAAAACTGAAACATTGTCCAAATCTTCTTCGAATCCCGAGATTACAGTACCTTGTTATTGCATTGCAGTGCTATTGTAAGGTTTAAATAAAAAAAGATGTGCTTGACATTCATTCTAGTATTTAATAACACAGGCTGATAAGACTGAGATCTACTGCATGTAGTTCTGGGTCCAGTTACTTGCCATACATTAAGATGGACTGTACCAAAGCAGAAAATGTATTTATTTTCTTAATAAAAATAGCTTTTGTTTAGCACTCTTTCTGATCTTTGAACTCCCTGGTGAATCAGGTGTTGATCTTGTTACATGAATATTCTTAATATATTTTAAATTTAAATGATATGTATCAATCCAAATATTAGGGGGGAAAATAAACCTTGTTAATGTACATGCCGATCTGTTTAAATGTGACAGAAAGGGGCATAAAGGATGGCATTAACATTGAAAAATATTCCTGTTAAGAAGGTTTACATTATAAGCATTGCTATGCATTTGAAGTTCTGTTAAAAACTGTGACAAACGTGAAGGATGTGAACTGCATAACAGTAACATAAAATTAGTAGAATGCTTCCTCTTCTAATCAAAAAAAGAGTAACTCTTGTTCTATGTTGGTGTAAAAATCTCACAGCAGGATCCAGTCTGCCTAACTGAAATACCCTTCACATATGTGCCCCTGAAGTCATCAAGTAGGCAGCTCACGTCTGTCTACCATAGGAACCTGAACAAGCAGGCTTTTTCACAGTAAGCTTTCAGAAGCTTCTTTCTTTCTCGATTTTTGAAAAGGACTTCAGAAATGCATCAGGCATCTCATAAGATATACCTGGTGCACGCACAGCAACACTATAATGATATTTGTCAACATGTATATCCTGAATGTGTACCTGTGAGAAGCTGCAGCATTTCAGCAGTCACTGTGTTCATGAAAGCAGTACTGTTGTATGATTACTTCAGGAACCTTGTCCAGTCTTATGGACTTATGTCCAGTCAGCAACCTATTATGACACGACATTTTTGAAGGACCCAGAGGGAAGGATTTAGACAGGTGCTCAGAATTCAGCAGGGTAAATAAGAAAGGAGCAATTGTCATCTCTAGAAACCACCTACCAGTAGAACTTGCATAGCATAGCTACCTGCTTCAAATTGCAATTCTATCCTTCTCAAGTAGAGAGGTTGCATGCTGATTTGACGTGGTGAATTGACATTTTCTTACCCTATTTAACCAAATGCCACAGCAATCCAGGAAATATATGTGGTATGTGTTGATCCTTGAATCTGTACCATTTTGGACAAAAGACTTCTACTTTCACCAGTTAATCACTAACACAAATCTAGAACATTTGTGGCCCCCATAGTGTCTTGACAGGAACTAAATTATCTGGAGAATGCTAATAAGCTATTTTTTCTGCAGAATGACTTATGCTACAAGGTATGCCTATGCTGGTAAAGTCTTATGTTTTTATTAAAGATCTTTGTCTCTCTAGTGGTTTAAATTAAAAATAACAATAATAATAGTAATAATAAATAATAATAAAAATAGAAGGGTAAAAAAAGTCAAGATTCTGCTTTACTAAAGATTATGCTAAATTGTGAGGAGAAGTGGACTGACATATAGTCATACATAAACATGTTTATATTTTTGTTCATCCCGTTATGGACAGGAGATTTGGCTCCACAACAGTCTTCCTTGATTCTATGTTTTTACTTGCACTTTGTAATTCTAAAGCTCTGTTATGTCTGCTGTATGCACATTCACTGTTGTTAAATACATTTTAGGGGACCCAGAGACATTCTTTCCATACCAAACACTGTTGAAAGAAGTAGGACTTCAGGTCCATTAGGCTCTTTTACTAACATCATGCTTGCATTCTGCACCTCTCCTGTGAGTATATTACAAAGACAGTTTTACATTCTAGGTTGACTAGTCTACAAAACCCATCTTCATGGACACAAATGTTTGTGTCTATATCTAGACAATGGAATTTATGGATATGGAAGTTTAAGTGCTTTGCTAAAAGAAGACCGTAAGAAGTCCAGGTAATGGAAAATCTATCACCTTCAATGATAAGCTATCCTAGTAGTTTATGAGCTGTATTTTCAATTTAAACTTTGGAGATTTTGTTTTTGAAGTATCTTGTGACTTTTTCACATTTGAGAATTTTGCCATAAGTAATTAAATCTCCACAGGCTTGCAAAATAAGACTTTCCTGAGATCTAAGGATAATGATGGTCTTAGGCAAGCCTAATGCTTATGTGTACACTACATCCTATAAATTCATTCATTTAGCTTTGCTGCTTGTCAATTAACAGTCAAGGTAAATCAGTACTTCGCTGACTCCTGAAGTATGCTCTAATCTAAACCACAGGGATGATCCATTCTCCAACCATTATTAGAAAATATAAATAAATTAGGTCTCTCAGCAACAGCTAGCATATTATCAAAAAAATAGAACTGCTGTGATTTATTTACATCACAGAAATTTATTAAGTAAGTAGACATATGTGAAGAGGTTGAATACTTTAAGAATAATAGCCAAGCATGTAGTTGTTTCCACTCTATTAATTATTTTGCTAAAAGATCAAGTAATTAATTTGTTACCTTTAAAAATAGGTGAAAATTGTATTTTTACAACTAAAGTAATTAAAGTATTGCAAATTAGTATACATATGTCCTTAGCAGAGAAAATTAGTATAAATATGTTCTTATTGGAAACAATACAATGAGAGGAATGAAATGATTCATGATAAGATTTATTTTTTTATATTCTTAGTAAATATTTTGTGTCTAGATCTACTCATTTACTCACTATGCGTACAGTGCACAACCAGGTATTTGTCTGCAGAGGAGCAGATCACATATAAGTAATAACATTGTTCTAGAGACGAAAGAATAATCTCATTACTGAGGTAATGTTGCATTCTTTCACATTCTAAGTCTTTTTTGCTGAGATTAATTTACTACAAATTAATTCCTATCCTTGAACTTTTAGGCTATATTGATCAGCTAATGGGAATATTAATCAACTGTAGTGGGAGGTGTCCCTGCCTATGGCAGGAGAGTTGGAACTAGAAGTTCTTAAAGGTTCCTTCCAACACAAACCATTCTATGATTCTATGAACTAAGTTCTTATGTATTAAAATTATAGTTACATTTTCTAATTTAATACAGTGATGTACTTTGTGATTTATCCTCTGGAGTGGGTAAAATTTTAAGTTTTCAGTAAGTTGTGTTATATAACTTAAAAGGCATGTTTTCAAATGTACTCTTGTGCCTGGTGACTGCATATCTGTACATGACTAAGGTGATGAATCTGAAAAGCCAGTTTAATGATACTTAGCTTCCACTGGGAACTTTCTGTTACTTAAAGGGAGTATATACTGCAAAGCTGTTCAAAGAATCACCTAATCAATGAGCATACCCAAGAAGTTGTTGGTTCTTCATGAAAAAGACTCCGTACACAAGTGATTAACCAAACAGGCCTCAGAAGGTTGTTAAAATTATTCCAACTTAAAGAATTTATTTACTTCTTGGTGGAAATATATACTTCTAGAATGTAGATCTCTCCGCCTGAAACAATTATCTCCCTCTTCCTTTTTTGTTAGTTGTGAAAGGAAAAGGTACTATGGGAAATAGAGTTAGCTCCATTAGTTTGAGCACTTCCATCAGAGTTAAATGAATTATGTCCTAGAACTGTTAGCGATTATTCAGGTTTCTGTTTGTTACTGTTCTAAGACTGTGCTTAGAGAAATAAGATGCAAATAAGAGACAGATATGCATACCTCGTTAGACAAATCATGCACATTTTCTTGTCTTTTGGTAGAAAATCTTGAGTTATAGTTAAAATAGTTAAGGTTCTATGATTCTATGAAATTACCTAATGAAAATAATGGGGATTGTCAGGACAAAGTAGTGATGTCCAAAGAAATAGTCAGTGAAGTCGAGTTGTTAGTCTTACTTCAAAGTAAATTTGTTTTAGGAGAACCTCCATACAGAAAAAGCAGAGCCCAATGAAAGCCCAATGAAATTCAGAAGTATTTACAAGTGAAAATAAGTTGAAGCAAATTCTGAGAAGTAAGACTCACGTGCTCAAAACACAATGTGCAACATTTGTGACAAATCTCATTCTCATAGATTAGAAATTTCTGCATTTGAAGAAAAAAAAAAAAAAGATATAGATGTATATATTCATGGTTTTGAAAGTTCTTCCTTTCAGTTTTCATACTTGAAGGCAATTCCTGAATACATGACACTGAAATGTCATGGTCAGTGGTCTGTTCCATGTGTACTTGAAGATAATGGTTACTAGTTTTCTCATTATTTGGTGTAACATAGTATTCTAAAAAAAGATTAGTGGAGATTTAGTAGAAAGCAGGATTCATTTTTGAGAGATTGAGTCCAAATAATACCCACCCAGAGTTCCACTGCTTAAAAAATGAAAATTCTGCTTTAGCATTTCTTCAGATTCATTAGCTAGATTCAGAAGATGAAGAACAGAAAGATTCTCTCAATAAAACTGTAAGAGGCAATTGGGATTCCTATATCAATAATAAAAATCAGAGCAGACAGAAAATTATTTGCTGTGATATTGAATATCAGCTAAATAAAGCATATATATAAAGAGAAGGAGCATGATGTATTTTGGCATCTGGGATGCTGCCTCAGCTGGTCCTCTGCATCCTGCCAGATGCTGCAGCCATGTCCTCTGTATCTGTTTCAGACTGAGGAGCTACAGCAACACCAGCAACAGAAACATCTCAGATATTTTATGTTTCAGAGTCTTGTCTATTGCTCTGTGGCTGTGCAGACTGTTGAGAAAATATCTTGATGCTCACATAGGAAAGCTGAATCACAGCATTTTTATTTACCATGATCTATTTGTCATGACTGAAAGAGCTAAACATTATTAAATAGAATAAATAGCTGCAATGTAGCGGCAGTTGTGTGAGATGTTATGAAGTTTTACACAATGTGCAAAAGAAGCTATGAGTATATGCACGTATCTTGGCAGAGCTCCTCTATGATTCATGAGAGAAATGAGAAGGATGAGAGCTGCCAGGTTTAAAATATCTAATAACCCTAAGGTTCAAGAGCCTGTTCTTAAGAGCATGGATAGAGGCCCATAGAATGATTCCAGGGTCAACCAAAAGACTCAGCTTCTGAGATTTACTATCTTTGCATTTGAATTACTGCTGAAGTTTATATGTGGAGAACATGAACTTTGCTCACGTTCTTCTTCTTTTTTTTTTCTAGCTTTTTCATATTTTCAAGTACAGCTTCATGTACCTGCTTCTCTGACTTCAAACTTGCATTTCACAGATGTCCAATGGCATTGAACTATTGATGCAAACAATAATACAAATGAATTAAACAGTAAAATCTTCAGCTCAAAAGAACTAACTCTTAAAAGAATACACACTTAACGGTGTGCATGAAGAAAGAAATGTATCATTATTTCTTCCAAGTAAAATTTGCCTGTTTGTAAGACAGGCATAATCTTGTTAGTTTATATTTCTACTTGCAGCACAAATGGCAGCCACTTAACAAGGTGAACTCCCTGTCTAGTCTCTCACAATATTTGTTATTCTAATTTATCTTAGCAGAGAGAACATAAACTCCCCGAGCACCTGAGCTGAGCCCTGTTTTTGCTGCAGGCTTCTGATCTTGCATTCTTTGTGTCACTCCTAATGCTTTCAGTCTCTGTGCAAGAAAAGCAGTGCAGGCCCCATAACTGTATCTGAAAAAGAGTGATTTAATATTTTTCAGGTATACTTACCAGTTTCTGCTCTGATCACAGTCTTATTGCACATTCTGCAGTTTTAACAATTATTTCTTTATTTTTGTTTTGGCTTAGGTATAAAATGATGAAGTATTTTTCCATAACATGTTGTTTCCTTGCAATATTCTCACTCAGTAGGGTATCTCTCAATTGATTATTTATTTCTGGAAGAGTCTTAGCACAGCCCTATATTGTAAGTCCTTGTCTCTTGAGAGATCACTTTATGGTATGAGCCTTCCCAAAAGAATACAGTATTTGAAAGTAATATTATGCCATGAATTGTGGTTTACCTCTGTGGTACCTATTCACTCCTACAATATAAAGTGGTAAAAAAAAAAGCTCCTTTTAATCTGTGATGTTATTTTTTTCAGGTTACATTTGTCTGAAAATGATGTGTCAATATCTAAGCCTTGCTGTTAGGGAAATCAAACAAACAAACAAATGAACAAACAAATAAACAAACAAACAAAAAAACAGGTTAAAAATGTATGTGTTTGTTTCTCTAGAAGCCTCCTGTGTTAAATATCCATGATGGCAAGTTTAGGCAGATTCTTTACAGATTGACAGTGGAGATGCCAGAGATTGAGGGAAACAGGCTCTGATTAGAGAAAGCTTATTTTGATCTATTCATAGTTCTCCTCTTTAGCTCCTTGGTGGGACAACTGTTAGGGCATCTGGCTTCTTACTAGTTTTACAGGAGCATATTTTCTCTGGTTTGAGACTGATAAATCCCACGTATTTCAAGTTTACAGTGTGAGACTGAAAGGCATCAGCTCTATAGAACTGCCTTTCAGCATAAGTTGCCCTGCTAGCCTATCTAGCTTGGTGTTTATGGGCTCTTCTAGTGCCTCAGCTATGCTTTTTCTAATAAGTACTGCTGCTTACACTGTGAATACAGCTAACATATAATTTTAATAGTAAGAAAAGCCCTATGCAGACTCCCTCACATAGTTGTTTGTTTGAAACTTCAGCATTTACAAATGGAAGTGACTGACTTAATGATGGCAAAGAGTCAATGCACAGTTAGTTGTAGTTATCCATGCCACACTTCTACACTTCTGTAAAAACTTAAATCTTCAACATTTTAACACTTCTGCTTCTTGGAAGAGACAACCCACTTCACATAAAAAATATGTATAATTCAGATAAGCCTTAGTCTTGTCTATTGGCTCATTTTCTTTCCCTTTCTCTCCAGCAGAAGCCAAGAGATTCGTGCTTCCCTTTTGGTCCATCACACCTGGAGCCCTTTGGAGAAAGATGAGGGTCCATCCTTTCTTTGGCATTGAACATTCTTGTAGTATTAACACACTCCAAATGACTCCTCTGTGCTGACAGCTATTCCGTAGGAGATAGAATACAAAGAGACATTTATATAAGCAATCCTGCTGCCACTTGTGAAAGAATGTGGATACTGTATGCCAAATATAGTGTTTATTAGTAATTGTTATGGAGAAATTGAAGTCGCTGAAACACAGATTAAAATGAGCCTCTACAGTGACTAAGAAACTCAGAAGACAATATTCTTGGGTCCTTTGAGCTGTTATCAAATTTATTGAATTGTCAAACACTTCAACCAAACATGTTCCACACCTCTTTAGAGCACATTCTTCCAAGATGAATGATCTGATAGAGACTGAAATACTGTTGTGGGAGAGGATGAATTCCATGTGATGTCATAAATCACTGGAGGATATTAGAAAAGTGGTAACAACTGCTGGATACAAAATACATATCTCTTCTTGAAGTCATATTAACATGTTAATTGTTCTGCTTGTGGCAGAGTAGTTGTGTGTCCAGATCTGGATGGTAACATTTATCAGCAAACTGTTACACAATGTTCATTCATTCCACTGTTGTCTGAGTAAAAGTGGATGCCAAGTTACTGTGACAAATATTGCAGGGAATGTAGAAATTACTAGTCTTTAGGGGAAAAAAATATATATATACGCATGAACTGGAAATCTTAGAAAATTCACCTAGTCTCTTTCAAGGTTGTGTTTTCATGGCATCTGATACAGCGTAAGCAGTGTGCAATGGGACGCTTGTTGGTATGAGTAAGCAGTGCACTGTGAGTTTCTAGGGCTTCATCATAAGATAGAGAGTACCTGTATTTTAATAAGCTACAGGAAGTTGTCTAAAATCTTACTGTATTTTATGTAGCTAAAATAAAATGTGGACATATAGCAGACTTAGGTTTTTAAGTTCTGGAATGAGAATTACCAAATAAAGAATAGATTTTAATTTATTTCTCTCTTTTGAACTTCATTTATTTATTTATTTATTTATTTATTTATTTTTATTTCTTTTGAACTCGCATGTTTAATTGAAATAGTGATACTTAGAGGAATCTCCTTCCCCTCTAAGTCAGCTTCTGAATTCCTACTGATTCATTAGGCTTCATTCTCAAATTTTAAAATGCATATTTCAATTTTGCAAATAATCTCTAAAAAAATTACACTGATTATCTAGTAATTATTTCATGTAATAATGTGATCTCCTCTCTGAAGTCTCAGTATAATTTACTTGCAATTTGAATTAATTTCTAACAGGTATTTGAGATAATTGTGCTGGCTGAAATAATCCAAATATATAAAAAGATCCATGTAAATACAAATTACAGTCATCATAACAAAATCCTCCAATTTCATCCAAATATTAGGTCTTTAGCAACATGGACATGGTCTTTGGTCAGTCATCAACCCTGGTACTTGTAGTTAGCTTCTGTCATCCATAAAACATGAATTTCTCTTTGTCATGGATGACAGATCTGTGGAAGTCAAAGCAAAACATATCTGTTCCAGCTATGTATAAGAAATCTGATGTAGAGTATGTAGAGTATGGAAGGTTCTTGTTTCTGTCTTCTTACTCAGTTATTAAGTGTGGAAAAAAACCCCAAACCAACAAAACAAAGTACAACTGCACACTGAAGTGCATGATGCAAGCCAAAGCCTTTTCCATTCCATAGTGTAAAACCAGTGAAATCCTCACCCAAGAGTGACCCAGAAAACACTGTCAGAGACAGAGATTGTTCCAGGGAACTGCCAGGAATGGGAAGAAAAGGTGGATGAAGCAGTTGCCATGTCAGAAAAGCTCTGAGCATAAACACAAAAGCTGAGGTTTGATGGTGTCTATAACTTGCTTTTTGTTTCCTTTCTGGTCTCATTTATTCCCATCATAGTCTCTAGCTATCTTTTATTTCTGTAGCGCACTAGACAGGGCTGATAATCTATAGCTACATGTCAGACTTCTACAGTGATATTTTTCATTACATGCAGATGCTAAGTAATTTTTCTTGAAATATTTGACAGTGATAAGTAGTTTCAATACAACATCTTGAAGTTATGCCTTCTCTAAGTTATTCTTATAATTTGTTATCTTCTTATATACAAGCAGCTGCTATTCCCAACGGGAAAACTGAACCCCACCACTCCCACTCCCAAAGACATTCATCTCTCCTTGGTACAAATGGTAATGCAGAAACACGTTACCATTACAATGAAGAAGTACAAAGTAAGGTTCACAGACATGATCCTGAAGCTTTCACTGAATCTCCACTCCATCTGGATCGACTTTTTTTTTTTTTTTTTGTTAATCAAGGATAGGACTAGGATCTTTAAGGGTTATAGCTGCGAGAGAATTTACCTGCCCTAGAACTCAGAAAATGCCAAACACTTTAATGGGAGCAAGATATTTTCATGCCTTTGTGGATGTGCTGTTAGATCCAGGGGAAGGATTAGTGGGATTTGCAAAAGTACTGGTTCAGTACAATATTTTGGAACTATAAAATTATATACAGTTTACAAGCTATATATTGAACTCTCAAGCTGTGCACACTGATAGCCTACATAATGGCAGGATTGCTTGTAATCTTGTCCTCTCTCTCTTGTTGCCTCCCAGTGTCTATAATGCACTTATTGTGTCTTGTCCTTAATTAAGTATTTCAGTTGAGCTCTCCAAAGCACAAAGGTCTGCCTGCAGGGACAGGGTTAAGGACAATAACCCTTTAAATGGAGAGACCTCATTTACTTCTACATCCTGTGAACTCTAAACCCATCCAAGATACTCTCTGTCAGACAGATTATGACAGAGTTTTATATTAAGGATATTAGATGGAGGATGATTCGTATCTTTTTCTGCAGTGACTGTTTCAGATCAAACTACGTTTAGGTCCTGAGGATGAGACCAGAGTTCCGGGTGGACTGAGTTAGTCCTCATCAGATGGTGCCCCAACACTGTCTGTTGAGGCAAGAGAATGCAATCTCCTTCTCAAGAAGGAGATGAAGTTAATTCACCCTTGCTGTGCCTCCACAAACAAAGGAAGCTGTGGGGAAAGAGAGACATGAGGTTATTCAAGCCTGCGTCTGCTTTTATTATGGGAAAAACTCCAAGCCACTGCAGTCTACCTCAAGACCATTCTTTTTTCCTCCCTCAACCTTTCCCACCTCTCCAACCCTCACCTACATTATCACACAGTTAAGTTTAGTACCTGTTATTCAGGATTTTGGATCCTTTAAAGCTACTGATTTCAAAAACTCATTACGCTTGATCCTGGTGTCTCTGAGCTATTAGTGAAGACTAAAGTCTTTACCTAACTAGTGACCCCAAGATCTGACTCATCAGCTGTAAATACAAAGAGCTACTGAGAGAGTAACATGGCTTGCAACCAAGAATGAAATTTAGTGTGTTTTGTTTTGTGGCAGCAAAAACTAAGCTGCATCAAACGCAATAGCCCCATTGCCTTATTCAACATTGATAACTCAGCATAACAAGACTTGTAAAAAAATCACGCCACTTTTCGTCAAGTTCCAGAAAAAAAATGATACAAAATACTCCAAACATTTAACTCCCTCTTAATCTGAAGAGCTCTGCTTCTGTTCATAAAGATGAGCAACAGTCAGATTCCATATTGAACACTACACATCACTGAAAAGTAGGGCTCATTTCATCATAGCAAATATTTTAATACGTAGAAGAAACCCACATTTTCATTACTAATAATTTCATTTCCAATGTCTGTAGCAGGAAAAAGGGAGTCTGAAATTTGTCCTGGAGAACATATTGAGCAGCAATGGTGAATGGAGCAGAAGGATTCAGATAAATGGCAGGAGCATGTGGGGCAGACAATCTTTTAGTTTTTTTAATTCAATATATTCAATATATATATTTCTTTTTGATCAGAGAATGAGTTTAAAACTCCAGGATACAATTTCTAACCAAAAATAGATTGGTGAAAGAGAATGTTTCTAAGAAATGTCACCCTTTTCCCATCCCCAGGATGTCTCCTGGCTCAAGCTGCCACTTCTTCTTTACATTCATGCTGCAAGGTACAGTACAGAGCTGTGACAATTTTGGGTGCTTGTGTTTCAGTCAAACCAGCATAAATGAAGCTGTCAGCAATGAGTACAGAGACGTTTGCCTGATATTAAAGAAGAAAGCCTATGTTAAAAAGCACTGATCCTACTATTTTGTAGTTTTTAATGTTATTCATATATTTTTCTTTCTACGTTGCAGCTTTGAACTCATATTAAAAAAATGTCAAAATCATGTAGGGCTGCTGATTCTGTACAGATAATAGGGAAGGTTCTTCAAAAGTTAGATCAGTTTAAGCTCTTAATATTTAATGTGCATTGAACTTAAACTATGCTCCCATTTTCTGTGTCCTTAACAGTTTTATTATGCCTTGGCTGCAATGTTTCTGAAAGGATCCTTTATCTGTACTGCTCCCCAGGTGAGTTCACACATCTGGCTGGTGTGAATTCTACTCGCTCTTGTTCCACCCTCATTTTTTGCTTTAAGTGTTCTCACCTTGAAAAGGTGCAATTCACATACCAGCCTGGTGCTTTAGGCAGTGGCAGAATCTGCAGCTAGGGAGCATTAGAAATTCTTAGGCCTGCTTACCTCATCTGTATTTTGTTTCTTCTCTTTTCTTTTGATTTTCTTTATTATTTTTTATTCTTACATTTCTCTGAGGTATTTTTTTCTTTTTTTCCTCCCCGTTTCCCCCATTCCTTTACCTTATTCTGTCTAATACAAACTCCAGGTATGAGACACTGAACCTGGTGCTGAAAAATATACATTAAGGAACAGCTTAAGGGGAAAAAAAAGTGTAGAAGAAATTATTGTACAGAAATATTAAATACTTTGGTGACTCTCTTTAAACAATGAAAAACTCAGCAATGCTGTGCGCAGGCAAACTTAGCTGGAATTATTTTGGTATTTCCTCAAAATCTTCCATCTGCATTAAAAAAATCTTTGTGTGAAAGTATAGATGTATTACTTGAGATTAGCAGCCCCCTACCCCATATACTTACCTAATCTATGAATGGGTCCTTTCCTTAGAAGTAGTGTATTCTCAATAGCCAGGAGGGTCACAAACTTCAGAACGATATAGTAAGAAACACTAACTGAAAAAAAATGTGCAATTCTTTTCTATTTAACTCTTAAATGCAAGGCCTAACTTAACCTGAAATTGCTCATCATCAGTATATAGGTGAAGCCTAGAAAAGCAAATGGACTTTTCTCTAGGTAGAGCATTTATCACTCCAGAGGATGGCTTAACTGTATCAGGAATAAAATTTCCTTTTCTGGTAGCAGGTAAGTTTTCCTTTGGAATGATTTGTCATTGTACTTCCATTTCAGTATTTCTGCTTACTGGAAACAGTACACACAAGGCAGGTGAACATTTAAAATAAAAGTGGGGGGAGAGGAGGGGAATGGCAGAACAGGAAAAGAGATTATTAAGAGATTATTAGGGAGGAAAAAAAAAAAAAAAAAAAAAAGGATGGAAAGCCATGATGATAAATCAGATAAAGGAGACAGCTAAAGTCAGAAAAATTTCAGTGCCTTCACTCACCCCCATCCGTACAAAAATTGTCACTCAGAGAACTGAACATAATATGACAGTTATTCTCACCTCTCAGACTGTATATTTGGATTCCATAATGATGACTACAATCCCAGGACAGAAAGACCAGATTTTTTCTCTTCCCTCTGTGACAGCTTTATAACTTGCAGTCAATTACATTTCCTATTCAAAGACCCCACTAAACTTTAAGGACTTACCATGAGGCTTCAGGAGTGTTTCTCCAAAATAAAAAGCAACAGCTATAAATAAATTTCACATTTTTGAGGAAATTGGCCAAGCTGTATGACTTTAGCATAAACTGTCAGCAGACAGTCAAGTTTTCTATCTACATAAGATTTTATAGACAGCGTTAGTGCATTCATTTTTATTTGTTACGATTGCATGTTACAGAATTGCAACAGAAAATGGTAGGAAGTAATATTAATATGTTTATGTTTAAAAAGTCATTTCTACAGCAGTCCTTGAAGTGAAAAAAGGACTTTTTCTTCTTGTGGTGAGGCACTGGGATAGGTTGCCCTGAGAGGTGGTGGTGCCCCATCCCTGCAGACACCCAAGGTGAGGCTGCACAGGGCTCTCAGCAACACGATCTAGATGCTGATATCCCTGTTACTTGGAGGGGGTTAGATTAGAAGACCTTTAAAGCTACATTCCAGATTAAACAGTTCTATGATTCTGTGATTATAGAAGTACAAGGAAATACTCACATGAACACAGGATGTAGAGAGCAAAGCTTCAGTTAATTATGAGTATACGTCTGCTATGCACACTGAAAAAACAAAAACAAAACCAGTATGTTTAACTATAGATCTTTCTTAAGGTTGGGATTCCCAGGAACAGCTGAGAGACTCTGAATAATTACCAGTGATCTTCACCAGAACCTGGGGTCCTAAATCAGTCTATTTTATTTACACTGAGCCACTTCTTTCAGACAAAGGAAAGGCAGAATGTCTCTAAGAAGATTTTCTTCTGTTTCTGTGGTCTCCATAAGTGGATTTTCTATACTCTAATTGCTATTTTCCTGTCCTTAATATAAAGTTGTTGAAACATATTTCACTGCTGTTATTGGAGTCTGATTGCTTCATTGGTTTCCCCTTGCCACAAGGTGAGAGTTAATTTTAAAACAGCAGTATACGAACTCCGTTGAAAAGAAAAGCATGTGCTAGAAAAGGAGGGAGCTTATTTTTCATTTAACCAGGAAACCTTTGAAGGATGGATGAACTGAAAGAGAGAGCAGGAGGAAGGTATGTTATAATTTCTTTTCTCCAAACCACAGGAGAAATATTCTTAATTTTCCAGGACACAGACTTTTCTTAATACTTACTATATGAATTCATTTTCTTTTCTGTTTGATAAAAGTATGCAGCATTAACTGCAGTAACTAAAACTGAATAGCTGGTTACTGCCAAGTGTGCTGTACTGAAAACTTCAGTGCACCACAGGAGAGACAAAGTGTTGCTGAGGTTTCTTAACCACTATGCACAGAGTCCCAAAAATAAATAAATAAATAAATAAAGACTATGAGATAGCTCTAGGCATTGTGAAACTCCTTTTAAATAGATGATGATGTTTCAGAGGGGCAAAGCATTGCCTGTGAACTATATGTAAGAGTCCTATGGCTTTGAATGTATTCCTGGTCTATTTTCATGCTACATTTAATTTAATTATTCAAAATGGGACCCAGAGAAGACAATTCCTGTTTATTTCAAATATTTTTTGGTGAGAATTCTGGGTATCACAGAAGGATGTTGAAGCTTGTGGGTTTCTTTCTTTCTTAGCAGAAATGTCATCAGAAAAGTCCCTACAGCACATTATATAGATCTAATTGGGCAGATTCTCATTATTCCTAGGTTTTGTCAAAGCCCAGCAAGTAAGTAGATTGATTCTTCTCATGTTTCACTTAAGGAAATATATTTTCTTCCCTCTTTTTATGTCAAGTAAAATAACACTTTATACTTCTAATTTAGGTGACAAATATTTACCTCTGAAAACACCCACTTAGGGTGTTCAAAAGACATTCAATAGTTTTGGAAGCTTAACCATTCGTTGTAATATTAATTCAATTTTGAAATTCCTTATCATCTGGCATTTTTATCTTTGAGTGCATTTTCTACATGTTTTCCCATGCTACAGATGTGGTTATTTTTTTCTGAGTTACATCTGGCATTTAGTAATTGGGGCTTTCCTTCAGGCAGTAGACATTTTTGGACTAAAATTACAGTAAGTCTAATTTATTTTTTTTAGTGTTTTATCTCAGTCTCTACTCTATTATGACAGATATATGAGCAGATTAATGAATGAGACCATGTCTGTCATTTGCTTGTTCTGTCTGCCAATTACCATTTTCCTGTAGATGCATACAAATGTTACAAAAAGGAGTAGATTGTGTGCAGTTCTGATCTCTTGATCAGAATAAGTAAATTCTGGTTCCCTCTTTCTCCTTTCTCATTTCTTTCCTTTTCTTAGCCTCTTTTCGTCACCTTTTCTTCCTTTTCCTTTTCCTTATTCTACTGTCTTTAATTCCTTTTTCTTTTCCTGCTGTTTCTTTTTTACTTTCCTTTACTCCTCTCCTTGGACACATTGTTTCAGACATATTAAGCAACTTTTTTAATGTTTTCCTAGGAATTGTACACCATAGTTTTGAAAGAGCAAAATAAATATAGTCACCTCCTCCCAAAGGAAGAAGCAGATCAACAGTGGTATGGGGCACTCCAGTATCAGATTAAGTGTAACTACTGCACAACAACAACAAAAATGCAAAGCAACTCCAGAAAGGGTGTCTCTGCTTTGTCATGTAAGAAGTTGAAAGACATGCCTATTGGTGTGATGTGGGAAGAAATATTTTTAGAAAATTGTAGAAAAGGATACCTAAAATTTAATTTGCAGCAGTGGTTTAGGGAAATGAAAGAGCAATTTGAAGTACTGAGTGTGGGAGATCTCTGCTGCTTCTGAGCATTTGAGATTCAAGTGCTTTCACAAAAGCATCAGTAAAGAAGTTATTACATTATCTCTTACTGAATCCACTTTAGTTATTGTCTTTGACAGACTTCCTTCTGTCTCTAAATAGTTGAAACCTTGCCACTATTTTTGACAGCGTTATAGGAAAGAAACCTTCTTATCAGCTATTTGCAAACTAAAATTTTTATGGTCTACCAAGATGCTCAATACATGAGCTCAGACATCAGACTGTAGATTATTTTTGTACTGTTCAAACTCAACTTGTTATACCCTTCAAATGTGATGCTTTTTCCTTGAGCACTGTCAGACTGCTGAAAGTGAAGGATGGTGGAACAACTAGAGGTGAGGCAAAGGAGAAGTACAGAGCAGTTGACTGGGAGCTTTTCTGCATGGTGGAAAAATGCTCATCACACATGAGCATGTGGTGCACTTGCAGAGAAACATTTATGTACTTATTGCAGTGATTCTAAGCTATACAGTGTCAGAAGTTGAAGAAATAATGTAATTAAACACATGGACATCTCAGTGTGGTTTTCATTCAGTAGATCCACAGATTCCACTGATTCCACAGATATGGAACGTTTTCTTCCATTTAAACCCCCTGATTTCTTAAAATTCCATGCTCATGCTTCATTGTTTCATACATCCAACACCTTCACACATCCTGTCATAGTCCTGAAAGCAGTTAAATGCAATAAAACTCTTATTCTTACACAATTTTCCCCCAAAAATATGCAGGATGAGAATCCACTGCAGGTTTTCCATATGTTTACTGGCTGACCCCTTTTCTAAATTACTTTTTTTTTTTTAAAAAAAGGAAATCTGAGCATCTCATCTGAGACATATGCAGACAGTAGGGTTTTTTGTTTGTTTGTTTGTTTGTTTTGTTTTGTTTTGTTTTTTAATGTGTAAATTAGCACTGTCAATGCCTGTCCTCTGGCAATCTTTACCCAGCTATCAAATTATTTCATCCTCCCAGGTTGTGTGATCCAAGCTGCTGCTCCCTGGGAATGGTCATTGGCAGAGTGTTAGCTGTACAAGTGGCAAGTATTCCAAGGAGTGTTCCACCTGTATAATGGTATCAGGAATTCAGCTTTAGGACCCTTTCCTGACACTATTTAATTTGAAGATATACAGCCTCCTTGTTCAGAGAGGAATAAGCCTGTAATGTCATGTTTGAACCATATTTGGCTCATGCACACGGGATTAACCTGTAAATTGCTACTTTTTCCTGAATGATTGAAGTGTCTAGAATCAACTGTATTCACAAATAAATGAGCCCCACTTCTTCAAGGTGTTCCAAAGAGAAAACATACACAGACTTCACTGCATGTTTTTGCCTAGAGTTCTTTAAAGTGCACAAAACCACCAAGATCCAGTTCTCATTAGGCTGAAGTCATATCTCAGCCCTTATTGTGGATTCCTGTCTCACATCTAGGGTGATTTCTATTGCTATTTGTAGGTACAAATATCAGAACGCCATATTACTAAACCCTGCAACAGTGGGAGAGTTACTCCACAGTAACTAGGTCCCTGCAAGATGTGTTACCTTCTTTCATTGTGGGGTACTTCTTTTATGCATAATTTAAAAACACCAAATTTATTTGAAGAAATAGTAATTCATTTTTTCCCATCCTACTCATAATAGATCTGGAAATATATTTGGAAGTCAGTTGGTCTGAAACAAGAGTGTGACCTGTGGATCTCCTTCTAGTATGGATGTTAGGGCTAAGGGAATTGCAGTAACCTAGCAACTTCCTCAACTTCACATTCATCCTTGCACAGGCAGGCCACTCTCACAGTATGTAGCCTGTGCTCTGGGCAACAGAGCAGCTTGCTGCCAAGGTAAGGACAGTCAGTGCATCAAGAACACTTGATCTGAGATACTGAAGATACTGAAGATACTGAAGATCTGCATAGCTATGTAAAACTAATCAGAGATATATAGCTTCATTAAGAAATCCTAATTAACTTTTCATCAGACTTCCCAGTAGTCTTAGGAACCTGGAAGTGGTTTAACTTCTCCTTATTCCAAGTATTCATAATTTATTTTCCTGGGTGTTCTTATCACCCAGGAAATTTTACCAGTTTTGTGCTTGATCCTGACAGTGTCTCCCTATATTCCAGTGGTTGATTCTGCTTCTGTCGTTGCTATCTCCCTTCTTATCTTTGCCATTCTGATTTAGGGAATCTTAAATCACACAGTGGCAGCTACAACTCTCATTATCTCTTTCGAGTTCAATTACAGCTTACTTACAGTAATCAATGCTTAAAAGAGAATGCTTGGCCTACAGAGAGAATAGAAAAGAGACAGCAAAATAAAAATAAAATAAAATAAAAAAATTAAAAAATTAAAAAAGAGGCAAATGCAACCCTGTAAGGACAGGAGTGAACCCAGAATTACAGTCTGTAATTGAATAGAGGAATGAAATTAAAAGGTTAGAAAGAGGAAGAGAAAAAGCTTATGAAAAAAAGCGAGACACTGACTTGTGAAAACCCAGTCTGAAAAAACAGGGTTCTGCTTCTATTGTAGTGTTCAGTATTTTTATTAAAATGTAGAGAAAGAGAGAGGACAAATGGACTCAAATTATAGGGAAAAAAATATATATTAGAGTCTGATATACTTAATATCTTTTTCTGTTTTTCTTTACAAATGAATGAAGAGAAGATAGGAGGCAGCTCATTCCAGGCAAGGAATAGCAGTACAGAACCCAGTAATCAAATGATAAAACATTCAGGAACCAAAAATAAAAAAAAAATAAAAAAATCAAGGTCAGTATTCCACGAGAAGACTAATTAGACAAAATGTTTAACTTAAATTCAATATGAAAATAAAGAGGATATTTAGCAGCAGCTTCAACACAGTGTGTCAGGTGGTAAGCCAGGTGGCTTAATTACAATGCTATACCCAGCTGTCCCCAACCTGATCTGCTTTTGCCTTATTTTCCTTCTTTATCTCTTCAGACCTATTTAGCAATCCTGGCATTGGTTTTATACCTGCCAGTTGAACCTCTGAAGTGATCTTTATTTCATATTCATAACTGGGGCTCAATTTCCAATTTCCCTGTTCCAAAACATGGACATGGTTGTCACTGTGATGGAAACGTTACTCGAAATGCCTAGCTTTATAGCTAGTTCTAGTTCAGTCTCAAAAAAAAAAGAGAAAAATCAACCTTGTCTTTCAGGTTTTGAAAATGAGAGTTGATCTGTCATTAGGCAGTGTGGATTCAGCATGCAGTTCAAGGCATTTTGTCACCTTCACTCACAGAAACCCTATCTTCTTGTTTCTAGATTCAGTGTAGCCCTTCTCTGTTTCACCGGCTTTCAGTCAGGTTGCATTATTCTCAGAAGTGCATTCAGTCATATCTCTTTTTATTCATCCTCTGAAGTTTCTACAAGATGTAGAGTTTTAAAAAATACATATATTTTATTATTAAATACGTACGAATAGGGGCAGACTGGGAATTAGGAAAAATCTCTTTACCAAGAGGGCATTCAAATACTGGAATAGGTTTCCTAAAAAGGAGGTTGATGTCCTATGGTTCTCGGTGTTCAAGAAGCATTTAGTTAATACCTTCATTAATATTTTTAATTTAAATGTGTAATTTAAATAATAGTATTTAAAATATTTTTATTTACTTTTTGTTATCCCTGAAGAGATGAGGCAGTTGGACCCTTTTGTAGGTCCCTTCCAAACTGACTGGACTGCCTAGCTTAAAATCATTAACTTGAAATTCAGTTCTTGGCCAGTAACACATGGAATATCCTGGTTGTTAAAACTGAAATTACTATTGTTGAATATCTTTGTCAGTAAACTAGATGATGAAATAGAATACTTTCTTAGCAAATTTTCAGAACATTACTAAATTGGGTGGACCGAAATTGGGTCAAAGGAAACAGGCTAAGTTTGAGATGAACTCAAGACTCAGAATTAAGTTAAAATTTCTTCAAGTTCAAGTGCAGGAAGAAATTAGATGTGAAATTATAGTTCTCATCTCATGCATTCAAATAAATCTTTCAAGTCTATAGATTGTGAAAACAAAAACATGTTCAGGTAAAAAGGAAAAAGAAATGCAAGCAAGTGAAGGAAGAGTATGAAGTACGTTTTATATACGTATATATACATATACAGTTTGGTTAAAATTCTGCATAGGCAGAGTTTTCTCAACCTTACTTTTTCTTTGTCAAGATAATTTATCTTAACAGTGAAGAAATATAGTCAGTTTTTCCTGTCTGGAATTCAAAATAAATGTTTTATCACTACAAGAGGAATTAAACTTGAAGGTGTTAAGGAAGATAAGGTTTATTTAAAAAAAACCCTGATACTAGGCAAAGAGCTAGCCAAATGAATGACTGATCTTACAAATGATTTTGCTTAGTATTTTCCTTGATGATGCATGCACAAAAAAAGTAAGAGGTCATTTGCTAATGAACAAAGAGTGTCACTAAAAACTATTGCCAGTACACTAAAAGACTGATAATGCTATATTGTAAAAATATCATACTAGTTATTGATGCTGTATATAGGCCTGATGATCCAATTTTAGGAAATACTGATTCAAGTAGGGTTTTATAGAGAGAGTAGTAATGAAATCAGATTGATGAAAGAAATTTTCTAAGTAGGTCTGGTTAAATGAAATTTCTGCTTCTTTCTTATGAATAGATCAAGATTGATAGTGGTAGGAAAAGAAGGAAAGCGATTTGGTTAAAGTAAAGGCCAAGACGGACTATTAATGGCTATAACCTGACAAAGCCCAGATTTATTCCAGGTATTCAGAGAAGAGATTACAGCCATAGAGAGAATTAGAATCATCCAAGGAACTTTCAGGAAAAAAAAAAATCTGTGATTTTCAATGAGAATTATTTTCATATTTTTAATTTACTTTCCACCAAATCTCAAAGCAAAATGTGAGGTGTTTTTCTTCCTACATACACCCCAACTGTTGACTGTTGACTGTTGTAAGATTATGGACTTCCAAATAAATATATCTCAGGGATATGTGTGGTTTTGTATGAACAATTCCAAAAGTCCAGAAAGCCATGGACTTGGACTGAAATTCCCAAATTCAAAATGTGGCATGAATTCAGTCTTCAAGGTCTTGCTCTAATATTTTCTCACATTTGTAAGATACCAGGTTTATCCTGAAAAAGTGCAGGGAAACATTAATTTCTCAAAACATTTATGCAGTGAAAGATGTATTTTCAGCTCATTTCTTAAGGAAGATCCAATAAACAGCTCAAGCAATGAATCATAAAACACAGAGATCTCACTTCTTAATTCCACATAGGCCTTTTTCATTTCAAACGTTTGCTATCGACTTTGTAAGACACCTGGTGTGCTGAAGTTTCATCGATAACTTCTGAGATTTCATTTTTATGGAGGAAATTATGAACAGTTTTTCCTTTGAGTGAGAATTCACTGGGATGAAAAGATTCACATATCCCAAGTTTAGACACAGAGCCTTGTTGACCAGTTTTCCTACACTCTCTATACATTCAGTGCAGGAAAACATATTTTGATCTTTACAAGTTTATTCAGAGTAGGACCTTGACATTTCAGGGAGAATCCCTCTATATTGCTACTGATTATCCTGCAGCAGATCAGCATCTGGATGCTGAAATTGCTGTGTATATTCCCAGTGTCATATTATGGTTTGACAAATCAGTGTTTTCTATCAACATCAGTTTGTTGAAAAATTCCCAATCAGTGCCAGTTGGCATGTGTTTACAGCCAGAGAGTCAGCCACATACGCTGTCCGCTGGCACACTGGGCTGTTGCTCAGACTGATTCTATGATATGATGAGTGTTTGGCAGCTTGATTGTAGTGAAGTGGCAAAGAGATATTTCTGTCATCTGCTTCTCCGTCTCCCATGGTGTCCTAGTGGATGTTACAAGGTCTGTACGCAGAGCAGCAACTCTGAGGCTACAAATGGACGTTGAAAGAACCTGATAGCTTTTTTATTGGAATGTGGCTGGAGAGATTGAGCAATATTAAGTTCCTGGTTAGTGCAATACGAAAATAATTACATTTTTTTAGGGGAAAATCAAAACAAATATTAAAAAAATAATTATATGAATGCTTTTTTTGAAGTCTTGCAGTCTGATGACCTGTAAAAAATTTTGTCAAGAGATTTTTCTTTTTTTGTGTGAAAAAGAAATATTGATTTTTCTGAACTTTACATTCTTCTTCTGCTTGAGTTACTTGCTATACTTGATTTAAATTTATGAATAATTACCCACTGCATAACATACTCTCTCCCTCTCAAATATCAATTCTGTCCAGCTGTAACCAAACAAAAGCAGAAGCCCCTGTAAAGATGAAAAAAGGATTAAATTCTGCCATACCCTAGTCTGTCAGAACCATATGGATCCAATGTATGGTTCAGCGTGCAGCTGATTCAGGGTCTTCTACTTTCTAGGATGCCACTCTGAGTTGCAAGAATATTTCACACTACAAGTCTCTGTTTATTCTGTTTACTCAAAGACCATAGTTCCACTTCAATAATCACTGTTTTTTGGGTTTTTTTTCCTCACATACAGTCATATAGTCCACCTTAGCACTATCACTATGTATGGTGACCTGAGTTGCATTTTTCCTTACAGAAAACATGGTATGAGCTCTACTTCTACATTCTCAACCTTAATCACTTACCAGAATTTGTGCTGCTCTCCCTCAGTTTGTTTAATGTCTTTCACAGAATTCTCAGTCTCCAAATTCTTCTTTATATTTACTGTGATGTTTTCATAATTATGCCTTATTTATCAGAGTTCCAAGTCTAACCCATCAAACTTAGGATTTCAATTCTCTTCCAGGCTTTCCTTCTCAATTTGTAGGGCTTTCTTCTACAACACTTCCAGAAGATACTTTTCCTCTCACTCTTTCCTTACCTACCCTATTACGCTTCATTAAAACTGTATTAGGTCTGACCCCAGGTTTGATTAACACTGTTGCTCTTTCAGGAAAAGCAATGCTTAAATTTTCATTCATATTCTTTTCCATAACAGAGGAACTGGATGACACCTTCTCTGGCATGTAATTCTTACATTTGTAGTTGCTAAATATAGAATCATAAGATAAATTAGGGTTCAGTGGTTATCTGGAGGACATCTGTTTAAACTCTAAATACTGATTTTGTTTTTCATTGGAAACAGTAGGATTTATGATATTCCTGTTCACTCGGGTTCTGTGATTTTGATAATGCATAAAAGGTCAATTAAAGCTATTTTGCAAATGTCATGCATTATACTTTATATTCTTTGATGATAAACACAATCAACCTGAAGGAATTTAGCATTTTGGATGCACTAAGCTGTTTGATCTTGTTAAAAGGAATGATTATAGGAAGATTTATCACAGTTAAAAACCAAGTACTCTCACAGAGTATTAAAGACAGCCTATTATAACAGAGTTCTTCAAATGAGGGCAAGTATGAGCTATATCATTGCAGAGCCACTCTTAGCTGAGCTTATTTTTATTATCTGGAATGGACTTTCTTTGAGAGGATCAACTGCCAGTTCTGTTTGTAAAGTGCTTGTGAGTAATGTATTATGTCTGATCTGATTAATTGAAGGTCATGCCAATCAAAAAGCTAATAAAAATATAAAAATATATTAAAGCAGTTCTACTTAAAATATGAAGTAGCTGCAGTATTGGTTATTGTTGGGAAATTGACCCTCATTCTTTTTTGAACTAATATTTTCTTTCTGAATAAAGGATAATCATGCTAGTTAATACTTTTCTCCTTACCTAAATCAAAAATATGTAGTCTTTGTCATTCTGCTATGAGTTAGAGACAGTTTTAGGTATATGCAAGCCAGAATGGACGAATGTGAAATGCAGGCTTAATCTTATCTTGTTAAGGTTGAAGGAATTTTACATTTGAGTTCATCTAGAACAGGTAGAATCACTGAATTACAAACCTGAATATATTCTGAAATCTTCGGAACACTTAGTACCACTTTTGATTTGTGGTAAATTGCTGGTGCATCTCAGCTGGGTAACACTTCTAAAATACAGCAGCACAAATTAAAAATTAAGAGATTTTATTTTAGTAGAATAAATAGGATGTATTAGTACTAAAATTCTCTTTTATATTTCAACTGATAATTCCATTGGATTGTGTCCTAAAGGGTAGGAAAAATTCTTAGCTTTGGCAACATGCATTCACTGAACTGCTGAGATATCTTCCCTCAGACTTCTGTACCTTTGCTTCATTTTTCATGCCCACTGGAGGTGAAGGCTTATTCTGATTTTGTATGCGCATGCCTTTGCACATGCTTCTAGAATGCAGTATCAGCTTATTACTGCTGTTGTAGCAGTTAATATTTATTAGGACATCTTGTCCATCTCATTGTTAATGAAGAGTCATTTCCCCACTACATTTTCAATTTCTTTGAACAATCTACATTAAAGTAACTCAAATCAAAGGAGCTTCCACTGTTCACACTGGGAGGTTATTTCATTACTCCACATTGCATTAACATGCATGATGTACATTAAAGAAGTCTTCTATTTCATGAATATTACTTTGTTTTCATTTTTATTTATTCTTTTTATGCAGTATTAAAAACTCATAAGAAACTCAAGGAAAGTAATTTTTTCTTTTTTGTTTTAGACACTACTAGGAAAATATCTCATCTTTTCAGAGAGAAAACTTGCCCTGGTTCTCCCAGCCTACTGGGACCACGCTTAGAGTATGATTGCAGTTCAGCAGATGTTTCATAATACTTTAAACAAATGTGTGAATTTCATCTAACCCCTTCTTTTAATCTTACAGAGACGGAGAATTTACTGAAATTTACTTACATTGATCCAACAGTAAAACATTTTTTTTTAAAGTTGGTAATAAAAATGAATGTTACTGCACAAGAGCAAGTGATCTTCTGCAACATTTTCACCAAAGAACCTGGGAAAACGCACAGCGCTTACTCGTGTACTATGTTTCTGAAGCAAGCACATAAAAATAAAGCTGAATATTCACCTATGCTGAAGTGTATTCTCTTACACCTGCTCTTGAAAAGAAGCAGAAGGTATGGAAACTATGCATATCACGAGTCTTACTTACAGCTGTGCTGCAGAGCTTACAAGAGGAGAATTACAGAAGGGAAAGGCTCAGTGCCTCTGTAGAGGCTCTGACACTCCTCCAGCAGCCCTCTGTAACCAAAAACTTAGGGACAAAACCATGTGCTTCTTCAGTTGAATGGGAAGGAAAAAAGTTGGGAAAAGCAAAAATAAATAAATAAATAAATAAATAAATAAAATACCAAAACCAGGAAAATATTGAGAAAGTTCTATGTTTTGCAGAGATTACATTTTGCAGAGATTTTGCATGTTAAGGGGTAGTACTACTCAAAGACTACTCAAAGGATGAAGATGTCTGACCTACAGTGTTTGATCAGACTCTAAATTAAAATTAAGTGAAAACCTAGGTAGATTTTGAAATGTATTCCTTGGTGCTACTAAATTTCTAATAAGCTGGATATAAAAGGTTATAAATCATACATGTAGTCTTGCTCAGTAATGGCACAAAACAAAGTTTGAATATAATTTTTAGTATTCTCTTAAGGAAGAGATTGTTCTTTGTAAGCTCAGTTAGGTAGTTTGCTATGCATGAATTCATTATTCTAGCAGACTGGTTCCCACAACCAAGCACATTCAATTCATTCGATTGTCAGTGTAAAATAGTCGCACATGTAATGCTTGTAGAGATTTTCAAAGCAACAGACAAGGTATTTTAAAATCACTTTGTAGAGGCTGGAGACTCATATCAGCAAGGGCTTCAAAAATAATGGAAATGTGAAGTATGTTTCCATCGTGCCTAAAGGCACCATGGTTAACTGGGAAAGGGAGTCTTCACTACATCTCCCGAGTGACTACATTTTGTGTCCAAATATATACCACTGAGTCCAGGAATCCCCAAACATGGTGTGCTGCTTCTGCCTTGTTTTGCTGTTTCACAGAAGGCATCCTGCTGCTTGCTAGTGGCCTTCAGGGAGGTGTTGTTTCCGCACTCCTGCACATGTCTGTACCAAGTGATGCATAACCCAGAAAGTGAGAGTTCTGAAAAGATGCCCTTTGCATGTGCCAATAGGGAAAGAAAGAACATGTACAACATTAGAAGGGGTAATGTGCAATCCCAGTAAGCTAAGGTGATATTGTAGGTAAGGGATTAACCCAGAAAAAAAAAAAAAGAAAAAAAAAAAAAAGGATATTATTCCTTTAAAAACAAAAGAAAAGAAAAGCTAATTAAAGTAAGCTGTAAGACTGTCTTAGCTCTGGAAAGCATTAGTATTGAAAAAGTTCACTTCTGAAAGGTAAGTTCCTTAACTAAAAATAAGCTGTTGAATTGATGAAGCATGTTTCAAAATTACATAATTTATATTATGAAAATGCTCATACTTCCTGATTCTTGATCCTTCCTAATGGCTAAGTTGATCCTTTCATTCCTCTTTTCAACATCAAAAGAGTCTTCTGCTGCATATTATTAAATGGGCAGTTACCACTGAGAGAAATAACTCCATTTGGTGACTGGAAATCCTTAAAGAGGGACAGCATTTCTAAAAACTCCATTTAATAGTTTTGTCCTCGTGTGTTGTTGATTATGAACAGGTGTTTAAAATTATGTGTATAGTTGTTTAGAAAATATTGTCTCTTTTTAGCTCTGTAAGCTCATATGGAAATCACAGGTTATTTGTTTTCTGCCTTGCTTTGCTATTTCCAATGGTGGAAGACATCTTTGTCATTAGACCGTACAGTATGATTGCATCTTGCAAGAATAGCTAATTTTGAAGGACACAGATGTTCTGCTTTGACACAGGCCAGCACTGAAGGGTATTCTGTTGCAGAAGGAGATATTTTAATCTCCCTGTAAAACCGGTATCCAATTCACATCTTCCAACAAACAAATAGATGGGCAGCTGTACATCATGCACAAGGTCAGCATGAGAATAGCTCCTGCAAATGCCAGGAGTGGACTTTTCAGCAGCAAATATTTAATATCCTAGGTTCATCAAGAGATGCATAGCCTTTCCCAGTTCACAGACCAGAATAAAACTGTTTTATTGATGCTGGCACAAATTTATTGATGCACTGCAGGCCATGCACCAGGATGCTGTGAGGGAGATTTTCTCTATCATCAGAAAATCCATGCTGTGGTCTACCTATTCAGCCTATTCATTCAGCTTATTATTGCTCATATTACTCCATAGCTGCATTTATCTCCATGTTTTCCAGACTTACTGGCTTGTATTTTAGTGAATTTAAGCATTTTTAATATTAAAGACTTCTTGTTCCTTCCTAAATAGTCATTTTTATATGTACGTAAAACGAGCACTGTCTGAAGAACATGTCCAAGAAAAGCATTTTTCAGGATATTAAGACATGCTATTTAGTAGAATAGGGAAACGTAATGGGCCTTAAATTGAGATAAACAGGACAACTTTGGTGTGAACTTAGGGAAAAGCATGCAGTAGTTCAGTCATTAAATAGTTAAGAGCAGAGGATGATCTTACTAGAAATTATACTTCTTTTAAAAAGAAATGTCTATGCAGGAGGTCAGAAAAAAATATGTAATACCATATACATTCCTTTTTATTGACATACTTTTAAATGTTTTTTGAATCTGTCATATTGGGCTTTATCTGGTGCTGTTTGAAGTTAATGGAGATCACTGAATTGACTTAAGGCCATAGTTCATCCCTATAATTGATCTAAATGATGTGATAATTAACTGTATATTAATATCTCTACTTTGCCTCCTCCAATTGCTGGTCCAACTGCTTTACAGTATCTTCTCTTAATCATAAACCTCTGGAAGAAGTATTTTCTTTGACAGTGTAGCTACCTAGAAGACATGTGAGTAATAAACGAAATTTAAAGTAAGGGGCTATGAACATTTCAAATATAAGTTTACTGGGATGGTGTGCAAGCTTGTGAGCAAAAAGAAGAAAATGTAAAAGTTATACTGCATGATATTTTAAATAACATCTCTTATTTCCCCAGAAGATCTTTATACAATTCTCACTGGATTTTGCCCAAGGATTTTTAAGTGTTTTTAATATTGTCATCTGTTAATTATTTAGAACATATGCTGTGCTGGACAAGGCATGATCTAGCTATGTGAGGAAGCACATTCATTGACCACTGAGACTCTCTGTAATATATATTACCATTTAGGAGTAACTGGAGATTAGAGGGTAGATGTTTGGAAATATGTATTTTGCATGTACAAAATCTTGATACAACTATTATAACATTCTTCCTGCCTAAAGTACTCTAATATACATGAATAATCAAGTTAACTCTCTAATAGGCAGTCACTATACTATTCTGGTCAATATAAATTTAATTTATCTTTACAGTAAGAGGTAATGTCCTTGAGATGATCTTGTTGCCATTCAGAGAGGTTGTTATCATCCCATAATAGCATTCAAAGATATAAATGGGAAAGGTTGAGAGTAAGCTTTAAGAGCTAATTTTGAGGCTTGACAGCACTCTTATCAGAATTAGCTAGACTGCATAAATGTGGCTTCCAGTCTAAGATAACTTTTGTTTTCTATTCTTTCAGGCTCTTCCTCCTACTGTATCTTGGATTATACTTTATTTTATTAAAGATTTGTGTGAGTTATGAAGTCCAGTAATAGCTTGTCATAAACCATATGCCATATACAGGGAGCTTAAGCATCCCACAGTACCTAAACATATTGTTATTTTATAGCCTAATCCAACAGCCTTAGCAGACCCTTAGTAAATTAAGTCAGGCAATATCTGGAAATAAAGTCACTTAAATATGCTTTTAAAACATATCACACAGTGATTTCCTTCATGGTTCTGTTTACCTTAAGCCATAAGCTATACAATTATTAGAACTATGTAAACTGTGCATCTATAAACTATTTTGGGGTACTTTTCAAAATATTGTTCTTTTTTGACCTGTCAAGCAGCAGAGACAAATAACGTAAATGTAACCATACAGTACAAAATACATCTTTACTGAAGAACTTCAAATATTTCTAAATGTTTCTGAGTTTCCCAAGTAAAATTTAATAGTGTATCACTGTTAATTTAATATATCTGCACGTTTTTAATTACTTTTTTCTTGGGCGAGACTTCATAGATCCAAAGATGCTAAGATTTCAGTTTACAGAATGGGCTCACATGCATTGCTCAAAATTAAATTTTCTTGACTCTGCTAAATCTTAAACCTGTGTCAAATACTCCCATGAATCAACACAAAAAAATCAGTAGTTGTATAGCAGGAAGTGTCTTGTGGGATGCATACTTCCTTCATTGAAGGAGGGGCTCAGCACATCCCTAGCTTATATGACTAACCTTTACCACAGCTACAGGACATTTGCCACAAGAGAAGAAAATCCCTTTCATAAATGCTTTAAGTACATTCTGTTTTTTCACTGTATAGATTTGGGGTGCAAGATAATTCCCCTGATATAATACAGACAGATTATTATGAAACTTCAACCATTTTTTTAATTCAAAACAAAAAAAACGAAGCTGTTTTTTGTCAATTGAATTGTCACAGCCTTGTTAGTGAAAGCTTATCAGTTTACAGAATATATATTTACAGAATATAAGAAGTATGTATTTTTGAAAATAGAGTGGAAAACAATGCAGTTAGCAAATAACCAAAGCCTCACATATCTGTATTAGAAGCAACTGTTGTACTTAATATTTAAACTCTAAGACTGTGAGCTTTTAAGTACCATCTGTCTGTCTGTTGATAAGACCTGAAAAGTCCTAAAGGCCTTCACCTATTCCAACCCATATTTAATCACTGACTGGACAGAAGTATGAGAAAATTTGTGTAAACTCAGAATTTGGATTCTGCTGGCTTTTCTGCATGGGTGAACATTCTCAATATTAAAGTCCTATGGACTTCAGTGAGCTCTTCTGCATGGATAGGATGCACGCAAAGTTTGCATGATTGAGACACTACTGTTAAAAATACCCTGTCAGCATTACAAAGCTGAATTTTCTCACATTTATGTAGACCTAAATGGCGGGGAACAAAATGGCAACAAAATATATTTAACCAATTTCAATAATAAGGGTATATTTTTTGTCTAAATAAATACAGACCTGTTGGAAAAAATAGCTAAACGATTTAAAACAAACAAACAAACAAAAAAACAGAGAGCGCATTTACACTGTTAAGCCATATACTTTTCAGAACCAGATACAGTATTGTTACAATCACTATTACCTAACAATATTTCATTTGGGAATAGAAAAAATCCATTACTTGGTAGATGGGGCCAAAATTCAGTTTTCTTCAACTTTATTTGCTCAGACATATTCAGACTAAAAAAAAAAAAAAAAGAAAGTGTAGAAAAAGAGTAAACCTAATGTGTTCATGTTAATATTTAATAATATATCCTGCACTGAATAGTTAATGGGTTGATAGCTCAGTCGTCATTCTCCTGCCCTATGGGATTCAAATCTTTGCAGGTAGGTAAAAAAGGGACTTGAACTTTGAATTTACATAAGCAAAATGCTTAATCTGCAGGCTAGCATCTTCTCCATGTCTTTTACATTTGATGTTATTGATTTATGTCTTTGTTGTTGTTGTTGTTGTTGGCTTGTTTGCTATTATAAAAAGAGGTAGAACACAGCTTCCAAAACAAATGAGATTGTACAACAGGGGAAAAACTGTGGTTGAAATAAAGGAGTTATTTCAGATGGTAAAAGAAGTACAGTCAGTGTGACATAAAACACTTATATCAAAGGCAGTGAATGATTTGTCTCACTCATCCACTGTAAATCTCTTTTAGAGGTGTATCAGTGTATACATATAGGTTTCTGGGGGCTTGCAATTTTGCAACTCTATTTTCCCCCTTCAATGGTTAGTTTTATTTGCAAACTGGGACAACATTCGAATGTTCTTCCTCTAAATTATTATACTTTCATCTCTTAGTTGTGGTAATTCTAAAAATAGAATAATATGGATTCTTCCTGTTTCTTCTTCTTCTGACACATTCTATAACCAACGACTTGCCAGTTGTTTGCTATTGTGACAACTATGTCTTTAGTTAGTCAGCCCTAGAGAGATTACATAAAATTTGTGCAGATTAAGGCTCTTAATGCAGTCTATCACAAAAATAAAAATTCAGTTTGTGTGAAGCTATGGAGTGCAGAGAAGAAGTAGTAAGTTATTTTAACATCTAAAGCAAACATCAAATCTGTTACGTACATTGATTCCAGAGAGGAGGAAAGATCATGAAAGTCATTTAAAGCATCCTAGGTGTATGATATTTTGATGTTTTAAATAATATTTGTAAGCAAAGTTCAAAATTCTTTGTCTTGCAGCACAGAGAAAAATAGCTTCAGGTCTTGGAATATGTATTCTTTCAGTGCAGAAAAACATCCTTCCTAAATTGCAACTTTTTTCTTTTTTCAAAAGAAAATGATTTAATTCCCAAGTTGATATAAACCTGGCACTACATACAAGCAAAATCCACTCTTCTTATGTTGTTACTCCTTCAGAAGCCTTCATTTTTAAGGAAACATTCAGCTGCTGAAATTCTACTTAAGAGATTCCCATTTCCTAACAAGGCTGCCTCTTGGGGGTTATACAGCATGGCCTTGAAACCATATTCTATTTTCTGGAGTGGCCTTTCTATTGAAGAAAAGGCTAAAAGTGCAAACAGCAGCAGTGAGTTTTCCTGGTAATGAGACTCAAACCTGACCTGCATAACCCATCAGGATACTGCATTGTCCACATCTGCTTTAGCGATTGGCCTCTGCTTTAGGAGTGTGGCCAAAACTGGATCCTGGTGCCAGCAACACAGAAGTGTTTTCTTCTGTGTTGTGTGCACACCTGTCGCCTGCTAACTGAGGTCGCCAAATTCATTTCATAAGCCAATGAACCCCTACTGGAAGACATTCCAAAACATTGCATTTTACAATGGAGAAAGTCAGGTTACCTGAAAATGTACCACATACGTAGAGAAGAAACCTATTTTATTAATTTTACCAGGCTAGTATATCTTTTCTTAGTTCCAGAATATGTATATATATATTTACATATTATGTTTCTCAGAAATGAAAAAAGGAGAAGACCACACAGAATCAGTGACCTTACCTGCTTCAGGTCCCACTCATTTCAACAACTGCTCTTTATGTATAGCTGATGGGATAGCTGACAACCAAGAAATAAAAGCAATAGAAATTCAAAAATAGAATAGAGCGGCAAAATTATTAATATAGAAAAGTTTTTGCAGGTGAAAATAATCTAATTTGTTATTTGGAGACATGACAGGGATGTTTTCATGTCTTAGGCAGTTTATATCTTAAGCTGTAGTCAGGTTTCTGAACACATGATCTGTGCTGTTCATTTGGATTTTTCTCATTTTAATTTTAGGTATAGACTTTTCCACATGCTTAAATATATTGCTGAACTGCTATTTCCCCTTCATACATACAGACTAACATCAAAACGTTCACTGTTCTCCCAGAACAGACATTTTAGCCTTACAGTAATAATTTTTACACCTGCTCACTGAGCCCACCTGCAGCTTTGTAAAATATATGTTTAGATTTACTCCCAGCTGTTCCTGTGGCTGCTGTGTTCTTGTTGGCCTGACTTCATCAGAAATTTAACATCTAAACACCCACATTTTCTGAGCAATCCACAAAAGTGAGTAACTCTGCCTTTACTGCTCCATTTGTGCTTTGTAGGAAACAACAACTAAATGCCTGCAAAGGTACTAGTCAGTTATTCCATGCAGTTTCTGCAAAGGGTATGGGATTCTCAGGGGGAGACACTGAGTAGTCTGCAAATGTCAAAATTGGCTCATTTCTTGAGCATTTCTTTTGTAATTCTCATGGTCAAAAAACCACTTGAAAGTTTATGACATGCAGAGTGCTAGCTGGCAACATCCAGTTTAGGGGGCTGGGAGCTTCAACACATTTTGGATTGTAGTGTGTTAATTTGTTACATCAAGGAGCCATGTGCAGCATGCAAACCAATGTGCACAACATTTTCAAATACTTGAAGCTGGTGCTCTGATGTCACACTGATAAATATAGGGCAGATCTTTGGAAAAAGGCAAAAATAAATAATAGGAAACATCAAACAGCCTTTCATCCCTCATAGATCATTAACAACTGAAAGATCTTACTACTTGATTTATGTTGGATAGGGTATAGTATCATCAATCCAATCTCTTAGGAAGAAAGATCAGATTAACAAAATGAGATTTATGTTCTGCTTGTACTCCAAAGTTCCCACTTAGATCCCACTTTGGATAACTAAGTAAAAAAAATTACAGTCTCCAAATCCCTGCTCAGCTGTTGTCTATCCTGAAATTAGTTTGGTACCCTGGATTATTTATTCACTAGTGTTTTCTGTTCTCCTCTGGGAAAGACAGGAAATAACTCATTTGTGGCACAAATACCCTTAGGTGAAAGATTTGTCAAAAACTCTAGGCATCACATCCTTCCCTCTGTCTTCCTGAAGATGTAAGGGTCTGTTTTAGGGATTTATATGTGGGACCAAACAAATGTCTGGCAAACACAGAGAGTTCTGCTGCTTTCTGCCAGAGGGAGGCAGATTATGACTCTCACCAGTTCAGTATTTGAAGAAGACTCCTATCCAATTTATGAGTGACTGAAGTTTTTCTTGAAAGGAATGAAGTTTGAATTGAAAAGCTCCTGTACTCTCCAGACAGTATCTCTTCCAGCATGGACACACTTGCAGCTCCTTTTGTTCACTTCAGTCCAGGCACTGTATGACACATAAAGAGTTTTCAAGCCAAAATCTATGGTTGAACACAAGTCTAAGATAGCTTGTTGTTCTGAAAAGGAAGTGATAAAAATAATAATAAAAAAGAAGAATGAGAGCTTTTGCTTCTCTACATCAAGAATATGAATTAATTCTACCTGTCTAAATGTCTACAACCCTAACTCATTCTTATGCAGAGAGTAACTTTATGGTGGATCCTCTCAGGGTGTACAGTAACGTTATAAAAAAAGCTAGTATTGTACCGGAAGTCAGAGAAGAAAGAAAAAACAATGCACAGAAATACTCATTTTTCCTTAATTTACTGATTATCCTGGCAGGCCAATGTCATGACAGGATAAGCACATGTGAATATGTTGTTATCAATGTAAAGACTGTTTTTATTGCCAAGTATTTTCTTAATTCTTTTAATTCAATATTCTTAACTTTCAAGAAGTACCTACTGCAAAATAGTATTGTTTATAAGCATGTATGTTTTGTTTGTTATAGGACTAAATGGCAGCTAAGATGATCACAAAGAAACATTTTCTGCTACAGAGTTTCTATTCTCCTGACAGAGCAGGTTGGTCACTTTGAACATACAGTACATAAGCATGGCTATGAGCTCACACAAATGATGAAGTTTTCAAAAATTGTAGAAACATGTGCTTGAAAAATATTTAGGGTATTTTCCTAAATTTATTATTACTGATTTCCCACTTCAGCTTCAAATGCTGGATGTTCTTTCTTGATTTCTACTTCACTGAAATTTGAAAACAAATGTCAATAGACAGCAGCACTAAATATTTATTATTGTACACTCAAAATATTTACTCTTGTATGTATTTTCAACTTAGAATTCTTGTAAACACAAATATTCCTGGGACAAATTGATTGACAAATGTTTATTTGTTATTATACGTTTGGTTTTTTTCTTAACTAAATGAAATTCAATGCTGTATTACTTCTACACAAAACTCCCTTCCTGAGCTCATAGCTTTCTTTATAGCATGCTCTTCAATTCTCAGTCACCCAAACAAAGCAAGGCTAGTTAGAAACTAGAAGCAAAGCTCACAAGCATATACTCTAGTAGACCAAATGAAAAGAATATATAACAAAGCTGATGACTTCTCTTCAGAAATCAAGACCCTTAAAGTGAAAGAATAAGCCTTTTCCCTTTGAACTTCTGAGCTTAGTTCAATTGCTATGGTCATACATAAGGACACTACTGATTTTTAACATGATTACTGTGGAGTCATCATCTCTCACTTCCAAAAGGAATATAATGGCATCTACAGACCAGATGGATCTATTCTGGGACTGGAAAACTAACGGTAAAAATTAAACTTAGCAGTCACTAATGTATTCCTGAAAAGAGAAGAATAAATAACACTGTATCTTTCCTAATTTTTTAATGTTCCTTTCCTTATCTGGTATTTCTAAGATATTTTAAGTCAAAAGACCAGAAAAATTTGAAAAGTGACGGAATCTTTTCAACACAATTAGTTCTCGCTGCCTCAGAACTGAAGCTACTGGTTCACAATGGAAACCCAATTTGAGACTGCCAAATTTAAAGGGTTTCTCTAGGGAATTATCTCCTACCATTCTAATTCAAGAAAAAAAAAAAAAAAGTCATTCTTATTCAAATGCACATCTGACTAACAAAGCGTATCCCTCAGGATCTATGTCTATTTCTCACCTACTCTAAATGTCTTCTGAAGAAATTGCAGAGGTTAGCCAACTCAGTTGTAAAGGACCACAGTTCAATTTAAGCTATGTTTCATGGAATCAGAGTGCTTTGGTTGGAAGGGACTTCAAAGCCCATCCAATTCCAACTCCTGCCATGGTCACCATTTCCATCCATGAGATCAGGCTGCCCAAGGTCTGTCAAACCTGGCCTTGAATACCTCCAGGGATGGGGCATCTATGACCTCTCTGGGCAACCTGTTTGATTTATGTAACCTCTCCCTTACCTCTTGCCTTCTGCTACAGGACAAGTTTACACTGCAGGCTTTCATTTAGCAGAAGTATTAATTGTGCCTCTCTCCTGTACAAAGAGGCCAATTTTTATATTAATATTTTTGAGGAGTTTCAGCCTCCAGACAAATTCAGCTTCAAGCAATCAGTAATTTCAATAGTTATTACAGTACAAGCAGAACAAAATTGGGCCTTTGTAAGAGAATAGAATCTATTTCACTGAAAGCTAGGGTAGTGACTCAACTTCCTCCAATTTTAATTAGACAACATTTACTGAACTCACTATTGATACTCAACATTACAACAGCAATAACATTATATGGCCTCTATTATGAATGCCAGAGTAGAGTACCTGCAGCCACACCTGGCCTCACCATTTCTGACTGTGGAGTCATAGTCCCCTTAGTAATCTCTTGAAACTCTCAGCTGCTGCAAACTCATTTGTTCTCTCCTCTATTCTGTCTTTATTTTGCTTATTTGTTTGTTTCTATAATAATAAGTCAAGTTCAAATTCTTACAATTATTCTACTCTTCTGGACTAAGTATACCTAAAAAACGGTTAATCTCTGTGCTGAGAATCATAGCCAAACAAATTAAATCCACTGGCACAATGAACAGCAGTTAGGAACATCTCATCTGTACTAGCCTTTCCGTAGGACTACAGGATGAACTTTCTCTAGGATTTAATAGCAGCCTTGTACTTCATTGTTTTCTGATGCAATTGTCAGGTATATTCCTTTGAAGGTCATTTTCAATATAAATTTCTAGAATTAATTTCATTTAAAATAAATTAAATATATATATATATGAACCAATGTTTACTGAAATGTAAAACCACAAGCTGTATACAGGGAGTGGAATATGAAACATCCTGACTGAAATGTTAGTAATTAGTAATTACTAAATTAGTAATTAGTAAATTAGTATTGTCTCAGTTAATATTGGTAGTCATTCAGAGAGTTTTGTGTTTAATTCTGTATAATCTGTAAATACAAGATAATACAAGAATGCTTCTTGTTGGATTTAGAAGTATCAGACTAGAGTATCCCATGATCTCAAGGGATATGGAGAATTACAGAATTAATGGAAGTCAGCCATGCTGGATGTTGATTAAATGGAGATCAAATCTCTACTGATTATAATGAGAACTTTGTTGCATGGTCCTTCAGATAATCGTACAAAGGCACCTCTATTTATCTTTCTTCTAGAGGAAAAGGTAATTGTACCTTTCTTCAGATTTTCGTCTACAAAATAAGAGAGTAGGAAAGAAAAGGCACGCACTAGTTTACCAGTGTCCAAATAACTGACAATTTTCTCTTTGTCTTATTCTTTGTACAATAACATTATGCAAATTATGAACTAAGCCTTCTGAATGCTTTACAATACTCTGAAAATGTCACCTTCCAACAGAAGGTTACATCATATTATTTCTTATATGCTGAGCCTGTTGCACTAAAAATAACATATAAAAATAATAATAATATTTCAGTTATGTACAGAACAGTTATCCAAATTATCAGCATGAAAAATATAATAGGTAATGATATGATATAAAATACAATCGATATCATTTGCTTTCTAGGCAAATAAAAAGAATAGGATTCTTATTGTTACAAACAAGATAAATATAGTAATCGTTGTCGCTGGAGCTAGAGAGCAGGGCTCTGTTAGTTTCAACAGACTTTTGACAGATTACATTAGAAAAAAATCTTACAGAAAAAAAATATGATCTTTGTACTTTACTTGGAGACTCTTAACCTCTGAAAGCTGGAAGGTTCAGTGTCACGATGCTATCTATTAAGCAACCAAAAAATATACCCAAGCTCCAAACCTGTGTTTCTCAGAGGGCCCAAATTTGCGTATCTAGAAAGACATCCTAGCCGGCAATGTTAAATCACCTTGTATGCTAAAAATACACTTTGTTCTTATACTTTGGCACTGACTTCTGAGCTCCAAAAACTCCTTTGGACTCTGAAGGTTTTAGTCTGTCTGCCAGTTTCTAGGATCAGAGATGCAAATCAAAATGAGTAGGAAGGGTATCACATTGAAAATCTTGGGCACAAATAACCAAAACAATTTTATTTCTTCCAAGTTCCCATAGGTTCACATTATACTTCAGATATAAGACTGCATAAGCTGAAATATCACAGAATATTTCATTTTACACATATTCTTGTAACATAGTGAAAGTACTATCTATCTTCTTACACTTTAGATATGCTATCATGTTTTTCTCACCTGCATTCTGCTATACATTTCTGAAAAGCACTGTAATCAGAGCTGGGGACACCATACTTCTACCACGTTCCACTAAAATCAGTAATTTAGTATAAGGATGCCTGCAGTATCCACCTATTCCAGATTCTGGAGGAAACAGATAAAATTAATTAGCAGTGGGGAAAAATGTATTCATGTTTGAAGATCTTTTGGTTTGACGGATTCCTACCTATGAATACACGCTCATTCAGGAACTAAAGACTGTATTTTCTGTTTCAGCTTACTATCGTTTGTACTTAACAGAAATGGATTGTCTTTTTTTTGTGGAGCCCTTACTTCTCAGAGAAATAAATTCCCTCAGGAGACAGAGCTCTGGAGGCAAAAGTTTCAGCACTTATCACAGAAAGGAGTTCTGCTGTAGGTTCTTAAGTATTTCTTAAATTTTACAGTTTGCTGTAAAACAATCAGTTCTACAAATAGGACCAAATTCGTGTCTCTTTCTCTGAGGTGACCAAGACTCAAGAGAATGAGATGATGAATGAAGGCTGAACAAGAAGACAATTGAAACTTCTGAACATTACTTTCAAGTAGGACCCTAAGGACATAGAAAATAGAGATCCATGGACCAGAATCACTGGGAGTAAGACTTTATCTTTTTTGGGGAAAGTGAAATGCATTTTGTAAAGTAACAGAAGATATGTACACACTTCACATTGACATTTAAATCAAGGATTAAGAGGTTTTGAAATGTCATTTGGAACTACTGTAGTCTTCTCTCTGTGTCAGCGTAAGCTCCTGGTTTCCACAGCAATAGGCTGAGGTACAGTATTATTTTCAAATGGACCCATTTTTTATGATCAGGTTCATTAGCTGTGACTTAAAAAATTCACTTTCTTATGTACGAAAGAGGCAGCACTTTTGACAGTGATAGGATTCTATGCGATGGAAATCAGGTAACATCAGCCTCACACATCTGCTGTTTTTCTCCATGTTTGTGTACAGCTTTCAGTTATTCATAGAACTGTTCGAGCATTTAGAATATGCAGCATGCAGTTCCAGTGATTTAGAACCATCTGCTTAAGGTTTCATTCTGACAAGCTGTTCTGCTGTTGGAGTTCTCACACAGTTGTTCAGGCTTTTACCAAATGACTCCTAAAAGCCTGCTAACCACATCGCAAGCTACCTTTTGTAAATGTTTGTGTTCATCTCTTAAGAAAGTTCATGTCAATTAATCCAACTGTGTGGTAGAAAAAAAAAAACAAACAACAAACCAACAACAAATGGCACAAATTCAAAGGTGTATGCATGAACTGTTTCACAGTTGCAATTTGATTTAGTGTTTTTACCTTAATCCATTTTTCAAATAGTTTGTATAACATTTCACATAGTACAACTCCGTGTTCTATAGATTTTGACTTATTTTGATTTACCAGTTCCATTCAGTTTTGTGTAGAATTCATGTAAACTTTCTTAAAGATTTTAGTTGCCTTGTTTTCATTTTGTTTCCATGCACTTATCTACTTATACTGCAAGCATATGCTCTCTGAGCTGATTTTCACTGAAATAGCATGAACATTGCTAGGCAGAGCTCATCAAGTCATTTAGGTCAGATTGCATCACTAACAGGATTCTCTAGGGAGTTCTCAGGTCACTGCCAGGCTGAAGTGCCCATCTATAAAGTCATCACTTCACCAACACTCTATCTCAATGTATCAAGGTACTCTGAGTAAACATCACACTCTATTCTCCACAGAAGTCAGCTGGTTATTTTTCTTGTCCAGCCACAGGTCCCTCTTCGGCCTGTTTGAGGTGAGATCTGCTGTATTGTTCCAGATACTCTCAACCAGCACAGACAGCAAAATAATGCCATTTCAAAAGCCATGAGAAGACTAAATTCTGGCAGGTTACTCCTTGTTCTTCTTTGCCAATGTTTCTCAGCTGACAAATAGATTCATAGTGTTTGTGTTCAGACCATTATGATCACTTGGTCTAAAATGTATATAATTTTCTCAGCTGCTGAATCAAAGCATGTTTTCCAGAAAGATATCTAATCTCATTTTACAGACTCAGAGCCACAGCACGTCTATTACCTTCCTTGATACATTGCTAATTACATTTACTGTCTCTGTTTCAAGGTTGAATGTGCATATTTTTTTATGTTTTTGTCCACAAGACTAAAATATTTCCTTTTCCCATGTGCCCAGATTTCATTTCAAAGTGGAAGTATCTATCTATGGGAATAAAACCACCTTTTAACCTCCACTTTGATTCAAAGAATAAATTGAGTCCCTAAGTGCTGAGTTTAAAAGGGCTGTTTTACTGTTGTCAGGTGTTAGGTTTTTTTTTCTAAATGAGGTTAAGAGACAACCGACAGTAGTATAGTAACAGTATGAACAACTGTATTTGCAGTGACAGATTCTTAGTCTATAGTCCCCTCATTATATGTAGGTCTCTCCGAAAATAATCCCTCTTATTTATTTCCATGGAAACTACAACACATACAAATGGTACAACAATACTGCTTGATAGAGCAAATTCTCAGCTACAAAACACAGTCATCACTATTCATTTCAACAGTCACGACCACTAGCTAAGCATTTTCACCAGGGTTTTGGTCAACCAGAAATAATGTTGATATCATTTAATACTGATGATATTCTTTTAGTATTGATCTAAATAAGATAAATTTAAATACATAATTAACATCTGTAAGTAATTTAAAGACTTGAAAAATGACAAACAGTGACTAAACAAGGCCAGTTACAGACTGCAGTCTAGGTAGTAAGATTAAGTAGGCCATTCAAACAAGTTCATTTGAAGGATGTCAAATTAAAACATAGTAATGTGAAAACTAAGGGAATTTGTTGATTTCCCAATCAATATGCCTTTTAATATATTAAGAGGAGGAGAACAAGCATAATGAGTAGCAAACTAGAGGCTGTGCTAGTCAGAAGACTGATACTGGAACAAATTAATGTAGCCAGTGTCTACATTTTTAAAAAGATTCTGAGAACATTAAGAAGACCTTGGGAAAGATTTACACTTGACTTGAAGACTGGAGGAAATGTGTTATGATGTGATACATTATGCTCACCCCTCTACCTTATCTGAAGCTTTGACTTGTACCTGGAAACATTGCAGAAAAATTTTTCATAGGGAAAAAATACTAAATAGTTCTAAATTACTGAATAAAAGCATGCAGAAACCCAAATATTTTGAGAAAACTAAATTAACAATAATATTAACAAGGTGTATCCTTGTATTGTGTCTATCTGGGATGGAGGTAACTTATACCACAACAACAAATACAGTGCTGTGCTCTGCACTTTCAACCAGAACAGCATTGATGTCCCACCATGGCACCCAGGCTCTCTCCAACAACCTTAAAAGCCAGTAGGGTACTGGTGGAACAAAGATGGGGAGGAGACATTGCCTAGGCAACTGATGTAATCCAACCAAAGGGATATTCCATAACAGATGACAACACAGTCAGCAAAGAAAGCGGAAGAAACAAGAAAAAGGGGAGGGGTCTCCTTATAAAAACTTCCATCCTCACAAACAAGTATTAGTATTGAGGCCCCACTTCCCCAGATGTCCCCAAATATCACTTGTTTATGAGAAGATAAAAATTATTATTTTCCTCTCTCTGCTTCTACACTGTCTTTACTTTTTTTTCCCTCCTTTTTCATTCATTTATTCAAGTCACTCATGTGCCTTTTTTTTCTCCTCATCATATTTTCTCCTCTTCCTCTTCCTTTAGGGAATGGGAGTGAGAGAGCCATATAATGGAGTTTAGCTGGACACTGATGTGAAATCATTGCTGTCCTTCAAACAATGAGTGTGTTTAGCCAGCAGAAAAAGATCTGCTGAAGTCAGTCTGGGATTCTTTATTGATCAACACTTTAATATTTGTTTTGACAGATAAGAATTTGCCAAAACAAAACTGATGGTTTTGTTCATTGTTCAGTAGCACTTGCTACAGTCATTTTAATTTGTTTGCAGCTGGTGTGCGGTGTGGTGTTAATCAATGATATTCTGAATCACATACAGTAGTAAAGGTATATACTGATCTATGTTAACTGTTAGGGATCCACTGGTTTAAAACTGAACAATTCATTTAAAATCTATTTGGTTCAGTGTAAGGTGAACTCAGTGATATTAAGTGGCTAAGTTTCAGCAATTCCTCTCACAATGCAGTTCTAATAGTTCCTCTTCAACAATACAGTATGTCTGCAAAAGCCAGACCCCAGCTCTGCTCCCAAAATTCCTGGTGTTTTGCACTTGGACTTACTATATTAAAATCTTTATCCTTGCACTGCATGGTTGTTTTTGGATAAGTAAACATCAGATTAGACGTAACACCTAAAATACTACATTAACTATTATGGTAAACATCTTAGATATCTGTTTGTATGCAATCAGCCAAACAGCCTTTTAGTCTTGCTTTTTTTTTTTTTTTTTTTTTTTTTTTTTTTTTACCATTATTCCCATCTTCAGATAGCTCAGAATTAAGCACAAACTGCTAGAAGATGAGAAAAGGCATCTGTCTCAGCACACCAACTCTAATGTTATTAAATATGTTCCACGGATTTAGTTGTTTATAACAGTTGTTTTTGTGTTTCTATAATGGGAATCACTGATTTATTTTTAATTTGTTGAGAGATGATGTTCAGTTATACTGTAAGTCTCCTACAATGCTGTTGTAACCAGTTGATCTGAATTCTTGTTGATAGGTATTGGAAATGAGACTTCCTAGAGCACGTTTTTGTACACAAGTGACCTCAGAGCCCACAGTAAGTAAAACTAAAATCTTCTGCATCTTATGGTAAATGTGAAAAAGTATGCAGATAATTTTACATTTCCTCTTTGGTCTATTCATTGTAGTTTCATAGATTAAATAAATTTCTCTGTATGCAAATATATTTCAAGCCCTAAATCTCTTTATTTATTTTCCATTCCATTTGCTTATGCATATTAAAGTACTAATTCTGTTTTCAAAGTGCTTGTGACCATCTCCTTACTATTATTTTGAAACAGGTCTTTCTAATACAGGCAGGATATAGCCGTGTAAAAGTCTGATTGCCTATTAATTTAGTTTACGATAAGGGTTACATCCAATTGACCAAATACAACCTCCTTAAATCTACTTAGCTGTGTCCTTTTGTATGAATGTGTCTCTGTATTTTCCTTCAGAAATTGTCCTGTTTGACTCCAGATAATTTCCTCAAATGAGCCTTATAAGCCAAACAGAAAAATATTAACTGAAAAATGCTTACTTAAGTGTATCTTAAGATTTTCTATTGTGATTCACCTTCAGTAACTCATGAGTTTGGGCTTTCTCTTACTACAGTTACTTAAAATCTGTCAGAACTTGTAACTTCAGTTTATAATCAGTACAATAATAAACATGGAACTATAAACAAATTAATAAATACACCTGTTTCCTGCTTCATGATAGCCTTATGCTAAAAACAAAAAGGAGAAAAAACAAACAAACAAACAAAAAAGTACCAAGGTCCATCTTGCGAGTGAAAACATCAGAATTTGCAGCAACTGATCTGTTAATTCTTGTAACTTAAGTTGAAAACTAATAGGTTACTGGCAGCTGCCATCAGTGTAGTACAGTACATTACATTCTGAGACAGATCATTTCCAACTTAGGAACATTATGGCTGTCTGCTAAAGAGGAGAAAATACTCAGGGCTGAATTCATCCCATCTAATTTGTTTATAACCACATTTGTCTACAGATTTTTAATCTGCATAGTCATGTACTTGGGCTAGAACAAAAAGATAAACACTTCCAGGGCATGATTCATCTCATCCTCGTGGAAATACGACAAGTTGCTGATGATCCAGATTTATTTAAGGTTTATAAAAATGAAAGCTGAGTATAAACACCCGAGGAAGAACTTCATTCTCCTAAGGAAAAAAATTCCTCTCATCAGACATAAATATCCATAATTCAAACATGTCTGAATCAGACCACTTTGCAGTCAGGGGACAGAAATGAGCACCTCAAAGACATTAGCCCTTTCCTCCTGAGGTAGCTATCTAAAAGCAGTTAGGTGAATTTCTGCAGACAGCTAAAGAAAACATGAGACAAATCCTAACCCACTCACTCTGTAGACCATATAGTTGTATCTTTGAAAAGCTGCAGCTCTGCCTATAACATCTGTAGAATTTTCCACTATAAATTTGCAGGGCTTTATCATAAACTGATAAAAATGAACAAAACCAAGATTCAGACTTCACTTCTGTGCTAAAATCCAATCTGACTCAACATAGTTATTCATGCAAGCAGAGACCACTGTAATTACATATATATATATATAAATATATATGTAAGTACTTGTGTAGCCTTCATGCTTATTATCATTAAAAAAGAAAAACAAAGAAAAAGAAAAAATCCAGGTATCCAGGTTAGACTATCTCTTTGGTAGTTGCTTTAGAAAGAGTACTTTTTCGTTTTGTTTTTTTTTTTACATTATTTCTTCAGGTGATGGAACAGTTTAGTGCAGTATTTGCTATTCCCAAAACACCAGATTGAAATCAAGCATTCATTCTTAAAATATTTTTACATTGCTTTGGGCTTTTTTTAACTTAATCTCCGAAAAAACCTATTTCAGCTCATGCTTGCCATCTATTTCCTACTCATATATAGCTCTTTCAGTGCTTGATTCAATCTGATGCTTCCTTTTTTAGATGCTATCTGGAATTTCAGCAGAAGTAAGGACAAGATTTAGTTCAGTGCTTACTACATTTGTCTTCTACCAAATAAAAACAGTTAAGTAATACATGTGGGATGGTTTGGACTTTCATTGTATTCTTTTTCCTAATATGCTTACAGAATTTATGACAAGCAACACAGATTTATAAATGGCAGGAGTGTTACTGGGAGGATACCTGAACAGTGAAGAAATAAATACAACAAACCAACCACAAGAAAATTAATTTAAAAAGTGAACTTCTTATCCCTCTGAATGACTGGTTATAGTTTCAAACACCTACATTGTCTTGAAACAGCATGACAACTCTGAAGGAATATAATAAGCTCCAGTCTAGACTCTGATACACAAATGCAGCTCTTCTAATATCAAAGTGAGCTATGGGACTGAGTCAGAATAAGATCTTTTTAAAAATCTAGTCTTTTTTAAATTTATTTGTCTGCAAGATCAAAGAATTCTAACATACATCAGCTCCAATATCTACTGTAGACATTTTACAATGAAATAACAAATCCAGTTTGTTCACAGGTAAATAACACTAGATATTTATACTGGAAAAACCTGTGTAGCCCTTCTAGGACTAAAATGTTCCTGCTGGTGGGAAGGGGAAAAAAAAAAAAAAAAAAAAAAAAAAAAGGAAAATATGATTAAGAGGCAGCTAAAAGTAGCAAATGCTAAGAAAAGAACTAATCAGCTTCCAGCTTGGTATTTCAACATTCAGTGCCAATATGCAGAATCCACAGCTCTGAAATAAACCCAGAAAAAATGCATTTTGCTTAAACTGCAGTTCAGTTGTCATAGAATAACGCAGAGAAGGTTCCCGGCTAAATATATCTTTCCATGGAAAACAAAAGAAGTAACAATTCACATGTTATAATGTGCTACCGGGACTAGTCAGGTTTTCAGTAGTCATTCCTATCTCACAAGACACGGGAGATTAAACAAATATTCTTTGTTGCCAGTTCCTGGGCAAGTTTTGCTTTGCTTCAAGATTCATATTATCATGCAGCCCCCAAGGACTATCAGCTCCTGTCCCACTGAGGCCTCAGCAAAGCTGGTTTCCTGCTCCCCCAGCCTTGTCCTGGCACTGTGTCCATGGTGCTGGTTGATGCAAGAGACTGGGATAGCTCCAGCTATAAGCCTCTTCTCTTGTATAACTAGGAATAGAGGGAATGGCCACAAGCAGAACCAGAGGGGGTTCAGGCTGGGCATTAGGAAAAGTTTCTTCTTCAAAAGAGTGATCTGGCAATGGAATGGGCTGCACAGGGATGAAGCTGAGTCATTGTTCCTGGAGGTGTTTAAGAAATGTTTAGATGTTGTACTAAGGGACATGGTTTAGTGGGGTAATAATGGGGGTAGACAGCAGGACTAGACGATCTTAGAGGTCTTTTCCAATCTTGGTGATTCTATGATTCTGTGATTCTATGGCCCTGTCCAGCTGTCGTGGGGAGTTCCTACCCCTCTTTTACTCTCCATGGAGTAACAAGTCTCATTTTGCTATGAAATTTCCATTGTTAGACCTAAATCTCCTTCTTCTGACACCCTTTAAAGTGAATGCTTACAATTTTCATATGCTTTAACTCTGATAGTTTGCCTTGAAACATCCTTGTCTGGCCTCTTTGCTCTTACTTTGTTTATCTGTTATGCATCCATCCAACAGTGCAATCCCAAAGAGTGGCAGTTTCACTTCCAAAACAGAGTTAAATGCCTGGCAATTAAATTTAAGTGCTAATTGCCTGGTAATGAAACCTTTAATCATCAGGTGATTAAAATTTTAATCAGTAAAAGACCTGTAGAAATCCACTACATAAAGATGAAGATTAACTTCTAAGTTTCTTTTACATGTTCTTCCAGCGAAAATTGCCTTGTTGAGAGGGTATGAAATCTGAAGTTCTTCTACAACATTTGTGCTAAGAAAATTGTTACAAGGAAGTGAAATTTACAGCTTTAAATGTAGAATATATTTAATTTTATAATAATTATTTAATTAAAGCTATTTTTCTGTTTAATCTTTAGTTTCCATGTCACAAGGAAAAAGCATATTGCATTAACCTCATAGCAACTAGTCACAATCTGCTTTTCCAATCAAGTTGTAGAGGAGAGTTGAAAATTTAGCTTAAATATATCTAGAAGAGCTCTAGCCTCTCTTCTGTACTGTTTAAGAAAGAGAAGACATTGTACAAACAGATCAAATTTTTCATCATAAAATTTTGCAATGAAATTTAGCACAGAGATTCCAAATTAACATGCAAGTCAGTAATAACACTCTAGTTCAATGAGCCACAAACTAAGAAGGATTTGCCAGACAGAACAAGCCATCTGCTACAATCTACTCCATATACTTTGAGAAAAATATATATATATATATCTGTATTTGAAAAGTTCTCAAAACTCTAGAGATGTCTGATGTCTTGAGGGCAAGAAGGCGTTTGTGGATTAACAAGCAACATTTGGATTTCGTTGCAAAAAAAAAAGTCTACAGGAAGTAGAAAGCAGTTCATAGGGAATGGAAGCAGGAAAGTGTTCCTGGGAAAACTACCAAGTAGTTGTCCGAGCAGTCAGGGATCAGGTTACAAAATATAAACCTAGGCAAAACTAAATCAGGATAGGGACATAAAGGGGAACAAAAAAAAAATAAAATAAAAATTCTACAGGTAGAAAGCCAGGGAAGACGCAGGCCCTTTTCTGGAAGGAAACTGTAGACCTGTACATGAGGGATGTTGAAAAAGCTGAGGTATTCAATAACTTTTTTGTTTAGTTTTCACTGGCAAGCTCTCTAGACACACTGCCAAAAATGCAGGAAGCAGAGTTAAGAACCAGAAGTAAGATACAGATCTTACTTCTGTGAAGTGAAGATCAGGTTCAAGACCATCTAAATAACCTGAACCTGAACCTACTTGGGACCCAGAGATCCATGGGTTCTGAGGTAACTGTCAAATGAAGTTCCATGGCTGTTATCCATCACATTTGAAAGGTCATTGCAGTCTGATGAAGCTCCTATTGACTAGAAAAGGGGAAATAAAACTCTCATTTTTGAGAAGAGGAAAAAAAAATGATACATGAAACTATAGGCACCTCTGTGCCTGGCAAGATCTTCAAACCAATCCTCCTGAAGGCCCTACTAAGGCACATGGAAAATAAAGATGAGGTATTTGGTGGTAACCAACGTGGCTTCACTAAAGGTTAGTCATTCCTTGAGTAACTTGGTTGTCTTTTATGTTGGAGTTACAGTGTCAGTGGACACCATACTGTTCTGGGCAGGCTTGAGAAGCACACCCATGCCAATCTCAAGAAGTTCAACAAGACAGAGTGCAAGGTTCTGCGCCTGGGTTGGGTCAGTCCCAAGCACAAACACAGACCAGGCAGATATATGAGAGCAGCCCTAAGGATTTGGAGAGTTCAGTTGATTAAAGCCTCATTGTAAACAGGCAATGTCAACTTGCAGCCCAGAAGGCCAACTGTATCCTAAATTGCATCAAGAGAAGTGTGACAAACAGTTTGAGGGAGGTGATTCTGCTCTCATGAGACCCCCATGTGGAGCTGAGGCCCTCAACACAACAAGGACATTGAGCTGTTGGAGCAGGTCCAGAGGAGGATCACGAAGATGATCAGAGTGCTGGAGCACCCTATTAGGATAGGGTGAGAGAGCTTAGGCTCTTCAGCCTAAAGAAGAGCAGGCTCCAGGGAGACCTTCTAGTACCTTGTGGGGGTAGGAGGAGGTGGCTAGTAGGAAAGCTGGGGAGGGACTTTACAAGATCATGGGGAACAGGACAAGGGGAATGGCTTTAAACTAGAAGAGGGTAGATTTAGCCTAGATATTAGAAAGAAACTCTTTACTATGAGGGTGGCGAGACACTGGAACAGGTTGCTTAGAGAGGATGTGGATGCTCCTCCCTTGCCCAGCAGAGGCATTCAAAGCAAGGCTGGGTGGGGCTTTGTGCAGTCTGATCTAGAGGGACATGCCTGCTTGTAGCAGGGGGGTTGGAAGTAGATGATCTTCCAACCCAAACATTTCTATGATTCTGTGATTTTGTATGCATCACTTCTTTCATAACCATCCATTAGCTGGTGCAGAGGAGTAGCAAATCCTTTACCAGTCACACAGACAGAGAGAATGGATTTTCAGAGCTGCTTTTAGGAACAAGACAAGCATCTCTGAGGAGTTTCAACATTCTCCCACAAAGATAGGTTTTATGATACATTAGTCGTTTCTGGGTATATTATGAGAATAAAAAGAATATATAAAAGGTTCAATAAAAAGGCACTGAGCAATGATAGCTGACACAGAACAAAGAAACTGGTATGCATTTCTACACTTCTCTGAGTTAGCCTTCTTGACATTGAACTCCTTGCATTACTTTATTCCATGGTTTCATTGCTTTTCAGGCTCATAGACTACTTTTCCTCATACTTGCTCTTTGCATTTCTATCAAAGCAAGTGCTTTATGCACTCTGTTACTGTGCTATATAGCTCCTTGTGATCACAAGCACACCAAGAAATTCAGCTGCTATGAAACCTATAAAAGCAAACCATGTTTGTTTCCTCATTTGTAATAGTCTTGTATTCATGTCAGTATATGTACTCTTGTCTAATTAACACTGTTTTTATATTTACCTACACATTATCTTCATATTATTATTGGTTTGTCAGCCATTCAAGACATCTCCTGAATGAAATTCATTATACAAACTGAGTTCTATCCTATTCTGGTCCATTCTTAAAGGTCAACTCAGCAATGAATCAATTCAGTACTAGAAGGGGGCAGATCTCCAGAGACTGCAGATATCAAAAGGGCTGACAAACTGCGGTGTTTCACAAAATCAATTTACTACTAGAGACATGTTATGCCAAATCCAGACCTCCCAGACTAAGCTGGTCATATTGCATTGATACCAAGGGAGTTGAAGCCACTTACATCAAGTTCAAATTAGACTTAACACAACAGTTGTTTAGGACAAAAATGTCTCCAAATATATAGAATTACACCAAGGATCATTCTGGTCATGTTGCTTAGAATTTCAGGTTTCTTGCCTAGAGGTTTCTGTTTTTCACTTCTCTATAAAACTTCCAGTGGAATTTTCAGTCTTTCTGTTGTCTCAGTATGTACATCATGAGGTACAGTTGTGTGACAAACTATTTCTAAACTATTTTAAATGATTCTATTACTGTGGTAACTTCTTTCATCTTCAAGAATCACCCTTTGAATGAATTATTGACTGTATTTCTTATTATTCTGCCTTTTTGTGAAAGAACAGTTGATTGCTAGTTTTGCCGTTTTTAAAGATTGGAGTTTAGCTCATTCTGTCTGGCTCTTCTAATTTCAGATTTGCATTTGCTTTACATTCCAAGTATTTTCTGCTTTACATTTGCTTTAGTGTGCCCTTGATTCTTAATTCCACTTGTGTCTGGTGCTCTGACCTAAATTCAGTTTAAGGTCTTCCTTGTTTGAGTAAACTGAAATATTTGCAGATTCTTTTTTTTTCTCATCCCATGGCTGTCAGAGATTTCTCTAGAAACATGTGCTTATCAGTGTCTTTGATATCATGGCATTCTTTTCTCCTCTAGTCCTTTTGTCTCCCTTGCTCTTCATGCTCCTTTAGATTGTCCCTCCTGAGACTCCTGTTTATTAGTGCCAGCTGTTTTGACTTTAATCACACTTCACTTACCTCATAGTTCCTGATTTTTACCACAACCAGAGTCTCTCAACTGTGATTTTGTTCACCTGTCTGGATATATCTTTCCTTCTGCTAATTGTCATTGACAAAACGTTTGGGCAATCAGACTTTCAGCCAGCTGGACTACAAACTGCAAATACATAATCTAACTTTAATCACTGAAGTTTGTATGTGGGGGGTAACTGAAATGACTTTCTTTTTCCCAGTTTATCACTCCATTTGTTACTCAGTAAGGCTGTTGAAACTCTACCATATTGCTACCTGAGAGAAATCTAGGTAAATACTAAAATTTACCAGATGTGTGCAACCTGGGCATATTAAGTATGTTCAGTATTTTGTGATTTCCCATAAGAAAATTTGTTGGGAAAATATGGCCTGTTATTCTGCAGGTTCAAATGAACAGCAGTAATAATTCAGGTTCAGACAGAACCAAAAGTGTCAGCGTTCTAATTCTTATTTCTTGATCTTTCCTCGGAAACTTGAGCAAAAATATGAAAAAAAAAAAAAAAAGAAAATTTAAAAAAAGTCTTGGATTGCTGACATAAATTTAGTAGCAGATGCTTATAATGGAAAAAAAGAGCAAATGGAACATGCAAATAAGCTTCCAGTTAAGTCCCATTCAAAAAAGAAAACCAAAAAAACACAAAACGAACATGTGCTTAACTAATTGAAAGGACTTAAGTAATTGAAAGAATCTGTTGTTTTTGTAGATGATGCTAGTATTCTAATGTCATCTAGAGCTATGTAGACCAGAAACAATTTTGTAGACAAAAAAACAATTGTTGAAATCCTGTCCTTTTTCTGGAAAAAATGGAAAGGATCTTCTCATCTGTTACTTTTCATTATTTCTTTGAGAAAGATATTCTGCTTCTGCGTAGTCAGTTTCTGCAGTGACCGTCATAAAATACAAGTGCAAATAGATGTCAATATTATATAGCATAGGAAAGAATATCAGGAATTTAAAGTATTACGACTGCTACTTTTAACATGAAATATTTTACGAAATTTTTATGAAAGCTTTTAACATGAAATATTATACTGCAACATAGGTCATTTTCTTTTTCAACATCAGTAAGAATTTCTGTCTATTATGCATCTGTCAATCAATGAAGTGATTGTGGAGTAGGTAACTGAACATAACAGGAGAAAAAAAACCCATAACCCACACCAAAACTCCATATCTTTAAGAAGAATGAAGCTTTCACTTTTGGGGAAGAATTTTCTATTTCTGAGGGAAAAAGAAGAGCTACCACATTTACCTCTATGCTCAATGGTAATTTGAAAAGCGGGAAAAGAAGGTCTAATTTCAGTAGTGAAATATATGATATGTAAGGCCATTCAGAAGCAGCGGCAAAGCAATCGGTTCATGATCTACCGATGTGGGAGTTTTGGCCTTCCTAGCACACTGACAGATGCTTATGCAAATTATCAGTCATTTTCTCATACCTATGGGTATCTTCCCTTATGATCTGTCTGTACAAACTTAAACGATATTCTCCAGGTACACTGACACACAGCACTTTGTGAAACACACATATGCTTCTATCATCAGAGTTAACAAGGAAATTTTGATGCATATGAATTAACTGTCCACTGCTAATTCAGATGCAAGTGAGAATGAAAGCAAAATTTAATTAGACTTGGAGGAGGACTTTGTTTTGATCTCCATCCAATATGAATCAGAAATAATTCCACTGAAGCCAGCAGTCAGCCTTGTACTGAATCTGTGTAAGGGTGGTCAGACCCAGGCCCGTGGTGTCTGCAACAAAAATCCTCAGGTGCACCTAACTCACATCTTGAAAGCATTCAGTGTTCTTGGTTTCCCTGACCAGAGAATGTGGATTTCATTACTTGAAAGTGGCAACTGAAAAGATTTTAATAGCTATCACTGGATATTTGTAGAAACACATGCTTGTCTCCTCTACCTTAGTTACTGATCAATGCATATCATATTTCATTAAACTATTGCCAAAGGAATCTCCAAATTAATTTTTCCTGTACTGTAATTCTGTTGAATTCGGTGGTTTTACACTAGAAAATTTGCCCTTTTTTCCTTATTTATGTGCTTGTATTATTTATTTTGTAAAGGGAAAAATAGCCTGCATACTTAATATCAAATAGGGAATCATCTCCATAACCATCTGGTTTAGAGGCTTTCTATTTACATATGCATACATGAACTAAGATGCACAAAAGATATATGAGGCATCACAATTGCCACAGGTTACCTAGATTTACCTATGCCCGTGACAGGGGGAAGCCACTCCGTAGGGCCCCCCCCCTGGGGCCCGGAAAGGAGGGGGAAGAGGGAAATGGGATAAAAACAGCAGCAATCCAAGGAGAAAAATCTTATGGACAACAATGGATGTTACAAGATTTGATGTGTCATATTTCCTCTTCAGGGTGCAGCCACAAGTCATTGTAAGTACAGCACTGTATGATCCCACTAGTTCTCCTTTACCAGTTTACAACACTTCTCAGGCTTGAAATGATATTTCTTCAAAACCAGAATTTGGTCATCCATTTTTATGCTCGGTTACCACCAGGTGGTAGTATTTTAAAACATTGCTGTAATTTTAGAGCTGCTATTCTGTATTATTTGGCAATTTTTTTCTGTGGTTTCTTGCAAAGGTTAATGTTAAGGAGGTTGGCATGGTAACCTACTTAGAGTGGATCAAATTGTCATGTGGCAAAGTCAAGCATGATCATGTAGTCTGGATCAGAACTTGGTTTCTGGAACTGTCAGGGACTAGGACCAAAGCAAAATGCAAATTAAATTGTGCTGATATATGCTCTTATCTTTTAATTTCTTGTCTCCCTTCTAGTTTCCATTTAAGAAAAATAAGATCTGGATCACTCCAACTTACTTAGGCACTTAGCTTGTGTTTGTTTTTAGTGCCTATTGCAGCAATGTGTCTTACCTAAGTGCATCAGAGCTGTACTGAAGTGCATCAGATCAGGTGCCAAGACTGGCACCTTTCAAAGTCCTTGAAAAGAATTGTGGTGAAGCCATGCTGAGACAGAAGCCATTTAGATAAAAAAGGATGAAATTCAGGCCCCAAGTAAGGAAGCAGATTTATGACGGTAATGGAAAATCAAAACACATAATGTACATTGCATGTGCATAGCAAGAAATAGCTCTGCAGGGATAAATACAGAATCTGCAGTTTAGCATAGTAGAAAATTGTATGGACTACTCCAAATATATCGGAATATTTCAGATTAGTGTTCTGCAAATTAGGCAAAGGTTACTGTTTTAGTTGGTAGACATAGTGGAAAGGTTATTTGGGATAATTTATTCAAATCATAGAATCATTGAATTACAAGGTTGGAAACGATCTACAAGATCATCTAGTCCAACCATCCTCCCATTACATTGCTACCACAAGGCACTAAACCAGATCTCGTAGCTCCTCATCCAGACACCTCTTGAACACTGCCAGAGATGGCAACTCCACCACCTCCTCGGGCAGCCATTCCATTGCCTGACCACACTCTGAGACAATTTTTTTTTCTTTATGTCTAAGCTTAACCTCCTTGAGTATAACTTGTGGTCATTTCCTCGGGTCCTGTTTGTTGCCTGGGAGAAGAAGCCAAACCCCTCCTTATCATAACCTCCCTTTAGGAAGATGTAGAGTGCCATGCGGTCTCCCCTGAGCCTCTTCTTTTCCAGCTCCCTCAGCCACACCTCATAAGACTTGTGCTCCAGACCCCTCACCAGTTTCATTGCCCTTCTCTGGACGCATTCCAGGGCCTCAATGTCTTTCCTGTAGCTAGGGTCCCAAAACTGAAAACAGTACTCATGTTGTGGCCTCACCAGAGCTGAGCACAGGTGATTACCACTCTGCTCCTGCTGGCCACACTATTTCTAATGCAGGCAAGGATGCCATTAGCCCTCTTGGCCACCCGGGCACACTGTCAGCTCATGTTCAGCTAAGAATCAGCCAACACCTCTCAGGTCCCTTCCCTCTTCATAGTCATCCAACCACGCAACCCCAAGCCGGTAGCGCTGCATGGGGTTATTGTGGCCAAACTGCAGGACTCTGCATTTGGCCTTACTGAACCTCATCCCATTCAGATCAGCCCAGTGATTCAGCCTATCCTGATCCCTTTGGAGGGCCTCCCTACCCTCGGGCAGATCACCACCTCCCAACTTGGTGTCATCTACAAACTTAGATTAAATAATTAAATCTAACTACATGCAGCTTATATCTGTTGAGCCCAGCTTCTTATGGAAATGAAAATATATAGGACAGAAATTGTCTGTGGCCTTTAGCTATTGCCTTGTATTCTTTTCCTTCTGTTAGGATTATTTCTTCCAGTTTTGAAGACCATTATCTAATTATTTCCATTTTGTGGCTTTTAACTGACTAGGTAAGAAAAAGTGCAGTTGAAATAGATTATTATCTATATGTATTATCAAGAAAGAAGTAACTGCATTCCCAACAGTTCAGTTCAGTGCTGCAGGGCTCTACCTCCAGAGAACGTTCTCCCTGAATCTGAACTCTCTTAAAAGCCAGCATTTTGTTTCCAAAAGAGATTTTCCTTATCAAAATGATCATTCTACGTGTATGCACATGCTGCAGATTTTTCCATTTTTGTTTCTTCTCCTATCAGGGAAATTCATTTAAGTGCTACCGAATTCAAAATTCGTCTTATGTATTGATTAAAAAAAGTGCAGCTCTTACTATGCATTCGGATAAAACAAGATTTGCCACCTTTTACTGCATGTTTCTATTATGAAGCAGAATCTTTTAGATATTGTCACTGAAAGTCCTACCTTCTAAGTTGCTGCTCCTGGAAGAAGAAAAGGGCTGTCTTTGAATGATATTCTCACTGCAGACTTGTGGACTCTTCAGATTTTCCTGTAATGAAGCAAAATATGGAGTCTGAAATGCATTCAGTGTGCTTACACTGAGCCTAATCGAAGCTATATTTCTAACAGCTAGAAAACCACATTTTTATTATCTATATTTTCTTGAAATTTCAGTTTTAAGTGTGAAGGAAGGATCCTGTACAACTTGAAAATGGCTGCTTGGGTTCTAATGTTTCCTTTATCTACTACTGGACTTTCATGTTAATTGTTCACTGGATATTGAGTGATCTTGATGGATGTGGGAGAACACTTAGAACTAATAATGAAATCTATTATAACGATTTAGGAGACTTCAGAGATTCCAGATGCAAACTTAAGAGGTACAGTTATGTTTCAAGTGGTATCTTAAAGAAATTCAGAGCTAAAATCTCAGCCTAAACAGTGATAATTCATGTTTGTATTCTAGTATATATACATACATATATATATATATGTATATACACATACATAAATATTTATATAGGGGTAACTACAAAAATTATGTTATGTCAAATGGCCGTTAATACAATTGTATAGTTTTCTTTCTCTTTTAACACATGCATTTGAGGTAAGTGGCCCTTGCAATTGCTAATACTGTTGCTATGAGAAGATTGCCTTCTTACTGACATTTTCCTCTAGAAATTATTCAGTAAGGTTTTGTTGATGTTTTCATGGCTTTTAACTTGCTTCTTGAAAACTAATTAATCAAGTACAATCATCAGATTGTGTGAAATATTTATAAGCTGTAATTTCCATTGCTGGAAATGTTCTTCAGTATCGCAGTATTGTCTCTTAACTACAAAAACAAGGAGAGAGAGGGGAAGAAATACATATGTACAGGGAGCATTTATCCCTCTCTTAAAACCAATGAATTTTTGCCATGCATATTATATTTCTACAGAGAATACTTGATATTTGAAGTTTACACCACCATTTGGCCTAATTTTGTTGCTTATGCTTCTTGTTATTTATTTGTTTATTTATTTATTTATTGTTTGGAGGATTTTTTTTTTGTTTTCCTGAAAGAGGCAAGTTGCACAAAACTGCAAACTGCAAAACTGTTAACTCTTCCAGGAAGGTTTTAATTGAATTTGACAATAAAAGAAAACACTATTTTTTGCTGGCTAAACTTAGTTCTCAATATTTTGATGATGCTGTCCAAAATCATTACTAACCACGGTTTAGAAGTTTCAGTTTAGTTTCTCAGTGTTTTTCTAGTTACTGAGTATAACTCTAGGATTAAGATAGGCTGCTCTTAACGCTGGGAAACTGTTGAGAGAACAGCTTAACTTTTGTGGAATTTCCACAGTGTTAGTGTGAATGTGTTAGTGTGAAGCCCACAGACAACTCTGCTGTATACAGTAAATAATTTTGCTTTCACTGGTGCAGACTAATGCAAGCAAGTCTATATTGAGCAAATCAGAAAAGCAATGTGAAAATAGCAAAATAGAGTGCAACAGCCTTCAGATGAGTATTGTTTTCAGCAGCATGACATCACTAGCAAAATGGTGATACCAGACTTACAATACAGTGTATATTAATCAAGAATAGATCAATAGGGGAAAGGAATGTTTTCAGTGATGATTGTTCATTTACCTTTACTAGATGGTCTTATTTATCAGTTGACAAATTTCAAAGTGTGTGTATGAAGTGAACTGATGCAAATTATGTTGCCTGAGAAACATAAATGGAAGAGAATTTACAGAGTTAAGAGAACAATTCTGTTAAGGTCAAGTAAAAACAAAATTGAAATGTCTTGGTTATTTTCTGAGAAAAACAGAGAGTAGCTGGTAGAAATGAAAGCAATTGTATCTCTAGGATTATTTTTTACTAACCAATAATGCATCAGAAATTTTTTTTATTACCAAAGGAAAAATTTATTTAATAATAAATAGAAGAAACTAATTGAGCAATGTAATAATTAATTTCTTTTAGTTTCCCAATTTTACATATCAGTTACCCAAATTGGGTGACTTTTAGACCTCTCTGGATAATTTTTTACATTGGGCAGAGCAAAAATTCAATATTTCAGTGATAATTATTAAGATATCAATTTTGCTTTTTCTAGAGCAGCATATTTCACTTAACAGTATGAATCTGACAATTTTATTTTCATTCAGTACTCCCATGTAATTAAATGCAAACACCTGTGCAAGATAAACTTGGGATCTTAACTATTCCTTCTGATACCAGCTGAATTTCCAAATGTAAGAAATGCTGAACAGTTTTGTTTAAAAGAGCAGGAACACAGTTATTGAAGTAATTGCTAAAATGCATTCCACCGTGTCACACAAGGATGTTAGTGTCACACCAGGAGTGTGTGAGTCACTGGTAAGGGTACAAATGACTGTGCTGACATAATTAGAACCTTTCCTTGAAAATCTGCAGTGCCAGTCAACAGATAAACAGTTGGTGTCACAGTCAACCTCCTGTGCAAAGCTGTAGCCTGATAAAAAATAAATTTAAAAGAGATCTTCTTATCAGAATTGTTTTCTCAGCGATGGCCTAGAAGTTTCCACAATGGAAGTAAAGCTCCCCTGAAACCATTGGAAAGATTCCCATTGCCCTGATGAAACTCTTTATGCATTAATCGGTTTCATGGTATTAAGAAAAATTTCTGTATAAATATAGCTTGATAAATCTCTCACACTTACTAATGTGAGTGTTAATCATCCTAATCTATGAGACAAATTTCTCTCTAAAGTTCAGTCAGTTCAGTCAGAAAATGCCACAAAGGTTTCCAAGCAATGCTGCTTCTCATACCTTTTTTTTGCAAACTGCATATCAAAATGAAACATCCTTGATATCAGTATGTTAGCAAATATACTTCTTTTACAAAAATTCTACATATTCAGTTCAAAAATGGTGATGTGAAATGGAGTTGAATCTCATCATGTCGAATTTAACGAAACTGCCTTAAAATAAATCTATATTGATGCATATATAAAGCAAGATATATGCAATGTATCACAATAAGTTTGCATCAGGAACTTGAAATTCCAGTGGGAAAAGAAAACAACATACAAAAAAAATTGAAAAATGTTTTCTTCTGTATAATATAGGGAATATAATTTTTTTCTTTTAAAAATGAATCATTTCCTGAATCTTAAGAGACAAAGCCTTCTCACCTGCAAAATATCAAACAACATAATATCAAACATGATTTAAATGTGACATTGTAAATACCCTTTTTTTTTTTTTTTTTTTTCCTTGACAGTATGGTTTTTCAATCTGCATCTTTCATGTACTGATTTAATATTCTTCCATTGCTCTCTGTATCTGTATTTCTACATATGGTGCTTCTCTGTTGAATCTTAGTTCAGACAATGCAAGAAGCAGTGATGAATTGTTTTCTAATTATTCATTAAATAAACATCTGCTGTATTTGCATGTGTTACCACTCTTGTTCTCAGTATGTACATACTCTGAACAAATCACAAATGTGAAAGGAATTTGTCTCACCTGAATCCATTTACAGGCTCTGATATTTGTTTTTTACCCTTTGATTTCTATACTCTGATTTCTATGCCGAATGAGTTAAGTCAAGGTGAGAAAAATAAAAAAAAAAAAGGAAAAACTGAATATGATTATGCAATTAACTTGTCCCATAAAACACTGGTGCAGTAGGATTGTTGTATTTTCACAGCTTTCTTTACATTTGGAATAAATTACACACACACACAAAAACAAACACACAAACAAACAAACAAAAACACAACAAAACAACCTTGCAAACTTTCACCAGAAATTTTTAGAAAAATTGTCAATATATGAAATTCTATCATGGAGAATATTCTAGCTCAAGAATCCTGCTAGAAAGGCTCCCTGAGTATGACAAGAAGAGGGAAAAGAGAAGAGAAAAGAGGAGTCTGATGTAACAAAATATATAGAATCATAGAATCTTTTGAGTTGGAAAGGACCCTTAAAGGTCATCTAGTCCAATGTAAGTAGGTAGGTAGGTAAGATAACATCTGAAAATCAGGAGGAGTGGCAGGTAATAACATAGGACTATTTATACCTTTTCTTAGTTAGAAATCTTGCACAGACTACCATCTATCTTCAGCGTACTGTTTGGATGTGACCTTTTTGGAGATTAAGAGAGCTTAAAATGGAGCTAGCTTTCCATTCATGTTAGTCTCACTAAGAAGGACCAGAGCATTTTGCAATATATAAAATCAAAAGACAAAATCTGCTATTGAGAAGAGAACTTCCCTGTCTTATTTTGAGTGCCAGGTAAGTGAGAGTGTGACCTGAGCAGTGGGAGTCAGAAGATGGAGAGACAGAAAAAGACAGTAGCTGATTGAGACCCAGCACCTGTTGACAGCAACCCAGAACCTCAGCTCAGGTGTCATGCAGCTTAGACATGAATTACTGATTCAGAAGTTAATTTCCCCCTTAAGCTGTAAATGGGATATTTATCCAGTTAGTTTCAATCATTAAAAAAACTGTACGGACATGGGTGCCTAATGTCCATTTCTGATTCAGCCTTCTAGGCCCCAGGGACACGGCAACACATGGCTCAAGCTCAGTCAGTTACTTAAGGTCTTTCTTGTTTTATGTACATGGGATTTTTATCTTCCAGAGGCTTCTAAGTTTCCCCACTGACAATAGAACCAGTCTAAATTTCCCATTTCTATCCCACAAATGACTCCGTTATTGCCGTGTCCTTAATTTTCTTGATGTTTCCAGTCTGAATATTTCCCACAAATCACTTTTTTTTTTTCCCTCTAAATCTTGAGGCACTCCCTACTCAGAAAAAGAGATTATAGTGATGGTTGTTATAGAAAGAGTTAATGTTTTTTGTTTTTTTTTTCCTTTGTTCACAGAGACTTCAATGACACCCAGAATGGCCTTCTAGGATGCAAACACTCAGGCAGATTTAAACACAAACACTACTATACATCTCATACATAATTAAACTTTCAGAATTACAAAAGAGAACTCCAGGACTGGTCAGGCTGCTACAGCTAGGTAGAACCCTGGAGGACTAAAATCTTGCCAAGAAATCATTGGAGCAGAGCAGTGTGCTTCCCATGCTCCCTTTATCACAAACTTCACTTTTAATAGGGGAAGATGATAAAGAGGCAAGTTGTGTTTGCTCTATACCAGCTAGAGAAATTCTTATGCCTGAGGAGTTGCCAGATGCCTGATGGCTTTCAAGCCTCTCATCTCTGATGCACCAACATGAAAATCTGTGACCATTTTACTAACTAGAGCAAGCAGATAGGGGATAATAGTAATTCTGATTCTCAGTTTTCATGTGTCTTGGGAAGTGTGGAACATGAACTCTGAAGTCTGGAAGATAATGGCACCATTCTAAACGTTCAGGAGCAGAATTTAGCTAAGGGCTAAAGGACTTAAAGTAAGGGATCTTTAGATGGTTATTCCTTGTTAATGCTGGGTAGATCAGCATCTCATTATAGCCAGTGGAAGCTAAATTGGTATAATTCAGATGATCCTTGAAAGCAGTTCAGCTTATTATATCCAGCTGCACCAGAAAGAAACATTTCCCCAGAAGCCCTCTATTGTGTCTGTTGGTTTTGTGCATGCATTTCTGATAACCTTGGGTTTCCTGGAGGATGCTTATAATGTGGTGAAAAGATCACATCATGGTTATGATTACATTCAGCAGAATTATGGCTTAAATTCTACTGATTACTTTAGCTGGTGGCTTAGTTTAAATGCACAGGCTCCTGTGTCTTTTGAGATTTTTCAGGGTAGATCTGTAGATGTAAGAGATTACATACATCAGGCTCCTGACCTTGCAGACCAATAGAGAGCCCGCACAGGAGAACCCAGAGAATGTGAAATAGTGATTTCCAGATCTCTGTAGTGGGAGGCAGCTATACAAATACTTACATATTGAATTTGAATGGAATATTTCCTTTTACCTGACTTTCCTTTAGATGTGAGCCACCAAATTTAAACATGATTTGAGTATCAGCCTCTCACCTTCTCTCCACATTGTGGTGTTTATTCCAGAAAAATATGAACTGGTTTAAAATACTGAAGTGACAGAAAATCCTTCCTTTGTGGGTAACATAATGTTAGGAAAGAAAAAAAAAAAAAAAAAAAAAAAAAGTTTTCTGAGCTCTTTATGTAGTAATACAGCAATGTTTTAAAGATATCTAGCTGTAAAATAATTTGCTATATTAAAATGAAAAAATAATATTTCAAAAATAATGCATCCTATTTCATTGTGTTGGCTCACAACATTAGAGGCAAATACTGGTAGTATGGCAGCAGAGGTTGAACCTTTCCACCAAAATTCCATTACATTTTGTTGCTGTGCAACAGATGGCAGCAGAGGTGTAGTCTGACAAAATGGTTTCTGACATGAGGATACATATAAAGCCATGGCGTGGAACTGAATTTCTCTGTGAGGAAAACACTGCACCCATTGACATTCAGAGGAACTTTCTGAACATTTATGGAGACCAAACAGTGAATGTGAGCACAGTGAGGTGATGGGTGTTGTGTTTCAGCAATGATGACAGCGATGCGAAAGACAAGCCATGTTCCAGACAGTCATGCAAATGCTTACAAACTGAGCATGAAGGATCTTATTGTACACTGATGGCAAAAACACCTAGTTAGTAGTGGTGGCCATGCTGAAGAATATTTTGTAGCTGAGAATTTTCTCTATCAAATAGTGCTACAGTGCTTCTTGTATCAGTTGTCATTTCTGTGGAAAGAAATAGGAGGCATTACATTTGGAGTGACTTATGTATATAGAGTATACTTATCTTTTAAAAATTAATCTGTTGTGTCCTTCTTTCATAGACAATGTAATGATCAAATAGGAAAATTATTTCTCTTTAAAAGGGGCCCATGACATGGGTAAAATTCATTACCCTGTGGATTTGTATATTTTTCTTTAGTGATTGAAAGAACACACAAATTTTACTAAATTCTAAACGTTATTGGAAGTCTATGGCATGGTCTCAGCCCAGATCATACAGGTTAGATTCTATAGACAAATATTCTTATCACAGGAACCACTGTCACTGCTGTTCACCATCCAGCTGAGACACTGAAATTGAGCTGGCAAAGAATGAACTACAATACCAAGGACGGGCTTGACAAAAACTGCATTACTGGTAAAGCATGAATAAGCCTCTATGGTTCCTTTTCCACAGCTGTCCCTACTCAGTGAAACAGGCAACATCAATTTTTAGTGTTGTCAGCTGAACTATTGCATCATATGTTGTAAATCATAGATTGGCTAAATTGCATTTCTGTTTGTCCTTCAGCACTTTAAAAACATAATCGGACCATTAACAAGTGGTTATGCTTTTTTAATTTTATTTTTACCTTATATTAGTGTCTTATGCTTGATTCTGAAATATGCATTTAAAGAAGAAAGAAGGGAAAGTCTTGCAAACAAGCTGAAAATGCACAATACATTTCTGTGTTATCATTGTTTCTTTTTAAAATATATTCTGAAATCATATTCCAAGCCCTGATTTCAACAGGCCACATAATAACATGCCAGAGGGAGTGTCTTTGATTTCTTCAGAAGGATTTGTTTTTAACATTTTGTGTAAGGTAAAAAGAGAAAATGCACACAATCAGCAACCAACAATATAACGTAGCAATCTTGTGCAGGAAGGCTCTATATTTTAATATCCTATTAAATATTCCCCAAATATACCAATAATTAATTGCTAACACCTGGCAGAATCCATCTGGCAATATCCCTTCATTATTGACTGTCTGAATACTGAATTTGTTCAGCATTCAGATGCAAGATCATATGTTGATGATTTCTACTGAATATGTAAAGTAATAAGTATCTAGCCAGGTGCTGCTCAGACACTAAAAAAAAAAGTAAATGATATCCAGGTTGAAGCTTTGCTTTTAATTAAATTAGAAATTTGTATGAATATAATTACCAATAAATTCTATGTTAAGTGCATTTTTATTACATATAATCTGCTTATGAGAATATTTTTAATAAAGGATGTCTACTACTATGTACTGAATCATCCTTTTCCTACTGTAACATCATACTGTGCTATATATTCTTCCATAAACCACAAACTGATCTTTTTATAGACTAAATAAAAGACAAAATTTATTTTTCAGTAAATGCCACTACTTCAAGGTAGTGAGAACTTACTCTGGATAATGAAATTATGTTAATGATACATTTACCAATTAAAGGATGATTAATTGCACATTTCTCCTCCAATATTCTAGGGAACCGGTTTTCTGGCTCACTCGTTGTCACAACTCTTGCACTATTTTCATAGTAAAGTTTTACTTCATTCCAGCATCCTGATTCTTATAAAAATGCTCTTATCATATAAACAGAATAATTATTAATTAGAATAGGAGGTGAACAGTAGATTGTTATATTTTAACTTCAATAAAACTTCATATTTTTTAGAAAACTAAAATATCTTTTGAAGGGGATGTATTAACTCTTTCCAAGTATGCTGAGCACTTAAATGATCTTTGTACCAGTTGTAGTTTCCGTGGAAATAAATAGGAGGTATTATTTTCAGAGTTGCTCATGTACTTTAAAATAATGTTGATGAAGTAAGACTTAATAAAATGATGGATTTATGAGGCAAGAAATTATCCAAGGGTGTTGTTTTTTTCAGTACCTTAGATCCCTCAAACAGTGTTTTTTTCAAAGTCAAAGTTATACTATGCATCTAAGACTAGTGACTGTGGGGTGTTATGGGTAATGGGTTCTGTATTCTAAACAGCTGTGACTCAGATAAGATATGACAGTCATAGTAACCATGAAACACAACAGAGAATGCATCTGGTATGACATAATGGCACAAAGAAGAACTCAGACAGGAAAGACACAGGCAGTTCTGTAATTTAGAATGGTCTACAATATATGTGATCAAAGTAAAAGAGCATTAGCATTCTGGACAAAAGATCTCCTTTAACAGTTCTTGAAAAATCAGAGGAAGTGTACAAAGTAATCCGAAATACGATTTAAGAACTGGAGAGAATATATTGTAATGAGGGGGCGATAAAACAACCACACTGGTAGTACGGGAAATTCAAAAAAATAAGTAAAATATTTTCCTAGTAGGAGTGAGCAAACACTGGAACAGTCTGCCATGAGAGGCTGTGGGAACTCAGTCTTTCAAAATATTCAAAACACGGCTGGACAAGTTAATCACTGTTGAACACTGCCCTGTTTTGTGCAGGTGGTTGGGCCAAAGAATATGCAGATGTTCCTTTTGAAAAAATTTATAATATAATTTGGGAGACATATAGTGATACATACTGATATATGTTGATTCTTTATCTGTTATGAGTAAAAGGTGAGAGGTTATGAGAGGTGATCTGCTTGTTATGTGAGTTCAACACAGGCAGAAAACCTTGCGCACCTTTACTTTTACATACAAAGCTAAAAGAAAACTTGTAGTAGAACCCAAATGAAAAATAAGTGAGAGCTTTGAAATTGTAAAGTGGTAAATAATTACCAAAGAATCAAGGAAATTTTTGCAACTCGACTATCTTCATGTGTTTGGATCAGAAGTGGATTTCCTTGAAATCACATCATACCTATACCTCATTCAAATACATGTTTTTGGGCTAGAAAGAGGGATACCTGAATGCAATTGTTTAAAATGTATTACCTTGGCTATGCAGATCAGTTTTGGTGACCTAGGGCTCCCTTTGACCTTCAGAGTTTACTGAAGCAAATAAATTTCTGTTATCATTCAGAATCGATGCACTGGGATTTCAGAAGTTTGAAATGCAGTAGTTGGTATGTAGAGAACTTACTACTCATTTACACAGGGGTTGTTGAGATATTAAATGGTATGCACTGGCGTACCCGTTCAGCGTGACATCAGAGAAAAAATGTTGAAGATACACCTTGCACACAGGAGATAAAAGCATCTGTTCACAAAGCAGGATAGAAAGTCCCACTGAGCTCTTGGGCTCTCAAAGTATATTTCAAAGTCTCGTATTTTGAAACATTCTGTGTAATACATTTTGTACTGATGGGCCAAATATAAACACCTCAGGGACTGTCATGAGGAATAAACATATCAAGACTGTAGCATTTTCGTAATCTCTTGTCATGTTAGTCCTCCAGTACTCCTCTTCCAAATACTCTCTTTTCCTTTCCAGTCTCAAAACCACTCAAGATTTCAAAGTGGTTTCATGGGCTTTTATTCCTGAATCACTGTAGCATTTGTTTTCCTGAACATTTTTGCAGAAAATAAGCAAACAAATAAATAAATAATTTGTGGACATCATATATGAGGCAAATGATAATGTACGTGACTAAATATTTTAGGGAAATATTTGAACATGTACTTAGTAATCTTGATACTTTTTTTCTTTAGGAAACAGCATCTTTTTTGGTAAACAGTATTTATATGTATTTTGAGGAAACATAACATAAATTTATCATGTTGCAAAACATGCACATTCTGAAAGAATAATCTCTGCATGCATTTAGAGTTATCTCTGTTAAATGCTGTTACAAAAAAATGAAGTTACTATTTTTGCCCTTCTCAGGGACAGGCACCAATTAATGTGACTAGTAACCTCATCCAAAAAAGAAGAATTAAACTTATGTCAATGTTTTCTAAAGTGTGATTATTAACCTCTGTACTAATTCAGCTGGCAAACCAACAGAGTATTTGCTGTACTTCAAATATTAATTTTCTTTGAACTTTTTTTAACCAAGTGCTGCCTTTGGGGCTATGTTTAAAGTTATATGGATTGGGTTCAGCTGTTTTAATTAAGAATATTCAATTAACCCAAACAAAGCTGACACTGAAGCCTAACAACATTTTCAAAACTGGTAAATGATTACCAAGTAAATAACAGTTGAATTAAAAATAATAGATTTATTTTCTCTTGAAATCTTAAATCAAATAAAATTTATTTGCTTACTTCCTTACTAAATAATTACGTAATTAATGCACCATTAACTGCTGGAGTGACATTTGGTAATTGAAAGGAACAATACTGTAATATCATTGATGTGAATATTATGAGTATCCTATGAAATCTTTCTGAAAAATTGATCATTTTAAGATGAGATATTATATTGGAGATTTGCTTTTAAGATCTTAAATCTCTTAAAGCATTTTTACTGCTACAAGGTCAGGCAGTTTATTCATCACTGCATGCTGGCTTGCAGGATTACTCTTCTTAGACCACAGTGTTCTGGGATAAATGCTGTGCGCCTGGACACAGCAAGCCAATGGTGTCCTTCAATACTCGTGACCCATCCAGCTCCTTTTCTTTTCCTTTTCCCACCCCAGAGACTCAGATCCAAGCATTCTGAAACCAATCCCTAGCATGCATCCCTGGCTGTCCTCTCCAACTCCTCAGTGCCAAGAGGCTATAAGGTTTTAGTGTGTGTGCATCTACCTATTCTAATGTGATGCTAGCCAAATTTGACATGCTTCAGCAGGTAAGTTAAATCTGACCAACGGGAAAATTATTGGGAATGATTCTTGTGTAGAAATAACAGTCCAGGAATGAGACATCCTGACAGAGGACAATGAATCTTCTTTCTCAAGTCATCAAAGCTCAAAAGCTTTGTTTATGAAACATTTACGTGTGGAGATGCTCATCTCCTCTGAATCACAGAAACCCAGAAGGGGCAGGGACTCTACTGGGAAGGGAGGAAAGACCAGAAGCAGTTTCATCCTCCCCTGTAAAGTCATGTTATCCTATTCATAATTTCATAGTCTCAATTTTCTGCCTTGAGCTTTAACTGTCCAACAGTTCACATGTAGTGCATCTGGCAATTCATGGCTGTATTGGAATTAAAAATTAGCTGATGATTTTGGGAGGTCTTGTGCGTTAATTCTTGCATGAGGAGAACAAAATAGAGAACTGATTAAGGGTATGAGATTAATTATAACAAAGAACTATGAATCTAAGATGATACTTGTGTCTGAAGCTTGGAGAATATGCTGTGTCAATAATAAGGAAAAGGAACCCCATAAGTAGGAAGAAAGTGAAAATAGTTAAAAAATCTCTTTCTATCACCTGAATAAAAATGTAAATTTCACAAACAAAATATGCATTTGAAATTCCACTGTCCGTAAAAGACTAAATGAGTCCATTTTTACTTATTTTTCTCTTTTGTGAGTTTTAAACACACATAAAATTAAGATCTCATTTTTTTCCTACTATGTAGTTTTCACTGCCATAGATAGATCACTGCTTTAAAAAAATAAAGTACATATCTGATTTCCTCCAAGGCCTTTCTTAAAAGAACTACTCTAACCTTTCAGAACTGAGACAAACCCCAAACCTTAATTGGTCTCTATAGGGAAACTGGTGTTTAGGATGAAAAAAAGACACTGACTACAGAAATAGAAAAAAGAATATGACAGTACTGGTCTATTAGCTGACTAACTCATGCCACTACAAGTCAGTGTGGACCCTAATTGCCCTGATATAAATCCTTTCCCAAGGCAGTAAGAGTTATAATGAGAACACACAGTGTAGCACTCAGGTTTTTCCTTAATTTTTTAAAATATTCTTTCAATTTATAACTTTTTTTACAGTCATCTGTCTGCAAAATGATTTACTGCAACAGATTTTCTCTCATTCAAAACACTGATTTATTGATACTGTCTGGACTGATGCATATTTCCTTGCATTCTGAATAGTCCATTAATACTTATCACAAGGGCTATCTCTTCAAAAGGCCTCGTGCACTGAAGAGGTTCAGAAAGGACCTTATTAGTTCTGCTATGCTGAGAAGCCTTTAAGGTTATTCTGAACAAGTCGTCCTGTAGCAACAGAATTATGCCTTTAAAATTATGGTTTATTAAAAGTTCTACCTAATTTTGTATAAGATCTTGTAAAACTTTTTGGAAGAACAAAAAAGAAAAAAAAACAAAAAGAAAAGAAAAGAAATGGTCAGAAGAAAGTATTTAGTCAGACTGACTGTTCTTTTTCTTTGAAAATCATGTCCTTCCCTACACTGGGAATTCTTCCTGAAATCTGCATGCTGCTTGAAAAGAATAGAGTATATTTAGCTGCCTTTTTTCTTGAAATAAAAAAGGAACATCTTCAGTAAAAGCAGGTCAAAAAGAGGTTGGCAGTTACAGCTTTGGGAGGTACTCTATGCTAATTCAGACATTATTCTGGAATTTTGTTCTTTCATTTCAGACAAGTGCTCTTTAATTTCCCAGTAATATGGAGGTATCCAGAGAGGAAATAGTCTTCTACTCTCTGATATAGCTACTGTCTTGCAGGTTAAAAAGTGTTGGTGTTAAAGTATTGGAATTATTGCAAAAATGCATGGAATAACGTACAGAGTAAACAGTTCACCTTGTACCATATGTATTTTTAACTCTGCCAGAAGAAATTGCTGTACACTTTGAAATCTCTGTCTTTGCACATTTTGAGTATCTGCCAGGTGCTGATAGCAAGAATCAAAGATTTCTGGTAACTGAAATTGAACACTCTAAGCACAGCGCTTGAGTCTGAAATCAGGATTGAAATAAAAATCAAGTAGCAAAGATGGGTTTAACTAGATTTCATTATGCTTCATTAAGCATTTCTCTTCAGTAATTTTTCATAGATCACTTCTCAGCAGAGCATAACCCTTAAATCCATGAGGCACTACTATACAATTAGCACTCTTAGGAGGAGAAAGTAATGCACAGAGGACATTACTGTTGCTCCTAGAAGATTGTATTGATCTAATGTCTTGCCTACTCCATAAATCTTACAGTGGTGTCATCAAGCTTGCAATTTTAGAACAAGATGGCTTATGCCAAAATTTCATTTTCCCTATTACATTACAGTCATAAGCAATCATACTAAAAATATTCCTGAATACCTGTGCTACCATGCAATTCATACTACATAACACCAAAGCACATACAAATTTTTATTTTCTTCTAATTAAGAAAAATATATTGATACTGAAGTATTAATTAATTATCTCCTAATTTGTGTCTTCTGTCACATGTAAGAACTTATTAAAATTGTAAATAAAGAACATGCTGAAACTTCAAGTTTCTTGAAAACATTTAATATATTATAAGACTTTATTAATTGTTATTATAAATGTACAACTGAGGTGATACTTAAAAGCATGATGTCACCCACTCCCATTTCCTTTGGTATTTGTAACAACAGCAGGCAGAACTCAAGTTCTAATGAATTCTTATACCATCCTTATACAGAACATTAGAATATAATATAAGTCTGTAGTGATGGGAAGGTAGTGAGTGTGTCTAGGTAGGTTTCCTCAGCTAAAGAAGCTGGGTACATGCTGAAGACTTCTAGACTTCTTTTCAAAGAGGTAAGTACATCTCAGAATGTTAAAGCTGACTTAAACCAGACACTACTAAGTAGATGAATTTGGTCTTTGGTAATTCCAAGACACTTGTGTTCATTCTCACATTTCCAAGTTTTGCTCAGTCATATTTAGGTTATAACTTTCAAGTCTTCAGGTATAGATTTATTGAGGATAATATATTATGAATGCACCACTACTGCTGCCCCAGGAGCAAAGTCTGGCAAAACGTTATGCTATGTACATTTATTTTCAGAATTCCTTTCCTTCATATTGAAATGTCACAGCACCTGAAGCAGTGAAATGGACTAGATGATCATGTATAGTAACAACATTAATTTTCTGTGTTTACTATGACTATTTAGGTAAGCATATTTAGGCTGTCATTTTCTGGATTTATTATAATTTAGTAAATAGCTCACCAAAAGAGCAAATTCAATAATCAATAAATTTGCTGTCCATTTGTCTCTATATAAGTCAAGGAGTGACTTCTATCATGAATGTTAATTTCTTGATTTATCTTAAAAGCAGTGCAGCTCAGATCTATCAGCACATAGTGCTTATTCAATAATATTTTGTTTTATCTCTGAATCATCGTAAACCACTAGCTTTCTCAATAAATCTAAGTAATGATAAATAAAAATTTGTCTCAATAACTGCTATGAACTATGTTGAGTGCAGGAACAGTAGTACAAGCCCAGATATAAAATCTGTTTTACACTTTTTTTTTTCTGACAAATTAAGTTTTACCTTGGCTTTTGCCTTTCTAATTTTCTCTCTGCATAATCCAGCAACATTCTTGTATTCTTCCTAAGTGGCCTGATCCTTTTTCCAAAAATGATATATGCTTTCTTCCCTGGAGTCTCTGCAAAAGCTCATTGTTCATCCAAAATGGTCTTCTCTCCCACTGGCACATCTTGCCACAGGATTACAACCTGTTCCTGTGCCTTAAAGATTTTCTTCATGATGAATGTCCAGCCTACTTGGAATCCTTTGCCCTTCAGGACTGATTCCCAAAGGATTCTCCCAGTCAATGTCTCAGACAGTTCAAAGTCTGCCCTCTGGAAGTCCAGAATGGCAGTTTTGCTAATCCTCCTCCTGTCTTCACCTAGGACTGAGAGAGATTCATTTCATGTTTGCTATACCTTCTGGTAACCATGTCTCCCACCAGACCTTCTCCGTTTGTAAGCAGCAGGCCAAACACAACATTTATCCTGGTAGGGTCTCTCACCAGGTGCTTCAGGTATCTGTTTTCCACATACTTCAGGAAGCTCCTAGACTGCTTCTTCTCAGCTGTCTTGTATGTCCAGCAAATGTTGGGTAAGTTCCTCACAAGAACAAGGGCTAGTGATTATATGTCTTTTGCTGGTCATCCTGTTGAGTGCTTCATTTGCATCTTCATCTTGGTTGGATGGTCTATCAGGGACACCCCACCAGGATGCTCACCTTATTGGCCTTCCCCCGATCCTCACCCGTAAGAATTTGACCATGTTGTTAACAGCACTGAGCTCTACAATATCAAAGCACTTTCTAGCATAAACAGACATCCTAATGCCTCTCTTTCCTTACCTATCCTGTCTAAAGAGCTTACAGCCTTCCATTATAGCATTCCAGTATGAGAGTTATCACACCATGTTATTGTGATGGTGACGAAATTGTAGTTTTCCTGTAACACAATGGCTTCTAACTCCTACTGTTTGTTGCCCTTGCTACAGGTATTGGTGTAAGTTCACCTCAGCCAGGCTATCAGTCACTCTCAGTTCTGGCATGCTGCCTTTAAGCTCATCACTGATAAGCCTCATTTTAGTCCCTTCCTTTTTCAAACCTAAAGCCCTCTTATTGAGCCCTGTCAGTCCCTAGCCTAGAGTACTTTTCCTCCTCTTAGATATGTGGATCCCATTCATTGCCAGTAGGCCTGGTGCTGAATAAATTGTCTCATGATTAAAAAAAATAAAGAACAAAATTCCTCTGATACCACCAACCTTTCAGCCATGTGTTGATCACTTGGGTTTTATTGTTCCTCTCAGGATCTTTCCCTGTTACTGGAAGGATAGAGGAAAACACCTGCTGAGCTTCCACACCCTTAACTAACTGCTCCAGTGCCCGAAGGTCCCTTTTGACAGGCCTTGGGCTTCTCCCCGTGACAATATTCCCAAGAGAGGGTGGTGCCCTGAATCTGACTAACATTCCAGATGCTAAAAAAACCCAATATTATTCTACTTGGAAACAACTATGCACTGCCTATAGTTATATCTACTAAAGTACTGTCTTCTTGTATTTTGTTCGCTGTAGAGTGCATCTTCTGGTAAAAAGACAAAAACACAGCCAAGCTGCAGATGTTCTTGTCAAGTGCAGTGCACATTACAGTGTTCCTGCTAGCTTATTGTTAGCTTAAAAAGTTAATTCAACATTTAATTACTGGAAGGATCACAGGAAGAAAATAGTAATTCTTAAAAATATACTAAGTCAAGTGCATAAATATGTTTTGTAAAAAACAAGAGGTTAATGTTAAGAGAAAATGAACAGATACATGATAATATTAGTGTTAGGTGTCACAGAGCAGAAATGTTCTCTGAAAGCAGGCAGAAAAAACACTCAAGGGAAAAAATATTGTTTTAATATGAGAACAAGAAGCAGAGAAGATAAACTTAAATACAATTCAAGCTTATAAACTAACTGAATTTAGCAGGAAGTAAGGAAGAAATAATATCTATTTCAGTTGCCTGCAACAGAAGCTGGTTGTAAAATGGAAAATGACGGTGTCAAATGCCATCGTTTCAGAAATCAGATATAGCTGAAATAAGTTGATGTTCCGGATTATAGCATGAGCAGTTGAGGTATTCACTTAAAAACTTCTGTCATATTCTCTTTCTGTAATGTTTCAAACACCATTTAGAAAACAGTCAGGCATGGAAGCTAAGTTGACTAAAATATGTGTATGAAAGAGGTCATTAAAAACATAATATTTCTGACACTGCCTGTAGAGTAATTGCGGAAGAGATCTTTGTACATTACAAATGATAATTTAATCCACTTTATGTGTTACAGTACATATTTTTAAATAGCATTAACGTGCTCTCTTAAACCAATAACCATCTGAATTAGGTTTCTTATCAATGAAAACAAATAAATACAAAAAACACAAACAGAAAAAAACTTTTCTTCAAATTGTATAAAAACTGTTCAATTTGTTTATATACATGCATATATATGTTTAATTTACTCTGTTTCTAAAATCCTTTCACATTTGAAGTTCAAGCTCACCTGCCATTTATTACTACTGAAGAAATACCTTTGCACTGATTTGTATTCATTTCAGCTAAGATGTGCATACAAGCATGCAGCTGTGAATATATAACCAAATGGAAAATATTCACAAATGTTTTGAACAGAAGAGTCTTTATATTTTGCCTGTGGTTGGCTTGCTTTCTTTTAAAGCCCCTAAAACTTTGACAATAATGATGTTTCTTCATAACCTTTATAGTACTTTGCTTGTACGTTTTCCCATTTGAAAATATCTTGTCAGGGTGTAGAGATTATAGAAATTCTGAATGCTGCAGGTCTGGGAATGGGACTTTCTGCGTTATATTTCTTATGCTTTGTGGATCCTTTCCTCTGATACAATATTTTCCCTTTCAATAACAGTTCATAATTGATGTCCCAGAGGTCTTGATGTCTAATCTCCTGCCCCTGACGGAACTTGATGAGCAGATGATTCAAACAGCTCATAACATATATTCTGGGTCACTGTAAATACTGACTGACCAGACTGCTGAATCCCCTGGCACAGTGCCATGTGGCACTGCTAGCTGCTTGGAAATGAAGATGGTTTGGAGGATCTCCATGGCTTTCAAAAATGAACATGCAACCTGACTTGCTCTGTTCTTCATTATTTTGGTTGAATTGTATGCACTTCCCATTAGTCTCTTTTATGCACTTCTCAATTAGTCTCTTTAATGAACATATTAACTGAAGACAGATCATGAGCAGATCAGAGCAGGATAGAACATGAACAGCCATATCTGGAGTAGAGCGTTCCTTTGCTGGGCCTGACTATGATTTAAAAATGTGTAAATGTCTTAAAATAGTTTAAAATGAAATATTTTGTGTTAACTAACTGTTATGACATTTCTATAATCTAATAACCACAGTGGCTTCAGAGAGATGACTGAATTTATGTCATGCCTTTGAACTTTCCTGTAGCCTTACAACAAGTATCTTCATTCCTATCTCATTTTCTTTACATGTAATAATGAGGAAGGCTAGGGATTGTGAAGCTTTGTGCTTGCATAACCTTCAGCTCTGGGGCAGTAAGCTGTATAAAAAAAAAAAAAAGAAAGGAGAGGAGAGGAGAGGAGAGGAGAGGAGAGGAGAGGAGAGGAGAGGAGAGGAGAGGAGAGGAGAGGAGAGGAGAGGAGAGGAGAGGAGAGGAGAGGAGAGGAGAGGAGAGGAGAGGAGAGGAGAGGAGAGGAGAGGAGAGGAGAGGAGAGGAGAGGAGAGGAGAGGAGAGGAGAGGAGAGGAGAGGAGAGGAGAGGAGAGGAGAGGAGAGGAGAGGAGAGGAGAGGAGAGGAGAGGAGAGGAGAGGAGAGGAGAGGAGAGGAGAGGAGAGGAGAGGAGAGGAGAGGAGAGGAGAGGAGAGGAGAGGAGAGGAGAGGAGAGGAGAGGAGAGGAGAGGAGAGGAGAGGAGAGGAGAGGAGAGGAGAGGAGAGGAGAGGAGAGGAGAGGAGAGGAGAGGAGAGGAGAGGAGAGGAGAGGAGAGGAGAGGAGAGGAGAGGAGAGAAAAGAAAAGAAAAGAAAAGAAAAGAAAAGAAAAGAAAAGAAAAGAAAAGAAAAGAAAAGAAAAGAAAAGAAAAGAAAAGAAAAGAAAACCCACAGATCTTGCTGACAGATTTAACATCATTAGCACCTTCTCTGTATCCAGATACAGTTCCCTGCTCTACCACTCAAAATCTGAAGCCCTCTGCCCTGGCAGAAATCTGTACTGTCCCTCCCATGCCTTGTGCAGTTCGTTGAGAAACTGGGCTAGAGCTGTAAGCGCTCATTAACATTTTTGCACTTCTCAGTCTCCAGGTGATAACTCGTGAAATGGAAAATATAAATTTTACTTTGTAGCTAATAAAGTATGGGGGCTTACTTCACTTGAGATTTGTATTTCAGCACTGTCTAGTAGAGCATTGGATTTAGGTTTTGAAAATCAAGTTTATGAGAAGTATTGAAAAGTCTGACTTCAGTGCAGTTTTTCCTTAGAAAATCTGAAACATTATGCCAAATTTAGTATTTAGCCACTCCTTTCTAACTAGTTCCCTACTTCCCCTTACAAAATGAAGTATTCAAGGACATGATAAAAAGATCTAGACAGATTCCAAGTTTGCTCTCCCTCAACCCAAAACATTCTATGATTCTATGACTCTGTTTTCTTAAACTGAACTTCTGTGAACTGCAAGAAGGCAGAGATTTCTTGCTTAAAATACTGTTAGGCAGACACAGACATTGAAACTGCACTCTAGAGATAATCTGCAGGCTATTCATTTCCTCAATCTTTGTAAGAGCTCTTGATCTTTTAATGGCATTCTTTTATTCTTAGTAGTGGCGGCAAAGGAGGAAGGAGACTGAACTTTGGTGTTATTCAGTATCATAACTGTTTTCTGTGCTTGGCAATCAGCAAGTGACACTCATCTGTTATTTAAAAGATGTTCTTTTGATGAATGGTGTCAGTGTAACACTGAGAGAGCTCTAGCTGCTGCGGTGATACATTTCTACCTCAGTTTAGACTGACGAACAGAAGAATCTATAAGATCTTCACTCCTGAAATTTTAAGTGGTTGTTCTGTCCAGTTTTTCCTTTGGCAGGTTTCCATTCTTCATAACATTCAATGCTGAAGCCACCATGCATGTGGCTGCAGGTCTGGTAGATTTGTCTTCAAAAATATTTAGGAAATCTCAATGCTAAGCAAAATTAACATTACTGGTTTAGGGTGGTGACTGGTTCTGGTTAAAATTATTTATCAACATTCTAAGCATAAATAAGCACATAAAAATACCACCAATATGTTTGTCCTAAATCATTTTTCTGAAGAGAGAAATAAAGTGTGCATTTGATTCAGTGTAATTTAAAAGAAGAAAAAAAAAAATTGTACTTATTTTCCTAATTAATTTACATGTCCTGATTATCTAATTTGAGATACTTAATAGCAGAGAAATAATCATGTTTCTGTATTAAATATCTATTTTATATTAGTATTGGTTATCAACATTTTAATTTATGTGAATAGTCCTTAGATAATTAGATTTTCTACTGACATGTGTAACCAGCAAATAATTTGGTGGGAAGCTCTCTTACAATGTATTGTTCATTTAATTAAATTGATTTTTGCAGTCCACAACTCTGCTCGTGAGAATTCGTGTGTATAGGTGAAAAAAAAATAAAAAATGAAAGGCACGAAGATACCCCATGTCATTTTAAAAACATTTCTGTTAAGTCTGTGTTAGGCAGTCTTGGACTACACAGAATATTCAAATCCTGCAGATTGTAATACATCTTAACATATACTACAGATAAATGAAACTGGTTGAACTGACATTCCAAAAGTTTATTGCGTCAACATCTAATTGGATCTTCTGAGTGTTTTTCATCTGTTGTTGGAAAATATACATCATAAAACATGAAATTACTACAACTAATTTATTTCATGCTCCCTTTGTTTCTAGCTGATTAGCGCAAATCGGATTTCATGCCAATATGCAACCATTTAGTTCACTTTTAGGATCTTGATGACAAGCAAAGATTATGGAGTATGTAATGCATAATTTTTTCTGTCATTGTCATTTCAGTGTTCTTATTTCTTAGTCTCAAATACAGTTAGAGTTTTCAAAGAACCTTACAGCTTTTGATGTGAAATTGAGTCTATATATATGTGTGTTGCAGTGAGTGAGAAAACTTTTGTAAAGCAAAACAACATCAACAGCAAAGGCGATTCTTCTGGTCTAATTAATGTTTGATTCTGGATATTTCCAGAATAAAATATGGAGTTATCTATACAAGTTGTGGCATCCAAGTGCAGTGGTCATTAAATGCATGGCAGAGTGTTTTGTATTTTGGACTAGAAGAATTGTGAGTTGATGGGTATTTTTTGTTTTTATTTTAATAACTTTTGTTAAAGATATGAACTGAAATATTGGATTTCTTTTAATGAGTTACAAATGATTTTAAAATTCAGACTATGCACCTATTTGCCAAAATACCTTCCCAGTGTATTCCAGAAAAAAAAAAGAAAAAATGAGATAAATTTGATTTCCTACATATTACATATCCCCTACATCTTCCGAATAAGAGCATCTTGAAATGCAATGCAGAATGTCAAAGTAAATGTGACACTACAGAATGAATTTTGGAAAACACTTGAGTGAATTTCTAAAGCAAATTGTATATCTAGTATTTTTTATTTAATTTTAGAGGTCATTTACTTATCAAGTTAACTGATATCTTGATTTCTAGTGCCTATTTTTTTTCATTCAGAAATATAAGAAAATTGTAGGAATGTAAATTTAATTCAATATTGTCCCACTAAGAATGTTAGGTTAGGAATGGAAAAATAGCATCATCTGGGGTACAGAACTTTCCCGACTTCACTGCCTATTATAGTGACAAAGGAAAGAGCTTTCTTTGCTGTTCAATGTTTTTGATACAAGAAGTCTGCTCCAAAAGTAATACCACCTATTTTATTATGTTGATTCGTGACATCAGAGGCTGATATTCACATGGTAGCAAAGTCTGAACTTTCCCACCAATATCTCATTACATTTTGTTGCTCTGTGACAGACAGCAGCAGAGGGATAGTCTGACAAAATTGTGTCTGGCATGGAAGTGTGTATGAAGCAATAGTGTGAAAATCATTTTGTCCATGTGGGAAAAAAATTGCACTCATTGACATTTATCAATGCTTTCTTAATGTTTATGGAGACCAAACAGTGTGAGGCAGTGGATGGTGTGTTTCAGCAGCAGTGACAGTGTTTTGTAGATGAGTATTTTCTCTATCAAATAGTGTTACTGTACTCTTTGCATCTGTTGTAGTTTACATGGAGATAAATAAGTTTCTTTCAGAGTGACCTACATTTAAGAACTGAATACAAGCTGAAATTTAATAGCATGCAGTTTTTGTACTTTATGAGTGTTGATCATCTGTTGCATAATTTAACCTACATTTTTTAAACAATTTTTTACAAAGTCTTAAGGATAAATGAATGATTTACTCTCATGTATGATTTTGTTGAAACATATCTCAAGTTTCTCTTCATTCTCCTTAAAACTGAAATATTTTCTGTTGCTCTATCTCCAAAAAATGTTACTACTGCAATTTTGTTCAGTTTTCATGTGTACTTCCTTTTAATTTCTTCCTTCTGTGTATTAATTACTCAGGATTAAATCAACCTTGGCATTTTTAAAGCCAACAATAAGAGCTCTCATAACTTTTACTGTGTTCATCTGTACTATAATACAATGGAGCAATATATTTACCTCCTTCCTCAGTGAATCTGAATCAAATGCATTCTTACAAAAGTGACTAAATTACTTTTTGTATGAAAATCCCAATCATTATCCTGGTGGACTTCAGAACTAAAAAGAACTAAATACTAGAAACATGAAGGAGGCTGCAAAGCTTTGCTTTCAATCTCTACTTTCCCAATTACTTATTGATCCTACTCTCTGTTGGATTTATTGTGTACTAATTGCTAATGGTAAAAAGGAAAGATTTGCTTGACTGAGGCACAGGCTTAGTGAAAGGACTCCAGAGATTTTAGATTTTTCTCTCATCTTTTGTCCTATTTATTCTTCTCAGCTTGGTGTGGCAACATGAAGTATACAAAACTGTTGCGATTAAATGTTTCCTCAGCTCACCACCAGCTCTGTTAGAACCAGCCCAGAGAGGTATTCGTCCAGAAGTCAATCAAATCAAAGTAAAAACCATTAGCTGAAATTTCATTTAATGTGCCTGTATTTTTAATCTTGTTCAAAAGACTATATTTCAAGCTATGATACTCATTGATTAAACTGATGGTGTAAGAAAACAGCTTTTGTATCTCATCAGTTCCATCTACTCACACTTGTCATCTCTTCTCTTGCAAACTCCTTGGTACAAAATATACTTTCTACCTTGGGTTTCTGTTGTGCTTATGAGCATGGATTCACTTTTGGGGTTCTTAAGCTGAAAAAGTAAATAATGCTTTTGTAAATTTAGTATGATCTTGAGTATAGAAGCCTAAGAAATGATGTTGTGTAATGCTGTTGTGTAGGTTCTTATATCATAGTCAGCTTTCTGCAAGGGGGATTAACATGACAAAATGGCAAACAGTTCATACCCTTTATTCTACAATGAACACCTTGTGTTTAAAGTTAAATTGCTCAGTACCTCAAGAATTATCTCTGACTATGGTGGACAACAAAGTCTATAGTGTAGCTCAGGCATGCATGACCATAAAGCAGTCCCTACATGTTCAACAGAGTGGGATTCACAGACCATATTCTCTGCACAGAAAAATGGCTGTTTTTATTAAATTATTATCTAACTTTAAATGTGGAAAACAACTGTTATGCATTTTTCTAACTTCTAGAGACTGATGTGATCATTGGTATGTCAGAGTGTCAGTCAGAAGGCAGTTGAACCAAGGTACCATACCTCAAAGGAAATGATATGAACTTCTGATTTAATGAGGATAAGAGAAAGTGGTCATAAAGGAATGAAAACATTTCTGCATGAAAACAGTAATGAATAATGAATGCTGTACTTTGCACTTCATGCAACTCAGGTCTTCTGCTATTTTTTGCACATGTTAAGAACACACTGAGATGATTAATATCTTGAAGTGAGGTTTTTCAAGCATGAGAATATGCCATCTGGTCTAAAAGCGCACTATGATAACTTTATACATGGACAATGCCATTACAATTTCACCAGACCAAGGAATTGTATCTATGGTATAAACGACATGGTGAATAGGACATATTGCTGTAGAATGTGTAACAACCTTATACAGAAAGTATATCAACATACAGTATTTAAGGATACAAGTTTCCATTATGAATTCCTATTTCAAGAATATCTAAAATTCTGTATACATAGAGAAGTTCACGATACAAGAATGGCAAATCTGATTTATAGATTATTTTGGCAGCACCCTTTCTGTTTATTAGGACTGATTTGATGCATCTGCAAAAATAAGTGCAAGTGAAAAGTAACAATATAAACATGAAAATTACCTTAGGCAAACTTTTATTTATAGAAGTTAATATGTACAGGCACTTGATCAGCTGTTTTATGTAACAGCTACACCAATATTCAGGATAGATCATGGTCAATTTATCTATGGCTAAATTAATACACATGAAAAATAAAGGAGGAAATATGTATTTCTGAAGTTATGGGGAAATCCAGGCATGAAGATTTGCAGAGACCAATGCCAATATCTTCAAATCAGAAATCCTTTTTCCCTGGTATCTGTGGTTTCCAGGATTTTCTAGGCAAACACATAATATAATGTTTGTGTAGTGATAGTGATGTGGCTTTAAATTTTAAGAACACCATATTCTAGTCCTGCTCTTATTGAAGTCAGTAGAAATAACTAGGATGACCTTGGGGAGGCAGGCTGAAGCACTGAAGACTAGATTCTATAAAGACACCACAGAAAAGACTTAGGCTGTCTTTAAATCCAGACTTAGTCACAGTTTAACACTGAAGGGTTATAGTTATAAATCCTTCTGGCTTAGTGTAGGGCTGTCTCTGCAGACACCACTCCTCTTTTACAGCCAAAGAACAAGTGTCTGGGCTCCATATCAGATTAGTCCTAACTCAGTTTTGTTTCATGATCTGCATTGCTCCCCTGAAGACCCTATAATATAGATGCTCTGAGGAGAAGTAGAAAACAATGACAAGGCTGGTCACTTAAAGCATGTTTGCCTGCAACCTTTCATTTTAAACATGTTCTACAAGAAAAATATCCTCATGACTGGAGTATATGTACAAGAAATTTCAGGCTTCAGTTGGTGGCTTGAAAGATACATTCCCCAATCATCTTCCTGGTGACATGAATACAGGACACTAGACCCTAACATTATTTAGACATTTAAGTAGATTTGGACATTTTTTTTTAAATCAGAGAAGTTTTACATTTACTTGAGGTGAAACCAAGAATGCAGTAAGTATCTTATTTCCTATGTTGTTGCTGCTCTCTGCCCCTTCCATGCTCTGAACAAAGGCAAAGGGAAGGGAAGGGAAGGGAAGGGAAGGGAAGGGAAGGGAAGGGAAGGGAAGGGAAGGGAAGGGAAGGGAAGGGAAGGGAAGGGAAGGGAAGGGAAGGGAAGGGAAGGGAAGGGAAGGGAAGGGAAGGGAAGGGAAGGGAAGGGAAGGGAAGGGAAGGGAAGGGAAGGGAAGGGAAGGGAAGGGAAGGGAAGGGAATGCTAAGCCTTCCCCCAGAGTTAGCATGTTAGCTTGAGTATAGCATTTAGTTTAGCACTGGTCATTACGTTAGCTTCTGAAGAATATCTGGCTCATCATGAAGGCAGAGAGAGGCATGATGGAGCAAGAACCTTTCCCTGAGGCAGATATATTGTCAAAATGCACCTTTAATGATTTTATTATAATGTAAGATGTCTTCTCATTTTCTGAACATTAATTTTTATAGTAACTTCTAAAATTACAAACATGAATTGTTTACATAAATTAAATTAGTTCAAAACATAGTATAGTGGTTCTTGTTTGACACAAAACAACAAAAATTGATCATGGTGGGGCAATAATGTCTTTTGGAGACTGACCTGCAAAATATGCTTTCAAGAGACTGTCGCAGTTATCATCTGAACTCAGTGTCTCTTATGAGAGACAAAACTCATTATCTTACAATTTCTTTTTATTTCCATTTCACAAAGAATACAATAAAGCAATGACAAATTAGCTTTGATCTTTCATAGAAGTTAAAACACTGAAAACAGCTTATCTGAATTATTTGCTTTAGAGCATATATTTTTCCAGTAAAGAATTATTTTGTTTTTTGACGTTGGTACTGTGTGAGAGAAATACACTACATGCCATCCCAACAAAAACAGGCAGTCTGAATTACTGACAATATATAATGCTTATGCTGCTTCTTGCAGTGAACAATACAATTCTGCAATATTCTAGCCTTTTATTCTGCCATCTAGTTGAAAATCAATGAAGAAGGAAAAGGCAAGTCCTATTTATTGAGAACTCTGACACTTTTTATGAGAACTAAACTTAGCTCAGTCTCTGTGATGTCCTATAGAGGGCAAGGCAACATCTACATTTTAACAACAGAATGTTCATCTGTTGCTGGTACATTTGTCTTGAAATGCAAGGTAGTGAGATGATGTTTCTCTGAACTAACAGTGTGTGTTATCCATGTGTATGTTATGCATTGTATGATGAACTCTCATCTGCAACAGTTATGAATTAAGAATACAAAAATGTCGTGAGTGTATAATCTCAATGGAAGAGAATTCAATTCTTAGTTCCTATCACAATAATTTTTTTTTTTTTTTTTTCCCTTTTGTGGCATTGGAATATTTCTGACAAATGAAAAAAGTGCAAGTCCTGTTAAGGTTCCTAGGAAAGGACTGTCAATTTAATTAAAAGATATGACTACACCACAGATTACAGTTTCAAGAAACACAATATTTCAGTCCATAAATTCAACAAAATACATGCTGAAATTTCAGAATAAACATATTTTCGTTTTAAATCTGGTTACATTTCAACAAGAACTAGTCCAGTTGAATGCTCTGGCAAGAAAAAATTATAATGCCTTTTACTCATATGAATAAGAACCCTGAGAAGGTCTTCCTCCTGTTGGATTACTCAGACATAAGTTTTTGATTCTTTTCCCACCTGAGGTAAGCAAGACAGTTACAAACCAGTCACAGAATCACAGAATGGCTTAGATTGGAAGGGACTATAAAGATTATTGAATTCCAACCTCTTTTTAGTAAGCAAGGTTGCAGTCTACCATATCAGGCTGCCGGAGTCCCATCCAGCCTGGCTGTGAATGCTTCAAGGAATGGGGCATCCACAGCCTGTGCCAGTGCCTCACCACCCTCTGAATTAAGTATTTCCTCCTAATATCTGATCTAAATCTCTCATCTTCTAATTTAAAGCCATTCCCATTTGTCCTATCACTACTAGATTGTGTAAAAGTTCTGTTCCCTTCCTGCTTATAATTTTTCTTCATGTACTGGAAAGCCACAATGAAGTCTCCCCAGAGCTTTCTTTTCTCCAGTCCATACAAGCCCATCTCCCTCAACTTTTCTTTGCAGGAAAGGTGCTCCTGCCCTGTGCTCACATCTGTGGCCCTTCTCTGGATCCACTACTATAGCTCCACTTCTTTTTTGTACTGGGGGCCCTAAGGCTGGGTGCTGTGCTCCAGATGTGACCTCATGAAAGCGAAGAGGGTCAATCACCTCCCTCTTCAGGATACTGTTGACCTTTTGAGCTGCAAGTGTACACTGCTGGCTTACATAATTTCAAGAGTATATTGTTTAAAAACTATGTCCCTTGAAAACAAAGATCTTAAAACAATGAATCAGAGTACTGGCTTAAAAACATGAGAAATAGTGAATATTTTGTTTTGGCTTTGGTTGGGTTTTGGCTTTAAAATATTTTTCTTTATAATATTTGCTGTCTCTGAAATTTGATTTGATTTCCAAATCAAAACATGTTTCTTCCTAGTACTCCCATGCCTCCTAGACCTGGAAGCTCAGTAGAATTAACAGTTTCCACAAGGCTAAGGAGTGAAAACTCCATTGTATACCCAACAAAACACAGGTGCTGTAGATCGTTAAAATTCCATTTCCTTTTTCCCCTACATTCATCAAGCTGAAAGATTCTTCTCAAATAGAGCTCTGTATTCCATGTCCTGTTTCCAAAGCCCACTTCAAATAGCAAAACTAATTGAAGTCTAAGTCTTGTTTCTGATACAGAGTTTTGAGCCTAGTATATCTCAAATACACAAAAACCTTTAAAGTTTGCAGGAATAAAATTTGATGCATATGCTACACAGACAGTGCTGTAGTTGTAAAAGATAGATGAAATGGAAAATCTCTGACTGTTAAACAGAGAGAACAGAGTGTGCTTTATATTGTAATGCTGCCAGGTATATTATGTTAACAAAAATAAATAAAAATAAAAATAAAAATAAGGGAAAATTCAGAGAAATAGAGAGAAGAAACCAGCAGAGATCCAAATTGTTGTGCTTTAAATTAGATCCTTTCTTCTTCAGTTTATTTTAATGGCTGTGTATGTTGAATATTGAGAGCAGGACATTCTCGGATATTATAAAAACAAAGGTATTATAGGAAGCAAAATTCCTTATCACAAACACAGAATGATTTTTTTTAGCTTCTTTTCTATACCCCTTTTGACAGCAACCGGCTTGTTCTACTTCTCTGGCATGGATTAAGTGAATAAAGGTGCAGAGAGCTCATTTCGGGGCTCCATCAGAGAGAGTGATTTCTGAAACATGAAAAGACATTTACGGAGTTCTCTTTTGTGTGGTTTCCTCCAAGATGGTGAAATATCCTGAATATTTTTATGAACATGTTTATCAACATGTGCCTGTTGTAAAGCCAACAGGAAGTGAACAAAATGGAGCAACAGATTACAAACAAACAATCCCACTGAATCTCTCATTTGCAATTTCTTTTCTCAAATCTCAATTCCTAGCTGACTTTCAAGACTGCTAACAAATAATATCAATTCCATTCATGTTTTCCTCCTCTGATGGATGATGTGAAATCCACAAATCTACTCTGTTGCTTAGGTAATAGATGTTTCAGACATACATGGAAGATGAACGTAACCTACTGAATTTTCCCCTAAACTGGAATTTAGCCATCATCTAATAGCTACATGGCAATTCAGTCTACCTATCTTCAAAAATACTATTTTTATTTAAAAATAATTCTGTGCAACCTTAGGCAGCTGACAGCATTCAATGAGACTAAACTTAGTTATACATGTTTTTTCAGAAGTGCCTATTTTGGAAGACTTTTCTTTCCCTGAGCTCTCTATCAGTACAGCATTAAGCATATAGCCTGTAATGTAAATAAAGGTCTCTGAAGAAGTCTGATCTCATAAATATGCCTAGTCATCGGTGACACTTTCTATTTATGAGTTAATAAGAGTTTAACCGATCTAAATAAAACATATCTATATTGCAATTATTACAGTATTATTGTATAACTGCCTTAAGACAAGCTCTGTTGCATTGGAATCTACCCTCACTTATATTCTCTAACTTTCCAGTTAAAGATCTGTATTTTGGAGAAGACTGGATCTTCAGAGATCTTTCTGTCTCGCCACTGTCTTAAAAGTTCTTACATTAGAAAGAATGGGCTACAAGGCACATCAAGGCAAAGAAACACCTAAATCAGGTGAGAAAATCTCCATCCAAAAGTTTAGTCACTGAAGCAGTTATTAAAAACCTGCCATAGTACATCCCAATTTGAGGCACTAATTTCACCTGTGCAGATTTTCTCAGTGACTGAGAATGCCCACAATTGAGGGCCCTTATAGATTAGAGTTGATGATTCTAGTCAAATACACACATAATTCATCAAAATAGCATATCTTTATTTTCAATTCTCCTTGCATGAATCAAGTCAGGCACCTTCCACAATATAAATGAAATCTCAAGTTGTAGAGAGATGATAATCTTTCATCAAAAGCTAGTTAAAAGGCATAGGGCTATACAAAACAAAGAAATGATATTATCCAACTGTGTGTTTGAGCTGAATAGGAAACAAATTGAGAACTTTGACACATTCCTGCCCAAACACATCACACTAATTACTTTGTCAGGATAAAATACAACTCCCTTTTTCTAGTGCAATGAATTCCAATTAGGAGCTAAAAGCTGCCAAAGAAAGTGTGGAATTTGCCATGTTAGACAACTCTTACTGACATTTTTCAGAATGCTTAGGAAATTTCAACTACTTGAACCTCATGAAATGGGGAGTTAAATTAATTAACTCTTCCCCTGAGAAGCTGGACTTAACTTGTACTGTTTGAGTTTTTCTTGTTTTTGTTGTTGTTTTCTCAAAACATGCTGAATATGAACACTTTGCTTGTCTCTGTTTTAATCGGAAAACTTCATTAGGAAACCACTGTATCCCTTCCCCCAGACTCCAGCTGGCACTTTTGCAATAACAGTATTTGACATTAAGTAACAAGAAGTGAGCTGCAGAGAGGATGTTAGTTCAGTCGATGTCATATCCAGGTACAAGTGAAATCTGATGCAGACAGCGTAAGGGGAATGAGCTATGAACTGAAGATGCATTCCTGTAAATCAGATGCAGACAGGGATGTTGATATGACTTGAGTTTCAGGAGACCTAGTTCCCAAAAGACCTTGATTAGTTTCCAGAGACAAAGAAAATGTTTCATTAGAAAGAAAAATTGAGGTAACAAATTCAGTGCATCTAGAGAAACAGTGTATTATTTGTTGTTTCCTGGGGCTGTGAGGAATCCTTAATAAAATAGTGATTGAAAATTTATTTGAAAACTATAAAGGCAATATTAGAATAAGAAAAAGAAAGAAAGAAAGAAAGAAAGAAAGAAAGAAAGAAAGAAAGAAAGAAAGAAAGAAAGAAAGAAAGAAAGAAAGAAAGAAAGAAAGAAAGAAAGAAAGAAAGAAAGAAAGAAAGAAAGAAAGAGCTGAATCAAAAGAACTTCAATAACTATTTGAACACTGCTCATGAAGCTCCTGAACATGAAAAGAAATCTACAGAGAGGAAAAATATATTCGGGATGAAATATGTTTTTAAAAGCATCTAACTTGAGAGGGACCACTTTGAAATATTGAAAGTATTGTATTGTTTATTTTCATCTCTTTAGAAGTCAGGCAAACTCAGAATGAACTGTCAAAGTGGTCAATTTAGAAGGTGTTTTTAAGTTAAGTAAATGTGGTGCTGTATTATTTTTATGCACTACCCAACATTTTTTTTCCTACTTTTTAACTTTCCTTCATGTACCTTCATGTAATATGTACATAATAAAGAGCTTGTAGATATGTCTACATTCTTCTTACCTGCTTCCTCACTCAGTCTTTGGTCTTCATTCTTCATTCAGGAACACACTGCTAAAGAAGGTGGGGAGGTTTACAGGTACTGTTGTTCTCCAGACAAAAGTAAAATGGACTATGTTTCAACCCCTTCATGGCAGAAGAATTGAATTTTGTTTTCTTTTCTCTTGAATAAGCCTTCTAATAACTGAGATGTTAAGTAAATAGCAAAGTGTGGGACAAAGCTTCATCAGGCTTGTGTCATACAAAGTGGCGATTTTAATCTGAAGATGAATCATAAAGGTTCCTAAAATCTTGTTGTTGTTGTTGTTACAAGCACAATTTAATATTTACATGCTCCTGAAATAATCTTATAAAGTGTGTATATGTAAAATAACTAAGCAATATTTTTTCTCAAAGAGATAAAAGTACAATATGATATACAATAGACCTGATTTCAATTTTATAAGTTTATTCTTTCTATTCTATCTAGCTGATAACAATTTGTATTTATTCTCTGAAACAAACAAACAGACAAACAAACAAACACACACATTACAAGATCACAGTAATGTTAGAAATTAAACAGTAGCCTTTGAATGTGTTATGAGTAAGTGTTAAATCTGAAATGTTCATTTATCTAGACTGGTAACACAGAGTAATTCCGTGGAAGTCTAAGGAAAGAAGTCTGAACTATGTGTTTAGTTTACTCCAGATGTAGCCACTTAAAGATAAACTCAACAGAGATCTTATAAGCTACCTGTCAATCTTGGAAAGGAAGTAAGAGATGCAACTGTGTAAATGGTATGTGTGGTGTTTGTTACCTATTTTCAACCATCCCCTTCTGATCAGCTTGTGCTTTGGCCATATTCCAAGTCAAGAAATATTACCCTAGCATTTTTCCTACAGCATGTAAAGGAAAGTAAAACTGTAATGGGCACTACCAGGCCAGAGCAGGATCATGAGTTATTTTCCTTTTACATGTTCAGCCAGCATATTCACACTATTAGCAAAAGTCTGCAATTCTGCACTTGTCCCCCTTGCTCATTCTACTATCACAATGAAGAATACCCAGCTTTTTTTCACATCTAAATGCTTGTTTTAAACAGCCATGTCTGTGGTGAATTAAGCCTTAGTAGTAGTTTAAATAAACACTCAGCAGTGGGAGAAGATGGTATTATTTTAGTCCAACACAAAGAAACTATGTACAAGTCTGTGTGTGTGTATGTGTGTGTTTTTGTGTGTGCAGAGCTCCACATGTTGGTTATTAATTTAAAATGTAGATCTTCAAAACACATAAGTTGCTCTGAAAGTTATGCCTCCTATTTATTTCCACAGAAACTACAGCAGATACAAAGTGCACAATAACACTATTTGATAGAACAAATTCTCAGCTATAAAACAGTCTTCTTCAATATAGACACCACCACTAGTTATGCATTTTTGCCAGCAATAAACAGGAGTCTGCATGGCATGCTCTTAAAAATCTTCATAGTCACTTGGAATATTTTCAAGTCATTATTGCCACTGCTGAAACACACCACCCAACACCTCACTGTGCTCACATCCATTATTAGGTATCCATAAATATTTAGCAAACATCAATGAATGTCAGTGGGTAAAATTTTTATTTATTTATTTTTTTTTTGCATGAAGGAATTCAATTGCACACCTTTCCTTCATACTCAGTTCCATGTCAGGTGCTATTTGTCAGACAACCTCTCTGTTACCATCTGTCTCAAGGCAACAAAATTAATGGAATTTTGGTGAGAAGGTTCAGCCTCTACTGCCATATTACAAACATTACTTTAGAGCAACCCTTTTTTTTTAAAAAAGTGTATCTTTCTTAAAATATGGCCTACATGAACTGAAACCACATTTCTTCCCTTTTTTCTCCTGGTGCCCCTGAGAACTGTATCTTTTCTAGATGTTGTTTATCTGACTTCTTAAAAGAAAGTGAAAATAATGTCAAGGTTGAAGCTCAGCAAATTATTTCTTTATATATGAACACAAAACTCAGGTTCAACAGGCACACAGAGGTCAGACTTTTGTTGAGATGTGTCATATATATGTGAATAATATGTTGATGTAATAAATACAGTATGAGTAGGATCTATTTCACTTTTCTTCATCCCCTGAAATATTAAATATCTTTACAAACTAAGTACTACATTCTTCTGTAGACAATGCCAATGGCCCCTACTCTGGTATTGATGGCAACCTATATTGATAGATATTTTTTGATGCTTTGCATTGTCCACTGACAGGGGTTTATTTATCTTCCTTAACAGAGGGTGTCTGTCTCCTTTACTGCCTGACACCTTGAGTATTAGCTGAGCAGTGTTAGATGAGTATCTCCTGAACGTGTGGTGCAAACTTAATTAGAACAACAGAATACTATTTACAAAAAGCTCCTTCAGCTCTGTGTTAAGTGATACCGATGTCTCAGTTACTTCACTGCTTTCATTAACACTTTCTACTTCTTAAATCTTACCTATTTGTTTGGAAGCTTTTTTATTTACGCTAGCTATAGGAGTCCCAAGCAAATAGCACAGAAACACAGAGGTGCAAAGAAGTAAGCAGTAGTGATGATCTGTAACTTTTGCAGCTCTCTCATGCTGCTTTTCCATTTGTTCTCTTCCTTTCTCCCTGTTTTTTTAAGATAGCTGGAAGGTATCTCTTGATGCATACAGCAATAACTGAGGCCAAACTGAGTTCATCATGATAGAACTATAATTGTTAACGATAATACATATTTAATCCAATTCATAATCCAATCTGGTATGATATTTGTTATTTATTGAAACAGAGAAATGGACAGTGATCTGTATCAAAACTTGTTAAATGCTGTACTTATTTCTTTGCCATAGGAACACTTTTCTTCTGTACATGTTTTTGTAAGTTTTTCTCCTTTTTCTTAATATAATTTAATTTATTTACCTTCCATGTAGAAATTATATTTTGAAAAAAAATAAAATAAAAAGATATCCCTCTCAAATTCAAATCATATCTTTATTTCAATATAATTTTAACCTATTTTTTTAGCCTAAGAGGTCTAATATTAAGGTTAAGGTTTCCTCCTTTATTTTTCCCATTTCCTAGTGAACCAAGAGAGAGAAAAACTTTTTTATTGGTGAGCTAGAAGGGAAAACTATTCTTATACATATTATTACTGTATTCTTTACCCAAGACAGTTGAAGGAATGGTTTCCCCATTTCCCTATCAATTCTACTGCATTCTATATAGAAAATGTGATTAGTAAGTGCAAGATATTTACTATTATTATATTTAAGAATCAAGAAGGCCTGGAACTTAGATGCAAATTCCTTAGCACCTATTAGGTTAGTACATTGTCTGACATTCTGGCAAGATTTCTGTAAAATCACTGACATATTTTTGCTTTTATTTCTTTAAGTTCATTTATGAGTCATATTCTAAGAGGCAGAACAGCAGAACACTTTTTATGAAACTTTAATCTACTCAAATTGTGTATCACGTTCCTGATCAAATAGAAGTACTTGTTATTTTTTGTCATTGTCAAGTGATTAAATATTTTATTATCACTATGGAATTTACTAGATCATTTTTTCATTTGAAAGTGTATTGGAGGTTAAACAAGGTAGTGATTCTTTTTGTTGTTGTGTGCTTTGAAGTCACTGAGATTTTATCATACGTTTCAAGTTAAGCTAAGCTCATGACAACCTGCATCTTTTAGTGTCCTTTTAAAATCTTATTAATGACAATAGATATAAACTTTTGTGATCTCTGCTTCATTCAGATTCCACTGAACATATATCTGGATGAAATTCAACTGCCATTTTCTGGACTATTTCCTGACCTGTTCTCTAGAAATTCTCCCTACAACAATAACAGGACTGTGATTGTAAGCAACAGACTTTGCTTTTCATATAGAAGGAATAGACATAGATCAAATACTTTAGAATACGGCTATAGGAAGTGTTAGGACAGGCCTGCTCTCCTAACCATAGATTAATGGGTCTACTTAGAAAAAATTCCTGTCAGTGTAAGTAGATGTTGTGAAGTACGTGCACTGCAGATCTCAGTATAATGCATAAAACAGGACCAGGTCATGCTTAGGTACCGATTTAAAAGAATAATAATAAAATAAAATAAAAAACAGGAAAGCATACCCCAAAATACCTGACAGCTGTTGAGGATTACTGTGATTAAGTGATACTTAAGATTTTTACATTGTTTTAGTGGGAGTGCAGTGAAAACTTGATATAATTGGTTATACATTATGCAAATAACTGTTGAAATTGTTATCCAAAAACTACATAGTTCAGTACTTGATTTTATGTAAGAAAAAGGATTGGCTGCTTCTGGCAATGTTAATGTAATTACCACAGGCTTAATTTGTAGCATGAAGATATGCAAGCCTGTGTCCCGTGATAGTTGCCATCTTGTTTTACCACTGTTAAATTGTAATTATAGCTTTGGAAAACCATATGTTTGGGGACATTAACAGTGACAGCACAATCTTGACAAAATTCTGGTTGCTTAGCTACAACTGCATGGAACAGACTAATAGTAAAGCTGTAGAAACATTCATTTTTCAGTGAGTGCATTTAAATGAAATAGCAACTGTATTATGACTGTTACTGCTTCTTCTTCCAGAGTTACTAATACTCTGAGAAGTTTGCAGATAATGAAGATATTGCAGATTTTTCTTAAAATTTCATTTCATGGTGATTTTAAAAACACTTTTGGAATTATGCAACTTTGAATACAAAAATTTCTTCTGCTTTCTGATACTAAAATAAATGTAAAATTACATTGCATTTGCTATTTAAATAAATCTTATCAACACATGCAGAGATATTTTTCTCTCTAATATGACTTACTTAATATTCAAAAATGTTTACATGGCATATTAAACCTTAATTTTAAGATTGAAATTGCCTACAAATCATTTTTTCATTACAGGTCTGCCTACAAACCTGAAGCAAGACCTAATCACATAGAGAATCGGTAAGATCTGATTCCAAGCTTTCTCCCTGGATGGGACTTTGCATTCCACACTTGTTTTTAGTAAAAGGTCAGTAAGTACTGAATTAATGCAAGAACTTTGAATTAATGCTCATGGCCTCCCTATTATTCTAGAATAAAGAATACACAAATGTATGATGAATCAAGTTCTGTGCTTTTGTTATCAAAAATTTCTTGAAGCCAAACATATCGGTTTCAAATTTTAGTTTTAATGATCTCTTATTTGTAATGTTATTTTTCAGCTACCATCAAAATTAAACTGAGACAGCAATTATTCAAATGAGGCTGGTTAATAAATAAAACACACTCAGCCATCATAAAGTCTGATAGAGCTTGCTTATAACTTGCACACTGGAAGCTCTTTCCTTATTTATAAATGAGTGCTAATTTTCTTCATTAGACCAATATTATTGTATGAAAATAAATTAATATTTGGCAACTTATTAAACAATTTGGCTGTAATTCTAAAGCTGTGCACAAGTGAAAATTTAGGAAATAAGATACAGGAATATTCAAGTGTTTATCAATGCAGTAACCCTATTATAATCATATAGCTTGCTAGTCATTTCATTTAAAACACCCTTTCTAGGCCACTTGAAGAATGCCTCTTCCCCTCTTTTTTTTTTTTTTTTTTTTTTTTGAAGATCCCAGTGTGACTTACCCCATTTCTTCTGCTCCATTACATCTGCCAGATAATCTAATAGGGATACAATTTCCAGCACTCTGATGTGTACCTTTTAATAATGATTATAGCAGTAAAGTTTTTGTGGGGAGAATGATATTGCATTTATTAGAAAGATCATTCCAATTTTTCTGCTTTAATTCAGCAGATGTGCTATGTACATAATGCTGTCAGAAGCTTTTGCCTGGGTCCAACAGCTCAAAGTAATCACTATGCTTTCACTATGTCCTGAGTTTTCTAAATAATGTTCTCTCATATGAACAGATGTTGCAGTATTAGGTCACAGACTTAAATCTTTTCCATATTTTGAGTAACATTGTTGCATTTAAATTAACAACAACAACAAACTAAACAGTCCAAATGAACAACAAAGAAAAGTCATAAAAATGGAAAAGGAGACATTAAATTTTGTCATACGTGAGAATATGATGTATTTCTGACAATACTTATAATTACTGATGAAAGTCTATATACTTTTTGTTGTTTATACAAGAGGATTTCAGCAATCACTCCACTGTACATATTTCTGTGGAAGAGAAAGCAGCCAAACAAAGCTGATAACAGAAGTACCATTATTTGCATTTCCAGCTTGAAAATTCAGGTAACTTCTTGCTATTGAGAAGCTTCAGTTCTCAAAGAGGTGCCAACTGATAGAATTCTTCCTAGTCTGAGCTTAATGGTGACATTGATCAAAATGCTAATTTATGTAGATTCATCAGGACGTGATGATTATGATGATAAGGCCTCATGATTGGAACTTCCAGAGTAAATGTACTGAAATGATAAATGAGTATATCCCAATTGAAAGAAACGGCTTAAGCATTGCAGTTAATGTTTCATACAGCCCAACTTCATTAAGCACAACTCAGCTAATGACATCATGGATTTGTTTCATTTTATTAAATTGCATTAATTGGGAAAATACATCGAAAGCTGATTGTGAAGAAATTTGCTTTTCCCTAGAATAACTTTAAAAAAGGGGGGGGGGGGGGTAATTGGATTAATTTGTCCTTTCTCTCCCTATTAACTCAGAGCATGATGATTCTTTCTCAACTTTATGTCGTGAACTACTTTGTGTATAACATGATTCTCATTAACCAAGTTAATTGTAGAGGTTTTAAGTGAGAACACTCACAGGCTGGACCACTGCCATTTCCATTCCAATCGCATTAAATGCCATCTCCCCAGAGACACACGCCTTTGTTAAAGGCCTGTGTTACCATTATTATTTTTGTTAAAAGAAGCAATCAGCAAGATCTTGCTATGGTTCCTTAAACTATTCATGCCTGATCCATTGTATCAAACTACAATGTTTGTTACAAAATTGTTGTCTTCTGAGTTCTGATTGTGATAATGAGGCTTTGCAGGATGCATGTGATTCATAGTGATGTCTCTGAGCTCTTAAAAACATTGTTGTGCTGCATTTAATTATAGGAATGGATTCTACAAACAGTTGAAAATCACATAATTTGCATGTAATTATGATTATTATGTAGATTGGAAAGGGATAGGTGGCTTTAATTATGCAAAAAGTGCAGGTCTCTCTAGTTTTAACCTTCCATTGTCGAGGATTCCTAGAAATTAGAAGTTTACATTCATATTAAAAATCAGCTTAAAAATCCTTCTGGGAAGGAACTGCTATTGCATTTTTTTGTGTAATTTGTCAAAGGTTCTCTGTTGTTTTCAGGAAGTGCTTACCAGTAAATTAATGGTAAAATGCTGAAGACAAAAATAAATTAATAGTATACAGTAATCCCTACTACTAAGTGATAATTTAATTAAAAATAAGCCAACAGCAACTTTTTCAGATATCAAAGTTTCTAAGAAATATTAATCTTTTCCAAGCTGAACTACTGGTCCATATCCATTTTCATTGGTGTGTTGTTCAGATGAGTTTCCAAACAGGCACATAAATCTGTGTACAGGAGGGGCACAAACACATCTGACCTGGCTTTGTTAATGATAAGCAGAACAAGAAGCAGTGTGTGCATGCTGCGGAGTTCCCTGAGCTAACTGGATGTGAATCAGCTTGGGTCTGACTGCGGGCTAAGCCACATTTGTGCAGCAGTGCATTCAAGCTAGTAAAGATAGCTGCAGAGCAGAGCTTGTTAGGTCAGGCATAGAGCTGATCTGCACCATGTGGATTTACTGACTTGCATCTCTGCTAGCTCAGGGTTCTCCACACCATGCTTCATGTATAGCAGAGACAGGCTGATAAATAAGCTATTCTGTCTGGAGACTGTGGGTGAACATGTAGAATTAACTCAGCTTTGTAAATTCCTCAGCTGACATAAGCAGCTACACACCCCAGTAATTCAGGGGAAAGCCTGCCCCATGGTAAATGTCAATGGGCCATTTACAGCCAAAAGGAACCTACAGTGACAGTGCCTTCCTCCACAAATTTCTGTTCTTTCTGGAGAATTAAATAGGTCATAGATCAAGCATTTGCTACAAGGAAAATGTATACACCCAGGAAACGGCTTGTATGCCTGGGTAACTATTATAGCAACATAATGATGCAACCATCACTGAACTTTCTGTACTAGTATAGATGAGTGAATGCTACTAGTCTGGAACAAGGGAGTTTTCTTTCTAGTCAAGGAAGCTTTAACACTACAGATACACTGGGTCATATTCACTCTACTTATTGCAGAGAATTTGTTTCAGAGATAATTTTCCCTGCTGTTAAAACATTGCAGCTTATTTCCATCTTCACCTTGTACACCTTCTAATATAGGTAATTAAATAAAGATTAAGAAATGTGTCAATAATCATTTATATTCCTTGAGAAAATTACAGAGAAATATAGCTTATCATGTCTTTGTGGTACAATCATCATTATGTCTAAATCACAATGAATCTTTCACAAAAGTTAGAACTGCATACATTCTGTTTTCAAACACATTTGAATAGAAAGAATATTTCAAAAATAATGCAATATTATTTTTAAAAGATTCAAAAAATATCAGGGAGGAAGTCAAGTTGGATTACAAAATAGTTAATAAAAATACGTGAAGAAATTCTAAACATGGTACTATGTCAACAACAAACTATTATGTTGTTATGTCAAATGTCTAATAGCTTGGTTTGTTGGCATGATGTAGATACCAGCAACTAATTCTTCTATGAAATACTGTGAGATCATATGAGAAGATCCCTTATCCCTGTGCCTCGCCCCAGTTTATAGGAAGGAGGCAAGGATCTTTGATATATGTACACCCAGTGTGAGATTAAGAAACTGGTTCAAATGTTGGTCCAACCTGTTTATTACAAGTCCTAGCTGTTTAGGGAGATGGAGATGGGAAGACAGGTGATAAGAAAGATAGGAAATATAAGCAAGGAGTCTCTGTAGAGAACAAAAGAGGCAGTCAACACCGTGGGTCCAGCAAGGTACGTAGTAGGTCCATTGATCTCAGGAACTTGTCTGATCACTGGGAAAAAGGCAGGAAACTCCGTAGAAAGCAGGCCTCTGGTAGGCTTTCTTCCGAAGAAATTTTCCTCAAAGAGAATTATCCGTCAAAGGTGTCTTTGGGAGTTTGTCTCCAAAGTCCCTAGTTTAGTCAGGGCCTTCTATCCCCCATTTCTGTGGGGTTTTTTCTTCTTTTTTTCTCTCAGTTCAGCGTGACATTCCTGACCCAGTGGATAAGCCAGCAAGGAGTGTTGCCCCCATTGCCATGCACAAGCATTATCGTCTTCAGCAGTGGCCATCTCCTTCAAGCAGCTCTCCTGAGAAAGACTGCTTGTCCCGCTTCTGCTTATCTTTGCAGTCATAAGCAGAGGTACGGTAGCATGGTGAAACCCACCATTCACCCCCCTGAATAATTAGCAGCTGTCAGTCAGTCTTATCACCAGAAGGGCCTCGCAAAGCAAGCTTTGAGACAAAAAGAAAAACAGTTTTGTCTTTCACACCCTGAAATTAAACCACTCGATATCAGCTGTGATTCCTTTATTTCTTCATGCTAGAAATGTATGTGATTGCTCTAAGAAACATGTGATGCAATATCATGTGTACTGTAAGGTAATATATGCAATTAATTGTGTAATTTGCAGTGTATGAGAAAAAATAGAAAGGTGTTTGACATTTTGCTGATTTTCCTTTTTTTTATTATTTTTTCAAGGTGTAACCACATTGCCAGCCACTACCTGGTTTTTGAACAGAAAGATTTTATAAAATATTCATCTTGAAATTCAAACCCCCACAGAGCTGAATAAAACATTTTTAAAACAACTCCAGGTAGAGATACTTCCAAAAGCATTATGGTTTGGTTTTTTTTTTTTTTTGTTTTTTTTTTTTTTTCCTAGTTACAGTTTACACATCTGTTTTATGATAAATATAAAATAATAAAAAAGAGAGAGATAACATACCCCTTAAATGTTCAAGTATTCAGTTATACATATGAATGCAGACAACTATGCTAATAAACAAATCTTAGAAGAAAGGGTAGGCAGATGTCCTCAAACATAATTAAAAGAAAGAATCTCAGAACCCTAAACCCAGTGTCATTCGTCTCACAACCATTTAACAACCAAATTTCTAGTGCTAAAATGCTGCATGCTTCCTGAGATATTGCTGAGCAGTGCCACCATAGATCATGGAAAAAGTTCAACCACAAGTCTCTCTTAGATGGCTTTTCATACAACTGAGAGAAATTAACATATTTTTAATGAAATTCTTTGTTTCTTACCTTGTTGCTCCCATCCATGATCACATTCTGTCACGGCATTAAAAATTTAATGAGAGGCAAGAAATGATGTTAAAACCATTCCTCTGTTTCTTTTTTGAACTTCTTCATTAGACGGGAGACTTTAACCACCAGAAAAGTCAATATATCAGGACAAACTGTACTCATCCTTTTGTTGCAAGCATTCCTTTTTTGTGCAAATGACTAGAAACTGTAGAAGACATTCAAAGTCAGTGGCACTTCATCTCAAGTGAGTTGATGTTAATTTATCTCATACACCAGTAATAAACATTCATCTTTTTTTCTTTCTATTGGCCTAAATACTACTCATTTGTAGGATGCAAAATATCTCTCACTCTGGGATCCAAAAACCACTGAGAAGATACTAATTGTGCCAGCCTCCTATGAGGCATGAAAGTATGCAGTTTCAGATGAAACAAGGCAAAAGAAGGAGCTAGGTTTCCCCATTCTTGATGAAAGATGTGGTGGTCCTGGAGTGAATGATGGCTCAGTGGTGCTGAGATAAATAACTTCTTACTGTGAAAAAAGATCTACGTCATCAAACAACTATTACTAGGAGAGCCCTGGCTATAAGTAGCAGGTAGGCACTTCACTGCAGCCAAAAGTACTGCTGTGCCCCCCACTCCTCTCATTGTGAACTATCGCTGAACTATTTGTTTTATAGAAAGCTCTGCCAGGCTTGCTGAGGTTGAGAATCCCAGCTGTGCCTTATTTAGGGAACACTGATTGCCACCTCAGATCTGTTTGTTGTCCAAAAGATACGTTTTACAGTACAATAGCATGTTTCTTTGCAGATGTATCCTTGGAAGATTTTTAATGTCCATTTGTGTACGTGATGTATCATATCTGAGATATTTGCTAAAGGATTTTTGCTGACTGTTTGATTTGGTGCAGGACATAACAGAGCTCAACTGTATGCCAAAATGATGCAAGTTTCCTAGAATCTTTGAAAAGTGTGTGCAAATCCTTTTAACCAAACATACCAGATAAAGAGCCCGAAACCTTCTCGTAATGTTCTCAAACAATAGTGATATCCAATGTACTCAACAACATTTTTTTCTAGCACCAGCAACTCCACCCATTAGACAGTGTGTCTTTTTACAGTCCTTGGAAAGAAGTGATGCACTTCATATAAAATTTTGAGACATCAATAGAAAATAATTGTGTTTTCTGGATTAGCAGGCTACAGTGGAAGAGCCCTGTTTGTTTTATTTAAATGATAAATTTATTTAATTTTAGTTTTGAAAATTGAACTTAAAACAAGAATGCAAGTGAGGCTAAGTGCTCCTGGACAGGGAAAAGAGACCAAGTGGTCTGTGAGCAGACTAAAGGCTTCTTGCACATTATTAGGCTACAGGAAACAATGGTTGCACTTGGCCCTCATGTATTGGGTATGGGCTTCTCATATCTCCCATTATTCTTCAGGCAAAAATAAAAAGATTAAATGCATAACGTAAAGAAAGAAGTAGCTACTTCCAAGACAATAAAAAATGGGTAAGGTGAGGAAGAAGGGAATATGAAGTGCTATTCAATTAGTATCAGTTGAGAGCACTCATTTTTTGTTTCCTTCTCTTAAATCTTATGCTTAGCTTACTCAGCAAAGCATTCCACACAGTAAATGGTAAAAGAGAAAGTCAGCATGAAAATACTAAAGTAGGAGCAACTTATTCCAAGCAGCTTTCAGTAAATAGTTATACTCTTCTTTGACAAGATTATTTCAGCAAGAATACCTAAGCATTTTTAGAAAAGTTAGTAAATGCTAGTGTGGTCTTGCCTTTTATTTTTGTCAGGAATAAGAACTTAACCCATAGTAACAAGCTGTAAGTAATCAGTCACCAGCTCATAAATGTATCATTATCATCATAGTATCATAGTATCATAGTCTCGTGCGGGTTGGAAGGGACCTTAGAGATCATCGAGTCCAGCCCCCGGGATTCGAGCCTCTGTGTAGCAGAGCGGCACTTCTACCACTTGCGCCACAGGGGGGATTCGAACTCCAGGTGTTGCAAGGTGGCGTCCTTAACCTTAAATGTGTGTGATAGGGGAAGAAACCTGCTAATTTAAAGCATCTAAGTGGCAAATTAATTAGGGACACCAGCTGCCATTCCAGTGGTATTGTAGTTCTGTTAGCTATCTTTGATCTCTGAGCCATTCTTAATGATAAAACTTGAACCTATATTTTCTGGAACTGAGATGGTGTTTCACTTCTAACTTGCCTCCATTTTTCCTTGTCTCCGTTTCTGCCACCACATACATTTTACAAAATCTGCAGTGGAGGTCCAAAACATCTTTCCTTATTCTTCTTAATACACAGAACATGATTCAAAATCTAATCATTAGGTATATATAACAGTTTAAATTTTATTCAACGTGTTTCTTTTTGCTCTGATAAAAAGATGAGAAAATGCCCTGATATTATATATTGAAACTTTTTACCAGGAGAATTATACTCTTCATGTTTTTTTTTTAGTAGGAATCTACTTAAAATTTTTGACAAGAATAGGCATCCCCATGACACAGAGGAGGCTGAACTACTTGATTGAGTACCTTCCTGTCTTTGGAGAGAAGTAAGTTCAGGTGTTCGTATCTTCTAGTGAAAATGAAATACATTCTCTTCTATTACCAGTTCAAGAGGATGATTAACAGCCACCATTAAAGTTTAAACATTTTTAAATCACAGGACTGGATCACTGAATAGGATTGCCTGTGAACTACTGATCTTGAATCAGAGCTACTATCTGGTGTAGTTCATATGAAATGAGAAGAGAGAGCTGGATGTATTAGTCAGCAGCAGAATATCAGCTAAGCTTGTCTTAGAAAAAAGCAACATCTTCAATTGATGTATTTCCAGTTAAAATATGGAAATAGAACTCATTAAGCGTTGCTAAGTAGTAAGTACATCTTGGTCACACACAAGAAAATGTAATTCAGAGTGAAGCTTGGAGGGAAAAACTAACAGTATGATAATCAGAATAGGATGTTTCTCTTGTTCAGACTAACAAATGATACCTCATTTAGCCTGGAAGAAGAGATGAATAGCATAAGACCGTGGTATTTCAAAGAGTATAGATACCTCAGAGAAGAGTAGAGAAAATATTCTGAGGAAAGTTTGACCACTGATGAGAACAAATAGCATAGGACTAAAGGTAAGCATATGTAAGCTGGCTATGAGAAATATAAGCCAAAAATCTGTAATAAAAATATTTGGGGGTGGAGGGCTGTTAAACTGGAGTTCACTGTTTGTAACAGGGGAGATTCACTGTTTTGTGGCCTATGACAGCTAGAAGTGGTCAAGGATATTTTTCTCAACTCTCTAGTACTAACCTGTTCAGACTTCTGGAAAAGTTTTTTGTTGTAGCAAAATTTAAGATATGAAGTTGTGAACTCAGAAAATGCTGCTAAGTTAGCCTGCTGTTCATCTAGGCATGAATGGAGAATAGTATGGGATGTAATCAATAAAGATAATCAGTAATCAGTAAAGCATAATTAATGACAATTAACATAGTTTCATAATAAATGGCTCCAATCAAACAAATGGTGTTTCTTTGATGAGACTGCATTTGGTCTGGGATAGTAACTAGACCCTTTATATCTCATCTAGAGTTAGAACGCAAGGCTATATGTCATAAGCCATAAGAAGTTGATAAGAGTATGGCACTGTTCAAACTCCACAAAATCCATATTCAAGGTATTAAAGACTGATCAACTGAGTGTTTATAAATTTCAGGTTCTCCTGTATGTGTGTCAGGGACCACTGATGCTATCAATGTTCTGGAAGAAAATATAAAATCAATACAAATAAATTTGTGGGTGACATGAACACTGGTGGAGCAGTAAATAATACTAGAGGCAGGCTGGTAATAAAGATTGCTATGCGTCATTTGGTAAAGAGATGGTAAGGTTAATTTGAACATGTACAAGGTCATATAACAAGAAAAATGGAATCTACATCATCTTCGTGGAGTCAAAAAAAATGATTTTGAAGGAATTGACATGGAAAAAGCCTTAGGATAAAAATGAAAATGGATTTCTGACTTTGTTTCTTTTTATAGACATACATATTGATTATAGGTTTGGATTGTAGTTTGTAGGTAGTGATTGTAGGCTGTAGCCAGTGTTGTAGGTACCAAAGATATTGACAATACCTGGAGTGGAGTATTTTCTACCCTAATCAACACAATATAAGATTTCTTGTGCCCCCATAAAGTATCTTCCATGCAGTACACTCATGGGAACACCAGTCATCCAATTTAGTAGCTTCTGCTTATTTTGTGTTTAGAAATAATTATAAATATGTTCAGTATAATACACATTTCTGATAAAAAATGGCAAAATAAAGCTGATAGTGGCTGTTCGGTAATTTTAAAATAGAGAATTTTCTTGCTACATGTATCACAGCACTGCAATATCATCGAAGTTCCACCACTCCAGTCTTCAGAGAAAGCCAATTACACAGCAGCAATGTAAAAGAATGCATACTAGGAAATTAATGTGCATTTTGGTGCTTAAGCTACATAATTTTAGTTCAAATATGTCACTTTATTGTCTAGCTAGATGCAAATATGTGAACAATAGGAACCTCTTCTTGTGAGTGAGACAGCACTTCCAAGTACTAAATCGCATGGCTGCAGTGCATGACTCTCCCTTCTTATTATTCTTCCAGAACTCAGCACATCTTTCATGCCCTTGCAAGTGGGCTGTATTTCCACACTTCCTCAAGTAAGAAGCAAGACTTTACAGCTCTTTGCTTTCCTGATTAGAACTGCTATCTCGTTCTGGTTTTGTTTTTGTTTTTTCCTGTTCTCATTGCTTCAAATGTCTTATTGCTAGTTTCAGAACAAAATGAATAAGGAATGGTAAGCTTACACCCTGTTCTCCCTCATCTCGTTTGAGTCTTGTATCTCATTTTCTTGCCTGGGCTGCTGTCTATGAGCCAGCAGACCTCACTTGTGGCCCAAAAGGCAAAGGGTATCCTGGGCTGCATCATAAGAAGGGTGAAGACAGAGAGAGTGAAGTGATCCTTCCTCTCTACATCCACATGAAGCCTCATTTGAAGTATTGCATCCAGGTCTGGGGCTCTCAGCATGGAAAGGATGTGGAATTTTTGGAGAGGACCCAGAGGGCCAGGAGGATAACTGGAGGGCTGGAGTTCCTCTCCTGTGAAGACAGGCTGGAAGGGTTGGGCTCATTCAGTTTGGAGAAGGCTGTGGTTACAGCCTTCCAATATTCAAAGGGATTTTATAAACAAGATGGAAAACAACTCTTTATTCTGATTAATAGTGACAGAAGAGGAGGGAATAGTTTTAAATTAACAGAGGGAAAATTTAGATTATATATCGGGGGAAGTTTTTCACTGAAAGCTCAGTGAGATCCTGACACAGACTGCTCAGAGAGGCTGTGGATGGCCTATACCCAGAGGTACTCAAGATTAGATTGGATATGGCCCTGGGCAATCTGATGTAGTACTTGATCTAGTGGCTGGCAACTCTGCCTGAGGCACAAAAGTTGGAACTTGGTGAACCTTGAGGTCCCTTCCAGCCCAAGCCATTATATATATATAAATATATAATAAATAAATATAAATATATATATTATATATATAATTAAGTGTCATCTAGTATCAGTATCTAAATTCCTTTACGGATAATTTATTATAATTTTCCATTTTCCTAAAAAGAGGACAAAAATGAATATTTAATTGTTTTAAGGAATAAGAACTTTAGAGCAAAGAAGAAAAATTAACTTGAAAATGTAATGAGCATAATTGTAAGGCCACATTTTTACTTTGTTCTTATTTACCATATCTACAACTTGAGAATACAGTATGGTTATTCACTCAGGTAAAGAACAAGCTGATGTGTACAAACATCACTTTGTTCTTTTTCTCTTCTGAGTTTGGCCTCATTTAGACTGCATGATACTTTTTAGGTAGAGATTATATGGTCCTGAGTGCCTAAAAATCCTTTCTACATTTCTGACACTAGCAGAAACAGATAATTAGATCCAAAAAAATATCTCTGAGATTTTGAGCCCACACCATTCTAAATTAAGTTAATTATTTTGCACAGGGTCAGTATATATATTACAGTTTATATATATAGATAACAATCGATTTCTAACTATAGGGCTTGAGGAGCGCCTAGGTAATTATTCAGGAGCAAATACAGAAAGGATTAATGATGTTCCTTCCAGAGCAGTTTGAAAAGGTGAAGAATTGTTAGGGATGTAGGGTTTTTTTGGATACAAACAAACAAAAAATAGAGGAATAAGGTATTAATGTGACAGAGAGATAAGGAATTTGTTGACATATTCTGTGACAGATAGCAGAATTAATTATTGATAAAATTGATTCTGAGTTGAGTATTAGAAAGGAGGTTTGATTTAAATATGAAAGACCAAAAGAAAAAAAAAGAATACAGGCCGCTTCCTCAGATCCATTATTATAATAGGATCAAATAATCTTGTTGAGTATGCAAAATTATAACTTTTAATCTTCATTTTTCTCACCAGTTGGATTGATTGTCTTTTGTTTGTTTGCTCACCATCTCCTGAAACACTGCAGGAAAAACCACTGTGCTACCACACACAAGGCCCTGGACATCAGGCCCAAACAAATGGAGACTCTCCCAGTGAGAAAGAGTCAGGATGATCAGTGTATGCCTGGTGATAGGGAGTGGTAGAATAACTCCACTGCTTGCCCCCTTCCAGTTGCTTTAGTATTCCTGCCTGTGGGGTGAAGGTGTTGGGAGGATGGAGGGAGTTAGTGTAGGGCTGCTGTAATTAGTTCAGAAATGGGGAGACAATTAACTGGAACAGCACTTGCTTCTAAAGTTTTTTAACTTAAATTTTATTTCTTATTCCAGTATTACACTTGAGACTATACAAAGCTTCCTCTTTACACACAGTTTTTGCTGCTCTAATTAATTCCTTTCTTTTCTTCTCTTGCTTTCCATCCCCCCTCCCTTCTGAAACTGGATCAAATAATAGAGGCAGGCTTCCAGCATTGTTGTTTGATGTATTTTTATTGGGGAAAAAAAAAAAAGAAGAAGAAAAATAAAAAGCATGACTTCATTATTACGATATTCTTACTTTCTAAAGTGAGGTCTTTGTGAAAAAAAATGCGGTTATGATATATCACTCGGCCATATGATAAAACCTCTCACTCTCCTAAGTATGTGCCAAATCTTAGAAACACACCTGTTGTTGTTATATTAGATTTAAGAACTCAAAAATGAAGGGTATAAAGAATTTCAGACAGCAAGCAGACTGCAGGATAATCCCCTAATCCAGACAGATGAAAGGAAATGCAGATTTCATGCCCTCTCGAGAGTGGCAGCCTGTCAAAAAATAGATCCTCCTGCTCAGCTTGCCAAAAGCAGGAGAGTGAAAGAGAGAGAAAAGGTCTCTATCTCAGACATACAAACACGCATACAGACACAGTGAGAATGCCTGTGCTACAGCACTACATTATTCAACACTCCTGTAAAAATCAATGACAAAACACACAGCATAAATTCCTCTGTTTCTTTTCTATTTTGTTTGAAAATAAGAGATCTGTTTGTTCCTTAAAATATAAAAAACAAAGAAACCTTTTAGTGTGTCAAATAGACTGAAACCAGGAGAGTAATAATTTCCCTCACAATAGAGTTTTTCATAGGCATAGTAGGCAAAAAAATAGAAATTGCAGAATACTGTGGTTTTAAAGTAATCTTAAGACATTTCAGTCCAAAAAGCAACCACGATCATTGCACACAACTTGCCTGTCTCCAAAATTTTCTTGGCCAGATCGTATGCATTTGTGTCAAATGCTGCCTTTGATTTCAATTAGTATACTTGAATAATAAGGGACAAAGACAAAATGTGGTCTTGAATTTTTAATGCAGTGATATCCTTTCATTTGAATCCCACATGATATATGAGAGTTTCTTCGTACCGGAGAAAGTGACAGTATTACTTTGAGCAGAGGAAATCAGGAGCTGCGTGATCACTTCAGTTTCTTCAGCTCCCTTGCATTTAATCTATTTTTTATCTTTTATGTTCACAGGGTGCAGAAGGTGAAGGTGGAGATGGAAAAGCACATCAGGCAAAATGTGGATAGAGTCAGCAGTAAAAGAAAAAAAATGCATGCTGTCCTCTACTGTGCAGAGCAAGCATAATCGCTGACATGAAGAAGTTTGCACTTCTGAGGAAAAAATAAACCAGCAAAGATTCTTTACCAATGACAAGAACAAATTTGGGGAAAAAAAAAAAAAAGTGTTCTGTTTTACAGCATAACTTAATGCTTACTCTGATTTGGACATATTACATCAACAATTCTACATTTATTCAGACTGTAATCTTGTATCCATACTATTTGCCATTCTCCAGGACATAACCTTTCCTGTGCTCACACTTAAATGATAACTTATACATAAACATATAGTGATTTATTTCACTGGTTAAAAAAGCATGATAAATTAAACAAAATCCTTTGAGCCTTCACTTAAGAATTAGTAATGTGCTAAAATATAGCACAGCTTAAATGCTCCCGAAGTCAATATACATGAATTCTTCACTTTTCAGGAAGTACTTTACAAATATGTCCAATCTGCTTTTATTGGAAATTATGATCTTGGAGGAAAATAAAAAATTGTCATTCACAATATGTTTGCTAGGTTTTGCAATTGCATGAGGCATTACAAATTAGCTTGCGTAAGGAGGGAAATGAGCAGTAGGCATGGAAAGAATTATTATATTCTTGGGAGAGGGAGTTGTCTTTGTCCTAGGGAAGCATGCAGGGAGGAACTCAGCGCACATATTATTGCAATGTAGGAGAATCTAAGAGGCTTTTTCCTCCCTTGTAAATCCTTCCTCGTGCTACCCTGACATATTGTTGAGAACATTTGGATTGTCAGGGAAACATCACTACAACTTCTTGCTGGCTCCTTATTCTGCCTGTAGTTGACTGACCTCCAGTTTCTGACAGACATGGACACAGCAGAGAACATGACCAGGTCTGAGAACTCAGGGAGGAGCTCTGGCTTCCAGGAGAGATGATTGTGGCCACAGCTGCCTGATGATCACAATGGGGGTGTACTCTCAAGGCTGCACTTTGTTGGAAGAGGTTTTACAAACCAAAAACACTTCAGGCTAAATTTATTTCCTTAAATGCTGTATCAGATAGGAAGATCTGATATAGCATAAAATAGCTGCTTCAGAAATAATTCCAAGAGTCCAATGAAAAACAGAGGTCATGGCACATTTAGTTCTTCCCATGTCTCTTTTAGGCATTTCAGAAGAACAAACAGTTAAGGAGAGATTTCAAACAGAGCAGTGAGGTGACTTTTCATACATTTATAAAAGGGCAGGGAACTGGGAAAGTACGAACGTTTTGCAATCCCAGTGTATCAGTATTTGGTATTAATATTCATTCCATTACAAAAATGTGCAAAATTAGAGTTACCTTCTTAGTCAAGAGTGCTCTGAGGCTTCAGAAAAGATAGTGGAATTTAAAATGTTAAGATAAAAATGATACTGCAACGCATTTTAATGATTATTTATTAAAATGATAATGCATGTACTATAACTGAACATAATTTCATAAAATGCCATTTATACCATCTGTTATGGATGGGTGATGAATTACTGAATGAATGAATTAATTAATTAATTTTGCTGTTGGGTGCCTCATTGAGCAAAAGGTAAAGTGTTGTACCACAGCATTCCTTCTCATGCCTATCTTGCCCTAAACTTGATATGAATTATTGAAAAAAACAATTTTGTAAAGCCTCAGTAGAGGTGCCAAAGTAATCTTCACTTTCTGAGAACTCTTTTTTGGTTTTTTTTTACTTCAACATTTAAGTTGCAGTAGAAAAAAGACTTCTATCACACTGAGAAGAGTGTGAGAAGGGAGCACTAGGTGCTCACACATACAGAGGAGGAGGAAGCATTTCCCTTTTAAGAAGGTGTCTATAGAGGGGACTTAGATTCATATGCTTTTTCCGCTTAGGGGAATTTGAATCCACCTCTATTCTGACAGTAAAGTGCTGGAGCCATTAAATGGCACTTTGTAAATGGATTTGGGCATAGCACTTACTCCTATTTCTGGTGCTGTAAATTAAATCTAAGGAACCTAAATAACATTTCCTCACCTAAGAAGTGAGTGATCAGAAACCCAGTCCCTGTACCAGTGAAAATTTAATGACTTATCTAAGTAAAACTGCAATAAATACATACATAGATAGATAGATGATAGATAGATAGATAGATAGATAGATAGATAGATAGATAGATAGATAGATTAAAGCCTCTTCTTGAAGTAGTAGTTTGGATTGTGTTTTTGATGGATGTCACCCATTCAGACCAGGCCAAGGTGTGAAACAGTTTAAGATGCCCTTATGGTAGGATTTTTCTCCTGCAGCATTGAAAACACATCTGCAGTAGGATTTCTCTTTGCATCAGCAGTGTGTTTTTCAAATGACTCTCTCAGTTAACTCCACTTCTTTTGCACTGCTTCCCACAGGGAGCAAACCTGGGTCACACAAATCAGGCTCCTTTTCGATAAACTTCCATTGGGAAATGCAGACGTGGCCCTGATTTGACCTTTTTTCAGTGACATCATTCTGCATTCATGAGTCCTTTAGGAAGGACCAAACTCCGTTTGCACCTGTACTATATTTTATCAACAAAAAACAGGACATTATCCAAACTGTAATTCAAATTCAAAATAGAAGTGATATAAAAGATTATTGTGCAGTACTGTCCAGTTGTTTATTATGAGGGGATAGGAAAGCTGACAATACAGTTTTTAAACTTATTAAGGAAATGAAGTTTTTGCTTTACTTTTTCTGAAATAAATTCCTGGAGATTGTAGTTTGGAATAAGTCTAATGGCTACTGACTAACTATAGGCAGCCAAATATTTGGTTCAGGGTCATTTGTGCCATGCAGTTTCTCAGATAACTCTCTACCAAGAGGCACTTTTTGTCTAATTTATTGATAAGTGCTAGCTGTTAGATTTTCCATTACTAGAACTTCGGGACACTATATTCTTTTTATTTACTGTACTGCCATTATTATATCTGGGGTTTGAGCCATGGAATGCAGCCATCTCCAAAAGGATGTGAAACTAAGCAAGTAAGAATGAGTGATTTACATCAGCCACAAATGCACCATTCACTCAAATGCTGCAAGCAATTCATTCCAAAAGCTCTTCTAATGAATGGTATTCATACTTCTGAAATGAACCAATGAGGAACCTGCCAACATCTTTCCAGAATAATCTTTGATATGAGACAATACTGAATGTGTAGAGCCTTTGAACAAGTAAGATCACAAAATTATTGGGAGTATTAGAAGTAGTTGGAAATAGGAATGGTCAGATTTCTATGTTATGAAATAGCCATGGTAAATATTTCTCAATTACTTTGCTTTCTTTTTTTTCCCCCCCTTAAGATATTAGCTGTTTTATTTATTGCTGCTACAGGCTGAGCTCATTTTTGCTGTTTTTTATCCTTTAGCTCTCACTTGTAGAGCAGCTGAGTTTTGTATTTTAATTACTTACATTTCCTTCCAACTGCACACTCAGTGCACTCTTGCACTTTTCCATAGGATCTTTCTTGCCTGAGTAGATGTTGTTGGAGTTCATTGGGACTGAAACTGGGTCAAAAGGAAATGAAAAACTGAGAAAGGACTAGAGTGAAATATGGCATTCGGAAGTTGCATATGATGATGATGACTACCAGAATGTATTTTCCATTTATGCTTTCATCCATTCACATGTGTAAAACTGGAAGATATTTCCTGAACCTGTCTACTTGCCAAATAGTGTACTGTCACAGACTGACACATTAACAAGTTGATTCTGTTTGCATAGATTGCATTTTGAATAAACATAAGATAAATTAATTTCTAGTAGCTTATTCATAAAGCAAATATGAACAGTGTTTACAGTATGAGGATGTATCCTGATTGTGTAAAATAAAATGCTAACTGGCTGAATGTAAGTATTTTGTAACATTTTCAAATAAATTTCATCCGCGTAAAGTTAAGTGAGATACTACTTAAAACCATATAGCTGACCCAGGCAACTGTTTCTATTTAATAACTTCAAAGGAGCTCCATGGGTTCTCATATGAAATAAGCGGCAGCAGTAATACTCTAGCTCTCAAGTGGCAGTGAAGGTGAAATCACGAGCCACCACAAACAGAGAACCAGTATATACAGTCCCTTAATTTATAGTAAAGAATGACTTAGAAACGAACATTTAGAGGGACAGGCATTCAATATCTTGTAAAATCTAGGACGGACATACTTGAAAACAAATAAATAAAACAAACAAAACCCACAACCCTTAAAATTCTGACATAAATACTCTAACATATTCAGTCTTGTCCCATATGAATAAAACCCACCTGCTATCCTTTCCTGTATCTTCTATTAATGCCTATATATCTAAATTTAGGTGTCCTAAGAACTGGTTTTTGTGAGGGAAAAATTAAGAGAAATAATATACATATACTAAAAAAAAGAAAAAAAAAAGAAAAAAAGAAAAAAAAAGAAAAAGCAGAACATCACACAAATAAAAGAATAAAAATGTGAGGAAGAAATCTGAGCTTTTTGAAAATAAACTCAATAATAATAATATTATCTACCATCTTCTTGTGCTTCGACATAAAAGAATTCAGAAAAACTTTTTTTGCAAGACTTCAGAATGTCTTCAGAAGATTGATAAAAGCTGTCAAATGAAAATGAAAATATGAGTTATAAAATAGATTCAAAGGGATCACCTGCAGATAGTAAGGATGTACTACCCAATTTTGTCCTTAAAGGAGAAGAATGTATCAGGGATGGAAGGAAGCTTAGATGATCAAGGTTGCTGAAGATCACATTTTTCTATCTTTTCTGAAAAGCTCTCTGGAGAATCACTAGATTTACCAAATTCAGTAACATGATTTTATGATGGTTGATAGTGATAAAATGGTTGTCCTAGATCCTAGTTATATTGTGTAAGAAAGTGAAATACTGTATCTGCACCTAGCTGGACATATTATGTTGTCCTCAGAGTTTTCTGTATGGGGCTGTGTGGTATCCATTCTAGGGTTGTGAAAGAGATGGCTGATGTGGTTGCCAAGCCTCTTTCCATAATATTTGAAAAATCATGGCGGTTCTGTGAAGTCCCAGTGACTAGAAAAAGGGAAACATTGCTCCTATTTTTAAGAAAGGGAGAAAGGAAGACACGAGGAAATTCTGGCCAGCGAGCCTCACCTCTGTGCCTGGGAAGATGGAGCAGATCCTCCTAGAAGCTTCGTTAAAACACATATAAAACAAAGCAGTGATTTGAGAGAGCTAGCATGGCTTCACTACAGGGCAGTCATGCCTGACCAGTCTGGTGGACTTCTATGATAGAGTGACAGCTTTGGTGGATGGGGGGAAGGAAACAGATGTCATTTACCTGGATTTCTGCAAAGCTTTTGACATGTTCCCTCCCCACATCCTTCTCTCTAAATTGGAGAGGTATGGATTTGAGGGATGGATTCAATGGATTAGGAATTGGTTGGCTGGACGAAGCCAAAAGGTTGTGATTAATGGTTATGTGTCAGGGTGGAGGCTGATACACGGTATCCCTCAGGGATACATATTGGGATCAATGCTTGTCAGCATCTTCATCAGTGACGTAGACTATGGCACCAAGTGCACCCTCATCAAGTTTGCAGATAGCACCAAGCAGAATAGTGCAGCTGATACACATGAAGGAAGGAAAGACATCCAGAGGGACCTGAACAGGCTGGACAAGGGGGCCCGTAAAAATATAGTGAAGTTTAACAAGGCCAAGTGATGGGTGCCCCACTTTGGTCAAGACAACTGCAGGTATTTATACAGACTGGGGGAAGATCTCCTTAAGAGCAGCCCTGTGGAGAATGACTTTGGGATCCTTCTGGATGAGAAGCTGGGCATAAGCCAGCAGTGTGTGCTTGCAGCTCGGAAGGCCAACTGTGTTCTGGACTTCAAAAGAGGGGTGGCCAGCAGGGAGAAGGAGGTGATTGTCCCCCTCTTACTCAGCTCTTGTGAGGCCCCATCTGCAGTGCTGCCTCTAGGGCCTGGGAACCTCAGCACAGGGAGGACTTGGGGTTCTTGGAGCAGGTCCAGAGGAGGGGTACTAAGATGATCAGAGGGCTGGAGCACTTCTTCTATCAGAAAAGTTAGGGGGAACTGAGCTCATTTAGCTTGGAGAATGGAAGGCTCCAGGGAGACCTCATTGTGGCCTTCCAGTACTTGAACGGAGTGTATAAACAGGAGAGGGAATGGCTGTTTACAGAGGTGGATAGTGACAGGACAAGAATGAACAGTTTTAAACTGAGACAGGAGAGGTTTAGGTTAGATATTAGGAGGAAGTTTGCCCCCAGAGGGTGATGGCTCACTGGAGCAGATTGCCCAAGGAGGTTGTGGATGCCCCATCCCTGAAGGTATTCAAGGCCAGTAAGTAACATCTGGCCACAGCTGTACATCAGGCACAAACAAGTTATCCTACAGTTCAGGTGTTTTCAAGCAATATAGTATGTGGGCTGTGTTGTAGTTCACTGTATGCAGTGAGATATTGAATTAACATATTAATGTATATCCTAGATATGAAGATGAATATCACATAATTCTCATCTTTGAACTGCATAGTAAGAAACATCTTTTAAAAGTTGCTAGTATGAGACTCAGGAATATACCTTTTTTGAAAGAAATGATATTAGCACTAAAGCAGCACTAAAGCATTACAAATCTTTTAGTGTATGAGACTGACTAAAGCAGGTTCTCAATATTGGGTCTCAGTAAGCTCAATTGCAAACCACTTAAGGTCTTAAGAGAATTGTAGGATATTTTTGTGATTAAGTTTGCATCCAGCATGGTAGGTCAACAGGAGCAGCTCTCCTGGTCCCCTTTTCGACTGCGCAAGCTTGCTGCCTGGGGTGTTACACAGCGGAAGAGCATTTTGCAGTGGCACAAGACTTACTATGGAACATTTAGGGAGGTAATCAAGTGCAATGGAAGACACGCATTTAGATAATTTAGGAGGAAAAACTGAAATAGAAGAACAGGGAGGATAAACAGAGAAGATTATGCAGGGTGTGAGCAACTAGGCTGGCCATGGTGTGTGCCAGTGATTAAGAAAACTTGAGGGAGTGATTCAAAGTGTCATCCCCGTGGTGAGTACAGGGTGAAAGCCCCTATGTCCATGGCACAGCACCAGGAGATAAAGTAGGTGTGTGAGTACCCATGTGTGTATATATCCTTGCACCAAGCAGGCAATGGATCACTCCTCAAGATAACACCTCTACTTGTCTAAAGACGAATTTTGATATTCCATAGGTGTTTAACATATCCAGATGTTCTGTCTTTAGGAAGAAGATTCATAATTATCAAAGCAATTTAAATGTCCTGTATTTCTTCCAGGACGTGTATCTACAATCTTGGTTGGAGTCCTTATTATGAGTTCATTCTTAACATTTTATGTCTGAGCAAATATAAAACCATATCAATTGTACTACCGAGTACACAACTACAGCCAATGAGATCATCCCCCTTTATCTAGCAGATGTGTTTGGTGCAAACAACATTATCAACAATGGAGTTTTTTAAGGCAGGATTCCCTAAGAGTACTGGTTCCCAAGGGACTGTTTAATTTCACTTGAAATCCATGAAATCCAATGTATTTTATAGGATTATTTTTTTTATATTTCTTAATCTTACAGTCTTTACTTTCAGTGTTGCCCAGTTTAAAAAAAAAAAAAAAAAGCTCATTTGACATTCATAACAAAGACAGCCTATGACTGCAGCACTTGAAAACCGCATTTTAATTTTTTTGGATGGAGCCTCCCTGGACTTTAAAGGACTTTAAACAAAGCACTGTCTAAATCTGCCTTTTCAAATTCTAGTCATTCAGGCTAATTGGGCCGTTTTTGACAGCTGATTAAAATATCTAAGTGTTATCATTTTCAATGGTCACTATTGCGAAGAGTAGTGTTAATGGGTTTTTTCCCCCACTACTAAATTTTCGTGACAGTTTTGCAAAGCAAATCTAAATTAAAAACTCAATATTAAATCACATCAGCCAATCCTTTCACTTCAATTAAGTGAAATAATAGAACAATATCTATTACCAGTCAACAGAAATATTTCATACCACAACATAACCTTTCACAGTGTTATCATTAGATAGCTGCAGTGATAATTGTGCTCATTAGACAATTTACGGTATCTAAATGAATGTTGAATGGCATATCAAATCACATGTCTAGGGAGCCCATCTCCAATGATCTGATAGTACATATTTCCTGTCCTTTAGGGAAATATGTGCTAATACAGATTTATCCTGCTGAATGATTAAAGGAAATGGAAATGGTCTATTTTGACCAGAAAGGCATAAATTTTGATGTGCTATTTCAAAGTTCAATATTCAGCAGTCAGAGACTTTACAGTAGAACCCTTTTTTCATAGACAGACAGTGCCAATCAGCAAATGTAAACATTTCCCATAAGCAAACAAGTGAACAAAAACCCCCGTGTCTTATTGTCACTGCTTACCTTCTTTGCCTTTTGAAAAGGAACAGCTTTTCCTGCACTTTTTATCAGCTCCAGACCAAATATTCTTCTACAGCTGTCCTCCTGCATGTACAATGAAGATATCCAATGGTAGAGTTTTCTCCGCCTGGATATATGACCTGTGTTGGCTCCAAGCATATTGCTCTTACAGAGTCATCCTTGTAGGTTATACTTAACTCTCCCAGTTCTGTATTACATGAATATTTGTCACTCTGCCACTCCTATATGTTTGGATATGATGAATGGACCTTCTTTCTCCTTTTTAGCTCTGTTATTAGTTTCCAAGCTATTACAAATTCTCAGACAGCCTTGAGTTAACAGCAACACTTATTCTTGCCCTCAGTGAATCATTTGAAGCCTATGTTACACTATTTATTAAAAATAACAGACAAGGAAAATGTAAACTTATCAGTGCACTTTCGCTATTCAACATGTTTGATAATTGTCAGTTCATTTCTCCTAAACAACACAGATATTTGGTATAATATTCAGGGTTCTCAACTTGTACTGCAAGCATTTGGAAGCACTACTAGCATCTACATAAGTCCCGTCCCCATGGCTCTATTCCAGGTCATCTGATCTTGTCCATGCTCATCCTTAAGGACTAATCTTCTGATACCTTCCAAGTAAAGATTTCAGTGAAGAAAGCCAGGCAAAAATTGAAAATGCTTATACCTTGCCTGAGAAACTGCAGACACCATTCTGTCCCTTGACATGACTTCAGACAACTCAGAAAACCAAATGAGATTAGACTTCAGAAAAATGCTGTGTCTGGATTTGTGCATCTCTGCATGCCTGCTTACAGAATGTTTACTTCTTCTTTTACCTGAAACCAAAGAAGATACAAAGAATGTTGGGTTCTTTTTTTAAATGTCATGTTGATTTATTTGAATGGATACTTATAAATAGTCATGTTTAGAAAATACTTTTAGAATGAAATAAACGATATAGGAACATCTATAGTGTGGTTAAAACAAACAAACAAACAAAAAGGAACAAAAAAACCACAACAGAGCAGAGATATATCTACAGGAGTACAGCATCATTACCCTCCTAAACCTATCTGCTTTCTTATCAGACAGTATTTACTTATTTACTAACAGTGAATATAGCTCCGTTGGCAGGTAAGAATGATGAAATTCAGCTTTGCAAAGCTGTCTATAGAAATGCACATAGCATCTTAGGGTAGTGCAAAAGACTAAGCAAGAACAAATAATAATGCATTCAGTTAAAAGAATAACGTTAAAGTTTTGCACAGGTTATATACAGAAGATTAAAGAAAAAGAAGTATAAATTTGTAAAGATAAATAGGGATAAAGAACCCAAAACACCACAGACAGAGTAACACACAGAATAAGCTAGAAATAGTTTGGTTGAAAGGGTTTCTTTGTAGGAATTGCTGTATTTAAAAAAAAAAAAAGCAAGACTTTTCCAACTAAACTAATTGTTTTGATATTATAAAAATCTTCATAACTAAGAAGTAGGATTTTTTCTGGGTTATGGATCTCTCATTCTCTTTCCCTGCCACATCTTGCTCAATGGAAAAAAAATATGATATTATTGATGTGTAATAGTAACAGAATAAAGATTTCTTTCAAGCCTTTTTCTCTGTACTTCCTGACAAACTATACTATGCATAGTCTGTATACTGCTTAAGTTTCATTTAGTAATTTTCCTTTCTGCCTCTGTACCTAGAGGTGAAAAAAAGGCTGTTGGTTTACTTGGCTGATTTTTGTTAACTATTTATTTATCTGTTAGTTTGCTGGTTTTTGTGATAGTTGGAAGCAATGGATGAATTCATTATCACAAATGACCTTTGCACACTCTGGGTAAAACATAAAAAATCACTCCATTTGGCATAAGTTAAACAAGAGGAAACTCTATTTCTTCATAAATTCAAAGCTTTTTCATTTTTTTTTTTTTTTTTTTTTCCACCCATAAAATTGTATAAGACTTTTTATTTTCTAGCTTCTTATCAGGTTGTACCACAAAGTATTTCTCTGGATGTCACTGAGCATCTCTCTTCTGTTGTCTGGCTTACACATGCCTGCAGCTTTCTTACAAAAGCAGAGACACTGTCTCTTACAATCATCTCCTCCTATATCTGTATGTGATGAAACCTCCGCCTTCATAACATAGATGCATAAAAGGCAAAAAAGTTTTTTAGAGCTCAGAAGCTCCACAAAGGCATTACTGTTGTTTCAAGAGGGAATTAGGAATAACAGAAAAATCAGAAAATATAGGAGATTTCCATTTTTTCATTTACTATTTGCTGTGAATTAAGGGAACTATATATTTTACTATAATTAGCTAACCAATAAAATAATCATACTTTGAAAACAGTAGCACATATTAGGGAAGCAACAGCAAAAAAATTTTGTCTGTACCATAACCTCCAAATTAACGAATACGTAAGTTCTGCATGAGTATCTTTATCCTGTTACAGTTCAGGAAAGACACAGAATCAGACTGGTTTAGGTTGGCAGGGATATCTGGGTCCATCTAGCCCAACCTCTGCTCAAACAAGAGCACCCAGAACACCCAGGATCACATTCAGGTGAGATTTGAAGATCTCCAAGGAGGAGACTCCACAGCTTCTGGGCAGCCTGTGCCAGTGCTCTGTCATTTGTGCAGTAACAAAATACTTCCTGGTGTTCAGAAAGAACCTCCTGTATTTCAGATTCTGTTTGCAGCCTGTTGTATTACCACTAGGCACCATGGAAAAGAGTCCTGTTCCATCTTCTCTATACCTTCTCTTCAGGTATTTACAGGCATTTATGTGTTTTGTGGTGGGGTCACCTACCCTGGGCGTTTAAGGAAAGACTGGATGTTGTGTTGAGATCTTCTAGAAGAAGATCTGATTGGGGACGGTGTTAAAGGTCTTAATGATGTCCAGAAGGACAATACACATCACTCTTCCCTCATCCATCAGGATGGTGATTGAGTTATAGATGCTTATCAGGTTGATCAAGCGTGACTTCCCCTTGGTTAATCCATGCTGACTGTTCCTGAATATTTTCTTCTTTATGTGTCTGGAAGAGGTTAATGTTTGCACAAATATATTAGATCATCAATACCCATAGGTGTTGTTTTGTTTTGTTTTCTATATAGAAAAGAAAGAATTTCTTTTAAGACCATGCTGAGAATGTCTTTTTTTCTTTCCTTCTTTCTTAAAAATAATGGGCACATATAGCTCCTCCATCCAGCGTCTGGCTTCCTTACTGTTTTCAAATACTTGCTGTGCCAGTCACTTACAGACTTTCTGCAGGTCATTTCTAAGCTGCCTTGATGACTCTCTTCAACATCACTTTTGAAGTCCCAATCAGCTGTATTGATTTCCCCACTACGGACAGTATTGCTGCCTGTGGATTGTTGCTTAACTGTTCTTTTTCCTCTATGTCTCACCACAGATCTTTCAAACTGGGGCTTCTAATGTGTCAAGTTTTTTCTCTGTAGGGTGGTTTATGTCTCATCACACAATATATGTTGACTTTTCCTCATGCTATCTCTATGGCTTATTTAAAAGAAGAGAAAAAGTCAGTTAACAGTGGACACAGATTCATGTTTCTAGAAATTAGAAGGTAGCTTAAATAACAACAGTTCTGGAATTTCATGGCAATAATAAACTCCCCATATTAGAACCAAGAACTTACTAATGTTTGTTTCAACATCTCTTAAATCTAACATACAAGAAGAAAAAACAAATGAACTATGAACTAGATCATATCTAGAATTAAATAGATTGTGAAATATTCTAAGAACTGCACATTTCTGTAGCTTATTTTCCTCTCTCAGTGAAAGCACAGCATGGCACTTATGAAAACTTTTTTCCCAGTTTACCTTAGGTGACTCCTGCTGAGCAGAAGAAGATAAGAGCAACCAACACTGTCACTTTAGGAAACAGCAGGGAAAAACCTCAGAATTCTCCCATACAATCTTGAGAGGGCTCCTCTGAGAAGGTAATGCTGCTGATAGCCTGACTGAAGTGCTTCTACTCCAATGCACACAGCCTGAGAGATAGACAGGAGTTGGAAGCCATGGCACAATTAGAAAACTGAGACCTAATTGTAATCACAGAAATGTGGTGGGATGATTCACATGACTGGAGCACAATGATCAAGAGCTACAAGCTTTTCAGAAGAGACAGGAAGGAAGAAAGGGCAGGGATGTTGCCCTTTGTTGATAGGTGGATAGAGTGCAAAGAGCTGTCTCTAAGAACACTAATGAATGCACTGAGAGCTTGTCGGTGAAAATCAGGGACTGGATCAATGAAGAGCATGTGGTGGTTGGAGTCTACTAGAGGCAGCCTGATCAGGAGAAGATTGTGGATGAGGCTTTCTTGCTTCAACTACAAGAAACCTTGTGCTCACAGGCTTTCATCTTGAAGGTGGATTTCAAAAACCTGGATGTCTTCTAGGAAGGCAGTGTAATGGGCTGAAAGCAGTCCCAAAGTCCCCCAGAGTGCATTGAGGATAACTTCCTAATCGGGGTATTAGGCAAACCTAAAAGAGAAGATGCACTGCTGGACCTGATGCTCACTCACGAATAGGAGTTCACTAGAGAAGCTGAAATTAGAGACACTCTGGGCAGTAGTGGCCATGCCCCGATAGAGTTTATGATTTTGAGAAGGACAGATCTGGCAAAAAACAAAGCTGAGTAGTTTTTACACAGTTAGTTAGTGACAGGACATGGAGATTAGTTTTAGGTATAAAGAGGGGAGATTTAGAATAGATGTCTGGGGGAAGCTTTTCCTGAGTGGTGGTAAGTCCAAGCCCAGGATTCCTGAAGAGGTCATGCCCTGCTCCTGGAGGTGTTCAAGTCCAGGCTGGATGGGGCCTTGGGAAGCCTGATGTAGTGCTTGGTCTATCAGTTGGCAACCCTAACCATGGCAGGGGGATTAGAACAAGAGGATTTTTGAGGTCCATCCTAACCCAAGCTATTTTCTGATTCTCTCATTTTAACAAAATGTAACATGGGCTTCCTTTATACTGCCTTATAGCTCATACAGCAAATGAGGTTTTCCTGGCAGAGAATGGCTGTCATCACCTAAGAATTCTCTGTGTTCTTCTTAGAGATCCATGACCCAAATTGCTGTAAGGAGGCATGAGTCAGATTGGGTCTCATGACTTTTTACATCATATTCTCTCTAAATTGTCTTTGTTCAAAATATTTTTTGAGAAACAGGAGTTTTTTAGACTAAAGTCCACTTGCAGACCAGAATGGCCTATGGGCAGATTGCAATTGTTATTCCAGTTTACATTCTGCAGCATCCTAAATACATTTATCAAATTTGTTTATTTATATTTTTATTTAACTGTTCTCAAGGGATTCATAAATTCTGCCCAATTGTCACAAAGTAGGGAAGATGTTAATTGTTATAACACACAGCCTTATGATCAGACTGAAAGTGGTTATGTTTAAGAGTGAACTATGGGCAAATGTTGTTATTAAAAAATGCTATCAAGATTGCTTAAAAATAAATCAAATACTAGGTAATAAATTTACTGCAGTAAATTTCAGAAAATTGTTTATGAAGGAAGACACAGGAACAACAATAACTGTTCTACCGAGTTAGTTCACTTATCCTCCCAGGCTGCAATTGTCAGTAGAATTATTGAAGCAGACCATAAAATCTTTCAAATATGTTATGTGATAACAAGTCTCCTAGAGTCTCATGAACAATCCCCACTGTCTTTGTGAGATTAAATAAACCATCTGGGACTCACTAAAAATGGTTCATGGTATACAGTACTGTTAGTAGATGGCTTCCACTATCAATAGTTTGTTACAAAACATCTCTGTATTGTTTGTTAAAGTCACTGAATTCTCGTAGACATTGTATTTGTAAGGATATAAGAAACAAAGCTTCCATAATAGCTATGTGAGTAATAATTCTTGACACCTTGCTCTATGCCAAAAAAAAAAACTGTCAGTCAAGCAGGTTCAACACTGTGACATTCTGAATCTGAGATTTGCATAGCAGTTTTTTTAGTGGCTTTTGGAATATTACAAATCTGTTAGTTTTAATTTGTTAAAAAATTCTAATATTCTCTGAAAAAAAAAAAAAAGAAAAAAGAAAAAAAAAAGAATTAGATCACTCAGGTGCACCAAACATATTTGTGCACATTTAATTCTGAGTAGGTAGGATCAAGGTGTTCGATTAAATAAACATACCTTAAGTGAATACATTGACTAAGCATATCGTTAGGTGCCTGATCAGGACTGGAATACACAGGGCATTATAACACCAAACCTGTGGGTAAATCCATTGAAATGAACATGAAATATGTAATTAACTACTGTGTTTGATTTTTGTGTCTCAGTCTTGACAGTTTTTTACTTTTCATTTTTAGAATTCAATAATTTCTTCTTCAGCCCTTTTAACTTCACTTTGTGTAAGAATGGTGCATCAGTCTAGCTACGTGCTCTGATTTTGTTTTGATTATCCTGCCAGTAAAGTTATCTGCATATCTAGAAGATAAGTAATGGAAAAAGAATCTATTTAAAAAGGTGACTAAATAATTTATGCTTTGATTTTTGAATAATTCTCTCTTACTTCTTGGGATGAAAGAGTGTAAGAAAGAATTACCTCCTGGGATGCAAAGGGTCAGAGGATTTCTGAACCTTAATTATTTACTTCATAGTTTGCATGAAAATGTAACAATTTTTAGTCAGGACTCTCATAAGAGTTCTAGAAGCAGTCTAAGTCTATGGTTACTAGTGACCAGCTGAAATGTCATACATTTTTATTTTTCTCAATTGATTTTCATCTTACATTTTTAAAAGCTAAAAAGGAATATTTTTGGAAAACTTTTATAACATTATGACTACACAATACCAAGTCATTTACACTGTTATCTATCACTATTCTGTGATAGAATATCATAGATATTACTAGAAAATACATGTACTACTTCAGATTTTAAAGCTAGTCATAGATTTCAACAAAACTTCATCTGCCCACAAAAATTCATATCTGCTTAAATGTTTCAGTCTCAAGGACAATATCCTATCAGTTGATGCTTTGAATATACAGATGTTGTTAGGTACACAAGTAACACAACAACTTACTGAGACTTCAGTGAGAACAGTGAAGTGTGATGCTTCTAGAGAGTTTACTCCACAGTCCCACTGAACAGTATAAAATCCTGTATGTCACACCAAAAAAAGTCCTCTTCACCGTAGAAAAAGTGTTTTATCTCACAGCTTTTGCTTGCAGTGTTAGATAGCCTTGACCCAGGTAATGGAATGCTTTCATGATAAGAACAAAGACCTTGAATTTATTTGATAATCTACAAGGAGGCAGAGCAGGGCAAAAGAGATAAACTTGATAATGCTTGTGATTGCCAGAGCTGTGGAGAAAAGGTATTTTGTACCAGTTGGAACTCCCTAATTGCTAAAGCCACTATGCTCACCCATATGGAGTTGTAGTATGAAAAATGACATGTGACTCACTAAAATTAGGTTACAGTCTGACAAGGTGAACTTCAAACCACAGCTAATAGCAGTATTGAACCAGAAGTACAGCATTGCTTATTTGGAATTGGTGAAGTTTGTTCTTGGTTACCTCATTTAGGATTAACTGTACATGTGCTCAGATTACTAATAATATTAATAGTAAAAAATAATATGCAGTTTCCAGTCTTTCTGGAGTTCAAGAAGCACCTGGGCAATACACTCAGTCACATGGCCAGATTATTGTGTGGTCCTGTACTGAGCCAGGGGTTGGATTCAATGATTCCTATGGGTCTCTACCAACAATGGATATTATCTAATTCCATTATTCCATTATCTTCCTTGCTTCTCTCCATCTTCCACAGTTTTCTTTACCTGTGTATTGTTCTTATTCCAGTGCTAGATGTCATGGTTATAGGTGTTTCATCATATTTGAAGAAGTATAATCCTGATATTTCCATACATTTATGTCAAAATTTGCTTTAAATACCCACAGAAACCCCCTGCTAGCAAATCTATTATTAATTACTGTGTCTCACCCCCTGTTTGTTTGGTTTTTTTTTTTTCATTTTTCCAAATAATTCCCACTTATATTGCTTCTATCATTTCAAAACATTCTTCCTGTATGTTAATGCATAACTTTGCAATAAGCTCTTTGTGAACAGGCTAATATTTTGTAGTTGTGTATATTGCAATAAGTGTAACATGGAGTCAGTATTTTCAGAGTGTTCAGACACTTGAATAAAATATATAATTATCAGCAAAAGAGAAGGGTCGTATGAACTCCTTTCTCCAAAAGTAATGCCTCATTTATTTCCATGGAAACTATAACAGATACAAACAGCACAATAACATAATTTGATAGAACAAATAGTAACAAAAAAAAAAACTTTTTCAACAAAATGATAACCGTTAGCTATGTATATTCAGCATCAATGAACAGGAGTCTGCAATCTACACTTGTAAAAATCTGCACGTGAAAAGGGGACAACTATATCTACTGCTGAAATGCACCACCCGCTGTGCTCACATCCACTATTTTGTCTCCATAAACTCTGAGCAAGCTCTGATAAATGTCAGTGAGTACAAATTTTTAATGTATGGATACATTAAATTACACCTCTTTGCTTCATACACACTTCCATGTCAGACGCCATTTTTTCAGACTGCCCCTCTGCTGCCTTCTGTTGCAAAGCATCGAAACTGAATGGAATATTGTCAAGAGGGTTCAGCCACTTCTGCTGCATTACCAGCGTCTGCCTCTGGTTTTGTAGGACATAATAAAATAGGAGGCATTTTATTGGGCCGCAGAGATAATCAGAAGACTAGAGAGCCTCATCTATGATGACAGGCTGAGAGAGTTGAGGCTCTTCAGCCTGGAGAAGAGAAGGATCCAAGGAGATCCTACAACAGCCTTCCAGTACCTGAAGTGAACCTACGGGAAAGTTGGGGAAGGACTTTTTATAATTGTGTGTGATGACAGGACAAGGGCAAATGGCTTTAAACTGGAAGAGGGTAGATTTTAAATATATATTAAGAAGAAATTCTTCACTGTGAAGGTGATAAGACACTGGAAAATGTTGCCCAGTGAGGTTGTGAACACCTCCCTGGAAGTGTTCAAAGCCAGTCTGGATGAGGTTTTGAGCAACCTGGTCTGGAAGGAGGCATCCCTGCCTACAGCAAAGGGGTTGGAACTAGGTGATTTTAAAAGTCCCTTCCAACCCAAACTATTCTATGATTTTTGGAGCAGCCATTGTACTTTAACAGACTTATGAAGGGACAGGTGAAAAAAACACACAGATGAAATCAGAGATCTGGATAGGCCACAAACTAGTGTCCAGCCTCAGTTCATTGTAGTACTGCATATCACACAAATTTAATTTTTAATAAATATTGAATTTGCAAATTCAGTTGCAGTGAGATGGCTTATGTTAATGACTTCCATATTTTATTAGAAAAACAGATGGGAATATTTGGGTTTGTTGAAAAATTCCAGAGAGATTGTGCAACGGAGGAGAATCTCCTTCGTTAGTATTCCTCTCCTTACTCTATACTTCTCCCAAACCACAGAAGCCAAACATTCAAGGAAAGACACTTTAGCATGGCAAAAGGAAAGAGGAAAGTTATGTGGCCACACTGATCATGACTTTCACAATCTAATAAATTATGGTCCAGAGGAATAAATTTGCTTCTCCTTTAATTCCTTCAGCACAAAGTGTCAGACAGAACTGTGCACTTATCCTTGTGACAGTAATAAAGGTATGAAATGAAGTGTAAATGTCATTTCTCTTCTCTGCAGAGCTCATAGGGAGATCGAACACACTTGTGAATTCTTCTTCCTTTGAATTTAAAAACTGAATTGGTCCACATGTCATGCAAATATTGAGAAAGACTCAGAATGCATTCACATGAACTCCAAGTACTGAACAGTGACTGATCACAAATTCTTGTGGAGAACAAGGATGGTTTATCCCCTTTGCAACAGAAAAGATCACCATATCAAATATTTTTGCAGCTTGTGCTAATGCATGTTCACACTTCTTAGGTGAGTATATAGATACTTTTCATCTGAAATGAGCAACTTCATTCACTAAACAAAAGAAACTGAAACTCTGATGTGTGAACAATTCTTGGGGCAGCAGTAAATGTGTAAGTATCCGAAGAAGGAAGAGGTTAATGTTCACTCCTTTTACAGCAAGAGGCTTGTAATGTGGCAAGATTTCATTGTGTGGAAGCTGTTCCAGCTTGTTCTGGTGGTAAAAGTATTGGCTGAGTCAGACATTGGTGATTAGGAGGGATGACAGAACTTAAGTCTTTAAAAGAAGTAAAAAAAGAAGAAAAATGTAAAAAGTACATGGCGTTCCTGCCATCAGAACAAGTATTATTATTGCACATGTGTGCAACTTTTGTAATATTTCTATTTTTAAGCAGTTTTGATAGTGCCAGATCCATCTATTTTCTGGCTTCACACTTGCAACTCTGAAGCCAAAGATCTTGGCATTCTGAATGTTTCAGAAAGCTTCAGGTTTTGCAGAATTTTTTCTTTGACCCTCACAAATGGCAAGAAAAATAAATATATTCTGTATACACTTGGCATAGAATTTTCATTAAAAACCTGTGAGTAAGTTCTTTGGTACACAAATGAGCTCTACATCTAACTCACGTAACAGGATCCAGTAGCTGGATGACTTCCAGAATTCAGTCAGAGAGCTTTATTGTGTTGATGGGGCAGCACGAGCAAATGTAATTGTGATTTAAATTAAGAAAAAGAATATTCTACCAATTCACACAAAAATCATAATAGAAAACACATTGCATTTAGCCACAGTGAAAAATATCTTTAAGAGAATCTCTATCTGTCTTTTTATGGCATTTGCACATACACGTGTCTTTTATGTCCTTGAAAGTCCCAGTAACTTACAAATGCACTTACATTCTTTGCTGAATCATTGCTTAGTTTTGTATTCCACTGTTATTCAGCATTCTGTTTAATAATAGAAAATGGAAAATTGAATATTGTAGGGTTTTTAAGGATATTCTTAAAGACTAGTGAAATTTCACAATTCTAGTTCAAGAACTATATTCCCTGTCTCATAAAAGGAATTTTAAAAAGGCTCTTAAAGAAACAACGTGCCTCCATAAGCCAATTCTTGTGTTCCTGTTCTGAAACCACTGGCCCTCATCCTTTTTATTCCAAAGCATTTAAGTATGAATTATTTAAAAACTTGTCTGATGTAAAACAGAAACCAAATGTTTGTGCCTATCTCTCATTCAGGTAATAGAGGCAACAAAGAAGAGGGGCTTTTATTTTTAGTTACTGAGAGGAAGGCAGGCTATCTGGTGTATCTAATCTTTTGCTTTCTCTATCACTTGACCTCTCCAATTATTTTGCATTCATTTCTGTAATTTGATTTACCTGCTTTAGTTAGTTTGGGGAAGGTAAAGCCTTTTCTATGTTTTCTGAAAAAGAGAAAATATCCTTACTGCATTTACTCATGAAAATTGCACATTCAACCAAGATAACCAGGATACACCTTGAGCTGTAAAAATGTTTCAATGCAAGTCAGGTATTCTGAAGTATGTCCCAGATTAAAGTAACCTAATCAGCAATCAAATAAAGCTGATTTTACAGTCTGAAGGGACAAAATATTTCACTACTTTCCCTTTGTTTTCAGATTTTTTTTTTCTATAGTCTTATTTACTCAGTAAAAGTTGCCTTTTCCCAGAAAATCCAATGTTTTGTTCTCTTCAGTCTGTGATTGTAATTAAAACTGAAACACTGTTTGATGTCTCAACTAAATGATTTACCCTTTAAATCCTGCAGCTGTTATTAAGCAAGTAAAGCCAGAGACTGAAACTACATAAAAAAGTGTGACTTCTATTCATGTGAAAGAGGATGGTAGATGGCCTATCATTCATCTCTCCTGTCTCATTCCTGTGATGCTTCACTCCTGGGAGAAACATTTTAAAAATCAAGAAGTACTTAATGAATGGATAATCTCACAACATCACTTAGTGCAAATGGTAGGCACCTGTCTATCGTATCAGAAAGGAGGAGAAAGGAAAAAGGATCTTTATTTTAGTTCTTTTTATCATTTTCTAAGCCATGCAGGTGTTCTTTGCATTTTCTTTGATTCATTATATTAAGGTATCTTCTTGATGAACCTGTTTCAAAATAACTATAATTTACATATCATTTCTTCCTTTAGTAGCTTGTGGGTGGAGTAAGGATTATAAAACAGATGCTTATCCAGTTATGACACTGAAAAGGAAATACCTTTTACCCACTGTAGTGTTTTGATAATCATACTTGCAGATGACAATAAATCTTACTAAAAGTAGCAAGGAAACAATGCCTTGTTATTTTTCCTTAGTAGTTTATGGATTAATGGTGCGCAGAAACTGTATTTTTTTTCTATTGCAATTTCACATTCCTACATCCCATTTCAGGAAAAACTGTAGACTTTACTCCCTCTACTTCTGATAAAACACATTTTGAAATAAGAGACATGCAAGACCACAAATCACTGAGAAGATAAATTTCCAGTTTACTGTGGGTACAGGAATTTGAGAATAAGAAATGCTGCCTAATATTTTAAGACCCTTTCTGGAAGCATTAAATCACTGGATTTGCTTCAGTGCCTACATACTTTTCCACTTTTCTTCAAATACCACTTAATGAACAATGCAGTGCTACTATATTTATTGGAATAAAATACACACCTCACCAAAACATAATTAGTGCAAGTTGTCTTGCCAGCTTATGTTTGTCATATCCCCAAAACAAAGAAAACTTTATGTTTACATGGCAAAGAAAGTGACTACCAGCTCAGGCAAAGTTTCTTGTTTGTTTTATAACAATCTGTCAAAATATTGACAGCATGAGCATGAGGTCTCCCAGATGCTGTTTTTTGCCTCTTGGACTCACAGTTCGATATTTATGAAATTTTCTTGTACAGCTAATGATGATACCCTGTAATTCAGATTTTAAAGATTTTGACAAATGTTGACTAGGTGTTATTGTCACCTTTTCTTATAAAAAAGAAATTACGGAGGAGAGATGACAATTCATGTAAGTGCAAATGAAATAATTCAACCTTGGTAACTTATGACAGAGAAATGATTTGGGAAAAGGGGCAGGAAGGCCTAGTTGCACCGTACTTTAAACTGTCTAGAAGCTGGAATGCCAAGACACCCCCACGTTAGACAGCACAGGTTCCCTTATGGTAAGAAACCACATCTTTTGACAGTCATGGAATGGGTGTCCTCAAGGGGTCACTTTTTGTACACAGGTTTTGGTAAGCAGAGCTGGCATGGAGCACTGAACAAAACACCAGGTTAAGGCATCTGAAGCTGAAGCTTAAATGATGGGTTCTGGTGCAAGTTTGTGCAAGTAGTCAGCTTCTGTTGCATCCTTCCTAACTCCTTCAATCTGCTTACGATTATAAGACTCTGTCTAATGCATCATTTATTCTCTCTCTGTGTATTGTGAGGACAAAACTGTGTATAATTCATTAGAAAATACCACTGATAATATTAAAATTCCACCAGCACAACATAGGGCTGAATAGAGAAGAAATCCCTTGGCATCATTTTGCTTAGGAAAGGGTCTGTGGGATGGTAGGAGATCATAAGGCTAGCACCTCTCAGTAGCACACTGTCTTGAGGTTTCTGGCTGTGGTCACTGTCACTTCAATCACCCATAACAGAAATGTTGCATAGGACATCTGCTTTCATTTTCTAGCTGTTCTTTTCTGTTCTCCCCAAAAGAGATAACATCAAGTTGGAGACTTCAAGAGTTAACATAGACAGTTAGGGAAAGAGTCTACTTACAAATTGCTGAATAGATATACCAAGTGAAAGTTCATTCTCCAGTATAACAAGATGCACTTTACTTGGGGGAATCTGTTTTGCCAGCAGCGTTCACTGAACACAACAAAAAGCAACAACACTTTAGTCGGGTTAAAGAGTTTTAATAGATTTATACAAATTCAGAATTTTACAAGATTTCTTTAGATTAAAGGAATTTATGGACTTCCTTTTCAGTACACAAAAGCCCTTTTTGAGAACAAACCCAAAAGAGTCATAAACACATCAGAAATGGATTTTAAACAGGGAGAATTTCTAACAAATTTCTTAGTAATATTTACTCATGATAATTCTCACTTTTACTTCCTCCAACTGTGCCTTAGGGCCAGATTTAACTATCAATATAACCGGGTCAGAGAATCAGACACTTTTTGTTTTGTTTTGTATTTTTTTAAAGTAACCAAGTTGCAAGTTCTTTACTTGTTGTCTCCCCTTTTAGTCTTCTGAGAATTCCTCTAATGAAGTGCAAACAGGAAGGGATGGTATTATTCGCTTTTTGTTGTTTAGTAACACTAGGAACCAAGCTGGTATCTTAGATTAATGTTCTTTCCTGATCTCCGTGATGCTTTTTCATTGTTCAGTATCTGCAGTGATATTAGCTGTAATTGCAGCAATGCCTTTTTAACCCTTTCAGTAAGTTATTACAAAGTATTCTTTAGTGAGGCTACATGTCAGACACACCAGTCAAACAACTATCTGACAAGGACCTCTGGAACCAATTAAAACTGCTTGAAATCTTCCTAAATTGTTACAGAGACTCTCTCAACATTTTTGCAATTCGTTTTCCCTCATCACAAAATGAAATCTGATGGATAATAGGGTCAGAATAGAGCACGCTTCATAATCATGTTAAATCTGAAAGATCCAGGGAATACTGAAGAATCATTCCTTTTCTCCTTTGAATTACATACAGTAGTTTCAAGTACTTCTCTGGCGCATTTTATTGACACCAATGATAGTAAAGTACAAAGCTGTCACAGGAAATCCTCAGCTATTAAAAGGAAACAGGGAAACAGGGACTTGCCAGCATTGCATCAGCTCTGGGCTCCTTCTCAAAGAAATCATCTTGGCTTTCACATGTGAATGTGAACAGATATTCACTCAATATTTTTGTCTTGCTGCTTTTCCAAGTATGAACTGGAAGTCAGAAAAATTTTATTCTTTTGGATAAATCATTTAATGTTTGTATTGCTTTAATACCAGAGATAGATATAGTGTGTTTCCAATATGTCAGTTACCTGTTCCTTGTTTCTGGAACCTCCATGAATAGTATTTCAGCTGCATATAAGAATATAATATACATTACTATTCATATTGATAACTATCAAATAAGGTTACATGAAGTAAAGTATTACCAGTCATATCTAGTGTTCAGTTTTAATTTTAATAAAAACTGACATCTAAAATTGACACTTATGTGGGGCTATTTATGCTGATATTTATTGCTGCTGATAATTTTTCATCAGTATTCATGTTTTGCATCCCTGCATCATTTATGAATCTGTAAGTCTGTCCACAAAACTTGTACAGAGAAAAATACATTCAATTTTACTGTAGTTTTCATATAATTCAGCCTCAGAATATTGGTTTTGTAAGACCAGAAGATTTGTAAAAGCAAAGAATATATATAAAAGGAAGCAGTGGAATTCACCAAATCTTTACTAAAGTCAGTTTCTTTAAATTCTTGGTTCTGTGATAACCAGAAACATAACTTTTTTAATCTTCACTGCTCAGAAGTAAAATAACTTCAGATGTTCCTGTTCAAATTAAAGGTTTTGGTTTTGTCTTGACTTTTTCTTAGAAGAAAGAAATAAATGTGCAATGTTTATGAGTGTTTATGAGACGTAGATAGGGTGCATAATACCAAGTTACTAAGGTTTGCAAATGGTTATTGTTTATATTTCCCATGGCAAACGACTTCTCCATATATTTTGCTGCATAGAGATTAAACTTGCTTATAAGAATTTGACATCATATTGATATATCTTTATTAGTCGTTTGTGTGTTTCAAATCTTTTGACATTTTAATTTTCTCTCACACCCAGAACTTTCCACTATAAAACAAAAACCTGTCTCCAAACAGCTTTCTTGAAATTATTTTCTGTCTAGTTATATCAGATTTGTCTCTGAAACTGGGCAAAAATTATTCCTTTCTACAACATTATGTTCTTTATGTGAGACTGCCTTCACAGTTTCTTTGGCATTGGGAAAACAATAATTTGCATCCATGTTTCTAGTGACTGCTCAGGATGCTCGAGATGCTCTGTGGGCCAGAAGAATTGCTTCCTCTTTCTTCTACCCCCTGAATAATATAATAAGCAATGTGTTGCATTGATTTCTCTTTGATTTTTGTCATCATTGAGCAGGTGCTTCAGCTTCTTCCTACTTCAGATTTGTCAGGTAAATCTTCTGAAGTGAGGGAATTGACAGCAATTTCCCCATTGTTCTGCATGTATTATGCAGACATCAGCCAGGAAAACTACGGTCAGAACCCCTCTAGGGGAAATGTGCAAATATTTCTTAGCAACTCTCAGCTCCATACTTAACATCAAAATAAAGGTTTTACTTGTTTGACTTGAATATGTATGGGTAGTAAACAAATATATATATATTTGTAAAATAAAGGAAATGTAAAATTAACCACTACATATGGCAGGTACAGTTGCCCTCAAATTAGAAATGCAGCATTTTACACGAAGACTACTCAATCACTAAAGACAAGCACAGGGTTTCCCCAAGAAAGTATATTTTTGCAGAACACCACTTACTAAAAAGTCCCCAGTCTGATACATTTCCCTTTGTAAAACAGGAAAAGGAAGGAAGGAAGGAAGGAAGGAAGGAAGGAAGGAAGGAAGGAAGGAAGGAAGGAAGGAAGGAAGGAAGGAAGGAAGGAAGGAAGGAAGGAAGGAAGGAAGGAAGGAAGGAAGGAAGGAAGGAAGGAAGGAAGGAAGGAAGGAAGGAAGGAAGGAAGGAAGGAAGGAAGGAAGGAAGGAAGGAAGGAAGGAAGGAAGGAAGGAAGGAAGGAAGGAAGGAAGGAAGGAAGGAAGGAAGGAAGGAAGGAAGGAAGGAAGGAAGGAAGGAAGGAAGGAAGGAAGGAAGGAAGGAAGGAAGGAAAAGATAAATTCATTTGTAAGTAGTATTTCATACATTTTCTCCTTGTAATGTGATATACAGCGAATCTTGCCAGAATCCTGCATGAGAGTTTCTTCTATTTGTACATTGCTTAAGCATCATTCCATGCTGAATTGCATGCTCACATGTTGTGAAATTCTGTTTTGCCAGTATTTGCAAATCCCTACTACAAAACTATCACCTTTACCGCTTTCCTTACATCTTCTACTAAAGATTCTTTGGGCTTTGCACAACCAAGTAGTCTCTTACACAGCTCCTCTCTGTGTATTGCCAGCTAGTCAGGCCTGTTCCAGCCAACCTTGACATCACCTGTTGACCTGTTTAAGAGAACATTCTCACAAGTCCGTCAGGTAGTCTTACTACTGAGATGTGTTCAAGTGGATGAATATTCCCTAAAATATAAAAATAACAGTTTAGAACACAGACATACGGTTCTTATCAAATTGTTTGTTTAAGACAAAGTCTCATCAATTTCTGTCAACTAAAATAAGTAAGTAAATATAACTAGGAAGCCTGATTACATATCACAGAGAGAAAAAAGGTATTTCCTAGTATACAGAAAACAGATAATGCTCACTTTAGACAGTCAGACTAATCAATCCTCAGGGTATCACCTTTCAAGTCTTATCCTATACAGTCACTCCTTGATACATTAATGTTCCTCTCAAGTCTTTTGCAGACTTCTGTTTCTTTCTTTTACTGCAATTATCAACAGAACAACAGTTGCTTTTAGCTCACTGAAGAATTTTCTGTTCGCTACTGAAGTCTAAATAGTTGATACTCTTTTGGTAAAAATATCTTGAGATACTTATAGAAGAGAGTTCCTTTCTTTAAGAGCTTGACTGCTTATTTAGTTTTCCTTTCTGAAAACTTAAATAAAAAAAGATAAAATGAAAGTAAACATTAGAAACCTTAGACAAACACATGTATCAGAATCACCTTGATATGTAAACAATAGAGTATCTGTAAGGAATAGAGAAGAGATCATCATTAAAATATTATAGTTTCATAATCTGATCTTTATTTGTCCCTGATTTCCTTTTTAACTCTGAACAAACGGCATATGCTTGTTGGTTTAGGTTTTGTTTGTTCGCTTTTGTTTTTCTTTTAGCCTTTCTTGCATAATGGGTTCAAGCATCCAGCACCTCATGTTCTGTTGATAAAGGATGAGATAAAGGTATGAAAAAATGAAAGATTTATTTTCTAACCTTCCAAATTTTCTACCTAATTCCTCACTAGTTGCTACTGTTTTTCACTGTGCCTGAAATACAATCATTTTTCACTTCTCAATTTTCTTCTTTCTAGTGTTATTCTTGTTTATGACAACAAAGATTTCCAGGAACTCATCCATCCACCAGCTGAACAAAGCCAGACCTGCCTTCAAGTTCATAAAAGTGCAATATATTCTATTTTATGTGCCAGTGGATTTCTGTGTATATCATTTGAATGAGTTTTGCTAAGTTTTGCCACCCTCTTCATAGTTTTCTCAGCTCTATAACAGCAGCAGAAGAAAAAAAATAGTTTTGATAATTTTACTGGTTACTATTATCTCCTTTAGCTTAGCAGTTAATTATTGCATATATTTTATTTTTCTTGATCTACCTGAAATGTATTAAACTGTTACTTTGAAGTAAGCTACAATACCTTACCTCAAATAATTTAATTTTGTGTCTATTTCTATTTGTGTATTTGCCTATTTCACTCAATTTCTGTTGCAAGAAATGTTTCCATCTTTCACCTATCCTGCTTAATTTATACTGTAGACAATTTGAGGACATATGATGTATTCTCTGTTTCCAATCTGAGAGATTACTGAACACATAGATAAATAATTCCTCAGATTATCTGTTTATTTATTATATCATACACAGCTACCAAATGCTACAGTGTAGTGTTAAATATAAACTTAAAACATTTGAAAGGGATACACATATTGTGCAGAGATGTAAGAAAGCAGATACTTTTCAGTGCACTCAGAAATGAGAGAATCACAGAATGACTGAGGCTGAAAGAGAACATCTGGGTTCATCTGGCCCAGCCCCTGCTCGAGTAGAGATATCCAGAGCAGGATGCCCAGGACCACATCCAAGCACCTTTTGAAGATTTCCAAAGAGGAGACCCCACAGCCTCTGGGCAGCCTATGCCAGTGCTCTGCCAGCCACACGGTGCTGAAGCGCTTCTTGATGCTCAGAATGTGCATCCTGTGTTCCACTTTGTGCTCAATGCTGCTTGTCCTGTCAAAGGACATCACTAAAATGAACTTGGCTCTGACCTCTTTGCACCTGCTTCAGGTATTTTTATACACTGATGAGAAAGAATCTTCTCATCACAAGATTATTAAATCCCAAGGGTATGTTTTCCGTAGGAGGTATGTATCCTGAAAGCAGGATGCCAAAAGACTTGAGAAAAGGTGACATACAGTCCTCTAGCATCAGGCAGGGGAGTAAAAAAAAATGAAGCTATTCATTAAAGGGGTTATACATTGTAATTTTAGGGAAAACATAGTTCATTTTGACTACATTTCTACATTTTTGGTTGTTTGTTTGTTTGTTTGTTTTCCCCCTCAACATAATCCAGTAAATTAATTCCTTAAATATAAAGGCTATACCAGTAAATATCTATACAAACTAGTTATGCAGTGATGAGATTCTTGGTAGCTGAACTAGGTTAGAACATGAGAGGAGAATGTGAATTATTACTATAGTCACAGTGGGGTGCAATTCCCTAGTGACAAAGAGAAATCTCATAAAAGGAAGCTTCTCACAGCACCAATTTGTTGAGAGGGCTCTGTTCACAGTAATGCCAGACAGTGTTCTGAGCACTCACACCCTCCACTGACATCAGCTGAGTAAACTGAGAGCATCCAGTACGTACTTACTCTGAGCATAGGACTGTTGCATTTTTTAGAAGAGATATTTTTACTTGTTTTTCCATTTGAAGAGTCTTAACTACAAGATTTCTCAAAGATAATTCACTTAATTTACGTGATTGACCTATTGCTTCTGTTTATATGAAATATACAGGAAAGACATATATCACATATTTGTTCAGCATAATACTAAGAAAAGGAATTCAGTATGCACTAAACCTGTGAGCTGTTTTGACTTCTCTGAGGGCTGGTATGAACAAATAGCATAAACATCATGATTAATCTTCTACTAAAATGGTCAGAGCATACAAATGTTGCTTTAAAAGTTGAAGTGGCAAGGTGGTCTGATATGATATTTTCACAATATTAAATTTTTCATTGGCATTTGTCTCCCTTCTTTGGCCTGAGTAAGAATACATTTCTCTCATAATCCCAAGTGGTGGTTCATTGTTCATTATACTTTTGCATCCCTAAGGCAGAAGGAAGGTGCAGGATTCAGCACAGGCACTAACCAGTGTTCATGGCCCTCGGGCTTTTTGCTCAGTGTGTGTGCTTTACGTTGAGAGAATTAAGAGTAATTGATGGATTGCTGCCAGCTTTACAGTTTGAATGGAATACTCAAACTGTAAACACAGTAAAATAGCTCATCTCTTATATTTTAGACTTGAATCTTAGAAGAAAATGGTAAATCACGAAATCACAGAATGACAGAACTGTAGGGTTTAAAAGGGCCTCTGGAGATCATCTAGTCCAACACTCCTGCTAAAGCAGGTTTTCTACAGTAGATTACACAGGAAAGTGTCCAGATGGGCTTTGAATACCCTCAGAAAAGGAGACTCCACAGTTTCTCTGGGTAGCCTGTTGCAGTAAAAGTAAAGTACTCCCTCCTGTTTGTATGTAAATTACTATGTTCCTGTTTGTGCTTACCATCCCTTTTTCTGTCACTGGGCACCAAGGAAAAGAACCTGACCCTATTCACTTGACAATCTCTCATTAGATATCTAGGAGCATTGATAAGATCCCCTTTCAGTCCAGACTGAACAGTCTGAGGTCTCTCAGCCTTTCTTCACAAGGGGGATGCTCCAGGCCCCTCACCATCTGAAAACTGTGCATAATGAACAAAATCCCTTTGTAACTTATTTCCTTTCACAATAGCAGCTTTGTGGTTTCCCCACCTTCTCCTTGTCTTCCCTCCCACCCCCACTGTCTTCTCATTAACAATATATTATTTTGGCTTTGTTAACTCCTCCATTTGTTTTTTTGTTGGTTTTTTTTTTTGTTTTTGTCTGGACTATTTCCTGATTGTTTTGGTATATTCAGTATTTTGAGGTTAGCCTGCTTTGTGATGTTAGGGCTTATGTATATCGATCGAGCCTCTTAACAGTTTCATCTGACTTGTGAATTACATCCTTATCGTCCACTAATGCTACATTCATCTGATTTTTTTTTCCATTAGCCTGATTATTTTGGTGCCTTTAATGCTTTTACTTCTGCAAATGGATTTCTTGATTTTTCTCTCCTTTCCTATAGCAGGCTGACTTGTTCTTTTTCATTTGGTTTGTTGTTGTTCCCCAAGCTGTTCATATGCCAATGTTAATTTATTTCAAATGGTTTTCATTTTAAAGTAACAGAGTGGAACCCTCTTATAGCAAAATATCTGCCTTAAGAGAAGAAATTCAGGAAATTCGTTGAACTGGAATTGCCATTAGAATAAATTGCTTCTTTCATTTTCTTTCTATAGATTGTGCTGAAAAAGAAAAGTTTTAGGCTTAGCAAAGAATGAAGCGTTAATCAGACTCTTTTTTGTTTCCAAGATAAACAGTTACATGTGGTCCAAGGTATTAAGTCAATGATCTAAGTGGCAACTTCATACAACATTAAGCAGGTTAATTAGGAGATTCATATATCCAGTTACTTTTTTGAGACATCTCCAAACATACTTGGCCTGTTTTAGTTTAGTATCTGCATGGAACTGTGTGTAAGCAACATATGCTGAGGGATGTCACAGTGAAGTAAGAGAGGCATGGAAGACGTCCTTCTTTTCATGCAATAAAGTTTCAGCTGAACAAATCCTTTCTTACCTTAAGACTGGTCTTCCTCCCATCGTTGTATGCAATGCATTACTTGGACTATTTCCAAATAGTTCTGTTTTTAAGGATAGCATTTTATTTAGGAGTAGTCTTGGATTTCGTTGGTTCCATGGTGAATTGTTATGTTCAGTTGCTACAAAGAAGACAGCAAGAATACAAAACAGTGTCCTCTGAAAGAAATCAGTCTCTTTTTTTTTAACAGTAGGGTGTCTGAACACTCCACTGCTGCAGGCAGGTTAGGGGGAAATGCAGTTCTCCACAAGCACTGACATTCTTTTGTGCATCCAAAAGAAATTATACAAACCTGACTCTCCCCTTTCTCCTTGCCCCTCTCCAGTTCTTTCTCACAGGGTGGAGGGTGCTTCACAGCAGGAGAAAGCTGTGGTCAGAAAAAGTTGTACCTAAATTTTCAACAGGATTTCAACTGCCAGCTGTACTTTAAAGCAAACTTCATGATCTACTAACATGTTTCACAAACTCCCAGACTGATTTATTTTATCTTTTCACATAGTAGAAACAATCGCTCCCGCCTCCGTGTGGAGTCCTTTGTGGATACTGAAAGAGATGCTCAGCTGTCAGCATATGGCCTTTGATGACAGAAGACAAAGTCCATCAAAAAAATATATTTTTTTTACCAATTCTATGTGTAGACTTGACCATATTCATTTTTCAAACAGTTATCAGCTTGGTTAAAAATTTATATCTTTATACCACTGTGGTTTGTGAGAGTTTTAACTTCACTGTTATTGGAGCAGTATTTCATTCTTCCTGTTCCAATACTTGACTTTTAAAAGTTTACCTGCTAACTTGTCTGCTAGTCAAGAAAAGCAGTTCCAGACTCTCGTGATTTTCTTTAAGTCCCATTTACCTATCCTAGTAATAAGAATTATAACATCTTCATGTAGACAGAATTCTCATTATTCTTGTGAAGTTTTTGTATTTGAAGGAAGATACGAAAAGACCAGTATCAAATACACAATTTCATTGAATATGACTTAAATGTATAAATTAAAATTTAATAAATATATATACATATATATATATATATATATATATATATTATATTTTTTTAAAGGAAAATGTTAGTAGTTTTATTCTTTTATTATTTTCATGGTTTCCCAATAATTATACACAGGTCGATGCAAAAGTAATGCCTCCTATTTTTTTATTTTTTTTTTTAATAGAAACTGCAACAGATGCAAAGAGTACAATGATGCTGTTTGATAGAGCAAATTTTCAGTTACATAGCACTATTTTTTCACTATATTTGCTTTTTTTACATGTATGAGCAGATCAAGACACTTCATTTTGTGGTGTGATAGCTGTGCACACCCATCCAGAGTGTGGATTGTCATTCACATCACTGTTGCTGCTGCTGAAACACATCAATCACTTCCTCAATGTGTTCACATATGTTTGGTCTCCATAAACATTCAGCACGTATATTTAGTTACCATAAGGTTAACATGCTCAGAGAAAATATTCAAAGTATTAATAGTTAGCACTGGCTTTCCCTCTTCTTTAAGTGTTTCCCTAACCTTTTCGTAAGTATGTTATTACCCAGCCTAAACTTTTAATATTAGCTCTGTAGGGAGAAATATTTATCTTGTGGTTTCATGACTCATTTGTTTATATTTTTTTATTTATTGTTCACTGTTCGTTAGAAAAGTGTTATTTATCTCTGCTGTGGGAAAGATTACTAATTCACCAGTGGAAATTACAATTACGAGGGCTGCTCTGAAAGTAATGCCTCCCATTTTATTATGTTAGCCCAAAAATTCTGAGGTGGATGTTGGTGGTATGATAGTAGAGGTTGAAGCTACCCACCAGTATTCTGTTGTTATATTTTGTTGTTCTGTTACAAATGGCAGAAGAGGAGCAGTCTGATAAAATGGTATCAGATGTGGAAGTGTGTATGAGGTAGAGGTATGAAAGTGAGTTCCTCTGTGCAGTAGTGACCTCCACCAGTGCAGATTTTTACAAGTACTACATGCAGGCCATTGTTCGTCACTGGCAAAAATGCATAGCTAATGGTGGTGGCTGTGATGACAAATAGTATTTTGTAGCTGAGAATTGCTCAATAGAGTAGTGTTATTATTCCTCTTGTATCTGCTGTAGTTTTGTGGAATCCTCAGAGGGACCAACGTACAAATCCAAGACTATGACATCCTCATGTAAAATAAATAAATAATAATAATAAATAAATAATCCAGCAAGAGCAACCAAAACAGTAGCTTGCAATTCACCAAAACTTACAGGTTGAGTAAAATTAACTAAGAAAGCAGTGCAGGCAATTCACCGCATCAAATTTCAGCTGCCTAAAATTAAAAGTAGTCCAACCTAATTATACTTACTTAATGTAGAAAACATCTCCCTCAACTGGATGAATAATTTTAACTAAAGTGAAAGATAAGCTAACACTTTTCTATAAAGGCCTATGTCTTCCTTCTGATAAAAAGTTTTTAAATCTTATTTTAACAGTTGTGGAGCAAGAGAAGGCAACTATATTACCTTCTACTTGGATACACACACGTTCCAACAAGCATTCATCAACATATAGCTCAGAAGATGATATAAAGACGAGCAATTTACCCTTTCCAAAGGTCCGGCAAATTTTTAGAAGAAAAAACCTCCAAATACAGACCCCACTTCTTTGGCTGCTAACTCTTAAATGAGATTATGAAGGATCTGACCTTGGGTCCTTCCAGTTGCCCAGGTGCATTGCTTGCACCTGTGCATCCTGTGTTAGCCACAGCTTCTAACCTGGTACTCAGTCACTGCTTCAGGTTGTGACCTAGCAGTCTCCATACAGTAGGTCACTTACTTTTGAATTATTAATGTTAGGTAAAGTAAGGGATTTGCCTCAGTGTACTTATTGCATTTGGATATCATACAGAAAAAAAGGGGAAGAACAGTACCTTGCCACTGACTTATACCAGTAAGATTTTTGAAATAAAATCACTTATTATCTAAGAATGAGTTTTGAAACTGTAAGAGGAAAAAAAAGGAAAATACAAGCAATGATTCAGCAGATCTCCATTGAAGAAGAAGGTATCTGTAATTTGACTCTAGCAAATGTAAAGATATCCATTACACCGCAACTACAAAAGGAGCTCACCAGCTATTCAAGCTGCCATATTTGCAGTGATGGTATTAGATTAACGACCATTTCAATTCCAGCTGGTATACAGAGTCATCTGAAATGTAATCCCAGCAGCACTGATAAACTGCAATATTAGATCAATGACCAATTTGATTCCAGATGGATTGTGGAGCCAGCCACAGTGTAATCCTAGCAACACTGATAAGAAGAGAAATATGACAGTGTTATGATAATGTGCACTAAAACCATCTGAGGCCAGTGGGAAAATGCAATCTGTCAATAAAACACCATAAAACAAGAGACAACGCTATTTGGAGTCTGGAGTAGATGACAGACAGAAGCACCACTTGCTGAAGACAAGCAGAGCAATACAAACCGCTAGATGAGCCAGAATATAAAATTTCATTTTCAGGTGCTGACAGAGCTTGTTCCTTCCAGTATTCTGAAGAGAACAAGGCATGTAAACTTTTAAAATTACCCTCATGTTCCTCCCCTAAGTAGTGCATGCAGACAAGAAATATGACATTCATTTATCCCACTGCAAACATCACGTTTTTTATAGTGTTAAAGTCAGTTCTAGCATTTTGAATTAAATAAGTCACCTTCTGGCAGTTGTTGCTACATTATCATAGAGGCCAGTGGTTGGTTATGCTTGTGGACGTAATTGGTACCACATACACATAGAACCTCAGAATTACAGTGGGTTGAGCACTGAAGGGATTGCCAGACATAACAGCTGTACTTGATCTGTTGGTGTTTAAAAGGAAAAAGATATCAAGAAAAAAAATATGTTCATAATCATGGAATTATATTTCAAAAAATATAAATAGATTTTGGAAGCCTGACAGTAGGCCAAGCCTGGAGAGGCTGAAGTTTGTCAGAGCTGATTCCTTGTTAATGTGTGTTTGCCTTTTAGTAACTGTCAGCATATACAAAGAAAGAAAAGCAGTTCAAAACATACAGACCAAAGAATATGAACAGGTGTTTGCACATTTGGTATACAAAGAGTCCCAGAACCCTTAAAATATTAATGGTGTAATGCAGGAAAGCTTCGTCAGCAGAGTTAAACAACTAAATAAAATCTCAGATCTAAAGAAAAGAGCAGCTAGGCAGAGAAACTAGAGATCCAGTGTAGTGAGCCTTCAGAAAGGAAGCACAAGTATAAGGTAAAACTTGTCTAGCAATTCTAACAGTACTCAGGAATCTTGAAGATGATAGGCTCAGACTGCCAAAGAAAAAGGGTTGATAGCTCTGTCAGAGACTACTCAGCAATACCCATCAAAACCCAGCAAAGGGCTGTGTTTAGTTCCCAAGAAACTTTATACATTGTCTGTTTGAGTTCTTATTTCCCCACAAAAGCCCATCCCCCGAGTTTAACAGTCAATTTATCTGAACTTCTAAGGTTTATTCCATATGCTACTTAAGGTTCCTTAGCTTGATACAACATTTGACTTCACTCATTCTAGCCACAGCATGGTACCTGATTATCACATCTTGTGGGAGCAAACCTTAGGAAAGATTTGGCAAGAATTATGATTAGGGGATGAAGGCATACCTAACACAATATGCTTGAGTAATGAGTCACAGAAGAATTCAAGCGATTCAGGGTTAAATGAGAATGGCAAGGAAGGCATCTTAGAGAGGTTAGGGTCTGATAAGGCATTGAGAAAACAGAGTTAAAGGTTAAGGGACTCCAAGAAGTAAAGGAACTCTTCCTGGAAGTGTTAAATCATAATCCATCTCCTAGAGACTAGTAACACCTTGCAGGAATCCATAGGTCTATAAGTTATCCAGAAGAAAATGATTGATGTTTAAAGGAAAGAGTTAGCAGTTTCATAGGATTTGAGATGAAATGATGAAGTCTACAGAAGTGAAGGACTTGAAGTCAGTTGCATTCCAGCAACAACTTTAATTTGAAGAAACTGATTCGCTTTTAAAAAAATTGCTAGAACAACACCCGAGAAGTCTGTGTACAAACTAGAAGATATAAAATGGATCAGACAGAGAGAATTTGTACTCTCTTGTACCTTCTTGGAACATTTTTCTTAAGGAAAGACTGTGAAAGCTGGGACAGATCAGCTTGGAAATACAGATTCTCAGGAGTTCATATCAATATCTATAAATACCTGAAGGAAAGATGGAAAGAAGACTGAGCTAGGCTCTGTTCAGTGGTGCACAGTGCTAGAACAAGCAGCAATCAACACAAACTGGAACACAGGAGGTTTCCCCGAACAGTAGGAAACGCTTCTGTGCTGTGTTGGTGACAGTACCCTCAAAGGCTCAGCATGATGCTCTGTGATTCCTGTCAAACTGATTGGCCACTCACAGAGAGTGCTGCTAGAAGAAACATGTATTAACAGTATACCATAGAGCAAGGAGGGAATCCCTGATGTTGTCCCTAATCCTCCCTCTGGTCTGTGTGATGGATATAATCTTTCACTTGATTTACCACAAATTCATGCAAGTACTAAAACTGTACATCAACCAACACTGATCTGTTTAAGACAGTGCACTAAATAAGAATTTGGCATGGCATTTTCTCCATGGTTTCCTTCATGCCTTTTAAAACATTTCTCCAGTTTCAGGTGTTCCTGAACTAAGATCAGTATGCTAAGGATTTATTTATTGATTGAGTATCACATCACATTCAGTGAATTCCTCTATGCGTGCATACACATACATAAAAATGCATGGTTTATAGAAGCATAACACAATGTTATCTGTACTTTTTCTTTTTTTTCCCCCACTTTCCCTTCATTTTTTAGTCCTGGGATTCCTTAATTGTTTATTCTTCAAAGTTAAATATTGTTCAGAAATATTTTAAAAGTGGTTATTTACCCAAATGCCTAGTGTTTGAGAATAAAATAATGCTGAGCCTAAATGAAAAATAAAATGAAACGAAGAAGGTGAAGACATCACAGTAAAAGCTTTAAAACCATCTTGACTATTTATTTTCATCTCAGTTATTTTTATTTTGAACTTAATCAGGTATTACTTGAATGAAGAAACACATAACTATCCCTTTTATCTTAAATTTTAATGTTGTCATTGTTTCATATCTGTCTCTCCCAGTTACAGCCATAATCAATATGATGACACAAGCAGTCTGAAGTATGCATTTTTGTGGTTATTTGTAGTAAAAATATCGTCCCCAGAGGAATTCAAATCTATTTAGGAAAGTTAAGAGATAGTTGTACAGCTTAACCGCTCATGTACTCAGCCAAGCAGTTCTTACATTCTATCATGTGTAACTACCACGTGATTTGAATACTCATCTACCTCTAAGTTATGTCCTCTAAATAAGAGAAACAGAATTATCAGAAGTGCATCAGTGCCTCATTCTTCCCCATGCCCCACCTCATTACCAATGTTCAGATGTTTAGCTTTTGTGATTAGGCTTATAAAATTGCATTTTGCTAATTAAGGCTTTATGAACATCATCTGTAATACTACAGTGATAATGATAGAACTGAGAAGTATAAGCCAGGCCATGTCCTCCGTCACTATTAGCATACAGTTTGAAAGATCATTCTGTGCAAAACTGTCAAATTCGCCTTTCATTTACAGCAGTCTAAACTGGGAGTTCTACTGAAATCAGTACAAAATGCTGGGGTTCATTTAGATTTGTAGGGGTTTTTTTGTTTGCGGTGGTGCTATTTTTGGTGGTAGTTGTTGCATTCCTTGCTGATTATTCTTCCAGAATTCAGTTATGTAACATTTATTTTGAAGTATGTGAAATTTTACAATGAGCTTAGTCTAACAAACTTTTCTGTGATAGAATACTGTTATTCATCAATAAATTTTTGTTGAAGCCCTATTACAGCTTCTTATCATATAAATAAATTGGTTTTAAAATACTTTTCCAAGACAATATCAGATTTTTCAAATTTATATACATTTATATGTTTTTAGGGCTTTGCCAGCTGTTCCTACAGATTCTACCTGTTCTCCATTTCCCTACAGCACATTCTTACTTAGCATTCAAAACTTCCAATACCAGTGAGGATCTAGGAGGAATTTAACAAGAACATAATTTAATTTATTTATAAATCGATAGCTCTCCTATATTTTGAACACTGTGTACTATTTTAATGAGCATGAGAAATTCTGCAGCAGAGATTTAAGTGTTCAGAGGATCAGCATCATAGATCAGAGGTGTCTCGTATTTGCTAGAGCTTCCAAATTTTACTCTGTTCACACAGATTCTAATGAAAGCTAAACATTGCTACTAAGAAAACAGAAAGTTGACGTCTGTGTTTACCAAGTTTGAATCAGAGGGTGGCTCCTGATACTCACAATCACATATGTTTCATAGAAGCATTTGATATATTTATTTTACAGGACTGCCTAATCTGAAAACAATAAATGCACCAGGCACCTTTCTTCACAGCATCAAGAATAACCACAGTTTATAGCTTTGATCACATTTTCAGAAGTGCCTTTTCTAGGATAACAAAAACACATCCCAAATGTTCATTCACAATGCTGTTTAGTATGGATGCATGGCTCATAATTATACACATGGAGTATCCTGAGAAGATAAACATTCTGTACAACAAGAGATTCTATAACATTCAACAAGGATTCAATGCCATCTTTAGCCCAAGTATTATATAAAGTACTCTTCCAGTTACCAATGATTCATATTTCAAAAGGAGGGATGGAAGATCTCTTCCTCAGAGTACAGGAGATGTATGTTTAGGCAGTTAGTGTATTGTTCTTATATGTAACCCTGACATACCACTCCCTTAAGACAGTGGGAAAGCCTTGTGTTATATGCTACATCCTTGGCTGTTTTGAAGTGTGATGCGTAAACCTTCTTCCACACATAGTTTTTACCAGATAGAATAGTTTCATTTGTTAGGAAAATTCACAAGGGAAGTGCAATATAGTTTGTCCTCATAATAGGAAATAAATATATTGTGCCTGAACAACACATGCAGGGAAGAGGGAATTATGCTGGTTGTGAGAAGCCAGGCAGCAGCAACAGAACCTCTCTCTTGCTATGATATCAAGGATGGACACAAATACAGATCTCATGATATATATGCATAGATGAAGAAAAATGTGAATTAAAGAAGAAATGATTCAACTTTAACATCTTATCTGACACCATCCTGCATTTTTTCATTTGTGATTGAAAGTTATACCTACTGAGGCTCTGTCTACTCTAAATGGAGATATAATATCCTTATATAGATATATAAGAGAATAATACACTGGGGAATAATAAAGGCAAATGTAGTGTCAGCAGCAAAGCAACTTAGGGTGGTTTAAAAGTTCATACATAATGCCCCTTAAATGTTCCATGCTTTAGAGTTACTTCTGAAAATAAACAGCAGATCTGGAAATATTTTCAAAATGTAGAATAAATTGGAAAGATGCTTTAGACTAGGAGAAAAGATGAAAGCATCAAGCAGCATAGATCAATTTCTGTACCAAACACAGAGGGCAAGTATTCTTTTCAAGTCTATCCCAAATGTTCTCAGTATTTATCTTTGTAGATAAATACTTAGATAGCTCTGCATGAAAAGTATGAGTGTCTGGAATGTACAATTTCCTTAGAACAGAAGAATGTGAGCAAGAAATTTATTCAAGGAGCAAAGACAGAAAAAAGCAATTTAGCTGCATCTTGGCTTGACCTGCCTGATGCATGTGTTTCCATCTCTCTTGTTTTAATGAAGAGGATGCTAAGCAAATATCATATTCCTGAAAAGATTCAGTCGCATACTGAAAAGTATTTCAGCTTTCTTTGTTAATTTCCAGGGGGGAAGAAGGGAGTGGGGAGATAATGAAAAGACTTGGAATACAAAGTATCGTGTAAAGAAATCAGTTGGAGGACTCAATTCTCAAAAAAAAATTAAAAAATCTCAAAAAAGTATAAAAGACAACAAGCAGAGAGTGTATGTAATAGCTCCACAAACTAAACAGAAAGATGTCTAAGTAATAAAAGAAAAATCCTTCAGTAAAAAAAGTCTGTGCAAGAATTTGGAAGCCAGCATAAAAGGAATGTGGTTTATGTAGTGCATACATATGCAGAAAACCTTTCAGAGAGCAATTATTAAGCCTGATCTATTTCTTGCAATGATAATACTTTGATCGAGTTCCATGGAGAAGAATTATGCCATAGGTTTTCAAACAATTTTGTGCTTCATCTAATGGTCCTAAGGAATAAATTGGTGTTTTCCAAATAAATTAGCTCTCTTGGCTGTTACCTAGCTGAATGCCTCATGTGGTCAAGCAGTTGTTAACGACAATGCAAACAGAGCCAAGCACAGATCAACCCAGGAACAAGAGTAGAACAAATACTTACTTATATTAGAAGCATGTGGGGAAAGTGGTTGGAAGCATTATTGTTGGCCTGGCTGGCATATGTTTTCCAACACAGTCCATTCCAAAAATGCTCAAAGTAATTGGCACCAGAGGGAAAAGAGAAGGGAGGACAGATTAAGGCTACCCAAACCAGCAGAAAAAAAATCATCACATTGGTAGAGAGCAGCAGTATGGCCACTTACAAGCAAAGGGAATGGTTGCTGTTGCCAAGAAAACAGTCAAGGTGGGATTAAGTGCTTACTCTTTGGCAAGGTCATTGAAGTGTGATAGCCCTGGGGTTTCTCTTTCTGTAGTTTAGCAGGACTGTTTTAAGACCACTGGAGCAATACTGATGCAAAAATATATAGTACAGAAGAACAAACAAGGAACACAGACAAGACCACATCCAACCACCTTAAACATAGCCTTTTCTTCTTTGCAAAAGTGTGTGTGTGCGGGGAGGGGGGGGAAGGGGGGAAATCTGTACACTGTTATCTATGAATATGTGGTAGGATATTGGGTTTATGAGAGAGGGAAGTGGTTTTAAGACCAGGTACTCTGAGGAGTATATATGCAATAATATGCAGACAAGAAAATGAAGGACTGCACAGTTTTCCGTGTGTGGTTGACACTCCATGTGTAGTTGATACTCATGCCAACCTGTATCTTCTAATCCTGAGTCATTAATTGCTCAAGCTAGTACACAGGTGTTGGCTGAATAGTTTCATGTCATCAGAAATAAACATAAATGAATGTCAAGTTCCACGAGAAAATTCTAAAAAGTTTAGAGGCAAAGTTTTGGAAACACAAGGAAAAGGTACGAGAGAAGACAGACAGAACTGACAAAGTCAAAATGGAAACTTTATGCTTATTTTGATGCAGCCCAGGATATGGTCAGCCTTCTGGGCTGTGAGGGCACATTGCTGGCTCATGTCCAGCCTCCCAGCTACCAGTACTCCCATGTCTTATTTGGCAGAGCTGTGCTCAATCATTTCATCTGCCAGATTATATCGATAGTCAATATTTCCTCAACCCAGATGCAAGACTTTGCACCTCAGTTTTTTGAACTTAATGAGATTCACCCCGGCCCACTGCTCAAGCCTAACTAGATCCTTCTAGATGGCATCCTATTCATCTGACATGTCATCTGTGCCCTACAGCTTGGTGTCATCAGCAAACTGGCTGAGGGTGCACTCGACCCCACTGTCAGTGTTGCTGATAAAGATATTACAGAGTATCAGCCCTTGCACCTAATCCTGTGGGTTACCACTTGTCGCTAATCTCCATATAGACACTGAGCCATTGACCATCACTCTCTGGACTTGATCCTGCAGCCAGTTCTTTGTCCATTGAGCAGTCTACCCATCAAATCCACATCTTTCTAATTTGGAGAGAAGCACATTGTGGGCCCTGACCCAAAGCTCACTGAAGTCAATCTGAAAAATCTCAGGCTCCATTAAGACTTGGAAAATGAGCTTTAGTTAGGTAATGAGCACTGTCCATGGTCCTGTATTAAGTATTTGTTGCTATTTTGTGCTTCCCACTTGTGATGGGAGGGGGTTAGGGAAGACAGCCTCTGCTTCACTTACTAGTGGATTTCCTACAGTTTTTATCTTTTCTTCATTATTATATTTAAAAAAAAAAAAAAAAAAGAAAAAAAAAAAAAGACCAACTCATATATATATATATATATATATATATATATATATATATATATAATATGTATATATATATATCCAATCTCAATTGTTTGTGGATGGATAAGATAGGCTATAACTCAGTTTTGCTCCATCAACCAGTCTGACAATGGAAGCTGGTTCTGAATAAGCCAGCCTGTGTAGTCTAGCATAATGCCTGTACTGCTACCCTGGATTCAGCTAGCCAGCTGTTATTAGCTCTTGTTTCTCTCCACTATATTTTCAGTGTACTCTCTTATCAAATGGATCACCCATATTTTTCGTGATTACTGCTCTGTAAAACAGATATTCCTTTGGTTGGTTTAGGTCCCCTTTTCTGCAGGGTTATAGTCTTGTCATTAAATCGTAAAAGGATATGAATTTCAAAGGAAAAGAAAAAATAAGAGTAAGAAACACTATGTTTATTGAAAAAGCAAGCTTTTTTTTGCCTGTCTAGGAAGTTATTGCACAAATCATGCATCTCCTTAGGCAGACAAGCATGAGAGAAAAGCAAGAGATCCAAACACCATAGACTTCATTTGAGTTTCTGTGAAGGAAACTAGTCAAAATGTGTTCATGAGTTTCTGAGTAAAATCTTAATGCCGTGCCAAAAATAAAGTAGGAAAAAAAAAACAAGAAGAAAGATGCCCTGAAGAAATGAATATCAGTACAGCTTCAGATTAAATTTCATTACTTTTAATACAGTAGTGTATGTTTTACATCACTGTTTGTTGTATAAAAAAGCAAAGTATAAGAAAATATGGAAGAAGCCATTTTTAGGTGTGAAACCTGAGTCTAATCTTAATATTTTTTCCCACTACTTTCCTCCTTTTTCTGATCGGGAAATGGTAAGACAAGTTAAAACTTATTAAAATCAGTAAACTGCAAGAAACTGTTTTAAATTCATGCATAAGTGGACTCTTTCCCATTTCCCTTTTTTAACTTTTTTTACTTTTAATTTAAAAATACATTCTCAACCTTACTTTCATAAGGATTTTCCTTGCCATAATGGCTCATGTCTAATTTTCTAAAAAGTTTTGAGTAGTTCTCTGTGATTTAAAATACACATTTTCACCCATAGAGATTTATGCTTGAAGAAACAAAGCAAGAGGTGATCTCGGTAAGTGTAGTACTGCACTTCAAATTTTTTCTTTGAGCTCAATTTAAAAGTGTTCCAAATAAATCAGAATACCGACGCAACTTGTCTGTCTTCCCGTTCAGGCCAGAGCCAAATCCAATTAGTGCTCGTTAACGATTCCTTCCTGATAAGGGAAGATAGTTGTACTGAGAAAACTCAAAGCAAAATGGACACGCAGAAATCAATTATGTCACTCACTGCAGGTTATCTCATCATCTGAGGCAATCCAAATGCAGATGCTCAAGGCAAAATCTGCATCCCATTGCTCTAGACACAGTTTAGGGAATAATAAAAAAGGTTTCTCAGAGACAGTGAAAGCTTTCACATGTTTCCAAGACAGAAGATGTGGAAAACAGCAACCTGTCCACATCCTTAAAACTCTTTGAGGGTCTTCTGCTCTCCTCTCTCTACTAAAAAGACAGAAAGCTTTTAAGCCTGTTTTTTTTGTCACTCACATGCACATAATACCTCTGTTCCTGTTGATGAGCTACTACCACTTTTAGATTCAAAGGCACAAAGATGTAACATGACCCTGGGCCACTGAGCTGCTGCCAGGAAGAAACTGGAAATAAATACGTGTAAGACAGCAGAGAGTTGGAGAAATGCTTGTATGTGTTGCACAAGTTATGCTGGTATCATTTTGCTGTAGAAATTGACAAAGCTGCGAAGGTATAGTCAGAGCAGTAAACAGTTTCAAGTAAATCCAGTGAGGTTCAGTAGGAAATTGCATGTACATATTTAGTAATCTCAGAAGGTGAAATCTTAAGAAGAAGGAAATACTTCATATCCCTGAGCTTACAACTCAATCTTCAGCAGATACTGTTAGAAATCCATCCACTGGGCACAGCAGATTGGGTCAGTCTGAAGTGAAATTCACTGGAAACAGAAAAAAAGCCCTTTGAAAAGATCTAAAAATATATATTTTATTCTTTATTGTATATTTTATCAGTTTGTTTTGCATAAGCGGGATGCAAATATCAATGTAGTAAATTAATGTACAGATCTGAGAATCTTATTACTGCGGCTCCTTTATGTTGGCGCAATTTTTTGATCTGTGAGGCTTTCTTATTAATGCAGAAGTAATGTAAAAAAATTCAGCTCCCATTTAGAAACCTAAATGAAGCGGTTCTGTTCTCAAGAGTGTGCATTCAATAGATCTATTCCTCTCAATGGGATATGTTGAGAGTTAAATATCTCTCTGGTTCATTTATGCGTTTAAATGGAAATGAACTTTTCAGACAGTCTGCCTTCTCGTATTGGTATCAAACCAGGAACTACTGGGTTGCTGATTGCTTTTGACAAACCATATTTTAAACTTTAATAGCAAAAACCATTCAATGTTATTATCACACTGAATAATATACAATAGAATTTTTAGCAGGTTTTAGACAAGCACTAAGCATTCACACAATACCCCCTTGTTTAAAATTTGTAAATAGTGAGCTTATAATTTCCATTTAGCTTTAGCCCACCTGAGAGTTCTGATCAGTTCTAAAATAAATATTCCTATTAAATAACACAATCAAAGTAATAGTTCTTCTTTTCACCCTAAAAAGAATGTAGACCAAACTTCTTTTTTTACTGAATGCTGGTTGCTAATATGACTGAACAGATACAGGATTTGAATTCTCTGAGACAGACAATATATTCCTGAAGAACTTGGTGATTTTCTTCTACCTTAGAAATGTGGGTTACAGATTTGGAAGTGATTTTTCATCCACCGGACTTCATGAATTTCTACTTTTCCAGGCACCATGACAACAGACAATCTTTCTCAAAAATTAGAAATTCATTTCAAAGCAGTCAATTGATAGTAGAAATAACATATTCAGGAAATATCAAGATCAGTTATGCCTTATTCAGTTCAGGTCAGACACTTGACCTCCAGTTTCCCAGTTCTAATGTGAGATTTCTAATCAACAAGCTGCAGATAACATCACTAATTGAATCACTCTGTCCCTTTCTTCTCTACCTCAACTTTAAAGGACTTCAGAACAAAAGTTTTACCAAATTCATTCCTCAACCTGTGGCTGCTCCAATCAGCTTAAGCTCAGAAATATTTGTAGAGCACAGCACCTTTTGTTAACTCTGAGTTCTGTAGTACAAGGTGAGATGTTCCTTTCGCAACTCTGTGCCTTTTGGTATTTCCAAAAGCAATGATTTCTTATATTCCTAGAGACCACAGTGCTACGTAGTATTTTGGGACACCACACAGAGCTCCATGGAAAGTTGAACAAGTGCAGAATATAGATGTGTGTCACTTTAGATCATCTCAGAGACAATAAAACTCATTCTTTCTGCAGTCAATATCTACCCATATGAAAAGAATGCAACATTTACTCCTTCATACTACTAGCTTATCCACAACAAAAGAACCTGAGAATATAAAATTGGTCTATTTCTGAAAGGCGCCTCAAATATACCACCTCAATCTATACCACTATCAATATTTTAAAATGCCATCAAAAGCACTTATAAGTTTACCTTGTTGCTACTACATGGACAAATGCTTTTTCTCTACCTTAATGATTAAAAAGTTGCTGTATTTGTATTTATATTTTTAATAACATTAATTTTTTATGAATGAATTACTTTAATGGACATTGTGTTTCAAATTACTTTTTCTAAAACTGAGTGGTTGTCTTTTCTATCAAACATTTACGGATCAGAAAGGTTGTAATAATTTCATGACAGAACCATGAGTATCTGTGAGAATCAACAAATAGTGAAACACTTCTAATTCTGAGTTCCAGGATTGTTTTACTATGTTAGTTCACTCTGAAAGTAATGCCATTTTTAATTTTTTCATTTTTTATTTCCATGGGAACTACAGATGATGCAAAGAGCAAAATAACACTATTTGGTAGAGCAAATTCCCAGCTACAAAATACTCTTTTTCAGCATAGTCACCATCACTAGCTGTATGTTTTAACCAATAATTAAAAAATGTGTGTGATGGAAATAACTATGCCAAAGCATGAAGAAACTGATAATGATGAACTCAGGCTGACTTGGGCCTGGGGTGTTCAGTCTTCTTCCTCACTGTTATTGTTTTCAGCTTAAGAATAGATGTTCTACTTTCAAAACACAAAGAAATTTCCACAATTTATGATCATAGATATACTGGGCCTGTTTTATTTGATGCAAGTTAATGGATATAATATATTCAAGCATTAGTTTTGTCTTATATGATGCTTTTTTACAACAGTGCTGTAACCGTACAAACCATTCTAAATTCCAATAGTTGTTCAGGACAAGAGAAGTTATTCACATGCTATCCAGTTAAAAAAATATCTTGTTAATCATCTGGGTAGAATTTCATTTAATTTCGTAATTAATCTGTGAGAAGAGTATTTCACCAAGGGCAATATAAAAGATATTTGTATAAAATTGTCTGGTTATTTATATTGTTAATGCTGTATTTACTATGAAACTTTCAAAGTCTTTAAAATCTGTAAGACATGATTTTGTGAAAAAACTGTGTAAAAGTGGCATCTTGGAAGTCAGGCAATCTAGCAATGATTACAATAATATAATCTAGTAATAATTACAACAGTATAATAGAATACTTCCTTCTGTGAGTATGGAGGCAAAGGGGCTATTTGCAGACTCTCAGAAAAAAGTTTTGACACTCCCTCAACTCCTCAGTGTTACTTTGCTGGAAATCAGATTGATACATGAAATCCCAGAGCTATTAAATTGGAAAAATGGAACAAAACACAGAAATGAAAATATATTATTTCTGTGATCTTAGCTAACTGTAGTGCTAGCCAATACAGTTAGAAGAGCTTGTCCTTCGATTTATGGAAGAAATACTATCTTTCTAATTCTATAAATTAGTGGTCTCTTTTGGTGAATAAAAAATTGAGAAAATTATGACATTTATGAAAGACTGAACATAGATTTAGGTCATACAGAGAGTAGATTAATAGCATGTAAAAAGAAAAACAGATTTTTGGGGGGAGAAAACATGATTTGAAAAGACTGTTCTTAACTGTTAAAAGAAAATTAAAATCCAGATATACTATTTATTTGTAAATGAAAATTAATGGAATTAATTTTCATCCGATGAAGTATTCACTCACATTTTCACATTTCAGAAGATTCCTCCCTGTTTTCCGAAGTTCAAATACACGCTATGGGGAAAGGCATGCTGTATTTAACCTAGATTTCTCCACCCGAATACTATTTTCCCTATCTTCTTACGTAATGTATGGGAAATAATTATCCCAAAAACCTCTTCTCTTTGAAATTCATCTAAATTGTTCAAAAGATTCAAAACTCAGTAGAGGAACACAACAGAGAAATACAAACATTAGCTCAGTGATTTAAGTAATCCTCTTTTCCTTAGGAAAATTAGTTTAACAGCTAAGCAGAGATATACCTGCTAGCATAGTTGTAAAAGGGAGCTGGTCAGTGTGCAGCCCATGCAGTGAATTATGCATGAGTTAGGAAAGTAGATAGACCACGTAGACTGAGCTCTGTCTAGGTATTTAAGAGCCATATTTAGTTCTGCCAACATCAATGGACTTCTGGCCATTTCCTCCAGAAAATCTAATCTACTGACAGTTAATGGAAAGTCTTCTTCAGCCAGAGTGGTAAGGACTTGTGTATTTAGGGAAGCTCTATTTCCCATGCTGCATGTACTATGAGATTAGCAGACAGCTCTGATTCCTTTGTGGCAGCACACATTTTTCTCTGTACAAATGTTGCCTTCCTCTAACTGTATCATGTTATTTCCTTTCTATCCCTCAGCAGTGACTGTTAAAAGCTGAAATTCTAGTGGTAACTGTTACTGGAAATAGTGGTGAACAATAGTCAAAGATTATTTTTACAATACCTGGAGATCCAAAATAGCCAAAGATAAGGAATTAATTTTTCTCTGCTTTGCAGTTATCAAATAATTACTTTATGGAAGTTAATTTAAAGTGATATAATCCTTTTCATGTGGCTGTTAAGAGTGGCGGCACCCCTGAAACATGCAGAGATGCTCCACCGACCAGACTGGTAGCAGTGCAGGACAGATTGCAAGAGCAACTGTGACATTTGTGAAAAAGTGCTGATTTTACATATATGTGAGTTGACATTCAGATCGCAATTAAAAATAAATCACAGTGTAAGCTTTGTGCGAGGTCCAGAATTCTTTATTCCATAAACAATTACTGAAAATGTGCAACATTGGTGAGCACAGAGTATTATAGCACTCACAGCACTCACAGCACTGTGTTATTGGTTTTGTAAAAAATCTGCCATTAGCATCTCCCCTTTTCTGAGCCTCTTGGGACACCAGTATTAAAGGTCCTGATCTTGCTGTAAGATGTGTGCATATAGTAGCTAAATTTAGCCTTCCAAATCTGCTCAAAGCTTTTCAGCTTCCTTTAGTGAAAAGTAATCATTATATCCCTGCCAGGACTTTCTAGTCTTCAAATATTTCAATTATGTAACTCTTAGTCCTATTTTCTCCATCTTTCATCCAGCTGGGAAATAGATACTTTTGTAACGTTATCCTTTCTTTTCCTGGAGAGGTACAGATAAAATCCTCCTAGAAACAGCTTCTGAAATAATAATGAAAATTGTTATTATTATTATGATTGGTTTTCATATGCATGATTCAAATTTTAACTTCAAACGTACATAAGGAATAGGCGATGCTCCTGCTTGTTGTGTGGTTACTTAAACTGAGTTAATTAAGAACAAAAAGCGGACTGATCCAAATGATCATAATTTGTCACAGCAGTACTGGGTTGGCAGAGAGCAGTTTCCTAACCCAATAAAACAGTCTAATAATTTTACTTATGAGACTGTCTATGTTCCTTAATGTTCAAGATGCCAGCAACATCCGATAAAAATTCATTTTATAGAGTGATTACTGTGTAGTGGTATTCCCTATGGTAAAGATCTTAATGCTCCCACTAAGCGTTCTGTTTTCCAGTGTTCGTCTCCAGCCCATTGCTGACAGGTCGTTTACAGACACTAGAGCTCTGTTTCTTTCCTCAGCACTTTAGAGATACTTTTCCCAAAGTCTGCTTCTATGCACCAACCTCACTCTGTTCCTAAACTCTCTACAGGGTATATATATTGAGTGCTTGCGTATCCAGCTACCAAAAATTTATGTGTTTACATCCTTCTCCAGTTTGTGGCAAGCCATAAGTCAAATACAAAACTTTCCTGAACATTGTTTGGTTCAGCCTAAGTTATGTTTGCAGAACAATTGGCAGAGTTCAGGTTGCAAATCTAGAAACTTTCTCACCATCTGCTAAACTATCCTATCCCCAGGCCACTGGGGAAAAGGTCTTAGATGCATCAGGTTGGCCTCCTCATGCTATTACTGCCCACAGGGCACAGGGAATTCTGCCCATCACTTTCCAAAAGGAATTCAACAGGCTTTGGACAGAATATGTTCTGATGGGACTTTATTTTCAGATTAACTTTCCAATAAAATGAATTTGCATCAAACACAGCACACCTCTGCAGTTTTGTCAGACAAAACTGCTCTGACACCACTCTGAGAATGGCCCCCTGTATTCAGGCTGCCAAGGAAAACATTTTAAAATGTGAAAGAGTAGCTACCATAATCTGTCTTTGAAGATAAGAATAGATGAGAGGGGGCTTGCTCTTCTATTGTTCTTATCTGATCCAAGAATTGTGCTGGCATCTTTGAAAAGGTAAAGGAGTTTTTTCTGAACAGAAGTTAATTGATTTTTACAATAGGCAAAGTATTTTTGCTATCATTCTATGCATTTGGTAGTTTTAATAAAAAAACTTTTTTGCTTGTTTGCAAATCTTTTCTTTGCTTGTTTGCTCTTGAAGTTTTCACCTCTCCCAGGCAAGTTTACCAACATTGTCTCCAATCAAAAGACAGGTGTGATAACTTTTTCTACACTCTGAGTTTGCACAAAACAATTGTGCTCTAAGAATTAATAGGATCTCTGTTCAGCTGAGTTGACAACATAATGACTACATCAGTTTTACAGGTCAGAAAGGCATAGAGATGCTAGTCTAATTAATCCTGTAATGGCGAAGGTATAAGCTACACAATTAGCTACTAATTGATTATTCAGCAAAAGGTAAATGCCAGGGGAACTTTACTAGCTCAAAGTTAGATACCAAGAGATTGTAATCTCTGTTAGAATTGACAGTTGCTGAGCAGGATTTTGTGAATAAATCAGGTAAGTGGTGATAAGTGTGAAGAGTGTGGTAAGTGATGATGTGCATGGTCCTGGGCACCCCGCTCTGGGTGTTCCTGTTAGAGGTTCCTCCCACCCTCAGCCATTCAGTGATTCTGTGACTGTCATTATGTGTTTTTGCATGAGTGTGAGCAGGAGGTTCTGGAAGAAGTGCCTGTGTTGCACTTAGAACCATAGTCCAAGTCCTCTCTTCAGCTACTGTTTGATCCTTTCTTTCAAGCTTCATCATGAAAATTTCTGTTACTGGGTGTCCTTCTTTTCACAAGTGAAACAGGTAAAAATCAAATGCAGAAAAGATATGTAAAGAGGGGAAAAAAGGTGTTTCCTTTCTGCAATCACTGCTTTGATTTGCCTCTCTCTGTGCAAAAAAGAGAAAGACCTTTTGGATCTACTTCAGAATGGACAGCCTTCTGTTGCATCAGAACCTCCATCGCTCTTCAGCTTACATTTCAAATGAGACAGCAGCTTATCAGTAAGCATTACTACATGGGGTGAGCTCCTCCTCATTAGTAGGGCATAGCTGGTCATGTGCTGAGACAATCATCCAAATGATTTTTGAGTTTTTTTCAAATCTCATCCACCCAATTACAGAAACACCAGGTCTGAGATATCACACTTCAAACTGTATAAAATATTTATATTTTGTTTTAGTGCAAGATGTCTAACTTTCAGAAAAAAAAAAAAAGAATTAAATCTAACCGATTTGTCTTTTTGTGCTTGCATATGTGAAGAAAAGAGAAATAAATTTGATTTGCATTTTCACTTTTTAAATTTGCTCTTCTGAGCAAACAAAAAAGAGGTAGATGCAGGTAATGCTGGAGATCAGGATCCTGAGATGAAAATTACACTTCTTAGTTCTTAAAATTTTCTTAATGAATATTCCTGAAAAAAATATATCCTTCTTCCAATGCAAAGGTTTTGTTTTTGTTTTTGTTTTTGTTTTTGTTTTTTTATTTCCTAAATGTCAGATTGACTTTGGGATTGCTACAAATCTTCAGAGCTCTGCAACTTGTTTATATATCAAATTATTACCTTAAAGAAAGGAGAATGCTGCTATAATGAAAGAAAATAAAGCAAGAATGCAGTTTGCATATTGAACTACATATGAACTGCATATTGAACAGTTTGCATATTGAAATCTCATGTTTCCTTTTCATGGCCAATGGTTTTCACCCAATGTTTCTGAAACTACTGCTGAGTGGAAGAGTGCCCTGTTCAGCCACTGGCACTGGATCACCAACACCTTTTAATTGTCAGAATTATGGCTGGTGTCTGTGTCTCTGGCCTCAGGGCAGCAATTACAAAGCACTGCTCAGAGTCTGTAGGATCTCCCAGTGGGTTAGTGTTATGTGCAACTGTTAATCCTGTTTTGAAAAATAAGTGAGTTTTAATTATAGAAAAGACTGGGCTACTCTTTTTGGATAAGCTATTCACCACACTACTGGGGTCCAAGTGTTTGCTGTGGCAATTCCTTCCTCTCAGTTTAGTTCTTAAAAATTTTAAGTCAACCTCTAAAAAGATGCTATGTTTAACTGTCAAATGAGACAGAAGACAAATCTCATGAACAAGAAGGACAGGAAAGAAAAAATGTGTATGCCTCTCTGAGCTTGTACTTTGTAAGTAGTTCAAAGACATTGGTCTCTGAGCCAAGGCTGCACTACCTACTGTGGAAGGGTTCCTTAGGAGCCTTTCTGCTCATTCCTTCTGTGGGATATGTAAATGAAAATATGATTGCCATCAGCTCTTTTTCTATATCTCAAAAGGATGGAATGTTCAGGACACTCACCTCCCACGGATTCCCTGTTGAAAATCATAGATGCAATTGAACCTTTAAGAATAGATCAAGTTCTAAATCCCAAATCAAAAGAAAATGTCTTAAGTTTGAGACAAACAGTCTCAAATGGCATTAGGCTCTTCAGTTTAGGAAACAAAACTTAGTTTCTATTCAAAAATTCATCTCACCTGAGCACATCTGTGTAAAAGCTGAGCATCTGAGTCTGTGGTTACACAGTCACATTAATCTAGGAATATGCTTTTCTATAGCTTCAGAGTAAGCTCTGCTGGTTACTGCTTGCAGAGATGTAAACACTGGTGCAAAGTTATTGCATTTACAGAGCGAACCAAAGAGAGCATAACTAGATGAAACCTAACATGGTAAAAAAAAAAAAAAAATAATCCATACCCATAGCCAATTTTAAATCAATCATCTACCAAATCCCACTTCCATGACACCACAACAGATATGGAAATGGGCAGAAACAATGGAGCAAGGTGGGACCACACTTCTGACAACCTAAATTTATTTCATTTAAAATGACTGCAATAATCATTTCTTTTTATACAGCAATCATCTAGATTCCCCCTGCAATCAAGAGAAAGAAGCTCCAGAGGGTGATTCATCTTCTTTATTTTAGAAGTAAATGAATCACTCTCTGGAGTTGCCTGTGTTTCTCCACTGATTATGGATGGACAAAGCCTGATTTAGACCTCCTACCTTTTGTGAACTAAAGAGAGTACATCCCTGGTAGCCAACAAAAAAGGTGATATTGAAAGGAGTGATAATTAAAAGAAAAATGAATGAAGTGTCTTACTGACATGCCTGCATTGTAGAAGTGCATGTTTAAAGCAAAAGGGATTTTCTGTGTAATACAAAAATATTAATTTAGATCTTAATTGAAATGATAATAACAAAAAAGAGTATAAAATATTTTCCAGAACACATTATATGTTTTAGATCATAGTGTACATTATACAAGGGCTGCTTCTACAGAAATGCCTCTTAATTTATAATGTTTGTCCACACCAGAGGCGTATGTCAGTGGAATGGCAGCAGAGGTTGAACCTTCCTATCAATACTCCATTACATACTGTTGCTATGCTACAGATGGCAGCAGAAGGGCAGTCTCACAATACGGCCTCTGACTTGGAAGAGCAGAGGAAGAAAAGATGTCGAATGGAATCCCTCCAAATGGAAAAAAAAATGGCACCCATTTACATTCTCTGTTCTTACTGCATGTTTTTGGAGAACAAACAATGGATGTCAACACAGTGAGGTGGCAAGTGGTGCCATTTCAGCCGTAATGACAGCGTCATGAAGACAAGCTACATTCTGACAGCCAGGTAGAATTTTATGAGCACAGAATGCAGCATCTTGTACACCGCTGGCAAAATAACATAGCTAATCATGATAACTATGTTGAAAAGTGGAGTTTTGTAGCTGAGAATGTGCTCTATCGAATAGTGTTCTTGTGCTCTTTGTTATATTTTTCATGGAAATAAATAGGAGGTATTACTTTCAGAGTGACACAAATATATTAAAGAATATAAACATTTAGCCAAGTTTTATACCTAAGTTTGAGGAACATATTAGAAAAGAAATAGTAATATATTTTATAGTAACTAAAAATTATCTCTAAAATGGAAAAAAAATGAGTTAAAATCCAGGCTAAATTGAATGAGATTTAGTGGCTTGCATGTCTTATGCAGAATTTAATGTATTGTTCTATCAGAAAATGCTAACCACTATTATCAATCACAAGGTCAATCACAGACCTCATTAAAAATGACAAGCAGGGGATTCACAATTAATTTAGGCAAGGTGAAGAAATTAAAATGTTTTGCTTCAGAGTAGCTGAGGTAGGACAGGCTAATACCTCCTTAGCCTCTTAACCCATGCTGGGATATGTGGGTAAAGACAGTGGTGAATACAAAGGCTGAGTGACTGATTAGCTGTTACAACACAATACAACATTGAAACAGCAGGCTTCAATTTAGTGCCTAAAAGCAAGGCATACTTGATATACCAGCTGTCAGACAGAGATTCCTGAACAGGAGCTAGATCTCCCACTCCCTTTTTCCAATGTTGTGCCTGTTTTAATTCTTCTTTTAATCACACACACACACACACTCACATATATATATATATTTTCCCTTTCATTGGTATAGGGTGATCTCAGGTTTCTAACAGCTTTTGTGTCTTATGTATATGCTTATAAATCTTTTGCTTGGAAGGACAGGATAGCTGCCAACATGTTGCATTGGATCTGCTCTCTTCTGGGACTCGTTAGCGAGATCTGTGCCTGTAAATAAAATTGGCTAGGCACTATTTTTTGACACAGGTGACAACCATCCAGTAACTCTCTAATCAACATCCAAACTACCAAATGGGAACATCTCTGTTCCTATTCATCCCATAATTTTGCACAAGGTTTTATCTGCCTAAAGTACAATTTGGCTCAAACCAAAATGTATGTGTTAACACTTCAGCATTATGGACAGTGGCTCATACCCATAACCTGAGCCCTCAGAATATCAATAACCTAGTGATTCATCTACTAATACAAATCTAACCTAAATTCCAGACATTGCTTAACTTCTGATCTGTCCCATTCATGTTGATTATGTGCTGCAGTTCAGGAAAGAGAACAGCTGCTTGCTAGAAGTTACAGAATTCTGACTCTTCTCCTCAGGTTGCCAACCCCACAAGTCACACACTGGAAACCAGTTGCATTTGGACATCAGAGGATGGAGATTCATTCTAAGGATGAGAACATGATTATGAGATCTGTAACATACAGAAACATAATAAAAAAGTCAAGAGACAGTAAAATGAAGAGATAGAGAACGTGATTGGGGTTTAGGAGGTATGCTGGAAAGATAATGCAACTGTTCTGTTGACAAAGAAGCATGCTATGCTTTGCTCCTAAAGTTTGCCAAGATCATTAAAGAAGTGATAATAAAAGAAGTGATCTCCCACCAAGCATTTAATCATGTCACTTTTTTCCCCCCTGCTAATGGGAACAAACCAAGCATGGCATGAGTGTTTCCTGATTGTTAGGACTTAAGTAATGATGCTGTCCTTCAAAACAGAAACCTTGGAGCTCTTTTAATCAAATAGCCCATGTAACTTCGTGTTTTGTGCTTGAGAGTGATTTGATCAACAACTATTCAGAGATTTCTGAACTATATTTATATATGCATTTTTATGTGAAGGACTGAACTATATTTGGGCTTCTGTTATTAATATAGATAACTGCAGCTAAATCAACAGCATTGATGCTTGGGCTCGGGCTGAAAGCAGTAAAGCTGTGAATGTGCTCTCGGAGTGTGTTCAAGATAGGAAACACACCAGCAAATAGGTACAATGTTGCTAAAATTGCTAGCTTTGTCCTTGAAGTACGAACAAGGACGTAAAGTGGCTTGAAGCATTGTTTTTCCTCTACCTGAGACAGATGTATTAAGATCCACAACTTTCCTTAGATATTTTGAATGTATTTAAAGAGTATTTAAAGATAACAATGATTCAAGTACCAGCATGAAAACTTTGCATTTTAATAGGAAGTTGCAAACTAAGAAAATTATTATTTCCGAGAAAAGAGTCAATTCATTTAGCAACTGTCGAAGTCCCACTCTAAATGCTTTACCTTTAGTAAAAAAAAAAAATGTTTTTAATAATTATACCTCTTTGTACTTTCCCAGTGGAGTCTCCTTTCTCCTCCTGGATTTAAAAGTTATATTAATCTTCTTAATATGTGGGTTTTGTGCAAATCACTGGAATTTTTACTTATTGAGCAGATAACAGTAAGTAATAGTCAACAATATCATTTGTCTTGCAGACAAGTTGAGAATGACAAACCAGTGTCATCTTTCTTAATTACAATTTTACCAGGGTAGAGTTTAATGCTAAATGACATTTATGGATTAATGTTGTGTAATCTGAGTACCCTGATGGAAATGACTCCAGAAAACAGACAGGCTGAAAGCAAAGTGCTATTACCAAGGGACTATGTTGGGCTTTGGAAACATGCTCCACAAGCAATAAAACGTAGTTTTAAAAGAGTCTGTAATTTTCAGTTTACTTGAAGCACTCTGCAACATTCTATCTGGTGTGTGATGTTAACTGGGAGAAACCCAGCTAAGACACTTCAAAGAACAATCTACACATATCTCTCCAAGTAAGCTCAACAATCTTACTGCATACTATGATCCATTATGGCAGTACAAGTCACAGCTCGCACAATTATCCATCAAACAACATGTCATGAAGGTTACATCATGCAGTCCAGTACACAGAACAAGAGACAAGGGTTCATAGAAAAGTCCCAAGCTTCTTTCCCAGCTAAAAGAAACTCTGCAGCCATACAACAGAGATTTTTCTAGAGTTCCTTGAATGCATACTTTCAAAGATGCATTGTGTTGAACGACAATTTCCTTTTTTAGAATGCATTTTGTGTGGTACCCCACTACATTAATCTTTGCATTACCCTCCAGGACTGACTGTCACTAGTCTCAGAAATGTATCTGTGTCTTGAAAGATGTCATTTTACTTCCATTATGTTGAATTAATCCACCCTCTCTCTCCTGCTGAGAGCCAAACAGGGTTGTATAAGGAAAAACTCCAGCTACTTTGGACCTGTAGAGTGAAATAGAATGATCTTTGCTATTACAGAGAGCCTGCAATACTAAAAGTATTCCCAAATATTATATACTATACAAGAACTCATTCCTAGAATGAGAAATCTAGTATAAATTTCCTATGTTCAGTATCTTAGATGCCTATCTTACTTAACATCTATTTGCAGAACTTAGTTTGCACATAAATTTACATTTCAAGTAAATTTGAATCTTAGAAGCACAGAATAGTTATATGAGCCATGCTTCAAACTCAGTTCTAAATAACAATACAGATGAGGAAGAGACATGTGTCCAGAGAAGCTGCTGCACAGTAACATGGTAAAATGTCACCTTTTGACAGTGTGAAAGAAAGTGTGGTTCAAATGAAATTAAATTATGTATCTAGTTTATTTTCTCCAGTACTCTGCCCCAAAAAAAAAAAAAAAAAAAAAAAAAAAAAAAAAAAAAAAAAAAAAAAAGGTAAAAGAAAACAAGTTCCCTAAATGATACAAAATAAGGTGGGATAATTCTAGTATTAGGAAACCTAGTATTAGGTTAGGGTGTTAGCATTGAAATCTGAAGACCAGAAAAATGTATTTTTCTGCAATGAAAATACATACATTAAAAGCTGTCAGATATTGGCTATTCAGTGACAAGGGATATGAATCTGAGAAATATGAGCAATACACGCACAATTTTGGCATAACAGAATGTGCTGCTATGCAGATTTTCTTCACCTTTCTGTTCTAAAATGGGACTGATTTAGAGCTCAACATAACTTAAACATCACTGATTTCTTATGAATTTTTTAGTCTAAAATATTGTATTTCAACCCCATAAGGATTCTGCTTATCAAAATTTATTTCTGATCAAAACCAGAAGCTGATGACTTTTACTGAAAGAGAAGTTTTGAAAGACCATACTGTTTTAATGAAAAGAATACATTTTAAACTACTGAGTTGAAGCATTCTCTCCCTCTCCTTACATTTTATTCTGAAAAGTTGTATTTCTTTTTTTCTTTCTTTTTTTTTTTTTTTTCTTTTTTCTCTTGAAACTCTCCAGCTGTTATGTTATATGTAAGACTGAGGTTTCTTCTGTATTTGTTTTACTAGGCATGCTAATTTCTGGTGGTTTTTCACATTATATGAGTAGCAAAGGGCAGAGCAAAAAGATCTGTTGCCTTTCATCTTTCATCCACATCTCCTTTTTGTTTTTTCTTTTTTTCCCATGATTCCGTAGACATCACAGCTTACTGTCATTGAAACTGCTTAGTGACGTAGGATTTTTATCTCTAGTCTCCTGTTGCACACCATTCTATAGCATCTTATTAAAATGTTGTTCTTGTTGTTTTTTTACACTTCCTGTCACCATTAACAATTGCCATATGCCCAGTATAAGTGGTTTTAGAGACACACAACTCTTATGAGACACTAAAGTTGTATCAAAGCTTGACAAAACAGGACTAGGGACAATAAGGAGAATAGGAAAAGCAAAAATTCTCATGAAGCATGCAATTCTAATAGCAAAACAGCACGGATGTTCAGCTGAAAGTAGTCTTCTGATCCTCCTTTTCTGCTTTTTCAGGGAGAAGTGACTTGCCAGAAGTGTGACAGAAAAATGAGTAGTTAGTTTAAAAACAGACTGCAGATCATCTTAACCAATCCCTTCCCCACACCTCTTTTCTCTATGTCTTCTCTCTTGAAGTCTGCTATTTAACTCAAGCTAACAACTGATTTTCCAGTTATTTTTGTTGATTTTGGAAGACCCAATTAAATTTTCTTAATTAGTTTCCTGCTTTTAATCTATTTGTAACATGCTATCATTGCATTGCACTGAAATTATGGGAAGTACTTTTCACAGTGCTACTTGTCATAACTGTTAAAATGGACCAAGGACTGTTCTCTAGCTATTGCTCAGGTTATATCAAATGTTACATCTGTATGGATATAATCTCTTCTTTCCCCCTGTTCCATCCACAGTGACTATGTGAGCAGAGTTCCAGTGCTCATGTCTGAAGAAATGCAGAGTTGTTCATATAATGCAGAACAGGTTCAAGCAGCAAGACTCACAGCAGGACGCAGCCCCATTGGAAACGGCATTCATTATTTGAGGGAGGCTTGTGATCAAGATGCTGCTACAGACTCAGAAAAATAGAGCTCTGACTTTGCTTTACCAGATAATATTCAGTCTACTATCTACATTAATGCACTTTCTCATAGGTAAGTCCCCAGCTCTTTATTGTGCAAGACTAACTGTGGCAGAAACATGCTAGAAATACCTGCCACATTTCACCCAAGGCATGCTGGCTGGGGAGTGTGCTGATCACAGACTCCCCCCCACACATACCCAGCTCAGTAACTGTGCAGCCTCTAAGCCTTTCAGCACTTACCCCACTTTTGCTCACTGAATACAGGCATATTCACAAGGGGTTTGACAGTATCAGTAGTAGAAAATGATGAGAATGACTATCAAAATTTAATTTAAAAAAAAAAAAAAATTTAAAAATTAAATACTTTAAAAAATTAAATACTAATTTTCTAGGGAAAAAAGCATTATGTGAATATTTAGCAAATGTAAAACAGTAGAGTAGTAGTATTACAAATTCATTTAAAGTGGTTGTATGCCACTGATATGGATAGATCTAAATGTAACAAAAAAGTAACAAAATTTTAAGATGCTTTATACTGTTTTACCCATATTGAACAGCTATTTATTCCCTATTAAGGGAGGAAAAAAATAATTATTAGTTCACCTGAAAGACATAAATAGGTGATTTAATGATATTTTTCAGAAAACATTATTCTCTTCAGTGTACACTTCAAATAAAATAAGTGTGTGTTTGACTTGTAGTTCATATTGCGTTAAAAGCTAAGATGCCATTCATGTCTGTGACATTCAGTGCTGAAACTTTTAAATGAAATACAAAAAATGTAAGATACTAGAAACAGAATAGAAGCTTTTAGGTTATTTTAAAACAGTTCCCCTTACCTTCATGCTGTTTCCCCCCAGTTTAAGTGGTAAAAATAAGAGATCATAATATCTTGAGAGATAAAACAAAAAAACAAAAAGCTTGGAATTGCAATTTAAGTGATGCTTAGATGACAATCTTATGTTTGTAATAAAGATTTTTGAGACAAATATAATTAATTTTTAATACATTGTTTTGAATTAAAAATCAGAAAAGTTCTTTATCTCCTGAAATGCAGGATATTAATATCTAAAATAGGAGCAACCTATTAAATTGGTAAGACTTACCAAGTTGGTAAGCTTCTAAGCTGTGTATAGTCATACACATAATAAGGAAAAATCCTGAGTTGTGACAAATACATTTTATCCTGACAAAGTACATCGTCACCGTTTTACAGACGAGAGATTTGAATCCTATCTAATACTGCACTTGAACAAAATGCACGTGTGATTGACAGCCTTTTCTGGAATGTTGGTACTGTTTCCACGTTAGGGACTTTGCCTAGCAAAATTCCTTTCCTTTGCCACCAGCAGCATCTGAGAGAGACACACAGTGTAGAAAATGTTGCATGAAAGGACATTACCACTGATTTTTTTTTTTTTCCCATCTGTTACCAATTACACAATTAGTGCACACATGTACAGTAATAAAAATAGAAATACTGTTTCACCTGATATTTTGCTATAGCCAGAGAGCAAGACTATGAGGGAAGTCAGTGTCAGAATATGCATCGTGACTGCAAACTCTAAAACATGTTCCTGCCTTGGTCTTGAAGGAATTTCAAATTGCTTAAACACTAAATAGATTTTAAATTCAGTAGAGCTAAATAGATTGCAATCATTCTGAAGGATGAGCTTTCTCTTCTGTGACTCTGTCTGGAGAGGAGCAGATGAATGAAACTGTATTCTTGCAACCAATATATCTTCAACAAAGGAAATTCTTCAAAAAAAGTAGGTCCATCAAATCAATTAAAGATGCAGGATAATAATATGATATAAGATTTTTCATCAGCCATGGAAATAAGAAATACTACTAAAATGGTAAAATTAAATATCTGAGTCAAAGAACAAGTCTGTGTAAATAAATCACCAGAAACGACAACTGAAAAAACGAAATGAAATCGGAGGAATCTGACTACTGTGTCAGTCTCTGACCAGACTAGAATTTCTTGCTGGCATGCTGAAGCTGGATACTGAATTTCATGAAATATCTTTCTGATACTGTCTACCATGATTATGCTATTATTCTGGGAAGACAGCCATGTTACTATCATCCCAAGAACTAGAGTAAGATTGGCAGAAATATTATTTATCCTATACAAGCTTTATTCATACTGAGGCCTGAAAAGTCTTTTTTTTTTTTTTTTTTTTTTTTTTTTTTTATTTAAGAGGGCTAGGAGATAAAATTTGGAAGAAAAGGATTAGTGTGTCTATATAGTTGTCTGTGCATGATGCCAATATTAGGGTCCTCTGTTTTTACCAAACAGAGCTGTGACTAAATGATTTATGTTTTTAAATCATCTGTAAAGTACTGACACACTTATATACATAAATGACTAGTATTATACCCACTCACAGTTACGCAGAACCTTTTCCAGTGTTTTACTTAGGACATCTGGACTACCAGATATTCGCTGGATGTGGTAGACACAGTTCAAAACATACAGAAGACTTTCTCATCTGGACTTGCATTTGTCTAAATGGGCATGATATCTCAAGATATCCTAAATAACACAAGATGTTTTACAAGATGTTTTTTTGTATGTAGTAAGGTCCTACACAGAGACCTGGACAGGCTGGATTGATGGGATGAGACCAATGGGATTAAATTCAACAAGGCCAAGTGCCAGAACTTGCACTTTAGTCATAATAACCACATGCAATGAGACAGGTCTGTAGCAGAAATGTGGTCTGGAAATGTGTGTGGAGGAAAAAGATTCTGGAGTGTTGTCTGATGCTTGGCTGCACAAGTGCCAGCATTGTGCCTAGGTAGCCAAGAAGGCCAATAGAATCCCAGCTTGTTTCAGAAATAATATGGTCAGCAGAAGCAGGGAGGTGTACTGAGGCCACACTATGAGTACTGTGTTCCGTTGTGGGCCCCTCACTATAAGAAAGACATAAAGGGCCTGGAGCTTGTCCAGAGAAGGGCAACAAAGAGGGATCCAAAGCACAAGTGAGGGCACTGGTATTATTTAGTCTGGAGAAGAGGACACTCAGGGAGACCTTGTAGCTCTCTACAGCTACTTAAGTTGGGTGTTGGCTTTTTCTCCCAGGTAACTGTGGCAAGATGAGAGGGAATGGCCTCAAGCTGCAGAAGCAGAAGTTCAGGTAGGATAACAGGAAAAATTTCTTCTCAGAAAGAGTTGTTAGGCACTGGAGCAGGCTGCCAAGGGATATGGTAGAGTTACTGTCCCTGGAGGTATTTAAGGAAAGGATAGATGTAGCACTAAGGATCATTGTTTAGTGGGTAATAATGGTGGTAGGTGGGCAACTGGACTAGATAATCCTCGAGTTTTTTTCCCCTCAACATTAATAATTCTATGTCAACTTGTAACTAATTAAATAAACTCTCAGCTGCCTGTCCACTCTCTATTTTCCACTGACTATTTTAACTGGAGACCTGGTGTCATTGTAAGTAGCATGGGTTGCCTCAACTGACCTCAGTAGAAAATCAGTATTTGTAAGTAACTTCTGTATCGTAGCTGAAAGACTCATGATATCTTAATTGACAATTGGCATCTATGCTTAGAAAACTGCATCTTCTTTTTAGGACTTTGGGGGTAACATGTCTTTCCAGAATCTACTGCCTATATGGATTGTGACCGTACTGACTACATCTCCATATGAAAATTTAGACACTCATCAAATATGTAAGCACTTCCAAATTTAACACTAATTCCAGCATAGTAGTTACTGCTTCCTTACATAAGTCTTAGACAGAGGGAAATGTTCCACCTCCATCCTACAAGACCTAGGAACACTAAGCAGACATTATATGGTATATATTCCCATAAGATTCCCAGTAATCCTCGTCCATCTAGTATATTAAATACTCATAGAATAATTTGTGTTGCAAGGCACCCTTAAGTTCATCAAATTCCAGTGCCCAATACCAAATACTTCACTAGATAATATTGCTCAAGGCCACACAGCCTGAGCTATAGAGATGATGAGACATTCGCAGATTCCTAGTGAATCTATTCCAATATTTCATCATCCTCACAGGAAAGAATTTCCTCCTAAATCCATGCCATTTTTTACAAGTAGAAAATATTTTTTGTGTTATAATACATTCAAGCAAGGGGCAAAAGTAGATACTTACAATACATCCTTCCTTAGTAGTTCTTTGTTTGCTGTAAAAACTGTCCATGTTCTGCTGTCATGAGATCTCCTTATATGATCCAAGCATAATGCACAGTCGCATCAAAACCCTGAGGACTTCTAAAATTAACTCCTGTTATTTGGCCAAATATTGAATAGAAATTGAAAGGTCAGAGTTAAGAACTGCCTTATATAAAAATGTACTGGAGACCCATCAAGGTCAGCTCTCTTGGCAGCAGCATCAGCACTTGCATTGCCAAGGCTTACTTCATCTAATGTACCTGTATGAGAAGAAAAATGCATCTCAGAGATAGTAGTATGGAGCAAAATGTAACTCTGAGATTTGAGGATCATGAGAAACTCCAGATGAGGAAACCAAAGGAGTTAACAAATCCTTGATGCTTACAGAATTAACCTGCAGAATGAGAAACATGAACTGCATACCGTGAATGTATAGACATTTACACTTTTTCCTAATGTGAAGGTTCATGCTTAAGTGAGCAAAACAAACTCAGCAGGTTGCACACTTGAAACAGCAGGGAGGGAAAACACAGATTCCAAACTGGGAACAAACAGTGTAATCTGCAACTAGTTTGTCTACATCATCCTTCAGATAAGAGCCACCTGTAAAGATTAGGATGTCTGGAATAGATAGAGGAATATCAGATGTAGAGCACGAGGTGATGACACTCTCAAGAACATATTAATTGTAACATTACACAGCATAAAGGCACAGAGGAAGACCTGATGCAAGAGGCTCCAGAGAAGTAAGAAAGGAAAGCAGTAGGTGTATGGGAGTTGCACAACGTCTTGAATAGGATGGCAGAAGCAACACAAGCAGTCTCACTACAAAAGAGAATAAAGAGCTAGCAAAATCAGAAGTACCCCTTGCTGGGGATTTAGCATGCTCCAATTTCAAAGTAGGGAAAGCTGCTCTTAGCAAAAAGCAAAGCTGCTTCTTTGTAGTCATGATTCAAAACTGATGAGCAGAGATTCTGGAGTTGGTTGGAGTTTCTTTTCTGAAATTATATGACCCAGGTACTCAGCCTATGGCTTACAGAATAGCACCTTATTTAGCAGTGCTTTGTGGTCTTACTTGGCTAAGGCAAAAAAGAAAGATGAAATGCTTCTTGTCCAGCCTCCAAAATGGAACAAGCTACCAGAAAATCATCTCCATCCTGTATGAAGACTGAGACACTTAGAACTGTAATAGAATCTAGTCCTCATTTTGAGTACTAACAGAAAACACTAAAGAATTCACAGTACCTCTGAGGAGGTCTAGTCCACATGTACTGTTGTCCCTGAGTTGTAAAGTCAAAATAAAACTGTGAATTGAGGTGTTGAGAGTTAAAGAATAAGGCAGAAGTTCAGTAATAGCAACATGGGTGACTTGGTGGGATAGAGGTAAGAATAGTCAGAGGGTTGGGAATAACTGAATGACTTGGGATAACATTAATTTTTCACAGATCTTGGGCAAAATTCCAGATTTCTCTCCCTTGTTTGTTTATTTTCCTCTCATCACTAACTGACAAAATACAAGTATTACAGAGTGACCTGGTTGGCATTAAAATGCCTTTCTTCTTTCAGGAGAGAGTGTCAGGGCAGATGCTGACTGAGAAAGGAGATAAAGGAAAACCACTGGGAAGGTGTGATTCATTTTACATTTAATTTTTACTAGTTTAGCTGCTGAGAGTCTTCCCATATCATTAGAATGGAAAGTAAACTGTTCAGAACCTTGGGAAGGGTCTCCAAGTCCATGGAGCTGAACTCAGCTGTTAGCAGCATGACTGTTCCAGTCTGATGACGTGAAATATCCAAATACACACCATAAGTATGTATCCAATCCCATAAATTTCCCATAGAAGTCTTGGATGGGTATGGTATGAAGGCATGCTCCTCATTTCATGGGCTGAATTGCAAGTGAGTTGGCTCTGGTGGGAATAATGCTTCCACCCACTCCCACTGCACTAGTTATCTTAAAAGAATGTTTCAGATCAGCTTTCTGAGCTCTGAGCAGTTGAGAAAGAAGCTCCAATATCAATTACAGCCTTGAGAAGGAGAATCACTGATGAACAAGTTTACTGAAGAATCAATTTGAGGGACATTATAATCCCCTAAATCTAGATCTACTTGTAAGCTTACACCACAAGATATATAAGGTAAGTTGTCCTGTACCACCACTGTAATTATGGAGACACCTGCCTAAGAGATCTTCTGGAGGACCAAGACATGAGAGTAAGTCTGGTGCAGTAGCACTACATACTTGCATATTAAAATTTAGGTGCTGTAGCAGAAATTCTGGAGGGATCCTTACTTTTATTTTTGCCTGACTTAATCTTTTTGTTCTGTTGTTCAATTTCTGTATTGTTATTCTGACAGCTACTTATAACAGAATTCTGCCAGTGATTGTTCACCATCATGTCCAAGAAAGACCATCTCCTAAGCAGTGGTGAATGTTAAGTGAATTTATTCTGGTCAAACGTTCTCTCATTTAGAAACTGAAGTTCTGGTTTGACACAGGTACAACCATTCCACTAATAGGAAGGCTGGACCCATGGCTTCTCCCCTTCCCTTTTCCCAGACAGACACTAAAATCATGACATATGGAACCTAATGGTGTTTTGGATTCAGACAGGAGGAATCTTGATCTGTTTTGCATATCTGTTTTTGACTCTGTTTAGAAAAGGAACACAAAACTAAGGTCTATTCACAACAAAGGGGTAGAAGTTTGGGCATACCCAAGATGACAAACCTTCCACTTTATTTTCTCAAACTGAAAAATTTCCAGACTTCTCTTATTTGGCTAAACAAAAGCTTTTTCTCACTAGGCTGGCTTCTCACAGGAGACTACTTCTTGTTACCAGTAGAAATTATTCCAGAGCACAATCTGAGCTTTCAGCACTCTCAAAAATCCTCAGAAATCAGAACACAAAATTTGCCAGTATTCAGTTAACAAATATAAAGGATTCATCCTCTTAATTTCACCCTGATCTTTCCATTATAAGCTCAAATGAAAATGATGTATGGTTTACTTACTGCTAATGCGATGGCCAGACAGGAGACAGTGTAGAGATAGAGATGATATGCAAGTGAAATTTTAAATCAGGATCTTACGTCTCATGGTGGTGTCATCTCTGGTCTCCAATTTCAGACCAGTAACTTCTGTCAATGAGTAGCAATCTCATTTCTGACATCAAACTGAGGAAGAATTTTTGTTGTACCCCTTGAGGTGAATTAAGTCCACATTCACGCTTAAGTACAAGTATAAATCAACATTGTGACATCTCTTATCCTATCAGCAAGGAGTTTACATTTCCCCTGTGATACACCTGCTTCCAGACAGTTTAACTTGGTTCTTCAGGCAGGTGTTCTTTCCTGCTAAATTAGGTTGTTTTTCAGTCCTGAATTATTATGGTTGAACAGTAAAGACTTGTATTTCCTCTTCACATGAGTGACTGTATGCTCTAGTCAGAGACCAGAGTCCGTCTGTGCTAAATCCTTGATGAATCCAGAAGAGACAGCCAGGACTAAACCTTCTGCAGATTAGGTTACTGGATTTTATTAATAGGAACAATGTACATCTTTGTGCAAGATTAAACAACAAGAACATAGCAGAGGTTAGCCTGTCTAGATATCAAAACAGAGATAGCACAATCAACAAAATTTAGTAATACTAAATACAGTGTGCACTAGTTTCTAGAATACAGACTTCCGGGACCTAATACAGGTATTTCAATTACAGTTGCAACTGCATCTGTTCATACACTTACTGGTTATGACTAATTATTATCGAAGGCTGAACTGTATTTTTAAACATCTTCCACTGGCAGAAACAGTCAGGAACTCTCGATTCACCCAGAAATGGACAAAACAGATTAGATTGCTTTTCATTGGGAATTAGGACAGTAAACTTTCCATTTGTTCACCTTTCTAAGACTTCGTTATAGGAAAAATGTGTTCAAAAAGTGGGAGCATTAAAATCAGACTGCAGATGAATTTGAAACTGTTTTCCTTTAGTGGGATGTGCTTGTAATCTTTACTGTTTAGTGGTTTGTTTGTTTGTTTTCTGTTTTTTGTGGTTTGTTTGCTGTTGAGAATCAGTTTTTGACAACAAGGTGAATCAAGGAAACAGTTTATCAGCTGAAAAGATACTATAACAAGAGGAGCTGCCAAATTTTAGCAAGGTACCCCAAAGGATCTGTCTTCCAGTGGAGGCAGTTTGGTTAGCATGGCATCTCACTGATAAAATTACTCTAGGAAGCAAAGCCAGAAATAAATGGAAAGGCAATTCTAATACTGATAGATAAGTACTGACTAGTCAAGAACAAGATAACACATCTTGAATATGGAAATACCGTTTCTACTTCAATTTATTCAGAAGCCAGCTAACCATTGTATGACTGCTGTCTGCAATCTTCTTTAGCACAGAACAGAAGGCATCACCATTATAGATGACTTTTCTGTCACTTAACATTTTAGTCCTGGCTTAGCTTCTTTAGTGGTATACAGAAGTCTATTAGGAAGTATAGAATAGAAGGTTATAGAGCTTTAGCATGCATCTTTCTGACTTTCTTTTCATTAGCTTCACCAGCACAGTTTGTGTCTCGGGTCTGAAGCAAGATGATTCAAAAAGCGGAGTAGGAGGTACAGGAATCATTGTCATAGCAAGGTACTAAGAACTCATTAGGCTATATTGCTCATTTCACATTTCTTTATGTTTGAGATCTTGCACAAGATGTCTGCTGAGGCACTCTCCTTTTGGGGTTTGTAATCACAGAATCACAGAACTGTAGGGGTTGGAAGGGACCTCCAGAGATCATCGAGTCCAACCCCCCTGCCAAAGCAGACTCCCAAACCACATCGCACAGGTAGGCGTCCATGTGGGTCTTGAATATCTCCAGAGAAGGAGACTCCACCACCCCCCTGGGCAGCCTGTTCCAGTGCTCCGTCACCCTCACTGTAAAGAAGTTCTTCCGCACATTTGTGTGGAACTTCCTATACTGTACTTTCATCCCTTTACCCCTAGTCCTGTCCCCACGCACTACTGAAAAGAGACCAGCCTCACCACTATGGCTCCCACACCTCAGGTATTTATAAACCTGGATCAAGTCCCCTCTCAGCCTTCTTTTTTCAAGGCTAAACAGACCCAGTTCCCTAAGTCTCTCCTCATAGGGGAGATGCTCCAGGTCCTTCACCATCTTAGTGGCCCTCCGCTGGACTCTTTCCAAGAGATCCCTGTCTTTTTTGTACTGGGGAGCCCAGAACTGGACACAGTATTCCAGATGAGGCCTCACCAGGGCAGAGTAGAGGGGGAGGATCACCTTCTTCGACCTACTGGACACGCTCTTTTTAATACACCGCAGTATGCCATTGGCTTTTTTGGCTAAAAGGGCACACTGTTGGTTTATGGTCAATCTGTCGTCCACCAGGAAGGCCAGGTCCCTCTCTGCAGAGCTCCTCTCCAGCAGATCTTCCCCCAGCCTGTACTGGTGCATGCAATTATTTCTACCCAGGTGCAAGACTCTACACTTGCTTTTGTTAAACCTCATCCACTTTCTTACTGCCCAGCTCTCCAGCCTGTCCAGGTCTCGCTGAATGGCAGCACAGCCTTCAGGCATGTCAGCCAATCCTCCCAACTTCGTGTCATCAGCAAACTTGCTGAGGGTGGTCACTATCCCCTCATCAAGGTTGTTGATGAAGATGTTGAACAAGACTGGACCCAGTACAGACCCCTGGGGGATGCCGCTAGTTACAGGCCTCAAGCCAGACACCACACTGCCAATGACAACCCTCTGCACTCTGCCGGTCAGCCAATTCTCGACCCAATTCACTGTCCACTCATCTATTCCATACTTCCTCAGCTTTGTTATAAGGATGTAATGGGGGACAGTATCAAAAGCCTTACTGAAATCAAGGTAGACTACATCTACCGCCCTCTCCCTGTCCACCCAGCTAGTGACATCTTCATAAAAGGCCACTAGGTTGGCAATAAAGTTATCAACTTTTATTTTTTCAAAGAAGGCTCCAGTTTTAATGGCCAGATACAGTAACTGAGATGTAAAAAACCCTGAATGATCAAAAATAAAATTCTGAAGAGCATGAGGGGAAAATGAGGGAGAAGCGTATACTGAAGCATCTCTCTCCATAGTGTGGAACAGGCAAATCAGAGAGAACAGGTCTAATAAAAAGATTTTGTCTTCCCACAAACGTAAGTTTAGAAAGAGAGCAGCTCAGTACTTGGCAGTGCTTGACAGAGCAGAGGAAACCTCTGACAGAAAGCTTCCTTATTGGATGGGACAGGAGCGGACAGGTGGTATCACAGGACTGGTCACAAAGACAAATATTTTTACCTGCAGGTCAAGTAATGAGACACATACTTTCTTTCCATTCGTCTCTTTCAAATTGTCTAAGAGCAATACGTATATCTACTTTTTATTCAGAATTTTTAGTTCGTTCATAAAGTAATGCTTCCAGATGACCCTGTTACAGAGAAAAACAATGGTATCTTCTGGAGGTTTTAGCAGTCTTACTAATTATTACCTATATCAAACAGCTAAAGGAACAAGACTTTTCCTCTTCAATGAATAAATTAATTTTAAATTTTCACTAGATAACACAATCTCTGTGAGCCATGTATCTACCATGATTTTCAAGAAGAAAAAATAAATGCTGTAAAAATCCTAAAATGGATTTTTATTGCACTGCTCTTGCTAGGGAGCAAAATAGAAATGCTTATAGCTAGTGAACTGAAGCCAGTATACGCTGCGTTGGAATCTCTTGCAATTCTGCTGAGCTTAGGACAGCACCTACACAGCTGATGTTGTTTTGAGTCAGAAGAAGTTACATCAATCAGCACTTTTCTTGTTATATTATAGACCCTTGGGATAACACACAAGTTAAGCGCCATTATCATCCATTCATAAAATTAATCCCTTCCAAGAGTACCTGTGAAGTGCATTTACTTCAGATGCACAAGAACACTCTGTATAGGACAATTTACCAGAAAAAAAACTCCATTGTAAGTATTGATATTTGCATCTTGTAGCTACCTAACAAGCAGCAAGGCAGACATTCATGACTAAGGGGAAAAGAGTACACCTTTTAATAGGATCTGAATTGTCATGAAGGTGAGAAAGGCAACTAGGACACAAAGAAAAGCCGTATGGGGTGATGTAATCCTGAAGTCTGAGTAGCGCATATAATTCCTCTACCTAGATGCCCTTTCAAAACGCTGGATGGACAAGCAGCTAACAATAGGGACTCTGCAGTGTTTCTTGGTTCTTCTTGCTCTTTTCTTTTCAGCTCATTGGTTTTGCACAACAGGGCACTTATCCTTGACAAAGGAGGTCTGATTCCTTTCAGCTGCCCTCCAGCATGCCAGATAAAAGGATTAGACTTTCTCCAAACTGCCACATGCCTGTAAGTGCTAGAAGTTAATTTATCTGGCAGGGACTCCTCTGCCTTGGGCTCTCCAGAACTTTATTGCTAATCATTCAGGGTTATTTACGTCTCAGTACTGTAGCTGGCCATTTGAAGTGAAGGCTCAGTTTAAAAAGGTTTATATCACACAACATCAAGCTTACTAGCCTACAGAAGAATCATGCTAATTCAGGTAAGATGTTTTATTATTTCTACAAATGTGCAGTTACTCTAAGTTTTACCTTCAGAATTCAAGAAAAAGATGTGAAAATATCTTTTTTCCACCCTTTGTCTTACCTTGTGATGTATACAGATTAGTAGAAATAACACAGCAGGTGCAGGCCTTGATGACAACATCTATTTGCTGAATACTTAATCTGTCTCAATGAGGTGTATTTGTGGTGAGATTCTATTCTTGTATCTGTACATCTTCATTGACGTATATGAATTCCAGCACTGAGAAAAGATCTTGTAGCCTAGTTTATACTGTATTCTTCTCACAGCTGTGTAAGGGACAGCCAGAACTGCTGCATGTCCCTCAGGGCAGGTGTAAGAAGATGAGTTCAGAACAATTACTCAGTGCATCTTGCACCTGCTAGCAAAGAGATGCCTGTAACTGCACTTTTTAAAGGGTAGAACTCTAGTTTTTGAACTTTCAAGAGAACAAAAACTGTTTAGTTTCAAGCAGGGATAATAGATGCTACAACTGTGTTTGAAAGAAAGGTCACAAGCTCTTGACCACATACAGATGTTAAGTGAGTGCTGTACTTGCTTAGTTACCTAGGACTGGATGCTGATGTGATATGGATTAGAGAGATTTTTTTCTACAACTGCTGCCCATTTGTGGACCTTTTACAGTACTAGTGGCAGAGTCTCACAGTACACCTTCTTTGCTATTTGGATTCTAGCACCTGAAGATGTAAAATCAGTAAGAAGACACAACCCCACTTATAAGACCTAAGAATTCTTCCCTTAGAATACTGACAGTCTGATCATTTTACAGCAGTAATCTCTCAACAGTGAATACTCTGAGTTTAGGTGGAAAATGTCATTTCTTCACAAAAGAACATGCTCACTTTGAGCAGCTGATAACCTTTGTTTTCCAGACCTTCCACACTCTTAACTACACTTCACAAAAACATATCACACAACATCTTAGGCTTCCAGGCACTTTTAGTGACAGGGTCTTGTGTGTGGTTACTCAAACAAGAACGCAAGTATGCACACATTAAAAGGCTCTTGCTGTGATTTGTTCCCGATATAATTACATTGGGTCTCGTGAAAAAAAAATGACTTAGGTCACATTTTCCAACCAGTATGTGCAACAATGCCTATTTCAGATACTAGCCCAAAAAGATTTGCAGTTCATTAAAGGAATTTTGTTTCTTCACAGTCTCTCCATCCATCACTCTGACCCTTGTCCTTTTTCTCATGACTCTGTGAAAAGCATTTGCAATTGTTAATACTACGGCCATATGGAGGTAGAACAGAGTGCTACAGCTCCATCTCTGATATGGACACAGAGCTGCCACAGCACCAGAGTAACGTGGGATAGGGCAGGGAAGCGAACACCATCTTTTATCTTTCTACTGATTGAAAGCTAGTGATGATTTTATTTTAAAAGTTTTAGTAAGAGTCACCTATGTAAGTCTCACACACTTAATTTCTTAATATAAAAAGAAAGAGAAGAAAAAAGAAAGAGTGGGGGGAACAGGGTGGAATCTATTTGTTAAACTCTGCTAGTCCTACAGGGAATATTTTGGCTGAATCTCTGTCCTTTTGATCCTCTGGAAGATGATAGACTAGCGATGCTCGTTACACCACCTGCCTCTCAGGCAAAATCTATTGCTCTGTGTAATTGCTGAGAAGGTTTATATAAATTTCCCTAACCTGAACATCTGCAAAGCTAGAAGGACTGGAAGACAAAACTTGAGACTTCTTCACAGTTGATTACACAAGGCATTGCATGGACACCCACTAAGGTTATTTAGAAGTACTTAAGAGAAATAGAGTTTGTTCCCAACTGCAGGGCTTACCACTGGCTTTAGGAACTGCTGCTGAAACCCTATGCAGTCACAATGAATTCTTCCCGGTATTTGCAAAATCAGTGGGCTTTTCATTGACTGGAATTGCACAAATGTATACAGACAGATTGTACCCCAAACAAACTATTATTTTGTGTCATTCTGAAGTTACAGAAGGAGTTTTAACTACCTTACCTGAAATTTTTTTGCTGCTGTATACTTAATGATGGTAGAGGCATGGCTTTTGTAATGCAAACCTGGAGGTTACTGAAAAAAATAAATTAAAAAAGAGGATTGGAGAGAGGCTATTTCCTTTTTTTTTTCAAGAAAGTAGTTTAAAATTAGAATTTATGTGTTCAGAGTATTTTCATACTGTACTATAAAATGCAGTGTTGAAATGAAGGGGCTTATTGCAAACATTAAAAATAATACTTGCACTGGTTCAGTGTTAAACCTGACCTTTTTATTGGAAAAGCAAATGAATCCAGATACTGGATTAATCCTGCATGGAAACAATATAATTGATTTCATTATTTTTGCAACACCAGAAGAGATTTTGGCAAAAGAAGGTAAAGAACAGTAGACAAGAAATATTTAAAAAGTGAATGTTGTAAGCATTTGAAGATCACATAACAAATTTAGGAGTACACTACAAAGTTTGCAAGCTTAGAAAAGTGAAGAAATTCTAGTGTAACACTACATTATCTTATTATTAAGTACTCCTACACAAACTGCACTTTTAATACAATATTTTTCAGAGGTCAAAAATCAATGCTGCCTAATGACAATTATACAGTTTCTTACGTACCACTTCCCAAACTGAGGTTTGGGGCTATCAGCACTGAGAAGACAAACATATAGGTGTTAAGACTAAAATCTCTAATATTAAGTAGTGAATCTCAGAAAATGACAGTTAATGAAGTCTAGAATTCATTCTGGCCTACACAAGTTTTCCAGGCTGAGACGAGGACTCCACCCTTCAGAATCATGGACTGTATGCAGTTCCATTGAATGATTTTACTCGCTTTAACTGTTCGCTCTTTTACTCACCTTTTGTCTAATCCTCCAAATTCCATGCCTTAATATTTCATCTCCTGAAGAAAGGATTCTACAGAAAACACTGCTCTCTCCTTCAATGACTGCAATTGTTACCAGAGCAATTCTACTCACTCATAATACAGTGATGTCATGCAAGAATCTTGAAGAAGAAATCACATGTGATGTGATGTTCCCATTGTCATCATTTACTTTTTAAGTCTCCTTTCACTAATAAAGGATGTCTTACCACTTCTTATTTTTGTGCTGCTGTTTACTTTTTCTTTTTTCATACACCACCACTCATTTGTATTGATTCCTCCTCTTTTCCAATCCAACTTCTCAATCGCTGACCCCCCTACACCTCCACAAACCAGGATCCACCCTTTCATCAGCCTCATTGTACATCCTCAGCTTTCATTTTTACTCCTTCTTTCTACAGTATCTGTCCCTTCTGACCCTCCTCCAGTCCTACTCACATCCCTTTGAATGTAAACCAGGCAGGATCCTCCTGAAGCCAGCAGCCCAAGAAGCAGATGGCTTACAGTACAAGGAAGGGAATGTCCTTGTCCTTAGTTGTGGTTGTTTCTGCTCCTCCCTGTAGCAGCCCATGGTTGCAACAACAGTGAAAACCCTGCTAAGCAATGAAAACATTAGGAATGAAGCACATTCCAGTATATGACCCCTTGTTATACAAAACTGCAGATGTGATACAACTGACCCAGCAAGAGTGAACTTGTTCGACTGAGAGACTGAGATGATCAAATGTATGGCAGACTACAGCCAGGTGTGTGATACTGCAGCATCTCTGCTCTTAATTTTCCTAGCCAGATCCTTTCTCTAATCTGTGGAGATGCTGGATTTTTCCAAAGAAAACCCTTCATTGGGAATTCACAGATACGAAGTATGCAGGCTTGATGCTCTTTTGAAAAAGAGGCGCATGTGAAAGGAATTATGCATAGAGGAAGCAGTGCATGATGAACACAGTTTTGATCTGGAAAAAAAAGGTTCTACTGCAATCTGTGTATTTTAATGTGACAATAAAACCTCAAAATCAAGAGTGGCAATGTTTCAATTAGGTAAATGAACAATTCAATATTGATATCTTGTGAAATATTTTGTCTTAATATTAGTATACCAATGTTTCTCTTAGACAATCCCCCATTCTTGGGTTTGCTTGCTTTGTCTAGTCTGCTGAACCATTACATCTTTATTTTTCTAAGCTAGATGAATAAAGAAGAACCTCTGGGCAAGATCCGTCTGATCTACACTAGGTTTATACTTTTACATAATAGGAATTGTGCTTGTTTTTCTCCATGCTGCACTATGCTTCTCTCCAAGATGCACAAGTCCCATTTCTTCTGTAACTTTCAATAAATGCCTGTCTGTGTTCACTTTCCACTTACTCAGTGACTGAATGAAAGTCATATGTGTGTAACTGTGGAGAATAGATTCTAGTTTCAAATGCACAAGGCTTCTTCCTGGAATCCCAAATGTGCTATTAAAGTTAAGAAAGAGAAAATACAGCTTGTGACTTCAGCCAGGTAGTTTGTGTCCTCTCTTGGCTTTGCTAATATAAAAACAAAGGAGCTGAGAGCATTTCCACAGCCACCAGACTCAGGTGTAATGTCCTTGGTGAGGTCAGTGCTTTACCCCTCTTTCAAATAAGTGTTTGGGAAGAATGAAGCTTTTTCTTCTGCTAAATCAACATCTTTTTAACAGAGAGGAAATGGTCCTTGAGCATGTGGCCAGTCTCATAGTTCGTGTTTTTCTATAGCATCTGAACATATTGATATACAATCTGGCCTTAACTAAATCTCTCTGTAATAATAGTCCAGAAAAAGAAATACAAAATTTGTGTTTGAAGGAGAACTTTCAGGCCTGGAGCCGTAACATTTCCACCTGTAACCATCTCTCTGAACCACTGCATCTGCAGTACTTTTGCCTGCTTAAGAAGCTTTGAAACAAGTGTGCTGGCAGGTGGGGCAAAGTATTATTTGTCCCTTGGTGAATCCTCTGAGGAAATCAGACAAAGGAATAAAGTTTTGTAGCAAATGAAAAATTCCCTTACCTTTTACTTTCTCCCTGTTTGCATCTAGTTCTGTTGATACTTGAGACCTCTTATGCATTCACAACAGCATTTCTCAATTTAGTGAGCATGCCACAGCAATTGATTTAGACAATGCAATAGCTGTGACAGCAATCGGGAGGCACTCCAAATTTAAAAAGTAACAGGACACGCAAAATTGAAGCCTACTGACTGTTTTTGTGATAATTGAATTTCATTGAATTTTAGCAGTGAGAAACGAGCAATAAAAGGGCTGTTTCCAGCCACAGTTCCTGGAAATGGTTAGGGCACCATGCATCAGAGAAATGTATGTTGAACACTCACATGCAAAAATCATCTGAGTTACTGATTCAGCCAAAAAACTTCTTTCCTCCTTAGCTACAAAAATAATTTCAAAATAGAATGGGCAAGCCTTTGAGATAAAGAATTAAAGATAAAATGGGCTGAATACTTTTGTATAGCTCCAGGACTGCAAAGTTGCTTTGTGGGCAATTTAACTATGTTCTACACTGAACAGTTGCTGTAAATGAGGATCTCTTTGGTTGCAGGTTTTCCCAGAACAGTTATTGGGGAAAGCTATTTTCCTGGTGCTTCAGAACTTAGTTTTTCACAACTGAAAATGTGCATTGGTTTGTTATGATGTTTGAACCATTGCTCCGAGATGATTGTGCTTCTGGGGGGTCACTGCTGAGGTCTTGTGTTATACAAGAACAGTAGTTCTCTCTGTTCTCAACGCAATTCCATTAGCTCTGCTGACATTCAATACTCATTGAGAAGAGTAGCCTTCACACCTCTGGAAATGGCAAGCTATGGAATTGCATTGTATCTTTTGTTTTTCACAAGGAACAATGAAGATTCATAACACGCTGCCCATCTAATCCACATTTCTTCCAGTGGAATCCAGGCAGGTTTCAAATAGATGGATAGAAACAGATCTCCATGACCAATGCATTACATGAAATATTTACTCTCTCTTTAGCAATGTTCCTTAGCTTCAACTTCTATGTAAAGTAGCTCTTCAGAAGTAAGGCTTCCTGTCTCTTGTTGGCTTTCCTGCAGATTTCCCCAGTTCAATAGCTTAAAAGCTGTTTATTAGTAAATATGTCATCCATATCCTGATCAAAACCCCGAGAAGACAATGTGTGTCTCATCAAATGTCTGGTCTGTTTTAATAATAAAGATTTCTATGATCACTAAAACTTTGTCTCAGAACTTAGCCTTACAATGGGGAATAACATACGTCACTTAAAGAAATTCATGGGAAGTCTGTGTTTTGTAGTGATGTTTGGTCATGTGGAGGCCAGAAGTTTCTGTAAGATTGTCAAGAGTTGGGAAAAGTACCATTGATTGTAACCTGAAGTATCCAAGAGGATGACATTAAAGGGAATCAGAAAATAACTTTTTCTTTTTAATGTACATTTCACTTCCTGAGATATGCAGTATAACGGATAAAGATTTATATGGTTCTCAGAATGAAACAAAACTTAGCTCAGCTACTTTTTATCATATTTAACAAACAATGGTTGGATAGTAAGTCTCTAAAAGAATAAGGCTAGCTCAGATGGGATTATTTTTCCTTAAAAAATGCTGACTAACCTGGTTTAATATCTCTCTTTTATGCAGAGATTCTACTGTTACCCTGAAGAAGGGGGGAAAATAGATTTGAATTTAAATATATAATTCATAGTAATAGATTGGGGGCAAAACTTACTTAATCAAGTCAGTGCATTAGCTCTGCCTAAGTAAATGACATTTTGTCCACAGGATAAGCTAGTTATGCGTTGGACTTTAATAAAAAGGCATACATAGCCACTCTTCAATTTTGCCTATGGAACTTTTACACAGGAGTCAGCGCACAGCAGAGCTGCCAGATTCAAAAATAGAAGTGGCTTCATTACTCATTCATGCAAAGGGAATGAGGCAGAGTGTGGGTGAACATACAGTTGGACATGAAAATCCGATGAGAGCACAGGGGAACAACAATGGCAGCATAGGGAGCCATAAATCTGGTGTTGATTGGCATCTACCATTATTTTGTATTCTATGTGTGTCCCAGCTGATGAGGCACTGGGAAATAATGTATGTTTGCGAAGCAGTGCTCAGAATTGCTCTGCCACCATGCCAAAGACCTGGTAATTTGAGGAAGTGTGACAATTGCCAGCTTTTTTTGCTCAAATGCAGAATCTGACTTTGAGGGATCAGCTTCCCTCTGTCATAATGAAAAATAGAGACCCACAATGCTACATGGCAAGAAGCAGAGGGAATGCAAATGTACACCAGCTGGGAGAAGGAAGAAAACACATAAGATTTTCTGTGGTATAAGAGCTAAAATAAGGTAAAAATTCTAACACTATTCTGTCATGGCAACATTGGAGAACACGCTTGAAGGGTAACAGAAATGTAAGAAACCTGTGGGTATTGAATTACTTCTAAATTCTGCACAGAAAGCAGAGTCTTGTCTGCCCCTTAAAAAACACTTCTTGTTCTTTCTTTTCAGGATATGTTAATGGGGAAAAAAAAAAATCAATAGACTATTAAAATACTTCAAAGATGTATTTCAGACAAGTTCTGTAGAGGTATCCTTACCGGTTGGCAATGCATATGTCTGTCTGGCAATGACAAGAACCTTTTGGAGGAGAACTTTCTAAATATTAGTGTAAATACTAAAATGTACTTCTCTATAAATGTCAGAAGTACAACCAATACCCTGTCAGGAAGGTTCTTTTTGTAAAAAAACATATTTTTTGCTGAATCTGCCCTCTTTTTTGGCTTGCTCAGAGCACAGGTGCAGAGGCAGGATTTCATGCCTGCTGAAGATAAGCAAGCTATTGCGCGACAGAACTGCTATGGAGCACAGATCCATGGAAGGCCGAAGTACCAAAGGCTTTAATGGACAGAGCCTGCAGATCAAAGCAGCTGTGCGTGCTCTTCTTATTCACAATAACAACACATAGAATAGCACACATTTGCCAGATGCTCTTATGCTTTTGCTTACTGCAGCTTCTCAGCTGCTGGTAAAATCTGAAGGAAATCCAAATTCCTTTGCAAGGCACATTCAACACCAATTATTTTAAGAGTCAACTACTCATTACAGAGTGCAAGCTAAACAGGAAGTACTGGGGCTGTGCTTAGGTATTTTGCTGTTTAGTGAGATTTGTGGCACTAAACTCATTTGTTGCTAAGTATCAGGAAGGATTAAATCTATCCAGAAGTGGCGTCTGGGAACACGGGCTTACCTGTGATGTTTGGACATAAACACATCTCTAACAGGTTGGATCGTAATCCCAATGATAACTTGTAATAATGTAAATCAAGAAGACACATCATTCAGTGTAACAAAATAATAATTATTAGCAACTAATACTAATAAAAATATGATTCTTAGGTAACTCAGAATTCTTAATGTATCTCATCAGTGATATTACAATAATGCTATTTGCTCTCTGCACACTGAATATATGTCAAGACAATACATGGTTTTGAACCTGTACTGTGCCAAGCATTATTACAATCATGCGACTAAAACAGTGACAGCACATTTCTGAAACCTTTAACAATTTTACCTCAACCAAATGAAGGTTAACTTACAGTTAATGGTACTACACAGTGTGCATATGCTGAAATTCAGACAAAAGAAGATACCACATCTCTATGCACCAAATAAATAAATAAGCAAACAAATAAATAAATAATCCATTGCTGAAAGGGAGAGGTTGTTTAGTTAAATCTTATTGAGAGTTCTATTGCTCTATTTGAATAACAATCCCTATCCAGCCTGCATAGTAAACAGCATCACTTTCTTCCTATACATGTAAGGAAACAATCTAGCTTTATTGAAGCAAATTTCCAAACCCTCACAGGACTTATTACTTGCATCATCTCTCAGCCTAAATCCCCTTATAAATCCACCCCTTTAGATCAAAAGTAAACACTCATATCAGATGTATGCAGAAGTAGCTAGTACCAAAATATCACCCTCAGAAATATTTGTTCTCTTCATAATGTGTGGCGCAAGTGGTAGGAATGCCACCTTGCAACACCAGGGCCCGGGGTTCGAATCCCCCCTGTGGTGCAAGTGGTAGAAGTGCCGCTCTGCTACACAGAGGTTCGAATCCTGGGGGCTGGACTCGATGATCTCTAAGGTCCCTTCCAACCCGCACGAAACTATGAAACTATGAAAGTGTAGACTTCTTGTGAGGTTTGTATCTTAATTTTCTTCTGAGCCTTGGAATCCATTCACATTTGAATGGATTCCCAAGGAGCTTGAAGAGAATGCAGCACAGAAAGCACCAGTGTTTTGTCCCCAGCCTAAAGGCTGGATGTCTCTGCCAATCTAGGTTGTCACCGAAAGTCAAAAAGAAATCTTTGTACACTCCTTGCTTCTGCAACTCACTATACTGGCTTGGAAGAAGTCTGGGGTCATACAGTATCTATCTGTGACAATATAGAGAACTGAAATCTTGCACTTATTCTTCACCCTGCTGCATAAACTTGTTCAGGTGATATCCAACATCAAGTGGAGACTAGCGTAAAAAAAGTCAGTCTCCTGCTGTTAGTGGCAGCCTTATTGGTAGATACTTCAAAGGATCCTGAAAATCTCTTATGTATTTCAACTTCCAATGAAGGAGAACTAAAAAAAGTTGTCCAAGGAAAGACACGAATAGACATGTAAGAACCTAAAAAGTGCATAAGTGGTGCTACTTGGAATACTGAACACACAATGATCAATGAGGTTGAAGAGCCCTGCATTTGCAATTGATCCATCTTCTCAGTTGCCTTCTTTCAGTACAAGTAGTGCAGCTTCCATGCTGTGTGAGCCTAAGCATGGCAGCACAGGATGACAGCATGCAGAACCTCAACTTTGTCTTTTGAAAATGGGAAAAAAAGTTAGAGACTAACTTTGGTGTGTATATAGTGTCATACTGATTCAAAGAACTTCAAGCAACAAGAAAACTGTGATCTGATTAAAGGATAATCAAATTAAACACAAGGATCCAGTTATCTAGGGAATCATAACCATGATTCCTCCTGTATTCCTACATCTTGTTTGTAACTATCTTTTCTGAGAGTGTGCTCTCATTCTCAATAGACGTTTGAGCGTTAGTGGACTGTAGATTGGACTAGCTGGCAAGGAGGATAAGAACCAGTGATGTGAGAAGATTTAAGCCTTGGGGGTCTGGAGGTCAAGGAGCCAGCAGCTGGAGGAGACTGGGGTCTGTGGGCAAGCTACTGCCTAGACTGAATGCCCAAGAAACCTTCTGGAGACACCAAGCAGAATGAGACCAGCATCTGAAAAATAACAGCCCTGAATACAGAGCTTCAGGTACACTCCAAGTCCATGGGGATTGCTCAACAGGCAGAAATGATAAATTTATGCTATACACTGTGTCTACTATGTATTGAAGGATAGCTAAAATTAAATGCATACAGAGTTAATGAATTTGGTACATGTGCTAATGTGGGAGAAGGAAGGGAGAAAATTTAAATGAGAATGAGATACAGTTTAATAAATGGCATTTACCAATGTTACCTCATGATGGGACAAACTTCAAGAATTTGTAAAAGTGTCTATTACTGTCCTGTGCTCAGAACAGTTCCTAGTTAAATAATGAGATAAACTACATAAACACCTTCAGACATACATAAATAATGATTATTATGAAGCAGAATAGTTTCTTTTAAAACCACTGATTAACTCAATCTATGGGTTCTTAGAAGAGGTTTCATCCTACTAACTAATCCTTTTTTTAAGAGTTGGCTTTAAGGGGATCTATATGTCTCTCCTTATTTTATGTTATGTATATATGTGAATATATAGATATAAATATATAACAAGCAATAACTGGGGAAAATGTATGAACTGCTCTTGGAGTCAGCAGCAGGATAGCCAGAACATGCCTTCTCTTTGACCCAGTGTCTCAGACTGACAGTCAGAGTTGACAAGACCTGCCCAGTAGCCTTATTGCCGCATGGTAGACATTTCTTTGGAGAAATATTAGGCACTTGTGGGCTTGAGATCTCTCTGGCAAGTGACAATGTAAAGCCTAGTTTGCCCTTTTTTGAGTAACTCAAATCTAGGTTACTCAGATTGGGAAAATGTCAGTTGTACCTAAGCTTGGCATGCAGTGATGCAAAAGCAAGTGATACTTGTATCCTTTTTTGTATTCAGGCTATAAATCAGTCACAATACTGCAACACTGCTAAAATCTTTTTTCCATACTGAATTAATAAAAACAGAAGTTTGTGCTTACTTTTTATAAACCCAGTACAAACTTGTCAGTTGCTCTAGTATTCAGTGTCTACTGAAAAATAATAATAGTTAAATAAGCAGACCAGTGTTATCTGACAACAGTATGGTGGTTTGGTCAAATGACTCATTGTGTCATCAGTATATGAAGATTCCTTCACACTAAAATTAGATCATGGAGTTCATGATCTACCCTGGGAGTGAAGATTAGAATCCACTCATTCAAACTTTTTAATCTGTCTTGTTTGTGTGCATCATCAGAGTCTTTGTTAGAAAGCTGTTGTTTGCAGATGGTTGCATTTCCAGAGCAGAAAGAGCAAGACCTGAAGATAATGACATCTAATTTCCCAACCACTTCTGTAGACCTCAATTTAGCATTTCAGCAGAACAGATTTGTACCAACTAAATCTAAATAAACAACATTCCCAAATTAACAGCATAAAAATAAATGCTGTGACTCTGTTTACGTATTTTGGAATAAAAGTGTTTCATGATGATGCCAAAATTATGTGTCTAGTGCACCACTTTTTCCTGAATTTAGTCTTAAACACACCATAACCTGCACATCAGATTTTACTTGGCACATGCACATGTATTCTCTAAAGTGATGTTGAGATGGCAATTTACTAGTAGCAACACCCAAAATACTAAGAAATTCTGATATTAGGCATCTTCAATCACTCCTGAGTAAAATATAAAAAAGATAGAATATTCAACAATGCTTTAACGGAAGATAGTCCATATGGTAATGGATGAACGCTATGCAAACTTGTCATATTTTTGTTGAATGAGTTCTTAAAATGTGTAGTCAACCTCTCTTGAAATCCTGAACACATAGATTTGAGTAATAATGAATTAATACTTAGAAAGTACTTTTTGTTAAGCAAATAACATATTCAAAGGATAGTTCAGCAGAAAGCTGTGTAGTATTGATAGGCAACATTAGGGATATCTAGTTGCCAGTAGAAATGTGTTCACCAGCAATAACTAGATACGGTCAAGTAAATGTCTCTGAAAATAATTATTATGTAGCAGTGCAGTAAACTGAAGCATCATCAAAGCTGAAGGCAAGAGTTGCAGCAATTTATAATTTTTAAACAGTTTCATTTGACCCTGCTTGAGCTGCTTGATATTTTCCAGGCTGGGTAGCTCAGAAGTGCAAACAGTTCCTAAAGGGTTCCAGGATTGCTGCAGTTCTATCTGATGATAATCATACTTCCTTGTGGTTATTTTCAGAGACACTGCCATGAGTACACACCAGGGAAACCAGCACCCCTGGAAGTTAGATTTCTGTAGGAGTTATAGTCACAAAGAAAGGAAAGTTATCAGTCCTACAGTCTTTAATCAGGTAGATCTTTATGTTTTATAATGCTTTGACATAGATGACTGTTAAAGACCTGAACCTAGTTCATACAAACTCTGTTTTCAGTAGCATTGTTTTGTTAATGATTTATTTTTTAAAATGCCTCTGAAACTAATATGTATTTTGGCTATATGGCCGAAGAATGTAACCTGCTTTTTTTGAGCTGCTTTCAGCTAAATGTTCACTTCATCTGCTATACAGAAACGAGGTAACTTGCACATGCTTTTTTTTTTTTTTTTTTTTTTCTCTTTTTTAATTACTTTTTTTCTTCTTAATCTGTTACTCAGTAATGAGATCAATTTCTCAGCTTGAATTCACTTACTGACAGAGCATACTTCATATTTGTATGTTCCATCATTTGCACTGTACATATATATACTACAGTAGTCTGTTAGAAACTCAGCAAAGGCAACCCAGCTGAGAATTAAGATCAACATGCTATTTCTTTTCAATTTTCTCTAGCAGAGAAATACTTGATAAACAGAAAGTTACATTATAATTTCATCTGTGTTTTTCCCGCTTGCAATTCTTCATTCCAGGCCATAGCCTGAGATGCTTTTCAACTACCCAGTATTTCTTGGATTGATGTATTAATTTAGGGAAGAGGAATGAACAGCAAAGTAACAGAAACTTGGTCCTCTTAAAACCGTAACCTAAAAAAACCTTAAACTAAATCAGATTGCTCCAATATTTCTAACTGTCTATTAAATCAGGAATTATTTTAAAATAATTAAACCACATTGTTTCACTTGGAAAACAATTTTAAGGCTACCAGTATTGCAATCTGCTGATTTCATATAATATTGACGGCATAGCACATTTGTGGTTGTTATATCTTGAAGTGTGACTTCCCTGGTGAAACAGAGCACTGAAATTCTGCTTGAGACTTGCTGGAAGATTGTTGGCAGACTTTCAGCTCAGGCTCATTGTTAGAGTTCCTCATTCTGATGGTTAATTTTGTTTCTGTGCAAAGTCGTGTTTTCTGCATTGTTTTGGTCAGAAATGTAAAATATAATTGAATCCAATCCAGCCAAATCCAGTACACAGTCCAATTTTACTTCTGCAAGATACTATTCAACTACTTTTTAAAAGATGACAGTAGTGCAAACTGTGACTAAGCATTCAACATGATATTAATTAACTCACAAACTCTCTCAGATTTTATGTATTTCTGAAATATTTCATATATTTAAAAATAATAATAAAAAGATTTGTCTGTTGCTGAAAAGACAATAAAGAATACCGGGGAATTACAGAACACTCAAGTTTTATAACAATGATCACAATTTACTATATGTAATTTTTACTTCAATTTTTTTTTTTCCTTAAACCACTCTATATTCTTGTATTGAAAACCAAGAATTGAGAATACTATGCTTATATTTTGTGATGTATTCTGCCTCCTTTTCTCTTTTCAGTTTCAAAAACAGTAGTGTTGACATAACTGTAGCCCATAATACTGAAGTCACAGCTTCCAGTGAGAATCATCACCTAAGTTGGATCTTACGACACTTAATTCAGTAATAACACCCTCAGCAAGTCAGCTGCTGCAAGTATGATAATTACTGTGAACGAAACAAAAAAGCATTGAGTTTTGTAAAGTACCTGTCATGGTTTTGTAATTTTTGCTATTGATATTCCACATCGTAACATCATGTGGAGTACAGAGAAGAACTGCACATCCCAGAGGACATCACAGTCATAGAGGGAAACACGGAAGCAATGCTTGGTCTCTCTCTCAATGCCTGGCAGCGGGCGTGGGTGTACTTCCAAGCCGTACGCCTTCAATTTCAAAGTATATTTCTTGGTCTTCAGAATACTCTCTCTCTTCTTTTACTTGATTCATTAGCCTCAATTTCAATTAGATTGTATTATAGTGTGTTACCTTGTATTTCATTATCATAGTTAGTGAAATAAGTCTTTCTCCTTAGACTGCTGCTGCAGCTCTGTTTGTTTCCTTGAGTCCAGCTTCCATCTCCCTACCTCTTTCCCCTTTTCCCTTCCCATTTTTGGGATCTGGGGGGTCCATGGGCCTACTGCCCCCCTGTCATGAACATAAGTTGATCTAGATAACTCCATGACAGTACCTTTTAGGAAAAACCTGTTCCTAGTCTTTAGCAGAAACCATCTGTTCTTTCCTCAGCACTCAGAAGAGTAGTTAGTAATACTTGAAGATCTGTGTGGTATTTTTCAAATACACTGAGATTAGTTGTTATGCTGTGTTCAGTTTCAAGTGTGAGATTCAAAACTAACATATGCCCCTCTAATTATGACTATGCTGCAGACATTGGGATAGAGAAATCCACCTACATAGAGCTGTTATGGAATTGTGTTTGAAGACAGACACTTTACTTGCCCAATTATGCGACAGGCTTGTCAACCTCATTAGTTTAGAAGAGTGATAAGTTTACATCCACATTCTACAGAATTTTGTAATGGTTATATTGTTTTTAAATATTATTACCATACACAATGTTGTGCTAAATCAACACTGGAAAGATGAACGATATAAATCTCCCTGACAATTAGACCTCTAAATATATTTTACCATTACTTCTGAAGTTGTCAAAGGAATTTAACATTCATCTAAAACAAGGTCCAAAACAGTTAAGATGAATTATCTTATGGGAAGTCTGAGCACTTTCCATTCACTATGGACGAAGTCTAGATAACTAGTTTGGACAAAACGCCTGGAGTAGGATTTGCCTCACTCAGACACAGGTATCAGAAAGTTAGGTGTCTGAACTACTCACTTTTGGATTGCTTTTAAACAATATTCTATGTTTATTTGAATAAATATAATATTTGACTAAATAAATAAATAAATTTAGTTTAAAATTTATATTAAATAAATAAATATATATTAAATAAATAAATTTAACTAAAAAGTAGCAAATAAATGGTTAAAGTCATAATCAAAATTGATGAAAAAAATATTATTAAATAAAAGGAAAGTCAGTTTTGGAGGTTCTTCACCTTTTGACATGAGATTAAACCACATTAATACGATCACTAAAATAACAGAAAAAAGAAAAATGTGGAATCCCTACAGAGATGGGAATTACCTGCTTTGAAATAAAGCAGTCATATAGCTAAGCTTATTTAGATGAGGATTTATGTTGTGGCTGCAAAAGCGTCTAATATGGTGGAACAATGCTAAAGGTAATGACAGAACTAAAATGACAGTCTACTAAAATGGGATGCATCAGTGCCTTAAAAAAATAATAAATAAAAAAATCAAAATTACAAAAGATAATGTTTCACAGCAGGAGTTTGAAGGCACCAGTAGAACATGAACTGCATGTGCAAGAGGCGATAATATCACTTCTTGTTCAGCAGAATTCTTTGGAAGGGTAATGGGCAACATTGCCTTGCATGACTGTATCTTCATAAAAACAAATATGACAGATACCAATTTCAGGCTGGATAGGGATATATAATTCTACACATTTCCGGAAGCAATGGTAATAACATTGCTGTAAGAAAAATACATTTGGCAGAAAATAAATCACTGAAGTTCTATACTTCCCATGGTCAGAAAAAAAGACCAAAACAAAACAAAACTTACCCTAACTAAAACAGAATATTATCTTAATTGAACATTACACATTTCTCCTCATTTAACCCCCAAAAAATCTGATCCAATATTCTGAAACAGGGAAGAAGTTCTTAGCTTTTATGGTATGAATATGATTTTTTTTCAATTTATAGTGATGCTGGATATAAGTAAGTATACCCTTCTAGGATTTAACATAAGTAAATGGTCTTGAAAAGGAAGTTCACACAAAAGAGAACAGTAATAATATAACATGCATCTCAGAGATACACTGAAGAGTAAATATAGCAAGGTTACCCCCAGATCATAACCCTAGAAGTGTATGCCCTATTTTAAGTCAGAGGGCATGAAAAGATCTTAGTAGGTTTATTAGGCCAGTGTACAGAAGATGCATAGAGAAGTCTGCAGAAATTGGTAAATAGTTGATCAGTATATGGGTCAGTATATATTAAAAAAAAAAAAAAAAAAAAAAAAAAAAAAAAAAAAAGAAAGAAAAAAAGAAAAGAAAAGAAAAAAAAAGAAAAGATTTCTGCATAGACTGAAAAGAACAGAATAGACGTGTCAGAAATGACAATGCTGTTCTCTGCAAGGAGAAAAATTCTATAAGGTAAATTCCATGCAAAGTATTATTGTATGCCAGAGGGATCAACACAGACAGTAACTTTAAAAATATGTCCCACATTTGTGCACATTAGGTGTTTGTTGTGACAGGTACCAAGAGAGGTCACTTGGTTTGTGTTTGTGATATTGATAAGATTCAGTTGGTAAGATTCAGTTCACCTAACTTTATAAGTCAGATTGTGCCCAGAAAGCCTACAGGTATCTATTTTAGGATCAGCTTGTTAGATTTTTAGTATAGATTTATTATAAGGTTTAAAGGCTTGATTCAACTACCTTTAAAAATGTCATCTGTTACCATCTGAGATGATTTAGGATATCCAACACAAATGCACAGAGCAATTAGATATGTCACAGGACATACTGGAGAGTTGTGTTTTCTAGAGAGGCTTGGTATTCAACAACTAACAGTTATCTAGTGTGCAGAAAATTAGATTCACCACCATTGTCTGCAACAGTAGCTAACTCATCTCACATTTAAGCTTCTATCTGCAAACACCTGCATTAACATTCTAATCCAGACGTTAATTCCATTCAAGGTATTTTCAACATAAATATCTAAATCTCTGCTAGAAGTCTAGGCTTCCACTGTAGCTAGTGGAAACACAGTCAACACAGTCAGATCTTGATTCTTTTTCCTGGGTAGATATGCAGTGTGCCTTCAGATGTATGAGGATGTATCTAAGATCATTGTGCCAAAGCTAGAAGATATGCCACATGAGACTCATACCTTTCTGGAACAGGAGCTGAAAGTTAGAAATGACATTCCACAGTGTGAAAAACAGCATAAAGCAGCTGTCTTCAGGCAGCTAAATATGAAATTTGTTCATTTAATAGAAATTTTGTTTTCAAATTTCTCAAAAGAAGGGTACAAAAATTTAGACTTAGGCAATACTTGATGCAATCTGACTTTAAGTCATCTTATTCAACAGAACTTATTAAGAACCAGAGCTTCTTCTGAAGATGGAACTCTTACAAAGATATGTAGAACTACTTTCTGGTATTGGAAAATATTTCCATCTATCTTCTATTATAAGTTCGCAGAGAATCTCTTAGTAGTAGGCACCACAGAAAAGCTGTTAAGAGGGAAGTGTGTGACTTGTTAGAAACTAAGAAACCCAAAGGAAAGGTCAGAAACATTCTGAACTAAAATAAAAAAAGCAGAGATACTGACAAGATGTAATCCTACACTGAAGCCAAATCAAAGAATCATCTGAGTGTTGCTGCCTATTCCTAAGGATAATGAAAGTTCTTTCATTCCCATAAAATCAGTTAAACAAACCTTTCCATAGTAAATACGTATTTTTTTTTCTGAACACTTTTCTATTACGCAAAAATGGTCAATAGAATGTACTTTATCTTTCAATCAAAAATTTTTAGTGTTAATTTTATTAGTACATACTGTGAGTTTTTCGGTTCAAGAGATGCCATTTAATAGTGTAGATGATCAGAATTCACGTATCAAATTATGCATAAATCTACAAGATCCAATAGGTCTGGATGACTGTAATAAGCATTTATTATGCTGGGAGTGATGCTGCCATTCAGAGTGAACTTAGCAAGCAGGAGGAGCAGCTTGACAAAGATCACATGACATTCCACAAAGACAACACAGTCCAGCACTCAGAATTCTAGAAACCTTGCCACAGTATTGACTGTGAACTGAGCAGCTGGGCAAGCCAACTGTGCAGAAGAGACGTTGATCCTAAGGAGTAAGTGGAATTTGAGTCAGTATGCATTCTTGCAGTAATGAAGGCTAATCATGGACTGGGCTGTTATAAAAACTCAGTAACAAGTCAGTTTTGAATCTGAAAATCACTTGAGTTGGAAGAGACACTTAAAGGTCATGTTGTCCAACTCCCCTGCTAAGAACAGGAACAGTACAGCTAAATCAGGTTGCTCAGAGCCCTGTCCAATCTGACCTCATATGTCTCCCAGGATGGAGCATCCACCACCACTGCGGACAATAGTTCCAGTGTTTCACCACCATTATTGTAAAATACTTTCTTCTTATATCCAACTTAAATCTCCCCTCTTTTAGTTTAAAACCACTTCCCCTTGTCCTATCACAACAGACCATGCTAAAGAGTCTGCCCCCTTCTTTCCTATAGCCCCCTTTTAGTTACTGAAAAGCCACTCTCAAGTGGCCCTGGAATATTCTCTAGGCTGAACAGCCCCAGCTCTCTCAGCCTGTCCTAGTGCGGGACGGGTGGTGTTCCATCCCTTGTATCATTTTTGTGGACATGCTCCAGCAAGTCCACATCTCTCCTGTACTGAAGTACAGGACCTTCCCCAGAGGTCCTTTTCAGCCTGCATTATGATATGACTCTATAACTATTTAGCGCAATCATTTTTCTTACAGTGAATTCCCAGATAACAGATCTTAAAAGTCTGGTCTCCACTGAAATCTGAGATGTCAGTGTGTCTTAAATCAATACTGGATTTTTTCCCTTCTCCGTATTTGTTTATTGCTTCTCATTAGAGGTTTTTCTATCCTCTTTAGAACTATCTTCTAGCACGTAGATGAACACCAACATAAGACACAAAAACTTATAGTAACCCCTAAAATTTATTTACATAATGGATTCCTGTTAATGAAATTAAACTGGGGAGTGGCAGAGAAGAATAGAGCTAGAGAGTACTTGAGTGTGTGGCATGGTAGATAGGGTATTCATCTGGGCCTTACAAATGTTTATCCAATATTTAAAAAAGAGTCATGGAAAAAGGGAGTGAAACTCTCCTATGTAAACATTGTATTGGATAGTCATAGTTGCATTTTTGCACTTCCTGCCACATGAATCATAAATTCACTGCTGCATAATGGCTCAGCTCCAACAGGAAAAGCCCCCATTCACCTTTAGCTCTGCCTTCACTTTCCCACATCTGTTATAGCTGAATACTGAGTGCTCAGGTCAGTCTCTTGGAACAAGCAGTTTGGATTTCTTCAAGTTGAGGAATCAATTGAAAACAGGTTTTTCCTCTTCTATGTGACTAATTCAGTAGCTGACTAATATAGGAAGCAGAATTACTATGATCTTTTCAAAGCCTGCTTGCTAAAGAGAACACAGTGCACATATAAAATGTGTAGATCAAACCCTCCAGGGACCTTAGAAGTATATATCATCTCTGACTGATCTTAAGCATTCACAACACTTGGCATTGCTGAGATGTGTTACCCCAGGCAAGGAGAGACTATGAAGCCAAGTGGAGACATAAAGTTTGGGGTTAAACCAGGATTAGTCAGCAGGCAGATGGCTCTTCTTGGACATGAGCACCTCAGTCTCGTACTTCCTAGTTACAAAATGACGTCTTCCACACTAGAGTTGATGTATAAGAAGTGCATATTTTTTGTCAGAATATATTGACTTCTAAGAAAACGTAATGCACTTGATAATGGTGTGTGTATCACTGCCTACCAATGGACTGAGAAAAGAACAACTTGTCTCTTCACAGTGAGTACTCTGTGCTAGTTACAGAGGATCCATGGGAACAAAACCACTTCTGATTATTCTTCTTTGTATTTCCAGTTGAAGTTGCTGCTAATGTAATGTTACTGCTGTTTGCGTCCACTGCCTCTTACACCATTTGCTGAGCTCACTTTTAGTACACTACAGTTCTTACATAAAACTTACATTTTATTTGTGTAGCCTCAACCACAGAGCTCTCTAATTTTTCTGTGCTGAGTTAAGCTGTAAAGCCAGAACTGATCTAATGTAATAGCAGGTACCTAATTGAGTTAGGTTTGCAGTTGTTTTGAGCTTCTTTTGTAGTTGATGAAGGGGAAGTGAAGTTCTCAGCACTAAAAATAGGTGAGTTGGACCTCAGCCAACTCTTAAATGATGTCAAGGCCAGTTTTATACCATTCAATGTGTTGTACTTCTTTTCAGAGCTACCTGCATTCTGATTCAGGAACCAGTCAGCTGTAAATAGCCCAAAGGAGATTTGCTTCAAGTGGCATCAGAGTGACCATCATTGTGTGATGTCTTCTCTCGAGGCAAAGACCAACTTCAAACAGCTTTCTCAGCTACTCCGCAATGCTTACTCACATGTGGGTTATCAGGATGAAATTCACTGATATAGAGTTCCCTCATCCTGTAATTTTTTTATTTTTTTTTAACACCAGGTCTTAAGTCAGTTGTTTCTTTTAAATACAAAAAAATAAAACAAACTGATTATAAATATGCAGCAGAAATATATAAAAGTTATTTTTATGACAGAATGAGAAGCATTATCTCTACACAAAAGAACTATTCAGATTACTGTTTACCTTTTCCTGCTTGTACTGGAAATAGGCCACTAAAATGTTACCTATTTCTACTAGTGTGCCAAAGTATAATGTCAGAGAAAAAAAAAGGAGAGTCAAAGGCCAGAGTTAGAGTGCATTAATCTTCCATGATTACATACATGGCCTATTTTCAAGGTGTGATAAATTCACAGAATTGTCCTCATATCTCTTCAAATTTATTATAGTTATTTCATAGAGTATAAGCAATTCCTTCATGTGACAGTGCCTCTGTTAACCCTGTAATCTGTCCTCATTCTGTGAGCCTTGTCTTGCCCTTCCAGTGCTTCAGGGCGGGTAGCTTTTGCTCTCAATTATTAATCTGAGAAATACTTCCCTTTCTACCAGTGTGAAGTCCTACTGTGATCTGTGTGATGTGTGTCTACTCAGTGTGCAGCAGCAGTGATCCGTCCAGTGGAACAAAGTTTTTGGTTTTGTTTCTCTTTTTTTTTTTTTTAATAAAACTATGTATCTGGTTGAGCTGGTCATGCTTTTAGTCTTTGAAGAATGTCTCAGGTAGTAGCAGCAGCTTCTTGTTATTCTGTAGTGTTAACAGTCCTTTTATCTAACACTACTGGGCATGAAACGGAAGTGCAAACAATAAACACATCATTACTTGCTAGGTAAAACTGCATTGCCTACAGACTTACTATAGCTGATGCAAGTTCTTTTAGGGATAGGGTTTACTAGGGAAGGGTAAGGATGAGAAAACCTTAGCATCACCAGTTTCAGAGATGTTAAAGAAAATTCTGGACCATCTATCTTTTACAGATTAGTAGATTAGATCTTTTTGTTTGGGTCTTTCTCAGGATGAGATAGTCCTGAGGAATTGTCTGAGATTACATCAAATCTGTCTGTTTGCTAGCCCCAGCCATTTCAGATCTACTGCCCGCTATTCAGAATAAACCATTTTGTGCCTGAAGTGAAGATTTTTGGCATTCACTGTGGGATTACACAAGCAGCTTTACTGACTTAATAGAACTTTAACTTTCATCATCCTGTGATAAGAACAACATGTAGTCCATCTGATGAGACCACGCCGAATCTACAACACTGTATTATTTCACAGGATTCCTCACCTTTGAGTGGATCTTTGTTCCTTCTATCACACAGAAATCCAAATCTTATTTTTGAGAAAAGAAGTAATTATTTTCTCTATGCACACTTCTAAAATTCCTATTTTTTCTTATTCCCATGGAAGAGGATACTCTACATAAATGTAGTATCACTTCTTGTTGTTTTGTTTTTTTTTAATCAGCAGTTCCTCCGTGATAGTTCTAGATGCAGAAATGAAGAGAATAGCACTCACAGAAAGCAATTTCTTTAGTTCACATATTTACAAAATTCTATCCCAACCAATTTATTCTTGACTTGTAGGTCTGCAAGGACTGAAAATTGACTATCTATAAATAAAACTGATATTTTGAGACATCCTTTCCTGTTCATTTTGATCATTTAATTATATTACTGTCAATGCTATCTCTCAGATCATTCTGCATTTATTTGAAATGCAAATAGATGAAGAAATGAAAACTTTGACAAGTTTTAATAGTTTTTTTCTTCAGACAGCAACCTGAATATACAGAATTGTAAAAATCAACAGATGGCAGAACAGCTTTTTTTGTATGTGATTGTTATACTTTCCCTTTGTTGTAAACCATGTCCCAGAGGAAACAGAGACAAAGGGCAATTAACTAATTTTACATAAAACCACCATCACATTATTTGTTGATGAGGTCTTAAGTACGGTTTTATTTAAAGGAGAGGGAGCGTTAGGGAACAATTCTGCTTGGTTTTTACATTTACAGAAACACAGTCACAGGGTGTGATAAAACTCTTCTACTTCTGCTGAGCCTTGCAGCCACCTTTGCCATTCTAGCCATAGCATGCAGCTTCTCACAGCAGAGTGAACTGAACAAGGCCAGATCAAATCTTTCCACTGTGAGCGATCCAAAGTGTTTGTGACTGGTAACTGTGCCTCTTATCCGGGCCCCTTGCTGGTGAACTTCTCCAGTCTCCTGTTTTATTCTGGTAGCCATACATGTAAACCTACCAGGAGATATTTTTGAACCACCACACTGAACAGTATGTTACTGACTCTCAGTTCAAACCATCTCTCGCATCATACCCTAGCAGCACTGCTTCCCATCTGCCTCAGTGCCTACAGGAGATCAGCTTCTGAACAGAGATTCAGCTGGCTGAGAATATATCTGAACAAGACAGAAGCAAGGTTATCAGGAAATGGGTGACAATTTGAAGAACTAGCCAAAGCCATGATAAGGTCCTCAATTGGTCTGTTTTCTCACCATCACAAGAGCTCAGAACCCCAGGGTTAGCTTCTGTCCTCCAAGGTATGAAATCTGTCAAAAATAAATTCTCTCATCCACAATGAGCCAGCAGGCTGTTCCTATGAACATCCTCTCAGATGCTGACTTGGCAGTAGCCTTGTACATATTCATGGCTCCCAGGCTGCATTGTTGTAATATTCTGCACTGGCAGTGCCAATGATAGCCTTCAATGGGCAGCTGATCAAAACTCATCACTCTGCTTGCTAAGCAAAATAAGTCAATTTTGGTACATCATCCCAGGGCTGTGAGCACTATGCTGGCTCTTCTGTGAATTCTAAATCATATTCCTTGTTCTAATCCTAATCTTCAAAGCCCTAAATTGGCTAGATCCAGGTTACTTTGGGGATAATAATTTCTCACTGTGATAAAGGCCTTCCTGAAAGGATCCACTCCCCAGGGTAGTGGAGCTATCAGCTGGGCAAGCAATTATGTTGACAGAAGGAGCTCTGGAGCACTCTTCCATGTGAGGATAGAAACAATCATGAATCTCACCCCTCTTCAATGCAAATTGCAGAAATCTGCTCTTCAGAATAAAACAAATAATTGCGAGTAAATAAAAACCTCCTCTGTATACACCCAGTTCTTGGAAAGACAGGAGTATAAAGTACAAGCATATAATAGCAGTGAGTAATTTAACACAGTATTTTTTTTTGTAAAAGCTTGTGAAATGTCTAGCTGTGGGTCAACCTAACCAGCAACTTTGATAGAATTCAAGGTCAGTACCTCAACAGGATAAAACACTGCTGGAAGAAACAGCATACGCAGATGAGATGATCTATGCAAAGATTTTCATCTCAGTGTGAAAAGCACTCTGTCCCATTGCAATTGTTTTAATGATTCAGCTTCTGAAAATGCATGTTTTGCATTTCTTGAAATAAACAACCACTTAAATAAGCCTTGATTTGTTTTTCCCAAAGGTATGTCACATCTCAGCCCACAGCCACTCAATTAAAAAACAGACATGCTTTTTCTGGACTTAATTCAATACATAAACCTAAAATAGTTTGTTTTCTTTGCCTTTCATGTTAGCTTAATAGCTAGTAAATTAACAAATCTGCTTGGAAATCATATAATACTTTCAGGCATACAACTAGTGACATGGACTGGACAAGCATCTGTATCACATTAATTTGAATTGAATTCATACATCCTTACAGTCATGCTAAGGCTGTTCTGTGTGCCTGGCAATATTTTTTTCCTCTTAGTGGCAAGGTGGTTTCATGAAATGAAACAAATGTTTTCTTCTGAAACAAGAGAGGCACTGAGAACACAGCTGGTGAACTCTCTGATGAAGACCAGTATGACAGTTGGAAAACAAGTCTGAAAACAAAAGTACAGATCATTGGTAGGTGAAAATTGGCATATTTATAGTCATTACCACAACTATAACTATCAAGCAAGAATGAGTCCTTTCAACTTTAACAGAAAGCAAATTCTATTGGGCCACACACAAATCGAAATCCTGCTGCCCTTTACCTCAAACCCTTTTCTTTTTTCTCAGGTTCAATCATCTGCCACCTAGTCTGCTGACTTCTCACACACATTTGTATTCGAACTTTTGAAAGATTCAAGATGCACAAGAAAGAAAGAAAAACAACAGCTTTCTGAGATATCAAAGGATTCAGAAAATCCTTGGTGCTGCAGAATTTGTGTGTTCCAACTGGGTAGAATCCAGTACTATAAAGGTTTTGATTGCTTCCTTACACATATGATAGTAACAAGTCCTTGTCAAAGTTAAGAGTTTTCAAGTGCCTGAGAAAATTCGGTACCTGAGAAAATAAAAAAGCCTGGCTTGGTTTGGTTTTGATGTATGCTGGTGATGATTTAAAAAAAAAAATAAAAAAATCCCCTACAGGATATTGCAAATTAATAAATGAAGACTGAATTTTAAATGAACAGCAGTTCCACTTACTGCTGGAAATAATTCTCAGATTCTAAAGAGATGTATTTCTCTATCCTTTCTGCAGCTCCCTATGAAACAATTTTTTTTACCCACAGGCTGCTTTCATTTTAAAGTACAAGGATGTGATACTCCTAGAATACTATATATTTTTTTAGATTATAGAAAGAGATGAAAATTTCCCTGTAGTTTATCAAAGAATTTTAGGAGTCAGTAGTTGTTGTCATTGTCCACAGAGCCTGCCAATCGCCCTGGCATGAAGTTACAATTAATGATGTATCACTGGGTTACATAAAGGATGTCAAACATATGGACCGCTACTGCAGCCAAAAGATATGAGCAGCTTGCTGGATGTATCACATAATATGCTATATTTTTTCTGATATATCAGAATGTCTTTGATAGTAAGAAAAAAAAATATATTAAATTGCAAATACATTTCTAGTTTTGCTCTAGGGCACTCAATCCTGAATTGTAGAATGGTTGTTAATGTTCATGGCTACGGAGATGAAGATGTGTAATATATTTCATCTTTCTTTCTGTCTGTCCATCTATGAATCCATTTTCAGTTGGCCAGGTTTTCCCAATAGCGTTTTTTCAAACTATCATTAGTAAGACATGAGTGTTCATCGAGACAGGGCAAGTTTACAAGCACAGAGGCTTAGTTTTAATCACTGATAATAAAAGGAATGACCTAGAGGGTGGAAAATGAATATTAGAGCATTTTAAAAGTACATGACTTCTATAAAGAAAATAAGCAGAATCTTATTAGCATGCAAGTTAAATTCATTTCATTTCACACTTTGAAAGGACATGGGAAAAATTCAATTTAACGTTTTCTAATGTAAAATCATGCCACAATATGTGCATATGTGTTTTATAGCCTATAAATAACCAATTTGAAAATGGAATGTTCTCTTCCCAGATAATTGAAACTCATAAGAGTCACAGCATAACCTTCCCCATAAACACAGGTTGGAATAACAACAGCAGTGCTACTACCAATAACACAACAGCCTGCTTGTATCAGCTCAGAGGGACTGTGAGCATGCCCTTGTGGAGGGTGATCTGGCCCACAAGAGAGCACCCCATTTTGCTTCTGGTTGGCATCTCATGGCACAGTGTTTTGGAATAAGAAAGCCAAGGTTATGCATTTTCCAACCTGAGCCACATAACAAGGTGGTTAATATGGAAGTTTGCTGATTAACCACTTGCAGTAGGAAGGGGGTCATGGTTTCTCCGTTCTTTTTGTGGTCTGCCACATGAGTGGAAGTATACTGCTGCATACTGTCTCTGTTAATCACCTGTGCACAATGTACAGAAAACCTGAAATAATTAATTTAGTGGTAGACCAGATTCCATTATCAAACAAAATGAAGTCTGAAGAACACACATGATTCCACAGATCAACTACCACCATATCCCTGGTCTGCAAATCCAGTGTCATCAGTTCTGTCAGTCCTAATGAAACTCCTCTGAGAGACAAGAGAGGAAATGAAAAGTAAAGATGCTAATTTTCCCACTAACTTGATTGAATGATTTCCCCTGCCTATGAGATTTACTCTGTGAAGGCACAGCTGTTCTTCATTTCATTCACAAACTACTAGTCGCAGTTGATTTAGGGCCAAATTCAAAGGGAAATTTAGTGAACCAAAGCAAGCTTATTAAAGATCTATGCCAATCTTTAAGTTTAAATGTTTTCAATGTGTCAGTGTTACCTTGATGTTCCAATATACTTTCAGCTTCACAGCTATTTATAGGCACATCACTTGACTTTATTTAAGGAAAAGCTGATCACCTCATCCCACTTTATAGTTAGTGGCTGAAAAGACAAGCTTCAGAAGGTGATTCCTGTCTTGTGTCTCAGGGAGACATGAAATGTTTTCTGTCTACACATTTCTCTCAATTTTCTGTAGACTAAGTTTAGACAAAAAAAAAAAAAAACAAAAAAACTTTAGACAGGGGAAATTAGATGGGACAAACCTTCAGTTGTTCACTACTGCTGAAATTAGCACAATTGGCTCAAAGTGAAGCTTAGTCATTTTCTCACTGACTTAACTGGAGTCACAGTAGTTACATAGCAGAATAGGCTCAGATGAGAAATCACAGGTGGAAGTATCACACGTACCACACACAGAAGTGCTGAATAGAAAGAAGTCTCCTTCTAATAGGAAGAGAAAGGAAAGAAAGCAACAAAGTATGATAATGAAGTAACACAAAGTAAAATTTCCAGCAAGCCAGAAGTACCTTCTTTTTCAGTTACAGAAACCTTCTTACACTGAGGTGCTGTTTAGCAGCCCCATTTCTCCTGAAATTACAAAAATTGTGGTTGTTCTATGGACAGTTTGATCAATTAACCTTTTATAGAAAGTGTTACCTGGTTTCTTTACCTTACTCCAGCAATACAGGAGAGCTTTAATACTGAACAGATCCAACAGTTTGAAGAGGAATCAATTGTTCTAGGAGCAGGAACAACAGATACCTTTAATCTCTACAATGGTTTGAAAGATATTTCTATCAACAGGGAGATATTCACTATAAATTAAAATTATTATGGAAATCTTAAATAAGGTGATATCTGTTCTGAGCTATACTCTCTGCCATGCATTTTCTTGACAATGACCATTTCTTATCTTCAATATATACTTGCTACAACTCAATATCAGCATGAGATTTTCAGTAATCCAAAAACAAGAGACTGGATTTGCAGTGCTACCTCTGTCAGAAAGCCCCAGGAAAGACTGAGTCAGTAGGAATGTCTACATGCAATAATAGTAAATAATAATGAAAAAAAATACCAACAACAAGATGCCTCAGTAATGCTGATAAGCTGTAAGTGCATTTGTAATAGTCTGGTGTTTGGTAATAGTAAAAGATATGTCTCCATTAGCTCAGATTGCACTGTGTGCTTGTATTAGCATACTGCCTGGGGGATCATGGTAAATAGGAGTCAGGTTAATTCTTTATTATTTATTTATTTATTTTGCTGTAGGGAGGAATGGGATGCGTGTATTTGCAAGGGAGATAAGGACAGAAGTATCTATAAAGAGCAAAGTGCTTAGGAATGTGTACTCTTCATGTACATGAAAAGTCTCATTTAGTGTAGCAGGAATTAAGCCCATGCTACAGTGATTTGCTGAATTAGGGCCACAGGTCTGGACAAAATTGTAAAAATTGCTTATCTCCATCAGTTGCATGGTTCTAGTCCTCTTATGTGTATTTATTATTGTACTCTATAATGCTTTGTACAGTTCCATTCCTGATCCAAATAGGTGTTTTTTAACATTATTTGTATAGAAAACCTCCCCTGTCTCAGATTAAAGACGTTCTCCCTTGTCCTGTCACTATCCACCCCCATAAACAGCCATTTCCTCTCCTGTTTATATGCTCCCTTCAAGTATTGGAAGGCCACAGTGAGGTCACCCTGGAGCCTTCTAAGTCAGTGGTATCTTGTATCTATATCACCTGTATCAGATTGCACTGAAGCCACTAGGGTCTGTGTGGGTTTACAGTCCCTTTCACATTTTGGTAACAGAGTTTTAATAGACTCCCTTTAATAATACTCGCAAGTTTTCTTATGGGTAATGCAATCATTAGACAGAGTTCCAGTGCTGTCTGACTTTCCACAGTTATTAAAATGACAAAATGTTTTATTAAAACGAGATGCATACTGTTGGGAGCTGAGTCATAAAATCAACTAGAGACAAATGGAGCTCTGCAACATTTTATCTAAATATCTTTTGTCTGCTAACTATAGCAAAACTAACATTCGTTTTCTTTTAAACTCACAAAGAGTAAATAATAAACAAATCATAATTCCACATATTTTACTTATATCTGCTGATGACAGGGGGAGTTTACATTTTTTGCCATATATGGAGTGTTGCAAAACCCCTACAAATTTGTTGTGAACGAGATAACGTATCTGCCACAATAAAGCCGATAAGCCTCAAACAGCATGAATGTGCTGGAAGATCTTGTAATAATCCTTTCTTTTCTACACGTGATGCATTATAAATGCAAATCTAATAACATTTTTTGTTTGTTTGTTTGTTTGTTTGTTTTTTAAAATTTATTTTTTCCTTTAGGATTATACAGAAAATATATGCAAGTTTTCCTGGTCTCTGAGAAAAAAAAAGCACATGAGTTAGGAAATGTGATACTTTTAATGAGCTACAAAAATTAAATACCAATATTTTGAGTAAATATGAATCTTTACATACTTTTCCTCCTGTAAAATACCAAGTCTGCTTTGTATTTTATGAGTCTACAGTTATTAATGCTCTGTACAGCTGAAGTGATTTTAGCTTGCTATCAGTCCGTATTTGGATCTAATTTATATGTTCTTCCAGTGAAAGGCAGAATATAAATGATTTTAAGCAGAATAGATTAATTAAATGTTGTACTTTATACTCCCTACATTTTGATACCAGAAATGGTTTTATGTATCAGAAACTGGTGAGTGTAAAAATTTGTAATTCTTTTGTGTGTGTGTTTATCTACCTGTAGTGTAATAGGTATGTCCACACAGTCTTTGTGACCTTAATCAGGGAACGTGGCCAAGGAATTCAGACTCTGCAACCTGTCCCTAAAATTCAAGGCCTGACACAAACTATTTTCTCAGGTATAAATATTATTCCTTAACAAGAAAACATCTTGGCCCTAGGCTGTAGCCCAGCAGAAAGTCAGATGTGGGTCTTTGTTAGTCATGGAGCTGCACAGCAAGTGAGCTAACTCAGTAGTACATGTGCACCAAGACAACCTTCTCTCTCCTCCTTTTGCTCTCTTGGAAATGTGCTTTGCCCACAACCATACATGTCTCAGTGCAAAGTCCAGCGTGCTGTCTTGCCTGCATTACCACAGCATACCAGGTTTTGCTTGCTGTTGCCACAGCTCTTGCTGTGAAGAGTAAAAGCTATAAATGTCAATATACTAACTTGAGAAATACAGAAGCAAAACCAGGCAAATGAAAATTAAAGCTAAAATACACAGCTCCCTAGAAGGAATAAAATATGTCCAATATCTCTGAAAATTAGAGGATGAGCCGTCATAGAATAACAAAACATCCAAATGTAAACTTTGGGCCAGAGAGTTAGGGGCTAATAGTGCAATGCATTTAGAGTCAATGATTTCTATACGAAGAAATAATAAATGCAGAGAGGACAGTAAGGCTGTCCTGAGGCACAAGGACATAAATATGGAAGTAGAGGATACTACCGCTATCAGAGCAGTGACATATAAAATGAAGAATTTTATTTGGAGAAAGAATGTGTTTTATTTATTTGAAAGTTTTCTTATTTCAACAATTTCTTTTTGATAAAACAAAGAACACCTTAATGGCTGTTTTTCATGAGAGGTGCTTTTATACTCATTGTTGAAATATCGGATGTATTATTAAAGTTAATTTGGTTTGATTGCCAAATCAAAAGAAGTGGGGTTTTCTTGTTGTTGTTTTTTGTTGTTGTTGCTGTTATTTTTTTGCTGAACTGGTGAAGTAATATTGATATTTTTACATCAAAAAGATGATTTTAAAAGACACAAACAAGTTATAGAAAACCTCAAACAAAAGCTTTGTTTTACTTTTGGCATTCCTTAAACCTCTGTTTAACATTTCCCTTTTAAATTTAGGTCAACTTTTAGATTATCATTGCTTTTCTGCAGAAAAAATATTCCCCATGAAAGTCCTAAAGAATGATGGAAAGGGAAGATAACATCAGGTCTGGATGAAAGGAGAACTGTTGTGCTGAGGGGCAAGTATTAGTTCTTACCTCAAAGCCAGAGCTTTTTTGAGGAGTTAATAGTGAGGCTGCTGATGGAGATTCAGTTGATAGAGTCTTTTTGAATTTCAAGAAAGCATTAGCAAGTCCTTACACCAAAGGCTCTTAAAGAAACCAAACAACCATGGGAAGAAAGTGTGGGTTGAAAGGGGTAAATAATTGATTAAAAGTCAGGAAATCGAGAGCGGGCATTAATACTCTGTCCTTGTGAGAGGAGGACAGCACTGTGTACCTACAAGATCTGTGCTGTAGTCTCTGGACTATTTAGTCTGGAAAAGAGGGTTGAAAATGAGGTGATAAATTTACTCAAGTTAATCAGTTTGAAAAGATGGTGCACAAATTCTGTGAAGATACTGAAAAGAACCTTAAGAATTTGAGTGACTAGCAATAAAATGGCAGGTGAAAATAAATAGATTTGATGTACAAGTAAATGCAAAGTGATGCACTCTGACTTCACTTGCAAAATATTGGGATCTCAGCTGTCATCACTGCTGCTGAGGGAGACCGCAGGGACCTAAAGATCAGTCTTGTAAACACTGCTACTGTTAAATAGTGTCATCCATGACCTTAGTACAAAAAGGAGAATGTGCAATCTAGATATTATACAAAAGACACACTCTCTGGAGAGTGACTGCAGTATCATATAGGAAGAACTGGTCACTCTGAGAACTAAAGCAATCTGATTGCGACTTAGTAACTGAAAGCAAAAATCTCTGACATGAAATGGTCCTCAAAAGGGGAAAATCTGATCGCAGAAAGAATTAGTTTGGTAAATAGAATATCTAGACATCAAGGGATTAAATCTTGAGAGAGAATTTCAAGTGAGCTAGTAGTTAGAAAAATGTCCGACTAGTTTTGCTCTGCAGTTCGATCAGTTAATAAACAAGATCTGTTTTAAATGATAATCTTGTGAAGTTACTACCCAGATGAATATGGTTAAGATTAATTTCCGAAGTTGTCCTTTCACTTCTCTTCTAACAGTGCAAACTAAAAGCTAGCTTAACAAAAGACAGGAAAATTCCCGGGTGTTTGTGGTTGTACTGGAGATATAAACCAGAGACACGAGCCATAAAGGCCAATCCAGTAATTCTGATTCAGAGCCATAATGTCAGGAGACCCATGCAAAGAGATATACCCGCCCCTATGGTCCCATTAAGGGGAAACTGCAGATATTTGCATCTCCCACTGCAGTTATTTGCATCTCCCACTGCGGTGGTACCTCCAGGAACAGCTCTGTACCAATGGAGCTGGGGCTGGGAGCAGGGATGGACTCTTTTACTTACTCTTGTGCTATTCAGAGCCATCTCATAAATTCTTCTGCCCTGTGATGTGTACTGCTGTGTACTAGCACAGTTTGAGCCTTATCAGAAATACTCTGCTCTGGGACAGCACTAAATTGATGGAGCTACACAGCTTTTGCACCTCTGATGGCTTGAGTATGACTGGTTTGGTCTTCAGAGAGAGTGAACTCACATCCACCCTGCTTATCCCTGTACACACATTCACATTCTTTAACTTATTTTCCTGTATGTCAAAGAAAGGCCACTGCCTCTAGTTTGTACTGGGAGAGTTGGGGCTATGGGAGACAAAAATGGTCATGAGTCTTATGACCTAAAAGAATTTAAAAACAGGTTTGTTTTCTAAAGTTCCAAGATGATATTCTGGCCCCTGAGTCCAGTTTTATTGAGTTGATCCCTCTACCATCCTAAAACTTTCTAGTTTTTTTTCTACAGAAGTTCATTTGCTCTACTGAGACGCTTCTGTTATCCCAATTCCAGCCACCACACAGCATTTCTTCAAAGTAATGAGAGGCTCAGAAAAGCAGAATTTTGAACAAGTAGCTAACATGAGACATTATAATCTGGTATCGGCTTTCTATCTGTCGGGTGCAATACAAAAAGGACAAGGAGAGTCAGAAGAAGAGGGAATCAAGGGACTGTATTTTAGGGAAATTAAATTATTATCCTGGTATCATTGCAGACTGTGACTGTAAAGGTTGTATACCGAAAAACACTCAAATTTTCTTCACTTTTCCTTTCATTTCAAAACAATCCTGAGGAATATAAACAGTGTTGGCATGATTCTCTCTTACATGAACTCATACAAAATACATGACAAAAAACAAACACCTTTTAATATAGAAACACTGCAAGGAGATCTGATGTAGCTAAAGATCAGCTGAAATTGAAATTGAAGTTCTTTTACTTCAGTGCAGTCAGACATAAAGTTCCCTTCTGTACAAAAAATGTTCTCATCATGACAACTGAAATTATAAAGAGTCCAAGAGTTTCATGTTTTCCTTGTACATAATACATTTATGCTTAATTGACTGCTTTAAAAAATGGGTAAATTCTTTGCAATTACTTTAAAGGGTCTGAACAAGGAGGAAATAAAGGAACGAAAATAACAGATTTTGTTTTTTATTTTGTTTTATTGTAGGCCTGAGGGAGAAACTTACAGAAGTTCAAAAGAACTAAAGGTTTTTAGATGTAGAATATATGGATAGCCCATTCTGATCCGCCTCTAGAAATGTGCTAGAAGTTTAGTGGCACTTCACAGAAGCTAAAAAAATCTACGAAGGCTCTTTCCTTAAAGTTTCTAAAAATAAGTAATTCATAATGTATCTTGAAGACATACCAGCTCCTCACACTCCATATCTCACTGTTAATTATTCATATTGCAGACAATCAAATCACACATTTTATCAGTTTGGTTCTAACTCAATAGGTGCTCCGTGTATATAGGTCGTTCCAGAAGTAATATCTCCTAGTTACTTGCATGAAACCTACAACAGGTGTAAAAAACACAATAACACCATTTGGTTGAGCAAATTGTCAGCTAGAAAACACTATTTTCAACATTGTCACCCCCGGTAGTTACACATTTTCATCAGCAATGAACAAGAGCCTTCAGATTGCGCTCATAAAAATCTGCATCAGAGGAGGTGACCCACCATTTCATATCTACCATGACTGCATAACTGCAAGGAAAATTTTGCCCACACAGTCCATCTTTCATTGACCTGAACAGAAGAAACTCAGAAGGTGCTAAATCTGGACAACACAGTGGGTGCAGTAGGACTGTCTAGCCAAGACTGGCAATGTGCCTCATGGTCTTCAAACTAGTATGGGGCCTTGTAGCATCATGTTGCAAGAGAAAGGTCTTCTTCTCTGGCCTGACTCTGGAAGTTCAAGCCTTCAGCGTAGTCAGTATTGTGATGTAGCAGTCAGAGGTGATGGTTTGTCTGGGCTCTGGGAAATCAGGAAGGATCACCACTTTCCTAACCCAAAAGGCAGTGGGCATATCTTTACCTGCTGAGGGCTGTGTCATGAATTATTTCAATTTGGAATTCACATGTCCCTGCTCTGTGGACTGATGTTTTAATTCCAGATCTTAGTGGTGACTACACATCTGAAATTGTGCAATCCAAGAAACTGTCACCTTCAGCCTCATATTGGTTCAATATTTCCTGACAAACATGAGTACAGGCTTTTTTTTCTGTTCTTATGTGAGCATTTATGGGACCCATCTGGCAAAAACTTTGCAATATTCCAACGTTGCCACAATTGTTTCCAATGTATTGAAGCCAATATTCAGCTCTGTATACGGTTCCCTGGTCATAATCCTCTGATTCAGGTGAATGAGCTGATTGAGATGCTGTTCATTCATGATATGACAGCTGTACATAGCTATCTGGAGCATGGTTTGTCTTTTGTGTCATCGTCATCACTGCTGATATGCACCACCTACAGCTTGACTATGCTCATGTCCACTGATTGGTCTCCATAATTTTTCAGCAAGTGACAATGAATGCCAGTGGGTACAACTTTTTCTTCATGGTGAAATTCAGTTCTGCACCTTTGCTTACACATCAGGCACCATTTTATCAGACTGCCATTCTGCTGCCATCTGTCACATATTTTTCTAGTACTCTTCTTTTTAATAAATGTATCAATAGTGATTATTGGGTTTGGGGGTCCTCAAACAAAAAAATGTTTTTGTACCTCAAACTGCAGTTAGATTTACCTTAACCAAACATAGGATATCCAGATAATAATTTTTAATTGATTATAATTAATAATATATATTATAATTAATAATCATAATTGTTATTATAATTATAATTAATTGATAATATTAAACCAAATGTATTGGGTTTTGCTATGTTTGTAAAGGTTTATTTGCATTTATTTTTCTCTTGAACTGTGAAATATACAGCTCTGATGCCAACGTTTCTACATTCTTCTCATTCCAAATGTAAGGCACTGAGAAGCTAGCTTGCTATCAGAGAATAGGCAAGACTTTTCAAACTGTTTGCTAACCTGAGCAACTCCAGGCTCTGCAGAAAGGCAGTCTGACAGGTCTCAGCAGCAACTGGGGAAGAGCTTCTTCTCCAGTGGCACACTTCCAAACCGTCTGGGGCTGTAAAACTGTGTGCTGGTGGATCCCTTATGGTACAGAGATGATAATATTGTCTTTCACAGACTGCAGAAGGAGCTAAGGGTGGAAGGAACATGATTGACCTGGACAGCTAAAAGAAGAATCTCTTTTAAAAAATGTGTGGAAGAAGAAAAAGAGGCAGTAGAAGAAAGAACGAGGAGCAAGGAGAGGAATTTTCATGTTCTCTCACAGTCAGTGAGAGAACTGTGTGGGATCTATAGGCTTTGAGAAAATATCAGAGACAACTTCTGCTCAGAGCATTAAAAGGGAAGAATTGAAGGCCAGGACTGAAAGGGAGCTATTGAAAAAGAAAACCATGGTGATTTTGCACTTACTAATTTCTAAAGGCTGCTGGGTCACTCCCTTTGCTGCTTGTAGACCAATCATGTGACATGTTTCCCTCAGTCTCCCATTGCTCTCCTGCATATAAGTGGTTCTTCCCATCTATTCTGGGAACTCACTGAACACTCATGCTCATGCCAGGTTCTGTGAGAGCCCTTCAAGCTCTCCTTCCCATGAGAGACACTGCTTTTTTCAAGCCAAAGGCTTTCTGTCATACTATTTCCTCCTTAGTGATGTATCTTCGATACTTTATTCTTTTTCTTCTCTTTTCTCCCAGCTTCCATAACTTTACAAGCTGTGTGCCTTTTACTTCTTTCCTGTTCCTATTTCTTCCTCCCACCTGCCCTGGGTTCTCCCATTCTCTGCTTCTTCAAGATTTTACTGTAAAAAAAAAAAAAAAAAAAAAAAAAAAGCTTCATAATTTTTCTGCTACTTCTGCTGTTCCACCCATCTCATCCTTATTGTTATCTTTTATTTTTCTCTGGGGCATATATCTTTCACGGTGCCAAGCTCATTTAGGATAATGGCAGAGATGTGATTGGAGGCTGTGTCATGCTGGAGGCTGTTTATGGATGCCTACAACTCATTCTGTTTGTAGGCAACGACAGACAAACAGAGAAGTGTCATCATATGTAAGTCTCAAAAAAGAAAGCAGAAGGTATTGCAAAGAAGGAATGAGGCTGTTGACAGAGTAGGTGTCTCTTCAGCCATGCTTCAGGATCCTCAGCGAACTCGGTTCTTTTGTCCTCTGAGTTCCACTGGCAGGAATGCTCTTAAATCTATGACACAAAGGTTACCACGCCCTAAGTGTCTCCCTTCATGTTTTCTATTGCTGAGGCTATTTTCAATGTTTTGTTCTTGCCATGTGTTCTGTGTAAGGTATTAGTCACTATAGCAACCTTAACTGCAGTTTGACCAAGAATATAAATTAGAAATGTACTTTACACATAGTTCTGTACACAATACTTTCCAGATATTCACAGGCAGAAGAACTACAAAAGATCTAAAAAGTGATCAAACAAGAGCCCTTTATTTATTTAGAAAAACAAATCGCAGTAGGAATTGTTGCATGTAAAGCATGCCTGATGCTTTGCAGAGGTAACATTTCAAATTATTAGAATTGTCTCTGTTAGTGACATTTTTGTAACAGTGATTCAGAATAATGCACACGTTATATCAAACAAGGTGAAACAGCACTAGTTTCATATTGCCATTAACATAAATAATAGGTTATAATTCTGCAAGACAGATAGAAGTGCTTTAGCTGTGTTCAGAGGGACCTCAAAATATTATCTTGGGGGAAGAATCTCTGAGGTGTACTGAATTTGACAAGGTAAAAAATACTGGCACCCTGTTCATAAATCCAAGATGCTGCATTCATAGCAAAATCTGATTTATATCACAGTAAATCAGTACAAATCCCTGAAGTCAGTGCCAGAATGTTATAGTGCAACTCCCACAGTGAGAAAAGCAGCAGCCCAGGTTGTGTGCTGTAAAAGTGTAACAGAACCTGATGGCTTTGTCTGGGGCTGCAGTCTTCTCCCTCCCATTACAAAATCATGACCCAGTCCTATCAGTGGCAGCTCTCAGAGATATCTACAGATGCACACAGCCCCAAGTTTCTGCCTGCCAAGGTGCAAGCCAGAGGGATAAACATTCTTAGGTGCTGTGGGTGTGCCAACGCATCTCTGCAAGATACTGAGAGGAACATCAAGAGTTATTTGTGGCAACATGTATCTTGAAGCATTAACTTGGGCTCCACATTAAGAAATTAATATTTAATATATTTTGCATTTATTTCTTTCAAGCAGAAGTAGTTGAATGTACCAGTCAGATTTAATAGTTAGAGTAGTTAGTTAAGCAAGAATTAATTCAGCAGGTCAAAATTTAAGAGAATAGCTTTCAGGGATGTTTCAGTTCATGAACTGGCAAGCGTGCCTGCAGAGCAATGGAGCTTTAGCCCTGATCTCTCTCTATACTAAAGAGAGTTAAATTTAGAGGAATAGTTTAGCATATTTTACTCACACAGGTGGGTTTTCTCATGCTTCATTCAAATGAGGAACATAATTTTTATTGTCATTCCAAAAAAATATAGTTTTTTGAAATAATTCCTTCATAAGTGAAACTACTCCAGAAAGAAAATGAATTAATATGGAATATTTTTCTTTATTTTCATGCTTTTGAGGCAAACCCAGTAGAATCGTTACCCTGGAATATTTGTCTGCTTGAATTCCCTGTGTTATCTCAGTACAATTTCCATATTTTGCACATTATCTTGCAGGTTTTCCACAGCTCTGGCCTTGCAAACACTTCAGTGCTATTACGTAAGCATCTTCAATGACACTCCAGTAAAAATAAGCAAGTGCTTAAGTGCTTTCAAGAATGGAGACCTGGTGATCATTTCATTCAAGAACAGCCAGATCTAGACATAAAGGAGCTGATTCCTTTCGAGTAGAAGAAATAAATGTTTTGTATCGTGCCATATTTTAGGTGAATAGGAATTAACTGACAGTGATACAATGAGCCATGCAGTTATAAACCATTGCCAAGGGATAGGAAATATCTGCAGAATCACAGAATTGCATCAATATTGTTTCAATATGTGTGTTTTGGGACAGGAGACACAAGTTGTGTAAATCAGCATCGTTCCTTAAAAATCAATGAAGCCACATCAATTTCTGTCAGCTAAAATTCTGGTTTCTGCATTGATGACAAATGCAAATCAGGAAACAGAATATATAAAAATGGATGCTGATTTTTCTTAGAGTAAGAGCACTGGGGAAATAACAGATTTAAAACTTGAGATATTTTCTTGCTATATCCCCAAGAAATAAATTCTCCAAGGAGTAAATAGTCATGGCTCCATTCATCTGAACCACACTGCCTTCCACTAATACAAGAGGAGGCAATATCTGAATATTATGCATTTAAAGCTTCTTATCTGCATGTAGATCTCATGGGAATAGCAATGAAATCTACAGAAACGGGCTGTGTAATAATGAGAATGATTTAGGCAGGTAACACTAACATTTTCAGACATGGATTTCTATCACAGAAGATTCCTCGAGCACAACTTCTACTTCAGTCTTTAGTAATTGTGTTTATGGAGGGCCTGGAAGACAGATGTGTAAAAACAAAAACAGTCTCAGATCCTCAGGGTGGATAAAAATCTGTCCTTGACTGGACACTGAATTTCAGTCATATGTGTCAGAGTATGTGAGAAAATATCAGTTTATTCTATACTTTTAAGTTGTGATGTCATCTTAAATGGAAGGACTACAAACTGATATACTGGGTATAACTGCAGTCTCACAGGTGTTAATCTACTTTCATGCAGCTGTCCCAGTATGTAAACAGATGAAAGCAACTGGGTTTTGCAAATGCAATAATTGCATATCTCTACATATAATGCAGACATGATTTGAACTTGAGAATCTTACAGTAATTTGTGGAAATTACAAAAATTAACTAATTGTAGTAAAAATCCCATGAAAAAAATTCATCTTCCTTCCATTCACCTACTCCTTGTGCCTCCAGATCTGCCTTGCAATGTCAATTCCATGTCAATTTCCTGAAAATAAATAAATAAATAGATAGAAAGATAAATCCACAAAATGAGTTCTGATAAGGATGATGAAAACTGATAAAGGTGCAGGGATGTAAGTCACTTCTGCATGATAATAATATCGATCAACTTAATTTAATAATCAATAAAATCACCACTGAATACAGAAAGTGTTTCTGTTTTTCAGGAGCATTAACTATCCTTTCTTTGTCTAAAAAGATTCAGGGAAAACTTGTGGGGAAAAACAGAACAAACACATCTTACATTTTCAGAAACAAATGATGATCAAATACAATTGGCCAGCTAATTATACTGCTGCTTTGTCTGGTTTTTTTGTTTTGTTTTGTTTTTTTTTTCCCCCTTTTGAATTTAAACTCTTCAGGAAAAAATATAGCAAAGAAGAATCTGTCTGAACACCTTGGCTGTCAAAACGCTTCTTAATCCTTGTAGAATTCTCCACTCTTTTAGGATTGATAATAGGAAAAACTTCTCAGAAAAAGCAGTGAGGCACTGGAAAGGACTGCTCAGGGAAGTGGTGGAGTCACCATGGAGGTGTTAAAAAGCATGGGTCACTAAAGAACATACTTAGTGGGCATGGTGGTGATGGGCTGGTGGCAAGACTAGATGATCTTAGAAGCCTTTTCCAGCCTTAATGGTTATGTGATTCTATGACTCCATGGTATCAATGTACACATCAGCTTTTGTTAAAGAACTGATTTATATCAAATGACTACATTTCTCTCCTGTTAAAATGGATGTGCTCAGTCTTATACCTTTACCTAGTGCAGTTGATTCTGTCAAGAATATTGTTATGGAAAGCAGATGAGCAACATCCAAAGAGATGTCTTAGAGAAAGTTTTCTTTGAAAATGGAAGACGATCAAACTAATGTGAGCAAGTTTGACAGCTACTGTTAGCATTATAGTCACTATGTACATTTTGATATGCTAATTGCAAATCATGAGAAAAGTACTATACATACATACATATGGATTCCTTTACAGTGTTTGGTATCATGAATTTCTAGGAGCCTCAAGAATTCTGAGAAGTTTAAAGTAAGAATGTTTGCCTCCATGAATATGTCACATTTCTCCTGAATCTCAAGTGGAAAAATATCGCTGAAGGTCAATGTCCTAAAAGAACATGAATTTGAAAATAGCTGGAGAAAACAAATCAACAACAAAGAAACAAGCAAACAAACAACAAAAATCACCATGCCTAGGAGGACAGTTTGCAGATACCCAGGTTATTAAAAAGTACATAATGGACAGTGAGATTGCATGAGACTGAATGACCCAGAGAATGAACAAGATGAACCTGTGGAAACACACATTAAATGGGAGTCTACAGAAAAGATCTATTCATGAAATTTAAAGGATAAATTAATTTTGAATATGGGTCACATAATTTAAACAAATGGGTAATCAACAGAATTAACCATAGCTCATAGCACATAACATGATGTAACTCAGCATATCAAACTGTTGCAAACCTGACTGAGCAGTGCAAAAGACTTGACTTTTCAAAATCAGGTATCCCGAACTGACACTGTGTTATCCTGTAGCATACCTCTGCGCAAGTATTGCCCTATTAGTGTGAAAACAAACTGTGTCTTAGCATCTAGTTCAAGGTTTTGTTAGCTACATTTGGCCTGGTTAAGTGTTCTTGATGTTTGGTCTGCCTGAAATGTAACAGTTTGCGCAGTCTATCTTTAGTGACTATGTACACTGTTGTGATTACCATTTGGTAGAATGACTGGGAAATGAAAACCACACTTCCATTCCAGGATAGGGTCTCTGCAGCATTTAGGGGATGAAGAGATGACAGTGTATTAGCTGTGCTGAGCTGCATTCAGAGCTATGCTGTTATGCCTCTGAAGAAGGCTGGCTGGTGGCACTGCACTGGGAGGTCTCAGCCTACCACTGGCATCTACTAAAAAAGGATTGCACTCTCCTGATAATAAACAGAATTCTCCTTAAAAAGCTGAGTCCTGAAATTAAAAGTGAAACATATGGAAGCCCCACCTACAGCCTGATTCTTATGGAGACCTATTCTAAGTAACAGCAAGAATATATTATCAATCACACATCCCTTACAAGTCTGAATAAATCTTCTTAACATTAATGCATGCCCTGCATGTGCTTCGTGGCATGAATAAAGCCCACAATGATAAGAGATTCACTGATATTTCTTTTTCTGTTTTAAGAACTTCATTCTTCAAAGAGATATCATTTTAATAGTCAGAAAAGGACAGACAGCTCCAATTTTTATGGGCTTACCCATTATAGTTCGACCACTTACTGGTACAGGAGAATATATCAAAAGCAGAAATAGTCAGATAGATGCTGAACACCCACTGAATGCCAAAGGGAGTTTGGTTCCTTACTCCCTCGTACCTTTGAAAATTTTTGCCAGAAGCTTGAAGTATAACAAATCAACCTGGTGCTGACGCTGTATTATGTATTCTTGTTTTCATTGCAAATCTTAAGCAAGTCATCTGTATCTTAAAAGAGCACAACATTTTCTTATTTTGCAGTGGACCTGATTTTAAATCTGATGGCAATGACTGACAGAGCCATCTGTGAACATGCAAAATGGAAAAGACACCAAAAGTTTCTCTCCGTTTGGTCTAGGGATCATATCATCAATCCTTCCCAAGATGAGCTTTGCCTCATTTCTGTTGTGCAAAATACATCAGTCCAGCCAAGAAGAATCTCACATCAGCACTGGTGATAGATGACTAGGCAGAGTCACTCGTCCACTTACTTAACAGGACTGTAGCCATCTACTTAATATTAGGAATGTAATTTCTGCATCTATCTACATAAAGAATGAAGAAAATACTCCCATATAGTGATCAGATACTGTCTGGGCTTTCTGTCTCTCTCAGTTAGATGCCTAAAACTAGGTAAAAAAGGGTCTTTGGTCTCTATATCTCTCCATTAGCAACAAAGACAGTCCCAGATCTGAACTTAGGGATCTGTGGTAATATGAATATCTCTGGAATGTATTAGGAACTAGCAACACCTTTACCACATATTTCTGTAGACTCCAACACACCAGAAGAATTTCTGAAATGATTTCTTACCCATAATGCTATTATCTGGTAACTACTATGATAATTAATCCTAAGCAAAAATAAATCAAAATGATAATTAATGATCAAGAACCAAAGTCCTGGGGAAAATAATAATAATAATAATAATAATAATAATAATAATAATAATAATAATAATAATAATAATAATAATAATAATAAAGAAGAAGAAGAAGAAGAAGAAGAAGAAGAAGAAGAAGAAGAAGAAGAAGAAGAAGAAGAAGAAGAAGAAGAAGAAGAATGGTTGTTTCACAGATGCTTCACTGTGGTCTTCCAGATTGGCAGAAAGTTTTTCTAAAGCTGCAGCATACCTAAACTGGCCATATTCTGTTACCTTTTAATGATCTTTTCTTTTGTATCGTCTTCTATTAATGAATTGACCCACTTCAATCTAACGGGCTCAAAAAATCTTAAGAGTGTATCAGTTCTATTGCAGGCACTAATTAATGTTTTCCACATTACTATGAGAAAACGTGGGGTGCTGTGAGGATCAAATGAATTTTGGTCACCTACCCAAAATCTTCAAAGAATTTGTAGTAGGGAACTCATGTTCCCTTGAGGAAGAATGAATCGCAGGGAAAAAAAAAAAAAAACACACAAAAAACAAAACACTTAGAATTTCGAGATACTTCTTCATTTTTTCCAATTATAATTTTCCAATTAACAAAATTTTACATTACTCAGTTACCTAGTCCTTCAAAGATCTTAAAATTCATATAAAATTAAATATTATTATTTATTATTTAAATTTATTTAATATGAATAATAATATTCAATGTATAAGCATATTATTACATGCTTAAAATAGAAGCTAGTGAAAGTCCCCACTCTGCTATTCAATCATATCAAACAATATTATTGAGCACTCAAAACAAAGAGATTTACACAATGTCAAGTAAATACAGCACGAATGTGCTGAAAAAAATTGATGGTAACTAATTCAATCAGAAAGTAGTCCATGTGAAAAATGACAGTAATACTGGCTTTTCATCTTCTTCTTCCAGATCTACAGTCTGGGAGTTGCAATTATTAAAAGAGAAGAATGGGAACTACCAGGAAATGGAAGGTCGATCTATAAGCAGATTATTTCTATGGTAAGTTCAGTTCTTAGTACATAAGTCATGCGGACAGACTGAATTACTGATTCTCAATAAAAAAAAGCCTACCTTATGCATATTTTTGAGATGGAAAGGAATTCTTAGTTAGAAACTGAGAGAGAAAAGGAAATGCCAACTCAGCAATTAAATGAACTGTAAAGGACCAGGGAGAAAGGATAGATCATCACTTCCTACAACTCACAGTTCAAGAATACCAGGTTAAAATGCCATTCAGAAAGGGAATGAGATGGCAACGAACAACATATTCATTCAGTTAACCTCCCTTGGTTTGATACATGAAGAACATAATGTGGTCCTGTGTTCTTTCTGTTTTTCCAAATGAAAAAATCATGACTGTTTAAAGAAAGCCAAGAGACAAGCCCATTGTTGATGAATATCGTAAATGTTTCTCTTCAGATTGGCATTTTGCCACCATTACTTAAGCCATACTAAGGCTCTTGATCAAAACCCTGCTTTTGGATGATACCACTAAAGCCAATTACAACCCAATGTCAGGCAACCCAATATCTGAGGTTAGGTTGATAGGTTAATTCTAGCAAACTTTGTATTTCAAATATTAGGTTGGTCCTCATCTGGCTTAGGCACTATGTAAGTAGAGAAATGAGAATATATGATTGGTCTCTAATCACTAAATGCTACTGATGGGCCCCTTGGATTTTTTCCTATGGAGGGAGATGTTAACTTGATAAGGGGCTGCCACTGGAAGAACATATTAAGATTTTCCTTTGCAAGTGCAGAATTCCAACAGTAGTTTGTTTTTATATAAGAATATAGATAGCTGTTAAGGGTAAAGTTATGAGATGTTTGATGCTATACTGCAACTGAAACATTAATGAAACAGATGCTTTAATGTTAAGACTTCTTTCTCATTCAAGATTCTAGTCTTGATATTCATGTAAGTCATGGGGCAAGATTCATTCCTCACTAAAGTCAGCAGTAAGGCTTGGCAGTGAAGGGCCTGAAGCATCTCCCCTATGAAGAAAAGCTATGTGAACTGGGTCTGTTTAGCCTTGAGAAAAGAAGATTGAGAGGGGACCTGATGCAGGTCTATAAATATCTGAGGTGTGGGGGACAAAGTGGTGATGAGGCCAGACTCTTTTCAGCAGTGTGTGGAGACAGGAGAAGGGGAAATGGGCAGAAACTAGAGCATAGGAAGTTCTGCATGAATGTGCACAAGAACTTGCTGTAACTGACCTGTGTAGCCTTATGATGAAGTGGAAACAGGAATTAGAACCAGATTAATACATAAATGAAAGAACACATAAAGTAGCACCATTTGGAGATATTCAGTCCCTTAAATCCTAATTTTGTAAAGCAGTTTGCTCAAATCAAGTGGTCAGATTCTCTCTCCGGTTAATAAAGAGGTAATTAGATGTGAAATCCAGTAAGCACTGAAAGTTTCCCTCTGCAGACTTTCATAGGCCACTGTGAGAAACTGACGTAAGATTCCTGGAGTGTGGGTTGGCATAAATCAGGTGATTCAGATTTGTGGGTGAAATTCATGAACTGTCAAGAAAGATGTTGAGGTGTGGTAAAAGTTATTTCTGCAAGGTTGATGCCTGTGGGCTTCTTAAGATTATTCATATTCCAGATGTTCTACTGAGACTGTTACCATTACTACTTAACAGGTTAGCGCACCCAATGAGCCCACCTTCAGAGCTGAGGAATTATTTTTTAAATAAGAATCTCACAAAAAACCTCTTTTTTGCTTCCCACCAAATAAAAGTTATGTTTATAGACAATTTTAAAATAAGCCTCAGAATTAGTTTTTCCTCCATTAACTCCTAGCTTTCCCCTCTCCTCTCCTCTCCTCTCCTCTCCTCTCCTCTCCTCTCCTCTCCTCTCCTCTCCTCTCCTCTCCTCTCCTCTCCTCTCCTCTCCTCTCCTCTCCTCTCCTCTCCTCTCCTCTCCTCTCCTCTCCTCTCCTCTCCTCTCCTCTCCTCTCCTCTCCTCTCCTCTCCTCTCCTCTCCTCTCCTCTCCTCTCCTCTCCTCTCCTCTTCCCTTCCCTTCCCTTCCCTTCCCTTCCCTTCCCTTCCCTTCCCTTCCCTTCCCTTCCCTTCCCTTCCCTTCCCTTCCCTTCCCTTCCCTTCCCTTCCCTTCCCTTCCCTTCCCTTCCCTTCCCTTCCCTTCCCTTCCCTTCCCTTCCCTTCCCTTCCCTTCCCTTCCCTTCCCTTCCCTTCCCTTCCCTTCCCTTCCCTTCCCTTCCCTTCCCTTCCCATCCCTTCTTCCCTTCCCTCACCTCCGTTCCCCTCCCTTCCCCTCCCATCCCCTTGCCTCCCCTTCCCTCTTCCCTCTTCCTTTTGTCTTCCTCTTCCCCTTCCCCTTCCCCTTCCCCTTCCTCTTCTGTTTCCTTCTCTTCTTGTATTTTCTTGTTATTTTGTTACAGACTCAAAATATTCCTTTTTTGTTTACCTCATTTGACTCCACAGGCTCTTTTAGTGCCTTTATCCATTCCAGCCATCTGTTCTGTCTCATAATTTCTCACCATTTTTCTATGACCTGTACTCTCACTGCCCTCTTTCCTGTCTTCTGACAATTTATTCCTCTATTTCTCTATGAGTTAGCCTTGGCAATGTTAGAAATGTCATGGTTTTACCTACATTTCCTGTTATTTCACTTGCAATTTCCAGTTATCGGCTAATTCTTCTCTCATAGTCTTACTATGAGGCTCCCAGAAATTCCTTTCCAACCAACTCTGTTTCCTCTACTTCAGTTTTTACGTTCTTCAGATCCTTATGAAACCATTATCAGTAAAAGCCCTACACTCCAGCTGAATTTCATGAGGACATGGTTTTCATCTACTCTGACCTGACACACACCTCTTCTTAGAATACTGTATGTCCAGGTCTCTAACAACTGTCTCTTCACCTGATTACCAAGCTGACTTCTCATCTCTTCTTCACATTACTGTGTGGGCTTTCTGTCCTTGATTTCTTTCTTTCTTCTCTCTATACCTTCTATCTGTGTGATCTCATCAGCAAATACAGAATCAACTATCATCTGTTTGCCAATGACTCACAGGTATACTAGCCTACTCCAGACTAATCTCCTTATGTCCAAATTGAAAACTCAGCCTGCCTTTCCAATATCTCATGTATATGTGGCCAACAGCTCCAACTCATCATGGATAAAATGAATAGCTTGTCTTTTGCCTTACACCAAACCCTTCTTTCTCACTTAGTTCAAAGCGTAATTCAAGATTCTAATTTACATCTTCACCATATACAAAAAAATCTTTAGATTCAAGCAAGTGAGTTTTAAGACTAAAAACTCGTAAAAACTAGTATGGCTTATCAAGAGGAAAGCATAGGAGGAGAGCTAGGCTGAAGCGTGGCTCTTGCAGATGCTTAAACAAATAGTATAGAAGAGCCACGGTAGATCACGTTACAGCAGTTAGTGAACTAGATGCTAATAAGAGCACTTTCTTAATATGCTCAGCATGTGTTCATAATTAAATCTCTCTGCACAGCTGTACATCATCCAGCACCATGGCACTCTTAGACAAGACAAGCTCAAGTGAAATAAATAGGAGTCACTATCACTGCCTCAGACTCTCAGTAAATGTGGGTATGGAACCCTCCAGAAAGGTCAGATCAATGTCTCCTCACAATCAAACTTCTATTCTGCTAGCCCAATAATAGCAGTATCTTTCCATATCTGACAAAAGTAGACTTTCCTTCCCCAAATCCATGAAGATTGCTGCCAATAAAGATTGTTTCCTGAGCTATTCTTTGCCTCCCTCCACTGGTTCTTACTTCTCTCTTCCGTGTGATAGAAATAACCACTTAGCACTCCAAAAGCTTCCTGACACTCTCACATTTTATTCAGTGTCAAGATGCTGCCTTGCTTGTTTGTTTAGATCATAATGCTGGCTACTTTTACTCTACTGTTAGGAGTCTGCTTTAAACTTCCACCCTTGTGCAACTCGTGCTTTGCAGGATCTCTTTATATGCAACTTAGAACAGACAAGCAAACAAAAAGCCTGACTATTTTTCTGGAACAGCTTCAACAAAGTTTCCTTTTGTTCTGTTAATCCTTAAGAAACTCATGGTTAAGCAACTGTACCTGAATAAATGTCCTTGGTGTTGTCTCCTATAGGCACCCGAAGCACTAGAAACTACAAATCCCACCTTCCCTTGAAGGCAGAAATATCCATCACAAGTCTCATCTTCCAAACATCAATTATTAAAATCACCCAAAGGACAGATGAGCTCTGTGTAGGTGCTCAGCCAAGAAGCTGTGCTCAAGTCTGTCCCAGGGGAGACAGGTTGTTCTTCTGCATACTCTAAAACAGATAGCATAGGTCTCCCCCCACAGCCTCACCAACTGTTTCCCCTCAGTTAAGCACTCTAGAGGGAATATAATGTAGCAGAGCAATTAATTTAGCCCCAGGGGTCCTCTTGAACAAGAGTACTGTAGCAGCCCCAATTGCTGACCAATGCTATCTTGATGTGTCCTGCCTGCCAGTCCATAATATACTTATTTTCTACAAAAATTTCCTGTTCTTTCCAATGGTTTCCAGATTAGAAGACTTCTAGTACTTACATTTATTGGTCTCTGGTACAGTGTATTAAGTAATGATGTAGCTGTAGCTCATGTAGATCATAATCGTCAATCTTACAAGATAAATTTCTAGTATGGACAGAACGTTACTACAAAAAAAGAATGTAGAACCATATCTGAATCTCAGAAAAAAAAAATAATTCAAACCTAGTTTGTGAGTGATATAGCATCTTTATTATTCCTTATCATGTAATAAATTGGGGCTCAGAAGATATGTACATACACAAGAGTTTCATTGTTCTAGCTTGGAAGAATCTATTAGGAAAGAAAAGATCACGAGATGTTTCAAGTCTGAAAATAGATACCAAGAGAATGTGCTAAGTGAGAGCATTCAGAACTCTACTCTGTTTTCACTAACAACTAAAGAGCATGTATAACAAACAAAAGAAAAACAAAATACTTGCAACCACCAACATTCTGATGAAGTTTATCCTGGAGGTGATGATCCTGCTAGCCCTAGATCAGTGTTCCACTGAAGGCTCTTCTTAAAGGCCTTTTTTCCTACATCCTATTTTGAATTTAAAGCTTTCAGATTCTTAAACTTGAGACTTCACAATAACCTTCTGCTGCAAAGCTGCTGCCTTATGTCTCAGATGGTGAGAACTAAGTCTGGTTATGGGTTCCCCCAAGCATCCGTTTTTAATCAGTGTATGACGTGTCCTCAGCTCTGTTCCAAACCAGTAGTTCTGCTTAGATATGCACAGATATTCCTGCACCACACAGAAAGATGCTTCTTCTTCCCAGAAAGTAACAACAGGGAAAATCGAATTCAAAATTATTAATGTAACAAGCTGAAAAATGAAAAAGGGAAATCTAGCCATTTTTATATATGGCATAGGAAAGCAAAAGGACAAGCTCTCAATTAAAAATAAATCCCTGTCAAGTTCCCTTTAAATCACTCCGATTAGTACAAACAGTCTTGACATATACACTCCCCCATACTGTCTATAGGGAATAGAGAGAAATATTGCCTCTGTTCAAACTCATAAATTTGGGGATTTTATGGTACTACGTTAGGTGCTTAAAATACAATAGAGATTACAGTCATTAGGTTAGATCAGCTGCTGTAATTACTGTGTTTAGGTAATGCAAGAGTCAGGTTGGTGGAGCTCCTCCACACTGAGTGCAAAGCCTCAGATGCACAGTCGTCACTGGGCTCTGTGGGGTCTGGCAAAGCTCCTGAGACCCAAAGGGGTTGGGAAATTCATAGTGGCTCTACCTGAGTCTGCAGGGAGCCTGAGGCAGCAGCCAGTGACTGCTTTATCGGGGTTAAGCAAAAATGCAGGGGACAAGGGATAATGTGCTGAAGGCCAATGTTTACCTATATGGCTTACTGTTATAGAATATGTGGAAGGAGAGAAGAGATCCTTTAGTAGTGACAGTGACTATAGTACACAGTTATTTGGCCTTATCTGTGTGCTGTGATGGGAAGAAATTACTGACTGTTTAACTCCATAAAGAAGGCACCAGTTCCCAAAAGCTCGATAAAGCCCAGAAAATCCTCAGAAGAATGGCAAGCCTCAGGAAAAGGTAAATCTAACAAGGATGAGACGAGACCAAAGAGAACACACTGTATCATGCTGGAGCTTCTGCCCAGCAAGCTGTGAGAAGGGTTAAACAGTAGCTCCTCAGTGTTTACTTAAACTGGGCAGCAAGAAACCATACAAGCATTTGTTTGCAGCGAGACCCTGACCCATACATGGAAGGGGGTTTAGGACTTTGAAACTACTCCAGCTCAACAGACAATATGACAAAACAAAAGTAAAAGCATGACCTGCACTTGGACCAGCTGCGGCAGCAGCAGCAGAATCTTTGCAGAAATGTAAGCCTCAGATTAGTGCAGGCCAATAAGAAAGAATCCCAGCTTAAGGTTTTTGAACTTTTTGTTTTAGATTCTCCCCTAGGGATCGTTAGGACTTCCCCCTGCCCCTGATCAGAGGTAAATGAGAGGTGTACGTGGAGAGCAGCACTGATGGGGAACTGTGCAGCATCCTAGCTGTGTGATGCCGGTACTAACAACACCTATCAGCATAGCATCACTGTCACGAATGCTAACGTGAGACGCGAGGCGTTGTTAAAACCCGAATGGATGCGGAGGCCCTGTCTGTGCCGTGAAAGTGTTCTGGTGCCACTTGGAGCTGACGGAAAACTCGGGAAAGGCGAGGAAGAGGAGGAGAGGCAGAAGGGAGGAAGAAGCGGCCACGAGATGGCAGCAGTGCCACGTCTATTTCGGCAGTTCGCCGGGCCTGAAGGGCTTTTTTGACTGAGAACCGCAACGTTTATCCATAAATACAGGCTTATTACAGAGTCAGCCTACCTCGTTCAGAGCCCATTCACCACCTTCTTGCAACTCACAATGAGAAAACAACTTTGCATATTTCACCATGAAAGAAAAACTCATCATAAGTGAATAATTATAACCTTGAAACAAGCTTTCCAAAGGTATTTGTGGCTCTTTCCTTCCTGTGAGCCTTTGTATTTTAATTACAGAGGCAGGCAAGTGTGAATTATGCCGTTAGGCCCAGTGTGCGGTGGTGGCGGTGGCAATCTCTGTGACTCTGAACGGTTCACCACGAGGTCCAACCCATCCCATAAGATCATGGAACCAACATCATGGGTTTGAGGTGGTGCTGGAGAAGGCACTGTCCGATGCTGCTATGTACTGGGATGGTTCGGTTTGGAGGGCTTAATATTTTGAAAGGTTACTTAATGGCAGAAATTTCGCTTGGCCACAGGAGCCGTTGGGCATGGTGAGGTAACGGCAAAGCCGTGCTCCTCAAGGAGAGAGCTGAGCTGGCTCCTCACCTTCCTTTAGGTAGTGCACCTTGCTCTGATGAGAAACTTGGACGTGAGCAGCCGGGCACGTTGGACCCGAAAGCCTCCGTCCCTCCAGTACGGGAACAGAGTTCGAAAGGATCCCCATACCAGTTCTCCCAATACCCGCACACCCGCTCTGGGCTGCCCGGGGAAATGCGGGTGCGGTAGAACCTCCGGGGGGCTCTGGACAGCGGTGGGACCGAGGGAGCCTTGGTCCTCAAAGGCCCGCGGGGGGCAGCGGCAGCCCCGAGGTGTCGCGGGGCGGCTGCGGGTTCGGCTGCGCATCTCCGGCCCCTTCCCCTCTCCGTGGGAAGTGATGGTTGAGTCCGGCAGCGGCGGCGGCTCCTCGCGCGGCTGGCAGCCCCTCCGCCGCGCTGCCTGCGCCGCTCTCTGCTCGATCCCTCCCTCTCCCCTCCTCCTCCTCCTCCTTTCCCTCGCGCTCCCCGCAGCCTTCTCCCATCGCCGCCGCCGCCCGGCTGTCCCCTCCGGCGGCCGTGGCTGCCGCGCTGCCCGCCGCGCCGGGCGCGCCTCCCCTCCCCTCCCCTGGGCGGGCGGCGGGCCGGCGGCGCCGGGGCTCCGCGGGCGCCGAGCGGGGCTGATGCTGCGGGCAGCGCGCAGGCAGCCGCCCGCGCAGTCCTGCAGGAGGCGCCGGGAGCCGCGCCGCCGCTCCCCGCCTCTCCTCGCCCCGCGGTGCTGAGCCGGCGCCGTCCGCAGCCCCACCGCCGCTCCGAGGACGCGGTCGCAGCCCAGGAGAGCCGCTGGGGGTTCGGTGCGAGCGCGGGTGCGTGTGGAATAACCGCAGACATGACTGCGTGGAGGAAATTTGAGGCTCTGCTGGTTTTCTGCGCGGGGCTCCTCGCTGCGGCTCAGGGTAAGATTTGGGTTTCTTGCATTAGGGGCTGGATTCGCGCAGGCTGTGCTCACGGCTTTACCCCTCAGCTCAGCTCGGCTCGGCTCGGCTCGGCTCAGCCGCTCGCATGAGCTCTCCTACCCCGCGCTCCGTTCCGCGCTCCCAGCCGCCGGCTCCTTCTCCCTGCTCCCTTCCCTCCCTCCCGCCGCCCCCCGGCTCCCCGAGCGCTCTCTGCCCGCCGGCCGCTCCCCGCGGGGACCCTCAGCCCCGGGAGCCGTGCAGCAGCCGCCTCTGCGCCGCGAGTGGATCTGCGCGCATCGGCTCCTGGGCAGCGCCAGAGTTTGCCTACACTTCGCTCCCCACACATGCCCGAGCGGCACTCGCCACCGTGCGAAGAGAGACAGTCCCCGGGCCGGCAAGTTGGGCTTTCTCTCTCCGCCGCCCCGCTTTTACCCGGCTCAGGGGGAGCGCAGAGTGGGTGTCGCGCAGAGCCGCCCCCGGCCACCCCCTCTCCCCCCGAGTTCTGTGATTGTGGAGGTGTGCGGGGCCGGGGTCCCCCCGCACGCCGAGGGGAGGGGGCTCCGGGCCGCGCGTCGTCTCCCACCCCCGTCTGGGGTCCTCCTTAAAATCATTGCGGAGAGGGAGGGGAAACGAGGGTGGGGGTGACGGCAGAGAACTGGGTTACACAACTTCAGGGCTGGCCTCAGCCCCATCTCTGCCTCAGCATAGGAGACAACTTCCCCGCTCGGTATTCACTTCGCCCCGTTAGCCCCGTGCGGGTGCGGGCGCGCGTGTGAGGGCGCGGGCGGCGCATCCCGCAGCGGCACCGTCCCCGCATCCCTCCCCTCCGCCTCCGGGAGGACGGTTCGTTCCCCCGCGCTCTGCGCTGCGTGCGGCTCCCTTACCCCTTCCGCGGCGCTTCGCGTCGTCCCCACCATTTTATTTTTCCTCGCCGCTTTTAGCACTGTTACGCTTTATTCGCACGATGCTGGGGTGGGGGGTGGGTAGGGCGCATGGAGACAGGCGAGGCTGCAGCCTTCCCCCGGAGCCGCGATCCCCGGGTAGCGCCGCAGCCGAGCCCGGTCCGGAGCTGCGCCTCCGCCCGAGCCCCGCCGCTACCTCCGCTCTCCGCCCGCTGTTCCCTCGCGAGGTGTCCCTGCACGGCCCGGGGGGCCACATTCGGTGTCAGCGCCGTGCCCGAACTTCGGCCCCCGACCCCCCTCCGGCCCCGCCGCCCCGGGACGCACCACAGCGGGCCGACACCCGCGGCTCATTTGTTAAATACACTGTAGCTGGTTCTGTCGTTTGACATTTAAGTGTTTTCTTTTCATGGCTGACAGCACATATGAAAAGCTGGAGGCTGGATCATGGTTATTCAGCGGAGATCCGACGTGTTTTGCTTACATACAAAGGCTTTGCCAGGAACATTTGGGCACTGCCTCCGATGCCGCTCTGCAGAATGTAATTATACACTGCTTAATGTGGAGCAGCAATACACCTACTTAAGGGCTACAAACTGACTTAATATTGAAGTCAAACAACAGGTAGAAGGGGAACCAGCGGGGACATTTGACATAATTCTTTCCCATTTACCTTCCCAGGCAATTGAGCGCAGGTATCTATATTTAGTCAAATGTAATCCTGAGGCTGAAATTGCATTTATAGTTTAGAGAGTGAAAGAACTCCTTCCCTGGGAACACGGAGAGCCTCAGCTTCTTGGAGCACACACCACTTTAAAGAATCGGTCCCCAGGACTCCCTGTTTACTGTCCCCACGGTAATAGAATAATTCCGTAGGGGCTGCAATAGGAAATCACGTGGGCTTTGGTTTATTTGGGGATTTTGTGATTAAAAAAAAAAAGCCACAAAGTGCTGTTTCTGGAGGTGCTGCCACATGCTTTCTTTTATCTGTCAGTATAGGGGAGGTGGGCTGATTTCCCCAGTGTACCTCGCTATGAAACCAAATGCAAACCCTCTGCCTCTGTGCAGTTGTCTGTAACTTTTTAAAGGAATAAGAGAGGATGAAAATGAACATACGTCATAGTTCCCTGTGGTAGATCTGAGGTACAGCTCGATACGTATTTCCATGGTGGCGTTTGTCTGAGTATTTTGGAAAGCATTTGGGGGAACCTTCCCTGTCTGTTATGCTTCAAAAATTGCTGGGAATCAAGCTGGGGTGCTGTGCGGGAGCCCCATACCCAGAGCTGCCCCATGGAGCAGTGATGCTCTACACAGCAGCAGCAGACGCTCAGCTCTGCACTCAGATGGCCATGTGTGTAGAGCCATTTGCTAATTGTAAAGGGCTATATCCTTGCAAAAGCAAACATAAAAACTCGTGATGTACTTGAAATACCCAATATGGCCATGCCGTTTTTGGTTAAAAAACAAAACAAAACAACACCTAACTGCTGGGGAGGAAATGATAGATTTAGCTCAGACTGAAGTTCAAGATTAAAGATTAAAATATCTTTCTGCTGTGATCTGAGAACTGCTGTTTTCAACGTATTGCTTCAGATGTTTGAATGTACGGTTTTGAGATCATTTCCTGGGCTTGCTCAGATATCCAGCGAGAGCACCTTCATCGCCACCTAATTGCCTCTGACAAAATGTGCATAAGGCTTTATTTCCTGGTGCACCTTCAGAGGTATCATTCAGATTAATTGAAATAGCAAAGGAAACACATTGCTGTCTGAAATCAGATCCGTGCAGTGGAAGGTCTCCCACATCTATAGCTTAGCATTCTGTTGTTGTTGTCTTTTATTTATTTATTTTTTTAAGAAATAAAAACCAAAACATTTTATGTACCTTCTGTTTGCTGCTCTCACTTTGTCAAAATAATTGCTGTGGGTACATCACACAAAGTTACCGCTATGTTTAAGGCCTCCTCTTGTTGAACTGAGAATGTTTCTCTCTTTTAAAGTCATGTATTTTCTCTCTCTCTCCAAAGCTGTGCTTCTCATGCTGTGAAGCCGCCCTCTCTAGAGAGGCTCCATTCCTTTCCAGAGAAGGCTGAAACAATTTGAGTGAAAATGAGCTGGGAAAAAAACAAACAAACAAAAGCTGGGTTTTGGATACCCACTGCACAATGCTGTGCTCTGTGGGTACCTTCTCCACCCCAGCTCCAGAGCAGTGGGGAACTGGACATGGAAGGGCAGAAAACAGAAGCCAGCTCCAGCTACATCTGTAGTATTGCATGGAGTTATACATATACAACCTCCTTAACTCTGTGTAAGAATAGGAAGTATGGAAAAATTGAACATAATACAGTGCAGAACATAGCAATTCAACAAGGATTCCCCCAAGCAGTCTTTTCGCAGACGCCATTCGTGAGACCTGGTGTCCCACTGCTCACCAGCATGGCGTTCCTAGCGGGTGGAGCAGGGCATATTGTGAGCAGCTGCTGGTGGTACAAGACCAGGTAGGCAGCAGAACATGTGGATGCAGTGAGGTCTGTGTGGGCACTTCAGTGGTCTATAGATCGAGGAAGCACGATTGTGGACTTCTTCCCATTTATTCTACTGACTGTCACTCCCATGACCCTTTACAGAGACAAGAGTGATTTTGATCAGGTGTGGAGTGCTTTTCTTTTCCTGTAGTGGTTTTTCTTTTTTTTCTTTTTTTTTCTTTTTCTTTCTTTTTCTTTTTTTTTTAATTTTTTTTTTAATTTTTTCTTGTACAGACATAAAATTCAGCTCTTCATCTCTGTTAGTCATAGTATGGTGCTATCATTGTGTATGCATTGATACACACACATTTTTACAAGTTATTTATATAGGACTTTGGCCCCAGTACTACTTACAGACATTAAAGATTCTTAGGAACAGTCTGAAACTGAGTCCATGTTTAAAACAGAAATCAGTGCATTCAGGGTGTGTTGTGCTCCCCAGAAGGTCTGAGACACCTCAGGGACTGCTGATTCCAACCTTTGGAAACTGTGTTATCTGCACACCTTCATACTGACATTGCTCTCACAACCTTGCCTCAGAGAAGTAACTGCTGAGTGGTGCAACCATATAAAGAAAACTTCCAGTGACTTCAGGGATACGACTTAATTTGTTTTGCTCGGATCCGTATTGACCTGCTGTGTCTCTGAACATGTTGACATTATTCTGCTAGCGAACAGCTGTGAGTGTGCGTGGAGCTCCCACAGCACGGTGCTGGGCTTTCTGCCACCGGCAGGGGCTGCAGCGCTGAAAGAGGAACTGCCGGGTGAACTGAGGCACTGAAGCAGTAGCAGAAGTATTGGACACGAGTTCTGATAAAACTTGAGGATGCAGTTGGCTTTCAGTCTGGGTCTCTGATTCAGAAGCTGGCCTCTAGCTGTCCATGTGGCTGCAAAATTAAGGAGATTCGGATTAGTTAATTGGACACTCTTCCAATTTCTCAGTGAGCAAAGAATGAGAATCATATGGAAATTCTCCTAATGCATGCGAATCACTTTCTTCTGCTTGGATACTTTACTTTTCGATGTCAAATGCAGTTTCCTTTAAGCCATTTTTATCAACCAGTAACTTTTGAAATGGGGAAAAATGTCATCGATGCCTGAGGAAAGCTGCGAGATGCTACTTTGTCCTCACACATCTTTGTTCTGACTGGATGAAAGATTTCATTCAGCTCTATGACACTTCTATCGCATTGAAGAAAATCTACACTGTATTTGCTATCAGTATTTCTGTACAGAATAACTGCTTAAACAAATTACTTGGATTATTGCTAGTGTTATATTGACACACAAAGGCAACATTCATCAGTTGCCTGCATTTAGAAATTGAACAGTAAGTGGAGGCATGCATGCAGTGAAAACTCTTACAAGAGTAATACTGCATCTTATTGCCAGTAACAAGTCTGACTTGCTTAGAGAGAAACATTTTGTTCTGCATTTCTTACTCATTAAAGAGAGAGAGAAAGAGAGAGAGAGAGAGAGAAAGCAACAACAGTTTCTTGTAGTTTTTACCTGGAGGGCACATTCAGTTAACAGACCTAAACACTGTTATATTACTGATGAATAATAAGAATTCCTCTCGATGAATCAGAATATCATCAATGATTGGATTTTACCAAAAGTTAAGTGGATTCTTTGCAATCATAGTGAAGCTCTAATTTCCAGTACAAAAATAAATCACCTTTTGTTGCAACTTTATAATTGTTAGATTCTTCATTTTAGCAATACATTAGAGTATATGGTACTGAAATAGTGATTCCACCTCTTTCAATGTCATTTTGAAGTCATCTCTGAAGAGGAAAACCAGCCTTTGGACAGTAACAAGGGCTCTATCCTGCTGCAGTTGAAATTGAAATTCCTATTGATTTTGGCAATATTTGGATCAACCACTGCTGAAAATGTTGGTGCTCCAAATAAGGCTGACTCAGCAGGTACTGCAGATGAGCAGTGGATCCAGATACCATTTGATGTGAGCTCTGGTGGCCAAGCACTTCTCACAGTGTTTACACACATGAAAGACTGACAAATGAAAATTGGGTGAATCCAAACAGACAGTATTGCTGGTATTAAAAGGCTTATTTATTTATAAGAATATTTTGTTTTTAAACAAGATCTCTAGTATCTCCGAGTATGACTTTAACCGTTCCTTACCTTGCTTCCTCTTTATTTTTCCAGCGTTTACATTAATTTTTTATTTTCCTTTAAGAAATTATGGAGAGCAATGTACAGAGAAGCCTGTATCAGTTTAGTCTTTGGGTGTTTTATGTCTTTCCTACAGTATCCCATGGATACTGAAGTACAGAATCATGTTCCGTATTCATGTCTCCGTTGCACAGTGCAGCTGACAGAGAGCTGAATAAATAATAAAGAATAAAACAATGTGTGCAGTGTTTGTTTTGCAAACTGTTGCATCACATTTTGTCAGCATTTTAAAAATACCTTTTGCAGCACCTTCATGCCTTACTCAGTTTCAAGGTGATAGTTTTTCCATGCAAATCTTGCAAAACATAAAATATTTAGTATTTCTTTTCTGCCTTCCTTGTTTTTAACACAGAAATATATTTCAACACCTGCATTTGATTTATTAATTTTTTTAAATTTTAATGTACTTACAGTTCTGCTGTTTGCAGCAGCCCTTTGGTTGAGGGCAAATCTGGGTATGGAGAGGTTTCTTTTCCTCATCCTATGGTTTGGTTTTCAGATCAAATGTGACCAAGTTATAACACTTCATAAATCATGATTTTCTTTCTTTGACCTTTGTTATTCTCACTGCCATATTCACAGAGAAAACAACAGTTACACAGCTGCTGAAACTTCAACACTGTGCAGCACACTGGGAATCAAAGTGCAGCCAGCATTTGGCTATGTGTGAAGCTCGGGGCCAGGGGTGGGCTTCAACAAAATGGAGATCACAAACAGGATGTTTTTGGTGCACTGGTCCAGCTGAAGTTTGGATTAAAGCATCTTCACTGCTCCTGCAATGTCTACTTCTGAAATGGACAGGGGAGCTCAACTCTCTTAGCAGAGAGTATCCAAAATACATGATGTCTCTGAGCGCTGTGTTTGGGCTAGAGCTTGCATTTTAGAAATGCTCAGGGCTCAGCCTGACCTTGTGATGCACATAACGAGCATCTATGGGAGCCAGGATCCAGCAACTTGCTTTGTGCAGCATAGTTAAAGGTGCACAACCAGCAGTCATGTTTTCAGGGAAAGAGCTGCTAGATGTTATGGGAATCCATCTGAGATCAGGGAATCTGCCTTGCGCTTTACTTCAGAAAAGAAGTGTGGGTGATAGTGGCAATAAGAAATCAGGACAGAGTGATGCTTTTCAAGGCAGTACTTAAGAAAGTAAACAGTAAAAAGAAACATTTTGACCCATTGTTGCTATTTGTCTCTCCTGAAGAGGCTTCCACACAAAAGTGAAATTTTCAAAGGGGTCATTTTAATGAAATTAAGACAAATGCACAGAGTTTCACTTAATTTTGGGCTAATTTTAAATGCTTCTGGTTGAGAAACCAGTAGTTATGACAAATCGCTCTGTTCTCACTCATGTCTGTGGGATATCAATGCAGAATCTGACTGCTTCCAAGTGACTAAGTATACTGTTTTAGCTTTGCCCCAGCAGCCAGATTCTCTATTGGCATCCTGCTGATATTTCTTATAATACATGGATTGAGTCATGCCAAGCATCTGGGGGGAAAGAGCTGTTTTGTCATTCACTTTAAGGACCTCTGTACAATCAAGCAACTGCTAATATCGAAGTCATTGACCCTCTACATTTGTAGATGCCTCTCATGAGAAATGAAATTGATTTTCTTTATCCCAGCACATAAATATCCCCATCACACACCTTGACCCATTGTTTGCAATGTCTCTCAAACTACAAAATGTAATGCTAATAGATTTTTAAAAGTCAGTGGTAGCAGCAATAGTAGCTTTTTTACTGTGTGCTGTACTTGGCCATATGTAACTTGTTTCTGTATAAAACATTTATAGGGAAGGCTTTATCATAGTATTTAATTGAAATACATATAAACACTGAAATTTTCCTTCCCCCCACCCCCCCCCCCACCCCCCCAGGTACATAATGTAGCTAAAACAGAGTTTATAAAGCATTCTGCTGTGCAGAAATAATTAAGTCCTATAAACGTTAGTCCTCATTTGGACAGTTTGGGTTGCTCATGTTTTGGATTCTGACCAGATTCTGACCTGATACAAAGGTGGGGGAACTCACACACGTGCACAGAAAAAAGTAAATCTTATTAACCTTTCTGGTCTTGGAGTATGACCTTTACTAGAGCCACATATCAAAGAGAGGCCTTGCATTAAAACAGGGATGCCAGAACAAATCTAATAATGCTAAAGAGAATTTGAGTTCCTAGTCATTAATATAAAATGCAAGTAATCACATAAACATCTTTTGTATTGGAGATGAGTGGTGCCTCAAAATCTCTGACCCAGCTGAAGTGTATCTCAGTCACCAATAGTTTTCCCCAATAGTAAAATTTGTTTCTGAGAAGAGATCAACCTTTAATTGCTTTCTTTAGCAACATCTAGCAAACAGGCTGATAGCATGGAGATGATCTCTGCAAGCAGCAAAGAAGAATTTCTTCAACTCATGTTGCCATGACAATTTAGATTTTTCCTGTCAACTCTTGAGAAGCTCCAAAATTCTTTCTTTAAAGCAGTAATTCAGGGAATATTTTGGAAAATCAAGTTGCTCTCTCTTTCAGTTTTAGTATCATTTAGCCCAGCAAAGGGTCTGCCTGATCCAGCAGATTTTAAGATCTACAAATAGGAACTAATCTAGGAAATATAACATTTTGAAATCCCCTCCATGGATCTCAGTTGATTTACATCAGCAGAGAAGCTGACTTCAGATGCATTATTGAGTGATTTAGATTCCATTCATTAGTCATCATAGAAACAGTAACAGGTAATGAAGAGAGGATAGGCCAGCTTATAATTGTCATTTCGATCTTCGAGACAATATATTGTCTTGCAGCTATTTTGAGGAAATTAGATTAGAGAGGGATTATAGAACAAAGTGGGACTAATCATTTCATTTCTTTTACAGTTCCAATTATAATATTACTTCAATGAATGAGGAACATAATCAAAAGATTGTTGTCCATATGCTTAAATTGCTATTTAAGATACTTCTCATACAAAACATGTTGCTATTAAACAAGCTGAAGTCCCCCTTTTTATTATTTTTATGTTTATCTTGTGTTAAATCAATTGTTTTGAAAATATATAAAACTAGTCCAAGTTACTTTAATTTACTTATGGAAGTAATCTTTTGACTTAAGGAGGTGTTTCATTGGTTGCTGTTAGCAATGAAGAAAACATGGTAATAGAAATGGAGATAAAGTGAGAAGTGCTTCCGTGGGGTAAATAAGTTTATCTTTGCTGAAGACAAGAAAAGTAGCTCAGTAGTAGTTTTCTTTTTAAGATGTTCCTGGCAGATGATGGCAACTGAGTTGGTGTAGTTTGTTTACTTCTTTTCCAATGGATTTGAGATGAGTCATATCACATTAGAAGTAAAATTGAGAAGTTGTGTCAAAGTAATTCAGTATTCCTCTTTATTGATTTATTTAATATATAACTAAATAATTAGTTATATTATTATTTATTTATTAAACTGAGACACCTAACTGCTTGTTTTAGGGTTGGTTCTCATTTTGTCCATAAATCCAAGTTTCAGTTGCTAGAAATTGTATATTCAGATCTTTAATTTCTATCTGCCAGAGAAGGGGACAAAGTTATAGCCTCCTTTCAGATAGCTTCATGCGCCTTCTTTCACGTAGTAACTAGTTCATTGTCAAGCTACTTAGAGAATCATGGAGAATCATAGAATGGCCTGGGTTGAAAAGGACCACAATGATCACCTAGTTTCTACCTCTCTGCCATATGCAGAGATGCCAAGTACCAGACCAGGCTGCCCAGATCCAGCCTGGCCTTGAATGCCTCCAGGGATGGGGCATCCACAACCTCCTTGGGCAACCTGTTCCAGTGCATCACCACCCTCTGGGTAAAAGAACTTTATTAATATCTAACCTAAACCTCCCCTGTCTTAGTTTAAAACCATTCCCCCTTGTCTTATTGGACTACTTTGGACCACAATAATTCAACCTCAATGAGCATGGCTCTTTTTTGCAAGTCTTTCTATCCCATTCTTTCAGAGTGTGAGTTGTTTGAGTAAAGACTATAGGGTGGGACCTCAAGGCTTTGTGTTGCAGAGAAGTCTTTATATCTGTTTTACTTCATAACTGTCTTTATCACTGCACTTTACTGAAAATGCAGTGTATCCACAGTGTTAAGGTAAGTGGTACTACATGAATTTTTGATAAAGAAACAGACTTCTAGATGGCATACACTTATGATACATCTCATCATACCCATTCCACATGAAAAAACAACACTCTTTTTTTCTGGAACGTCTGATGGAGGAAGATACCCATTTGTTGAATGTGTACATACCTTGCCATTAAAATACCTGTCTGACTGAGCTCATTTTACCTCAAAACCAAATTCCAGTTTAAGTACAAGGAAACTGGAAAGGAAGCAGAAGGTAGCGTTTATTGTCAAGAGTCTAGATTTACAGATATCTTTATTTTTACTTTATTTTCAGGAGTGCTGAGTATCTGCAGCTCCCACCACTTTAAGAGAAGACTGCAGGTTTCAGCACTTTCGTACTTAATTTTACACATAGAATCACCATAATCTGAAGGTAATATGGTGCCATAAAAAGAATGGATTTACAACAGCGTACACAGCATTAGCTTTTGTTATCTTCCAGGTAGCATCTGAAGTAAGTGAAGATTCTCAATAATAATTCCCTAGAATTGTATTATTTTTTTAGCAATGAGAATTTCTCAGGGGAAGTGGTGGTTTGTTTTTCTTTAAAGCTATTGTACTTAAGCAATTCCGTATCTACAAAAACCCTGGATCTGATGTACTCAGGAACAAAACATTTGTGATTGTAGAACAAATGTTAAAAGCTGCAGCAAATAAAAATTTGGAGTGAAGCCAACTCATGGACTATTGGCTATATTGGTTAATGGAGGCTGTTGTCTTCGCCCCAAATTAAAACCAATCAGTTCCACCTCCACTTTATTACCTGTGCAAGTATTCATCATTTTATATGCTCATCCCAAATTGATGGTAACTAATTGCAGTTCTTTGGGATTCCATTTGTCTTGCTAAGAAGCAGGCTGTTCATAAGGGATGATGCAGAACTTTACAGCTGTGGTGGAAAAAGGCTTCCCCTGTTTCAGCACATTAGGATAGGCACCAAGCTCCATTTGGTATCTCTCTGCATCTTTCTGCAGATGATTGTATTTGCAGGATGCATTGCTTTGTGCAAATGTTTTGAATGTACTTTGTCACACAGCGTTGGTATATACAGCTTTGTAAAGCAGAAGCATTTTATACAACAGTCTCAACACCAGTCTGCTTCTCAAATGTACTCGGTGACACTGCTGTTGTTTAGGTACTTCCCCAAAAGAGTGATGTCCATAAGGATCATGTCCCCCAAGGGGAAAAAATCAATTAAGAAAGAAACTACTCTTTGACACTGGAAAAATATTGTACTGCCTGCTGTGAAAAAATAGGCTATAGTGATGACAGTGACTGTGTCAGGTGAAGGATGGGCATTCAGTGCAGAGGACAACATGGGCAGCTGATGGAAATAATTATATTTCATTGATGTGCACTCCAGTGGTACCACTAAGGAAGATTAGCTATCCCAAAAAAGAAGTTGCATGTGAAAAAGCATGAAACCTGTAATGGAGATTTCAGTCAGGATTATTATATTTTTTTTATAAATCCTTGCTCTCGTTCTCCAATCATCGGTTTTCCAAGATATTTGGCCTACTGTTATATTTATTCTTTAAACAAGTGTATGTTATTCCAGGACATAGTCACATAGTGTGATTTATTTCTCTATTTTATGATAAATCCCAGCATGCAAGGTCTCATTCCATTAAGTGTTGCATGTATGCGAAGGAAAAGAAATAGACAGCATTGTGAAAGCAAAGTGAACTTGTGGGAATGTTATTTCCAGCATGACCAGATTCAAGCAATAAGATGTCTTTGGAAATTCAGTCCACTGCAGCTTCACACTGGGCACGTTGCTGAGCTGGTACATAGGCTTTACACTGACATGCTGATGATAATGCTTTCATCTCATAGTGCTTGGCAGAACTGGCACCATCAGATTCGCAACATTAAATACTATTTGTCTTTTGTTTCCTCTTACTGTTTCCTTAACATTTTCCTTCTGTAGGCCTTATCTTTCTTGTCACTCTATAATCTCCTCCTCTGCTGAAGGAATGTTAAGATGCAGGATTTGTTGTGCTCCATAGTGGCTGTCTGACATTCAAAGGAAAAAAAGCACCCAGGGTCTGATCTGTGTTGACTTGTGCACTCTGGGCAACATGTGCAGAGCCTGAACGACGCCACAGGGCATTCCTAAGTCCTGAAGGACTAAGTCACAGACATAAACTGTGCCCAGACTGTGTGCAAGTCCCATGAATTTGCTGAAGTTTCAGTCTTTAAAAGAAGTGAAGGGTTGTGGTTATTTATTTATTTATTTATTTATTTATATTTGCTGGTGGTGGTAATGTTTCAGTCTTTAGGTTTCATTATTTACAAATGTGAAAAAAGCAACACATCAAATCAGATCAGAATGTTCTCTCTCTGACAATGGCGATTAGCAAATGCATAGAAAAACATACAGGACTGAGGATATACAGGCAGCCTTCTATTGTAGCAGTTTCTGGTCAGTTTAGGGAAGTCTTAGCCAAAGGTTGCATCTATGATGTTCAACATCCATCAACAAATCTAAACTTCACAAAACTCTTCTTGAACCTAATTCAGAATACCACACTATTTTCTGACAATCTGCTTTACAATTTAATTCCTGCTGTGCAGAAAAGCACTGTATTTTGCTTGTTTTGAAGCTTGTACCTCATTATTTCCTTGAGTGCTTCCAGCTATTTGGAAATGGTTCACCCCACTTATAACTTTGGGTCTAATGAATAGGAAGGGGTGATGTGGATCACTAAATTATATATTTTTCCCAGCTACACCTAAAAGTTCCATCTGGATATTGATGTTTAGCTGACACCAAGTAATACTAAAGGTATGATTCCCAAATGCATTTCCCATAATTTTTAATGGTAATGATTTTGTAGCCAGTGCTGCTGATGCACTTAAAAGAATAATAGCCTGCATTTCAGTACAAACAGCTTCTTTCCTTTATCCTAACATCTTATTACCTAGATTTATTCTCATCGATGACATTTTGATTATTTGCCTTCCAATAGATAGTAAAGGCAGTACACTATGATCGTCTAAATAGCAATGACATTTAACACTTTTTTACTTTATGAGATATTTCTGGAGTGACAGAAGAGAAAATACTTAGTAAATCAAGTCCCAACAAGGACATTACAGCAAACCAGCTGATTGGTGATCCGCTCTTCCACTGACTTTACTTCCATGGGGTGGAGTGTATTAGTAGCTCATTGGCAATATAAAATGCACTGTGCAAAAGCTTCATCTTACATACATGCCATAATTCATCCCCTGGTGTGGCTGTCCCCATCAGTTTTACCAGTGGTCACATGTCACATCTTGATGATGTTTTCTTTCTAGTAAAAACTGGTGCAAGTTAAGACAAACTCTAATGATGGGATCTGGTGAAGTATTTGATTTCTGCAGAAATTAGGTAATGCAATGGACAGACTGTCTCTGGAAAACGTTGCAATATCCATGTTGGGAAAGGTTTGGGAAGAGGCTTGTTGTACTGGCATACCTGAAATAGTGTCATTCTTCTGAGTTAACTACTTGTCCTCCTACCTCAAGAGCTAGATTTATAAAAAAAATCTCCAAAATTAAAAAGTAGCACTGTAGAATTTGCCCCCTATTTAGAGGTTTATCTTAACGCTAAAAACATGCAAGATATTTTTTGTTCTCTGATTCTTAGGTTTCTGGTTTTAGTTTGTCACTATCTGGAAGAGAATTGTTTCTCTTGCTTGCTAAGACAGAAGCCTTCCTACGAGCATGTAAGCTGGCTCTGGGTTGTGCAGATTCTGCTTTCTCCCTTTATTCTAATCCCTCTTCCTCTAAATGTGTTTGTAGAAAAGCAGACATTATCAGGAAAAAAAAATAAACTAAAATAAAATAAAAATCAAACCAAAACAACACAAATAAATGTGTTTTAAAAAAGTATTTCATGAGGCAGAAGAAAACAGAATTTCATTAATGTTAACAAATCTCCCAAGACTGATCTTGCTCTTTCTTTCTGAAAGACTCTGTTTCATTTTCATAAAAGAGAAATTTCTGAATATTTCTTGATTGAGCGTATTCATGAAAGAAGGCATTGATTCCTCCTGTCCAGTGCAAACAAAAACTTTTTTTTTTTTTTTTTTTTAGCTTTAGAGAGCTGATAAGAACACAGGCTTTAGATAGATGACTGGAAAAGCATGTAATGAACTGATATACTATGATCTAAATTTCCAGTGAGACAATGGAAAGTTTGAGGACCATTTTCATGGGATACCAAAACTATTGTAAAGCATGGTGGCTTTTTTTTTTCCTGCTTGGTTATCAAACATTTATTAAAATGTAAGAATACCTTAAGATTACAATAAAAAGCAGATTAAGTTTACAGATAGGTGCTGTTTTTAATTAAAAAGTAATTGCTCATTTTATGTCACAGTATTTTAATGAAGACTTAGGTCAATTGTAAACAAGAATGTAATTGTTTGTTTCTAAGATAAACTTGTCACTTTTAAAAATTGTTCTCTTTACAGTATGAAAAGGGGCCATATAAAATACCTCAGCCACTTTCATTGAAGGATCAGATGCTCTGTGCAGTTGATTTTGTGACTTAGCACAATAGTGTTTCTTCAGAGAAGATTATGTAAAGAGATTTTGTTGATAAGTTATAACATTGCTTATGTTTATGGGTAGCTAATCTTTCAAAATCTGTCGTTTCTTCTTTCTGCCTAGAGTCATCTTTGGTTATTATAACAACATGGACCTGGAAATATCTGGTATAGCATAGTAATATGTAGGTAGAGTATACAAATGATCACCTGGAAATTTCAGAAAATAAATACCTGCTGATTATAACAATGCAACATAATATAACTTCTTAATTCAAGAGCTAGATCTAAGATGAGTCAGTCTCTTCAGTTCCTTATTAATTTCATGGATGTTGAGGACACTCAGAGCTAAATTAACACACAGAAGAATTTAAGCATCAAGATGCCCCTATCCCTTTATTGTGAAGATATTTTCATCTAATCCTTAGATTACTGAATTAGCACTACACAGCTATGTTAACTCCAGAAGAACCTAGATTTATACATGTATTTTCTTTCATTAGAAATATTTGTTGTTGCGCTAAAATTGCGTAGCTGAGCGTTCCCAGAATGCTTGTGTTTTGTACATTTGTGTAGTACTTTTATTGAACAGTCCTTGGGATCTCCAATACAGCTGTTCTTCCTTACTGATAAATCTATTGAACTCTCCTTAATTGCACTTGCCAACTTGGGCCTTATATGAGATATTCATCGTGTGGAACTACTGTCCTTTTATTTTCCCAAAATAGCGAGAGTAATATAACTGTTGGAACACTTATCTACATTGTGGAAAATCTATATTCAGCTTCCTCAAAAAATTACTTTCTCATCCTTTTTTCAAGCATCTACTGTGATGCCCTGGCTCCCCTGTTGCCTTTGTGATGGTATCCTGTAAAAGTTTCCTTTGGAGGTGGAAGGTTTGGGTTTCAAACCTTATTTAAAGAAACTCAATAAAAGTATTAGAAAAGCTGCTGAAACAGTACTTGGCCCCCTGCTAGTTCCCTCTTACACAGAGAGTGTTACTCATCACATCAGTTGTGCTCCCAGTTGGATTTCTGTCTTGCTTGGTGAATATTCAATAATTCTATGAAAAATGGAACTGTAAGTGGCCAACCAAAATTCTGCTCTGGAGTTCATTTGCCAGGAAACATGTAAAAGGCAGGTGCTGCAATATCTAATTGCATCCCATTTAAAGCAGTAACCAAAAGCTTTTATGATTGGGGCATTAAGAATCATCATGTTACACTCTTTGAAAAAAAGCTACAAAATGTGACATAAATCTTACAGATTGGTATGTATTAATGGTGGGATTGACTTGCAGTTTGTATTTATCTAAGATCTAAGCTTTTCTTTTTTTCAATTCTCGCACACTTGCGACACATTTTGACTAATGAAGTATCTGCTACATCTCCACTGACATCATCAGTGATATCAGAGAGCTTAGGAAATTTAGGCCTAGATAGAATACTCCCATTTATTTGTCCTAAGGTGCCCAGTTACCATAGTAATTAATATAGCATAAATACATATGTGTACTTGTGTCTGAGAGAGATAATTGCAGCCATATGAATCTACCGTGGAGGTAATCCCATAGTAACCTTCCATCATTCTTCAAGTTTTGTCCATTTTCCTAATCATGTAAAAAACATTTCCCTTGTTTTATTAATGCAGGATTTACTGCAAGCTGCTGTCACACTGGAAGATAAGTCTGAAATACTTCAACCCAACCCAATGAAGTGCAGCAGCTTAAGCCTCTGACCTTGAACTTCAACCAGGGAGTTCTGATATACAGGAGTGATGTGCTGGCAGTGTACTGCATTGCTTATCAGCTGCAACATTACATGGGTTTTCACCTCAAGGCACAGGGAGTCACAGTAATTGAGACTGGAGGTCCCAGATGTGTAAATTTATCGCAAAATCCATTTCCCTCAGGAGACACACTGCATTTTGGCTCTTTGTAAGTGAAGGAGTGCATTTGGAGCAGCTTTTGATGGCTATTCCAGCTTTCTATGGCTTAGAGCAGCCTGGAAAGCTCCTCCCATCCTCCATAACTATGAAGTGAACAAAATATTTTCAGTTTTACCACTCTCTATTGACAGCCGTATCTTCCTCTTTTTTACTATGTGTGATAAAACACACTTGCAGGTACAGAATAAAGAACAGTGTGAAAGAAGTATTTTTAGTAATTTTCACTTTCAAATCTAAATCTGGATTTGAAAATATATTTTTAAACGGCTAGCGAGGGACCCAGAGGGACTGAAAGGCTATTTTCTGACAAATTAAGAACATACCTGTCTAGGAACATCTTCTGCCACTGAATGAAAGCAAGAAAATCTTCTGCCTTCAAAAAAGATACAACAATCCAAGAAACTCTAGATGACTGCATTTAACAAGGGTTGTGGGAAAAATTAAACTACCATAAGGAAATGTGAAAGAACAGCTTGAAATTCAGTTTGATTAAGGATAACCAGCATAGATTCAGGCAGGAGAGGTCATGCTTAACTAACCTGGCTGGAGTTCTTTGAAGACATTGCTGCCACTGTAGATAAGGGGAATTCAATGGATGCAGTCTACTCGTCAGCCTTTGACAAGGGACCACATCTCTGATTAATGTCTAGGATGAATCATCATGAAGGCAAAGAAATTGTTAGATGGAAAACTAGTGAAAATGTAGGCCACAAAGGGAAAGCCTGGATGGAGTTTGTAAGGAATCTGTGTTAGGACCTCTGCTGTTCATGATTATGTACATCTGGATGCAAATGATGGGTTGAGAATTTGTAATTAGACTTATGGCTCATGTGGGGACAAAAGAAATGCAGAAAGCACAGAGCACTATGATCATATGCAAAAAGTGTATATCACTGATACAAATTTGCTATCAGAAAAAAAATGTTAGGAAAATGCACAAAACTTAAGCTAGAAACAATATTAAGAAATTCTCATTAAATAAAACAATAATCTTACTATTGGCATTTATATTTATATTGAGCAAGAATAAAAATGGGAAATACTAAGGAAATAAATTGAAGCCATCAGCTCAGGGCAAAGCAATATTTTACAAGGTCAAAAAATGCAAAGGTGCGTTAGAAGACAGAACACATATTGAAGAAAGCAAAGAATGAAAGAATGATGTTAGCTTACACAAAACTATAGTAAAAGTGTCTATAGGACATGGTCTACAATATTGCTAATAGTTGTTCAGGGAAATAATATTTCCTTCTTGGGATTCATTTTAAGGAAACAAAGGATATAAGGTTTCAACAGATGAACCGTGAAGAATATTAAAGAACTTTGAGTTGCTTTATTGTAAACTAGGTAAATATATGACATTTTTATTGTAGTACAACCCAGGGATTCAAGTCAAAATTAAGGTCCTATTGTGTTTACGCATGCAAATGGAAGACAGAACTTTCCTGTGCCAAGAAGCTTATAATAAAACAGTTAATTATATAGACAAGGGAAAAACAAAAATCAACAACACATAAAAGACACAGTAATTTATCCAAATAAGATTTGTGCTTGGATTGTGATCTGTGATTCTCATTTTATGAGTCTCAAATCAATATTTTATATAATGAGTTGCATTATTTTTTTATAGGTGTAAGGGTTATTGTTAATATGGGGTAGAAAACTTAGATGAATATATTTATATATGTTTTCTGTACACAAACGCATAAAGCAGAAATAGGAAATACTTACACTGCATTTTTATGAGTTTTAAACTAGACACCGATTATTTCACAGACCTCTGCTTAAATCTGGTAAAAGTTAGATTATGTTCTAAAGGGAACTTTGTATTATTTCCAAAATATCTGCACTTCGGAGTAAGAAATAAATACAATTCTGAAAAGGAAATAAATTAAATAATATACATATGTATACACGACAATAATTTGCTTTTGTGGGAGAAAAGTGAGGTGAACATGATGAAGTATAATTGATTGAATGGCTATTTGTTAATTAAGACAGACTTCATTTCTTCCTGACTTTCTTATACTTTGAGGTCTGCTAGGAAAGAAAAATATTCTCAGAAGATGAGCATTTTCCCCTAGTTATGAAAGGGTTCTTTGCTGTATGACTCAGAGCTTTGAAGTTAATATATTCAGTCTTTTCTTTAAATACACATTCATTCCTTTAGTTAGGACTATGCCCAAAAAGTGACTTTGCAGCTAAAATACGAGGATCACGGTGCCCAACTTCCAAATATCTGCTCCCCAAATTTTAAATCAGAAGTCTGTGTAAAAGCCTTACTTATTGTGTGGGTATATCTAGACACCTTGAAATAGAATCTTCAATAGGCATGATCAAGGAGTACAGAGCAGCAGGTCTGATGACTGCAGCCCAACCCATCTTACAAGCAATCCTTTTCTATTGCTAAACCAATAGAGAAACCATTCTTTAATTCTCAAAATAACAACATGATATTTGGAATATAATAATATCCCTCTTCCACACTCTTCAGTGCAGTACGGTTATACCTATGGCCTTCACTTTGCCACTATACCTGCATCTCTCATTACAGTTTTGTGCAGAATGACTGCCTCTGGTAGCATATCTTTATCATCCAAAACAACGACAGACAAAGTTCATAGACTCATATAATCACAGAATGGTTAGAATGGTTAGAAGTGACCTAAAGACCATGCAGTTCCAACTTCCCTGACAAGGACAGGGTTGCCACCATATGCATCAGGTTGTCTAGGGCCTCATCCAACCTAGCCTTGAACACCTCCAGCGACAAGGCCTCCACCATTCCTCTGGGCAGACTATGCCAATATCTTTTGATTCTCTTGAGTAAACCATTTCTACTTTTAGTAATGAATACCTTGAAAAGCTTACATGGAATTAATATCCCTATGCAACAGGCAGCATGAAGAGCTTGGTTTTGGATGCGGTGCTCAGAGACATGATTTAGCGGAGGTATCATGGTTTTGTGCTTTTTGATGTCGGTATTTCACATCATAACATCAAGTGAAACAGTGGGAGTTAAAGAGTTAATGTTCTGGTTCTGTGGACTGCTGTTTCTCAGCTCTTGGTTCTGGGATGGGGAGGGGAGGAGCAGCATTCCCCAGGGAACTTTGCTCCTGGAGGGGTGAGGTGGAGGTCCTCGCAGGTCTGCGGTCTGGTTCTTTGTTCCTAGCAGTAAAGCAGGTGGTGTCTCTGCAGTTAAAACGGTAAGGCCTTGGTTTTGGACTCTCATTTTGTTTGATTTGTTGGCCACAGTTGCAGTTGTACTGTTTTATATTGTGTTGTCTTGCATTCTGAGATCATGTTTAGTGAATTAATATTACCTCCTCACATCGCTGCTGCTGCTCTGTTTTTAGGCCCATCTACTGTCTCCCCACCCTTCCCCCTTCTTCCCTCTCCCTGAACTGCTTCATTAGACACGGGCTAGGCCGCAGCGGCCCCTAAGACATTAACACATCTTTATTTTTCTTTTTTTTTTTTTCTCTCTCTTTCCCTTTTTTCTGGCGGGTGGACCCGTGGGCCTGCTGTTCCCCTGTCATGGACGCAAATCTAGTGATAACTCCATGTCAGGAGAGTTGTTAGGGTAGGACCTGATGATCTTTAAGGTCTTTTCCAACCTGAACAGTTCTGTGATTCTCTGATTCAAGGCTTTTCATTCCTTAGTCAGGTATTCTGTCTGGTGGTGTCTGAACTTTAATCCTTTATATGTCTAGGCTCACAGAAAACACTCCTGGTCTTCCAGTCCAAACTTGTCCCTCTCAGTGCTAACTTTGCAGTGGTAGCCTGACTAAATGAAAAGATTGCTTTCCAAAGTGGCCTCAGCTTGGTGACAGTTCTGAATCAGTTCATCTGTTGTTGGATTTGCAGTCAGTGTTGATGTTTTTACAGTTCACTGGGAGAAAATGCAGGCTGAAAGGAGAGCAGCTATGGGAACTTAGGTCAAGGAGACATTCTCCTCTTATGTCAGTCCTGATCTAGCCAGATACAGGGCACAGAGTCTTCCATTAGGGCTTGTTGTACTGAGATGAAAACAATTCAAGACTGATATGGAGTCAGGACGGAACAACGGTTCCCTAGTGCTCTGGTGGAGTTTCCTGGAAAGTTTTGGGCTCTAAAACATCTGTTGTGATTTAACTCCATCAGGGAACTGTGTACCACACAGCCTCCCACTCACTCACCCCCCAGTGGAGGAGAGTACTGGAAAGGTAAAATTGTAAGAATTCATGGGTTGAGATGCAGACCATTCAGTAAAGGAAAAGCCAAGCATGTAAGCAGAGTGAAACAAAGAAATCATTTACTGCTTCTAATTTGCCAGCAGATGTTCCGCCATTTCCTGGAAAGAATGGCTCATCACACATGATGATTTCACGTGGAGACAAATGTTATCTCTCTGAATGTTGCCCTCTTCTTCCTTCTTTTTTCCAGCTTTTGTTGCTGAGCATGATGCTGTATGATGTGGGGTATCTCTTTAGCCAGCTTAGATCAGCTCTACTGGTTTTGTCCTCTCTCAGCTCATTGCTGGCAGGGCAGTATGAGAAGCAGAAAAGTCCTTGTCTCTGTATAAGCCCTGCTCATCAACAGCTAAATAATAGGTGTGTTATCAACCCTATTTTCATAAAAATTCCAGAACACGGCATCATACAGGCATCTTCAAAGAAAACTGGATCAATCTGAACCAAAACCTGAGCATCTTATGAAGATGTTTTTACATTTAATATATGGAAGTCACTGGAAAAAATCACAAGCATCTTAGAGTATATGTGTTTCCAAGATCAGACAGAAATAGCTTTTAGGGTAGTGATTTGGAGATTTCTGTTGTGGTTAAGCCCTGAGTGGCTTCCTAGTGGTCTCATATTGACAGGCAGTGAAAGATCTGACCTTGCAGCTAGGAAGAAACTGGCTCTGGGTGCAAAGCAAGGCCCGACTGCCCCTCCACCTCCAGAGGCAGTGCTGCAAGCCACAGCTGTGCGGCGCACTGAGGCCAGCAGCTGTGGAGGATACTGGTGGGGATGCTGACTGGGAGAAAACCAGCAGCTCCTCTCCTAGCTCCTTATTCCAGCCAGACCCTCCAGCCACCCTTCTCATTCTGTGTCTTTACTTTCACCATTCAGATATGCCAGAATAACTTAGAAGAACACATGTAGACTAAAACCATATTTTTGTTGGACTGCTGGCTCTATTCTTCCTTTTCTGTTATGAGATACAGGGTTAGAGGGAGGTCTGCAGGTGTGATTTCTGTCAAAGTTAAGGGTCTGATTCCTATTAGTCCACTTTGATTTTGTTTTCTCTATAAACACAGCAGGAATTTTTGAAGTTATTTTTCTCAGGCATTAAGAAGTGCATTGTACATTTTCTGATTAGATAATGAATAGCCTTTTTTTCTAAACCAGAAAGGATTCCAGGTTAACATTTTGCAGAATAGTTTTTATGAAACACTGACAGCAAAAGCTGTTTCTTGAAAAGAAGAAAATGAAAAGATTTACTTGATACTGGCTGTTACAACTGAGTAAAGAAGAGGCACAGTATTTTCTATTTAGCATTTCTTTCTCTGTGTATCTACTCTGTTAACATTGGAGTCGAGCAAAAAAATTTTTCTTCTTTATAAGTGTCTTGAGAATATCACCTGTAGTAGACAGCTTATTAATCACATGCTGCTTAAAACACACAAGTTTAGAGATCTGCCTTAGCTATTTATATAAAAACAGGCAAACAATTTTCAGGTCATGCTCCGAAACCATACTTACTTAAATAAGAAAGCTGATAAATTGTTTACCCTGAAAAGACATCATAAGTTTTAAATCAGATTTCAAGTGAAGAAGTATATTGTTTCTGTGGCAGTGTTGTTTTTCCCTTTTAAAATGCTTACAGAAAAAGGTAGGTTAAAAAAGTTTTGGATCCTAGTATTAATGCACTTTATTTGGCAAAGTTATAAAGTTTTAGTAGCTGATAAGCACAAAGATATCATCACAGATTGGTACAGTGTCCAGAAGGTAATAGAATCTGACATATACATATCTGAGCATATCAAAATTCCCATAATTTTCAGAACACTGTGGATCACTGACAAGTATTTGCTGTGTGTTTTGCATGGCCCATTCCACGTAAGAAGTCTGATTGTAGAAATGACTTGAATTATTTCCAAATTGTCTTAGCAGTTTGCATTTATAAAATAAATATATATAAAAACACATTAAAAACCCACAGAAAATGGCTAAATTCCTGAAGTGGAGCTGTTATTTGCTTTCTAAGTTTACTACTATGGCCCTGTCTATTTGCTGTGATGGATTTTGTTAAGATACCAGGACTCCACTTGATAGTTTTATACACTAGGATAGACAACCAACAATCAGAGCACACATATAGTGAATTGCAGAGATACAGGAAAAAGTATGATTTTATAAGTGGTTATTTTTTCATACACATTTAGAATTTGATCTACTTGATGTCGAAGGGAAAACCTTCTGACTTCTCTCAATGAAGAATAGCAAGTGTCCTGTTGAGCTCAGTGGACAGCATAGTAAAGGTAGGATTTAATATTTTAAAATGTTAATCCATCTGGGTGATTTAGGATTCAGAATCTTATTTTCAAAGTGACATTTAGAGGAAGACTTGTTAAAGGATTCAGGTGCTACAGTGACTAGAATCAAAACCAGCTCTCTAGGCACCAGGCATCCTATGCTTGTATAGGGAGTGTTAGATGCCTTGGAGCAAAATCCCATACAGCAGTAGGCTGACTGTGAAGTGTCTGAGGGGCACCAGTCAGAATATTTTGGTCCCTTAGAATGTCAAAGAATCACACATCCCTTATAACAAGTCAGTTGTGGAAACCTTTCCTAAATCAGGGTGCCTGGATGGTTTTTTCTTACAGAAAATGATTCAAGGGCACTTTTTCAAGAATGGTGCCAGAGAAGAGGGAATAGCACGATGGTCTTTGTACACTGTCTATTTGCAGCTAACTCCAAATGTCATTCCTTTTTGCCACAAATAGGAGATCTGTACCTATGCTTCTTATTCACCTAGAAGTTGTTCTAACTCTTAAACGGGGGCACACAGGTTGTGTTTCCTGCTGAAACGTTTCTACTGCACAGAAAAATATTCAGGAGACTCTGGGTCAGTGATGCACATCTGGAGGTGGGAAGTTTGGAAACCCATGTGGCATGGGACTTTTCTATCTTTACAAACAGCATGGCTCTAAGTACCAAAAAGTAGCATGCCAGAATGACTGATTCTTAGATTTTCCAAGTCTGTGTATATAATCAGACTAACAGTTTAAAGTTCCTTACATCACGCACTTTCTTAACTGAGGAATGTTTATGTATGTTATGCAGAATTAGAGAATTTCAAAAGAGGAGGCTGAGAACCTCCCCTTTAGGATACCCCATGAGATGAGAAGATGTGTATTTAGATACCTCTGTCAAAGTGCTGGTGTCCTGGATGAATGCTGCATCAGCACAACCAGTACCTAAATCAAATGTAGATTGAAAAGGAAGAACTTGCCTTCATTTTGTGCTCTGTCTGATATGTTGAAATGCTCTAGAAGCGGTCATCAGATCAAATCTTTCACACAACGCAGATGGAGAAAGATCATCTGTCTGTATTCTTGTTTATTAGGCTTCACAATAGCTTTTGAATTTGTCCAGAAGCTAACCAGTATGTGCGCAGGCTATGCTCCTGATGAAAACATGGTGCCTAGGGGTGAGGTTTCAGTAACAGCCCCCTTTGCCCTAGTGCTGGTAATTAAGTCCCTTTTCAGAGCTATTTTTCTGACACTGAGTTACTTACAGAATCACAGAATCACAGAATTATCAAGGTTGGAAAAGATCTAGAAGATCATCTAGTCCAACCATTACCAATACTTCCCAGCTAAATCATATTCATCAACACAACATCCAAACGTTTCTTGAACACTCCCATGGTCGGTGACTCCACCACCTCCCTGGGCAGTGCATTCCAATGCCTGACTACCCTTTCTGAGAAGTAATACTTCCTAAAGTTCAGCCTGAATCTCCCCTGGCACAGCTTAAAACCATTCCCTCTAGTTCTATCACCGATTACACAAGAGAAGAGGCCAACCCCAACTTTTACTCGTTATGTCTTGATTCCCTTATTGCTTCTCATACTAAAGGCTATTTTTTATACAGTAACATATTGTTATTTATTCTGCTTTTATTCACTTAAGTACAGCATCAGCATAAGTAGTTACCAAGCCAAAATAGTGTATTTTTACTGTCCTTTTCATGACTGTTAATATTGAGAATCAGTGTGTAATGGAGAATAATCATGTTGGTTGGCAGTAGAAGAGTATCATAAGTCAACAATAGCCTGCTGTATATGTCATCTGCATTATCTGAGTTTTGAATGTGAGTATTCTAGGAATTATCTTTAGATTTTTAATATAGAATTTCTAGTTTATAAGTATGCAGTATGGTTTTGCAATGTAAGTAGTCACAGCACGCAAAGAAACAACACTTCAGCTAAGCTGACATGACCGTATAGCAGTAGTTCATCCCAGATATGAAGTAAAGTCATAAATCAATACAGATCAGTTTCTCTAAGACTCTCTGAGAGTACATGTAGGATAGTGATAACCTGTCTGATGTGGGAACAATTTGTTAAGTTACTGTAACTTAATCAAGTGTTCGCTTGTCAGGTCACTCAATTGATCAGGACAATGTACTTATCCCCTTATCTTCTCCTAAGCATCATCCATATTTAGTAACAGTATCATTAACTGAAGTAACATATAATTTTAGCACATGCTGTGATTTTGATTTTTGTATTTGATTTCTTTACTGAAGATGCTTAAATGCAGAGAGGCAGGTTTCTGTAGGCACACTGTAATATCACAGGTTGCTTTAATGCAGCCCCATGGAAGCCCTACCATGGTAGGTGACACTCCTATAGCAAGACATACAGCAGAGGGAAAAAAAAAGCCTAAGCAAAAATGTTAGATGTTAGCTTCTAAAGTACAAGTTATTATGTGATTTAAATAGGAGTATAGTTAAAAATCTGTTCTCTAGTTGTTTTGTGTGTATTTGTTTCTTCACATTATGATTCTTGGCACCAGTTGTTATACTGCCTTATACTGGAAAGATGCATTGTCACTACACTGAATCCAGTTTCCTGCAGTACAGCCTTTCTTCTATAAAGAAAAATCATTGAGGCTGTCTTCCTCATTTCCTCTCTCCATCCCAGGAAACAATGGCCTTGAGGAACGTGACTGTGATCTGTGCTCTGAGGCTTGCACGCCCACTGCTAATTACTGTATCTGTAATTCCTGACCATACTAGCCCTGCCAAGGAATGAATTACAGTCTTTTGAGTACATTAATATCTACAAGCTAGCCCTCTAGCTTGCAGAGCCAGTAGGAATTGTAGAGATACTAACTCACCGAACACTCCTGTGATGTGAACAGCTCTATCTGATCGTCTTGTATTCATTTGTGCTTCTCCTGTATTAACCCTTCAATCACTCTGACAAGTGCATTTGAATTGAGGGAGGGAGATGATTTTGACAGTTTCACATAGTACAATGATGTAGAAAATGTAAGACTGCCAGTGAGAAAAGCAGCATGTAGTAATGATGCTCCAGGTTTATAGTGTCTCTTAAAAGAAATAAGAAATGATCATGCCTTTTTTTCCTTCATTGTCCTGAATACATTAGCAGGTGGCTGATGATTTTTCTGCACATATTATACATGCAATAAATGTTCCCCTAGCTGTTGTTACCATACCCAAGTTTATGCTAGGTGGACTCTTTGAAAGGAGCTCTTCAATTTAAGAATGGCTTCATTGTGATTTTATTTGATATTCTTCTTAGCAGCACGTAAGAAATTCAGTTAGTATTCATTGTAATAGCGCCGATCATAAAGAATTCATGTGCTATTCATATGGATGTCACAGGTGTTTCCACAGGACTTATGCTAACTGCAATTTTAGAATACTTTAATGGATACTTACACAAAGATTGCTTTGGAAAAGATCTCCTACCATTTCCCAGCTGACTTGATTTGGCTTTGGCTGTTTAGAAGTAGTGCTCAAAAGATTGTGTAGAGAGATGTACACCAAACTCTTAACAATAGTAGGTTTCATTTTCATGTTATTTTCTAGTACTCTAGCGCTCCAAACCCTGTATGTTTAGCAATTGATCAGCCATGGAGCTGCATGGAGCAGAGATCTCTTTTCAGACATAGTCGTCACGCTTTTGCAGAGACTCAACAGTTACAAATATTTTTGGCATCACTTGCAGCGGCAGAAAAGGATACTTCCAAAAAAAGGTGAAACTAAATTGTGCAAAGGGAGGAAAAAAAGTTGTCTTTCTGACTAATGGTGATTCAGAATGCATTAAAATTGTGTAGATTAAACACATTTATAATCAGACTATTAACAAAAAGATTCACAACTGCATTAATAAGTCATATTTCATTATCCTAACACAAAAGATACCTGGTATGAGACATTAATAAATGTAATAAAGCCTTCTGCATATGCATTATGAACAGCAGTGCTTTTAATATTAAAAGTGAATCCATATGGGTTATTTGACATGTAAAATATTAACTTTTATAGCAGGAATGCAAATGAGAGTTTGAGCACTAATTATATCTGCAGATCCCACTCAGGAATGAGGCTCTGTGTGACTAACGATTTTGGCAAAAGGAAAGAATGTCCTGCTTCTCTCAGGTGGCGACACATCTCAGCTTCTGCTTCATTCTCTGTACCTGAAATCTTCACCTCTGTAACCCTGAAATCCTCACCTCGTGCCAGGCTTGTGCTGCTTCCAGAGCCTGGCTTCAAAAAAGAGCCCACTGCCTCTATGGCTTCATAGCTGATGTTGTATAACTGCCTCTGGCGAGGAGGAAAGGTTGTTTCATGTTTATCCAGAATCATGTAACTGTAGTAGGTACTCTACAAAATATTATTTTCATTGGCTGTTTCCAGTATCTTATTGCTACTTCTTCCATTAATGAGAAGGAAGTGTTGTGTTCTGGTATAGAATGACATAATTGCCCTAATCTTTTACTTATGTTTCCTCCCTCGTTTTTTGTTTTCTTTTCTTTTTTTTTTTTTTTCATCAGAAAAGGTTGTTCTTTTGTCTTTCTTCTTTTCTTTCCTTATCTATTTCTAATACATCTACTTTTTATCATCATCATTTGCTTTCCTTGTGCAACCCTCTGACAAATGCATATCCAGGTGAGCTGACTGATTACTCCAGTCAGTGGGACTGAAACTGTTGTAATTCCTGAGATGGCCAGAGGGTTCACTTTTGGTCCCCTCACTACAAGAAAGACATTGAGGCCCTGGAACGTGCCCAGAGAAGGGGAGCAAAGCTGGTGAGGGGTCTCGAGCACAAGTCATATGAGGAGTGGCTGAGGGAGCTGGGATTGTTTAGCTTGGAGAAGGCTCAGGGGAGACCTCATTGCACTCTACAACTTCCTAAAGGGAGGTTGTGATAAGCAGGGGCTTGGCCTCTTCTCCCAGGCAACAAACAGGACCTGAGGAAATGGCCACAAGTTGTGGAGATTTGGCCACAAGACTGGACATAAGGAAAAACTTTTTCTCTCACAGTGTGGTCAGGCACTGGAATGGCTGCCCAGGGAGGTGGTGGAGTCGCCATCCCTGGCAGTGTTCAAGAGGTGTCTGGATGAGGAGCTATGAAATCTGGTTTAGTAGCTTGTGGTAGCAGTGGTAATGGGAGGATGGTTGGACTGGATGATCTTGCAGGGCCTTTCCAACCTTGTGATTCTGTGATTCTGTGAAAGCAAAATGAAACAGTTCTTTCTTCTTGAGGAAGCACGTCTTATTTATTCTATGACTGGTACCCACAAGAAACTTCCTACCTGAGCTGCTTAGATGGATGCTGGCACACTGTATTCAGCTGAAATAACCTCTCATGTGTTCGGCTTTTTCTCAATTTTATTATCCTTTATTGCAGGAAACTTTGGAGATATTATACTCAAGAAATACGCTGCTAGAAACAGGATGATAAAACAACTAATGAAAAGTGCCATAGGTATTTTAAACTATCATATAATTAGTTTTTAATAATACACGCATACAGTTAAAACTTGAAGATGATTAATATTTTGTCTTATTGCCAATTTTCTAGCAGAAAGGAAACAGTTTTATTAAAATTTAACAAAAGAAATTTCAGTCTAAGCCTCTGTGATCTAGTAACGAATTCCCCATGTTTCAGTGCTGCTAGTCAATGCCTCTAAAGTTAAACAAATCTTATGCAAGCATCCAGGATGGCAGGATTACAATTCCTAAAAGGGTACAGCTGTGGCTACAAATCAAATTTCAAAGGGCATTGCATTTTCAGTGTTTCCACTCGATTACATACACAAGGGGGTGTGTCAGCTACCTGGGGAACTGCTTCCATCTTTCTGAGGTGTCCACTTTGCCTGTGAGGATGAGGCAAGAAAAAAGTCAAAATACTATTTAATTCAGTTGCTCTGGTAAAGATCAGTAGTTTTTAAATATGAACTTTATTTCAAAGAAGTGCCTTATTGTACATTATTAGAAACATTCTTAATATGTGTAAAACAAGTGGTATGAGGAGTTCTTTATAAGCAAATTACTTAATCACCTTCCAGGCTGCCTTAATAAATCACTGCAAGGCTCATTAGTGTAATTTTCTAGACTGCATCGAAGTGCATCTACTACAGCTGCACAAACACACGTGGCAATTTCACTAACCATAATGGGCTTGGCAAACAACTGAAGTCTGACTGGGTGTATACAATTTGGCTTGATAATTAGATTTTTTTTTTTGCTTCCAACATAATCTTCCTAATTTAACTCATTTCTGTTCTTTTAATTGTTGCATTGAACACATAAAAAATAAGAATTGGGAATAGATTATTTCATTGAAATAAAATTCTGAACAGAGATTAATCAGTTCATTTCTGTGTTACTAAAGATTGTGCTCAGTCCATTTGTTGTATCATTTTTATTGCTCTGAGGTGTATTGATCCTGACTCCACTGAAAGAGGTGGTTGAACTCATTCTTCTTGAAATGTAGGACTTTAGCCAGATTTTTGTTTCCCCTTTCCACAAATAATTTGGTTTTTTCATATATTGCTAAGCATATGGCAAGTCTGGCAATAATATTGAGCATTCCACATGCAAATTTAATATTCAATAGTATTCAGATGTTCAGAATAGCAACAATATTCTATGATACAAAAATAATACAGAATTACATCAAAAAACTGGAAGTATTTTTTAAATGGATTGGGGGTTTAAACTGTGCAGCCTTTTCACTCTGTAAAGCTGACGTGGGCTGTAAGGCCAGGATTTTCAGAGATTTGATTTTGAGTATCTGTGTTTTGAGCTGTATCACATGAAGCTATCTGAAGCACCAACCATTTCTAGTTATTGCTCAGGACCTTCTGAATGATGAGGATCTTCAAACTGTCTCAAGTTGTAAATCCAAAAGAAGAGATGTTTGAAATCACTAATCAATTAAGTGCTTTTCTGGAAACAGTTCAGGGCATTTGGAACATATAAAAGTGTCCTAAAGTGAGATAAAATATTTCTCAAAATTCAGATATGTAAATTAATTCAACCATAATTAATACAAATTCAGAGCTTATACTCTCTTGTGCCATGTTGTTATTAGGTGACTAAGAGTATAAAGGAAGTAAATAAAAGAAGTAAATTCCTAATAGCTCTTTGAGATTCATGTGTTCAATCATTTGGAGGCATCTTCCATCTCCAAATTGAGCTTGTTCTCTAATGTCAGGGCAGCAAACCTGCATGTATGATTGCTTTGTCAATACGAGTTCAGTTCCTAGGGCCTAGGACTTGCAAACTGGTTATTAACGTACTGATGAAATATCATGTGAACGTCCTGTGTCTGTGGAAGACTGGAAGATGAAGAAGTTTGTCATTTAAATACAAACACATGTTTTGTATAGTATCTATGTGAGTGTTGCTATTTCTTTATGATTTGCAATAATGCATTTCTGAACAGAAGTATTAGACAATTAAAACACGTTTTCTGCAAGTGCACTGAAACAAAGTATTGTAAACATGCATGTTTCGATCTGTAGGCTTCAGTTGCTCACTTTCAGTAGGTGAAATATTTTGAAACATAAGCCAGAGAAATTTTACTTGGACACTGACTTTTCAGGGGGAGACTTGTTTTATAAACAAGCACATTAGTTACTGTATGATAGCGCCTGATAGTGCCAGAAAACCTATTTATTTGCATACAAAAACGCACACAGGCAGCATCGAACACAGCAGTGAGAAAAACCTATACAGCGCAACAGTAATGATCTTCCTGTAAAAATTTTGCTTCAGATCTCTGTTAATTTCCTTTCATGTTTCCTTTCTGCCAACAGTGTTGTTGTTAACTGTAGATGTGTACAGAGACATCTGTAAATTACTGGGCAGCGGAATTCCTTCTGTTCATTGTCTCTTTTAATTCAGAATCACAGATCTTTACTGATCAAGTTACAGTGAATCTTGGAGCTTTCTTCTTTCCTCACCTGCAGTACCTAAAAGCTGTGACGGTCCGTTCCCTGACTTTTCCCACTTGCTCTTGTTTGCAGCTCTACTTTTCAGCAGAGTTTGAGCTGAAGATGTGTATTCGTACTGCAGCTTTACTTTTGATCTTCCTCTTTTTCCCCAGCGGTTACATATTCACAGGAATGTTGTAAATATGCCTTCTCATTTGTGGGTGGTATCAGCATGCCTATGTATTTCTGATGGGGTATTGTCAGAATGCCAGATCTTTGCCCAGCTGTGGGTTGAATTGGCAATTTTGTAGGAGCCTGGACGATATGAATAAAATGAAGTATATTACAGCTGTCCTCATCTTAATACAGAGGATTAATCAGCAAAGCTTGCAGCAGGTCCCAGCATGTGATAACTCTGATCAAGATTGAGTATCACATGCTGAGATGTGAGATAGGCTGCATCTTCTTATTAGTAATAAGCTTAGCTTCAAACTGAATCAAGTACTATCTGATCTTGCATTTATAGAAAGCAGAACCAGAAATTGGGAGACAAGGATACCATTCTCCATTCTGTTATAAACTTCTTATCTCTGAAGTCCTGTTGGGCAGTGTATTCCTACTCACACAGTGAGTTTTGCATTTCAGATTTTAGGTGACTTATTTCAGATTTTGAGGTATGAGGCACCGTTTTAGCAGTTAAATACCAAACTCTGAAAACAAAGCTTATCCATATCAGGCCAGACATCTGGGAATAGCCTTATTAATCAGTTTCCTCATCTACAAAACAATTAAGATATGCTTATGTACTCTGCCAGAATGTGGATGAATAAAGCTACTCTATGTTTATTTTACTGCTGGGGAATATTTATACCAATATATAATATATAATATTTATATTTCAAACTTTAAAAACCTATTACTAGACTGATATCACTGATTTTGCAGTTCTTCCTCTATACCTACATACATGATCTGTTACATGAGTCAGGTAGATGACACAGGGAAATACTCAATAACAGATCAAAATGCTGATCCTGATTGAGGTAGCTATGCCCTTCTGGTTATCTCAGTGAAAAATAGTAAATATCTCATTCCTTAGAGATATTTACTGGCGTAACTTCTCTTCATACCAGAAGATCTAAATACTGGAAAAAAATAAAATAAAATCATGAGATGTAAAGTGATTAACCATGACTTTGACAGCCAAGTTCATTGCCAAAACAGACAAACAGGAAATCATTTGAAGGTATGTTAAGAAAGTGCTGTCAACAAAGTGAGAAGTGCATGTAGTCTATAAATAAAGCTTTAATTCGTCTGTTCAGATTTTCCTCAAAACCAGCAAAGGTTCTGAGACCTCAACAGATGAAAAGGGCTGGATAGCAACAGGCATTCAAAGCTCCTCAAAAGAGAGCAGGATTTTACTGTTTATTTGTTCCTAGAAATAATACTTAGAACAATGTAATCTGGAAATATTTTCAAGTTCTTCCACAGCTGTGTTAGCTGGATGGCATAGGACAGATGGTACAGCACAGTGTGGCATACAAGCAGCTTACTGATTTCATGACTTCAGTAGGAAGAGCTTTGAAAAATGGTAATGATGGTATCAAACCAGTGTGATCTTGTAGAATAGGTAAACAAAATGGGAGAGACTTGCTACTGCTGTCTAGGAATCACATTTGGGCTGCTGTACCAGGGGACAGAGAAGGAAGGAGAAAGGAGAAATCTTGGATTATTCTGCACCTCCTTCATCTTAATTTTGCACCAGGTAAACTAACTGCCTCGCTTAGCATTGCTTTTCCTAATTTTCCTTAGGTGCTTATGCTTATGTACTTTTGTTGTCAAACTCATGTCCACAAACTGAATAATCACTTACCTGCTGGTTAACACACTGTTCTGCAGCAGTTAAAGGAAAGTACTTAAAACTGAAGTAATTACTGAAAGGAAGTAAAAGGATGAGTTATCGAACAGATAAAGTAGTGCTAGCCCATATAGCCAAATACATTGTTAGACCTCTGAAAGACACGATGCATCATGAGCAGGGGTATTTAATCTTAGGTTATATCTAATTACTTTTTAATTTCTATTTACGTTTTAATGAAGATTGCACTTGATGAGATAAATAGCAGAAGGATTTCCAAATCAAAAATTCTGTGTGTTGAGGATTCAGGGGTTTGGAGTACCTGAAATAAGTGTTCTAAGAAGTGTATTATGCATTTGTCTACCTTGGGCCTTCCTTTTGTATCTAGAAGAAATCTGAAAAAGCTGTTTTCATCCTCCTGGCTCTAAATGCCTTCATTTAGGAGATTGTCCAGTGGGATTTCTAGAAGTGCCAAATGCAAACAGCTGAATTGAAAATCAATGGGAAACATAAACAGGCTTTAACAGTTCCAAAGGAAGATACTGTGTTTATGAATATTGTCAATATTATATAATATTGCATAATTCATGAAAAAGAGTCCGATCCCTTTTCAAAATTGCAAGAACTCGAAATGTCTCTGAAACTGTAATTCCTTTTGTAGCACAGCGGTTTTATAGAAAAATCTACATGTTTTAAATGTTGCAAAACTAATTAAGTTCATTAAGATGTATCATTTTGATGAAAGAATGATTAATTTGTTTTTACTTAGTATGCAGTGAACAGATGAATGTGCTATATGGTGACTAGAAATCGACTGAAAGAACAGTAGCTTAGATACATTTCTAAATGTTAATATATGTCTGTGTGCACTGTGTTCCTGTACTTTGACTCTGGTCCTTGGTATAACCATTTTACAGCAGTTCAGTACACCTACTTTGGGAACATGTCTGTCTTGTCTTGCACCTTCCCTTTACTTTTATGGGAACAAGATGTTTGTTTTACATTTACAATTCTTGAAAAACTCATAGTATCTTAATGGTCCTTCATAATAAAATATTTTCTGCTATGGGCTGCTTCTTGATCCAGTCAGGATGCCACTCAGGTGGTCTGACAAAGCTTACCTATTCTCATGCCTTAAACGGTGCTGGAGATGGACTACTGCAGGCTCAACTTTGCAGCATCACTGCGTCAAGATGAGGAAGCAGAAATTTGGTCATTCTATTGTCACCACCTGTAATGTAAAAATCAGTATAGGTCTGTACTGAAGAATCGGGGCTGTACTGAAGATACCTCCAGTATTGACTCTGCTCTTATTTTTTCCCTTTTACTGCTTTAACATTAGGTAATTCCCTGGCAGAGCCCACTCTTCTCTGGGCAGAGTGAGATTTCTTATGGTTGAAAACCAAACCAAACTAGAAACAACAACATCTTCCTATTCCAGTTCTTCAAATATAGATAAGCCAATAAAAAGTAAACTGAAAGGTGAGAAATGAACTGCTCCATTAATTTGTAATAAAAATATATCTTGAGACATTAAACTTCATTAAAATTTAGGAAAAAGGATTTGACAGCAAGTCTGTCTCAGTAGTTATAAGTAGTTAATTGAAGTGTTTGAATAAACGGTTCTTAAATCTTATCATGTTTATAAATTCTGAAACATTAAAATTATCCTGTATTCAGATCTAACCTGTGGTTATGCAAACTTATAGTCTCCTATCTAAACAGAACTACAGGTGGCATTTATCTTCTTAGAGCATCTGCAGTGACTCACCTGTACAGCAGAATTTTTGTATTTTTTGGGAAGGTGGAAGAATTACAAATCTAATTAATCATTCTTTCCTTTTTATTTTGCATAGCTGACATTCATCCAGTCAGATTCAGTAGCAGACTGATGCTGTTCTGATGCTTACTGGCTTCCCAAAACATAACTGTGGATACTTAGTGAGTGACAAAATTAACTTCCAAACAATTCCTCCCAAAGAGGGATTTTTTACCCAAAATGAGCATTGTCAGAATCCCCTTTAACACAGTTATAAATTACATTGTTGGATTAATATGATGATAATCAATGTTAATGGCCACTTGTTTGTTATAAATGGGTTTGCTGCATTAAATAAATTACTTTTTGTATACTCCTAATTTAATTAGAATGTAGACTATGGCACTATGTTTTTTGTTTTTTGTTTTTCTTTTTTTTTTAATTCTGCTTAGTATTTATTGGTTAATTATACTAATGAAGTGCTGTTGCTTTGTTTTGTTTTGTCTGGGTGTTTTGAGAATGAAGTGATTGCTGAGATTTGCTTTATGTATTTCAGCTGTGGTATTGTGTAACATTGCTAATGTGCTTTGCTTGTCAGTAGATCTCAGTGCATTTGCAGAGGTCATGCATTGTAGTTGCTAAGGTCTCTTATTTCAGTGGCAATATTGACTTTTCAATGCACTTTAACTTAGAGCGACAACACACTTATTTTTTGTATCTTATCAGAGAGAGAGAAAAAATGTCTTTAGCATAAATAAAAATATACTTGTTAGTTAGACTAGGTAGAAATTATAAACCTTATACTGGTCTGATGGGCAGGCAGGCATTCTAATGGTTGCTACACATACATAAGGCATTTGTCAGCTTTTGTAGACTGGAGATAGATAACCCTGTCTACATGAACTTCTACATTAATGTAAACAATAAATGTCTGTGCACAAGCTTACAGAAATCAAATCCAATACTGGTAAAGTATTTCAAGGTTAATACTGTAACAAGTTCTCATTGGAGTAATATTGCTCTGGTTCAGCTGAGCTAAGCATATCACTTTGGAAAGCTATATCCAGTTGCTCATCCTCCTAGGAGACATCTAAGTAGATGACTTTGTAAACTTGATCTAATCCAAACAAAAGGTGTTCTAAATCAGCCAAATGTAAAGTTACCCATCAGAATAAAGGGAAAAAAAGCAGAGTTACTGAATGAAGAACTGACAGTCAATAGTGTCTGTTGATAGACAGTCAATAGAGACTTCCTGTGTCTGGCTCCATTTTGTTAATATATCTTTACAAAAACTGAACAGGGATTGCTCCTTTCTTTGTGGAGCTGCTGAGCACTCAGGAAAATAAACTTACACGAGGGATGTGAGGGTGACTGCGTGGAGATGGGAGACTGGAGCTGAAAGGAAAACTGAGTGATAGTGGTGAGGGGCATAGAGCAAAACCCAGATCTTAGAGATGATGAAAGAAATTTTTTGCAACCAGAAAAGAGTGGGCTTAGTCAGATGGCATTTGGAAGGTCGCTGAGTTGAGAAGAACCAAGCTCAGATGCCAGAACCCATCTGCAATGGAGCAGAGTAATGAAGCTGCTCATAAGCTCTGTATGTGGCTATTCTGCTTTCTCTAGTCTCTTTGACTTTCCTCTGCTTAAAAACTCTGGATTCTAGTTCATGTTATATTAAAACTTGCCTTATTTTTCGTTTATAAGCCTTTTGATCTTCTTTGAGGAGTTCACTATAGGAAAAGGCTTATTAGGATCTACGTCAAAGCTTTTGCTCATTTTGAATCCCATTGCATGTGCTAGTCCCAAAACAGATGAGCTCCCACACAGAAGGCTATTGACCACAGCTTCAGGGTTAGTTGCTCAGGGCCAATGAATTGGAGTAAAGAAGTCATTTTCCCAAGTGATATTTATAAGGGACAGTACTGGAGTGATATGTAATATGTATTTTGGTTATTCACTTAAAAAGATGATACAAAATGGATAGAATGTTCTGGGTAATCATAACAAAACTTCTCTGAGGACTTAAAGAAATGCCCAAGTGACCTCTGCCTATATATGAAGTCTGTTTGATAGTAATGCCCCCTATTTTATTATGTTGGCCACCCCAAAAGCAGTAGAGGTTGAACTGTCCCTCCAAGATTCTATTCAGTTTTACTGCCATGTGACAGATGGCAGCAGAAGGACAGTTTAGCAAAATGGCATCTGACATGGAAGCATGTGTGAGGCAAAGGCGTGTCACTGAATTCCTCCATGTAGAAAAAATTACACCCTTTATAGCTGTTGATGCTTGTGGAACATTTAAGGAGACCAAATAATTGATGTTAGCACAGTGAAGTGGTGGATGGTGTGTTTCAGCAATAGTATTGTCATAGCAGCAGTGAAACACTGGGTCAGCTCCGCTGGTGCAGATTGTCACATGCATGGCATGGAGGCTCTTGTTCATCACTGCCAAAAAAGCATGGCCAATGGTGGTGGCTGTGTTGAAAAATAGTGCTTTGTAGCTGAGAATTTGCTCTATCAAACAACAGTATTGTGCTCTTGACATCTACTGTAGTTTCCATTGAAATAAATAGGAGGCATTACTTTTAGAGCTACCTATGTGTTATTACAAATAATTAATGGTGTGTTTTACAGTATCATAGGCTATGCTAAATGGATGTTCATTTTGAAATAGAAAAGCATAATGAGAACCAGTGTCATAAAGTAGAAGCCAAGAAAAAGACATATTAAAACTAGGCTACAATTTTTAAATTTATGGTGTTATGGGACAAAGTATTTAGGATATTATTTGAGTCTCCATTTCTTATATTTTCAGTTAAAAACATTGAGTCTTTCTCATCAATATGGTTTAGTAAAGCAAAAATCTTAAATAATAGCTGAACTCATACTATTTGATTTAATAATGAATAGAAGAACAGGATGAAGTAAAGTATAATGATACATTGCATGAGTGACTACAGGATCTCATAGACCTGTCTGCTTCTAAAATGTAGGATCTTTAGGAATCCAATTGCTATATAACACAAAATGCTACCCTTGTTAACCAGCTTGTCTCTGAACCTTTGTAGATATTCAGGATCATGATAATGCAAAAATCCCCTTATATTTTATCTTTTAGTTACAAACATACAATCAGTATATTCACAGAAAAGAAAAAAGTTTCTACCATTATTCTTATGTGTTTTCTTTTAAACCCGACTCTTACAACGTAGTCTACAGGCAAACCAGGAAACAGAAAAGTCTTCATGCAGCAGAAACCAGGTGGTCAACGCTGTTTCGTGAGGTTTCGTGGTCTGATCCGTGATGCACATTGAAAATGTAGAATAAGTTCTTCTGATTTGCATGAAGATTTACATCCATATGACTTGCTCCTATATGTTTCGTTGTCGAGGAATGTTTTTCTACTCTTCTTTCCAGGAATTTCTACAGAGCAATGATAGACATGGAGCTGTTCATGTTGTGTACAAATTATTCTTTATGAATAGCTTCCTGTACTAACCGCTTACGTTGAGGACATTTGTAAGCAAAATTGCTATATCAGTAGGGGATATATCAGATCATCATTTTCTTTGAGATTAAGAAGAAATAGGTTATATTTTGTCTTGCTTTGCTTTACTGTACACTTAGCTTTGTATATTTGTAGGTTATCAGAGGATCTTACCTTGAAATGTATAGTTTTATGAAGGCTTGGATGTAGAATGCATCACAAAGCCTGTAGGCAAATTAATGCAAACAGCTATAAATATAAATTTGTTTGATTGAGAATCTACTAGCTATTTTCTAGAAATGAATGTAAAACCTCTGCTTTTTGTTGCTCTGAACTTTCAACAACTAAGATTTCCATTGCTTTCTGTATTAACTTTTGTTTTGACTTGGAAAAAGGACAGTACTATTCTCAAAATTTCCCTGTGCTGAGTGGCGTTATTCAAAAAATAGGATGTGAAGGAGCCTATTTCCTGCCAGTGCGCTTTGAAAAGTAAATACTCTAGTGCTGCAATATTTAAACATAGCATAGGTATTTTTTATGATTATTTATCACTTAACAACATGCCTTTGGACATGCTGAAAAAATCCTTTTTCTTTGATTGAATAGCCCCAACTCACAAGCCTTCTCGTATACAGAACATCAAAGTTGAAATAAAAATGTTGCTTGAAGAATTATGTCAGGATCAGCTTATAAAGTTAAAAATAATCTGCTACGAATTTAGTCGTATATAGTGTCTCTGAGCATTCCACAGCTAAGTAAAAGTGATTTTTGAAGAAAATATTGGCTTAGAACTTTTGTTTAATGAATAAGACTGGGCAAGAGGACATGAATAACTGTACAGCTTTCTATTTCTTAAAGAAATGTTATCTGAAGAGAAGAGCCTGAATGTGGAAATATGAAAATGAGCATCTGTTGTTATGAGAAATGTCAGACATGGAGGTTTAAAATAACTGATTTACCTAGATTTTTCTCCTTTCCTCTTGAAAAAAAATGAAGATACCAGTCATCACCTCAACCAGTATTTCTAAGATTTCAAATTTTATAGACTGTCTGCCTTCGGGGCTTGAGGAGTCTTTGTGTTAAGAATCCACCTGATAATAACGTTTCCCTGGGAATATAGTATTTCTCTTTTGCTACAGGCAAAGAAACTTCCTAAGTCAACTAAAATCTTTTTTTTTTTTAATTTTTTTTTTTTTTTTATTAGCTGGATTTACTTCTTCCACTTTCTGATTTAGCCTCTGATTTGCTACAGGAACTGAAAAGGGAATATATGCATGAAAGTTCACAATAAAATACGTCACATATCCTTTATACACGTTGAGATTCCATTCTACTAAGGTATTTCTTTCCAACAAAAAATATATAGAGTTCGCTTCTAGCAAATGTAGAAATGGTAAGGTAGGCAGGGGTAATATATCTTTTCCACTCAGCCATGACAGAATGATAAGAGCTGGAAATGCCAACTCAATAATTTGTCTTTATCAATATAGGAGAATGTAATTTTGGAAAGTGATCTTTTCTGCTCCTTAAGATTATGAAAAAAAATGAAATGAACAGTGCTACCTATGCATAGTCTCTGATGAAAGATAATACCGTCACTATTCTCAATGCGTACATGCCGTCAGATGCTGGGGACTGTGTGTTTGCAGGCTGTTGAGAGTCTGTATTATTTATTCCAACTTACTGGCTGTACGATCTAAGTTCTTCAGTTTTCAGCATATCTCGGTCACTTTTAATAGGCAAGGAGATAGTAGTGCATATATGTAACACATAGGAAGACGGTGATGAGTGGTCAGACTGCAAGGATACCTGCAGAAGTGCTCCCAGCTGTTAGTGCTGGGCAGTTTACTCCTACTGAATGCATTGCAGGGGAAGAGCTTTCTGTGAGGGCTTGGGACAGCTGTCTGCTCCTTAGCCTTGTATTTGGTACAGGCAGAAACTCAACTTTCATGACTGAGCAGCAGCATCAGTCAGCAGCACTGATTATAATGAGAAATGGAGAAGTAGGCTCTGGCAGAAGAATTTTGAAGATATCATTAGCCCCTCAGTGGTAAACTTGGGCCTTTGCCCAAGAATAGAAAGCAGTACCAGTAGCAATGTAATCTGTTTCTGCTGTTCTTAATAATAACATCCTAATAATTGTAGCATCTCTCTTTTCTTAAAAAAAAAAAAAAAAAAAAAAAAAAAAAAGGAATTACAAAAAATACCTCCAAAACAATAAACAATACAAGCAAACAAAACACACACCAGAAAACCCCCATCCATTTCCAACATTTTGAATTAACAGACCCATGCTCAGAACTAATAATCTGTTTCAATTAAATATTTAGTCAAAGTTCGATCATCAGGCGTTATATATAACTTTCTTCTGCTCTTTGTTCCACCCTTCTGCTCTCCGCAGAAATTCACAGCAGTATTCATCAGGGTAGAGGCTGGGACGCAAACTGAGGCTAACAGAAAAGAATAAATTTAATCATTTCTTATGCAAAAATAGCCCTCTACTTTTTCTTGAGAAAGATGACAGACCAGAAATAAAGAGGATCTTTATGATAAAAGATTAAGAGACAGGTTTAAAACCTAGTTTTTTGGGTTTTTTTTTCCCATTAAATGAAGGAGATACACAGGGAAATGATGTGGGGAGACTGTAATATTCACTATGACATACCACATAGATCTTAAATGTGAAAAAGCGTTTTAAAGAATTAGAACATCAGAGTCATCTCTAAGATCAAATTAGCATCTGCATCTCTGAGTGCTTTTCATCTTATTCACGCATATTTCAGCGTGTTTTAGTAATACTTAGAGTACTCAAATATCTTTTTATAGAACCGCAGACAACTTATTCTTGCTAATGTGTGTGTTGGCTCCATACCACGACTTCATTGGCCAAGCATGTCTATTCTCAAAAGCGAAGAGAAATTCTGTATAGTCACTACTTGATATTGTATTATCTCTATGATAATATAGTAAGGACTGGCTTTCTTTTGAAAATGCATGCTGAAGTATAGCCATAGACTTTCCCAGAAGTAACAGAACTTCCTTGTTCGTGTGTGTGTACACTTGAGTTTGTATATAAAGGGCTATGCAGGTCAAGAAATCAGTAAGTAATCCCATGAAAAGTGTGGAAAACATAACCAGTTTTATGTCCTTTTTTGACTGTTTAGTTGGAAGGGACAGTGTTTTACAGACTGATATATTTATATATGTAGATGCATGCACTTATGAATGTACTTTTCTGGTGTCCTGATGCTGTTTTGCAAGGCATAAATTACTTTCTAAGTTGCAAAAGTAGCTCTAGAAAATGCATATTGTCTCTGAATCCACATGAATTATGGCAATAGCAATAACAGTAATATTCTAGATGTATGAAGGTTATGACTCATAAAGATTGAAACCATGCATTAACCTGAATTTTTTGATTGAAACTGGTTCTGATCCTGGAGGGAGCCTTTGGGTGCCACTGTAATAAAAGTTCACCTCTAAATGACGTTCTGTGATTTTTATCTTCTTTTTTTTACTCTTCCCCTGCTGAGGTTCTTCCAAGGGACAGCTGTTTTGTTGGCTGTTCAGGCTGCTTATGTGATGAGGACTGATGAGGGAACATGCTAATTCAGCACATCCATTAGGCTCTTGGGTCTTATCTTCTCTTCAGAGCCATCCTGTCAGGGTTGCAGCGGCTGAGTAAGTCAATGGTTGTAAGCGTGCTGATTCTGCCATTTCCCCATTACTGGTAGGTTTGTATCAAAATGCTGGTAGAAACTGGAACTGCAAAATAACAATGTTAAATGCAAACAGGGAGAAAATATTTCTTACATCGCATAGAGAAATAAAATTAAGGTCCAAATTACATTAAATCAAGTAATTAATATCTGTTATATTATGGGAAAATAATACAAAAAATCCAGAAATCTGTTCTGAAACTCTCCAATTAAGGCAGTGCAAAGATCTTCTTTCTGAGTAAGGTCAATTGAGTCCCAGACACAGCTCCATCACTTTTCCTTGCTCTCAGCTGCTTTGAAGAACAGGGTGTTTGGAACAAACCATGCTGCCGTCTGTAGGAAGTGTTTCCAGGCTCTTTTCCAGAAAGGGTGATGTTCCCTTCCATACCCTCTTCCTTATGTTAGCCTGAGAGGTTCTGATTAAAGAAATGTATTTTGAACAGAAGATAAGCAATAACATTTGTCCTCACCTCCTCTACGGTTAACCTTTGTTGTTTAAGGATTATCAGCAGTTTAAATCCTGAGCCTTCCCTTTTCCCTTTGCTACTTTTAGGATTGTGGGCTATAATTCATCTGAATCTGTTGCTTTGTCAACTTTTAATCTTTCTAATTACCTAATTATCTACTCTAATGAAATGATAAAGCTTTAACAGTGCAGTCCTAGTTCTCCCTGAAGGAAAATTCTGTCTCACTCCCTGGGAGATTACTTCCTTTGTTTTAATACGAGGACATGGAAATTATTTAGGAGGTGGGCATAACTGCAAGTTCTTCCTTTCTGAACACTATTTTCTTGCTCGTTGTTTGCATTTTATGATCGTGGATACTCTTTTACTTTTGTTTACAAATCACTGTTTTTGTTAAACTTTCTTAAAAATAAGTGGCAGTGAAAAATGAAACGAATAAAATTTAGACACACTCCCCAAAACAGGGACAAAATTCAGACTTTCCCAACACATCATAACATTGAACCATGAATTCATTCTGCATTTTGACTCATTGAAGCATGCTTAACTTATTCAAGATCACTTCAACATGAAAAGTATGGAATGAGGCATCAATCTCTGAAATTATAGTATGTGGCTTTTGTTGCCTTAGGCCAAGAAAAGAAGTGAACTTGAGTTTGCCATCCTCAATAACAACTCCAAATTGGCAGCCACTTTTTATTACAGGTCTTTTTATTTGGCTTTTACCTATAATTTGGAAGAAGTGTATGTCTCCCTACGAATATTTTGGGAAAAAATTCTATGGATAGATAAGTTTAGAAGAAAATCTTACAGAACAATGTCTGTGTTGGCTGAGATGGATGACTGTAATGACAGGTGGGACTTAGATTTATAGTTGGTTCCTAACATTTTGTTCCCATTTGACTGCCTCAGGGTAGCTGCTGACTGAACAAGCTACACGATAGGTTTCCTGTCCAGCATACTGGCCAGTTTGAGTCTCTCTCTGAATTGTTTGGGTGCCATGTGATGTCTTACTCCCCACTGAATGTTTCTGGATGTCATCTTCTTCCAAATGGTCCATGTGGTACTGCTGTGCTATAGTGACAGTGTCTAGCAAGAAGAGAAAGTACCTCCCTTCTGAATAAAGTAAATAATCACAGAGTTAGGTATTTACTACTTTGGAAGAAGACTGGAAGCAAAATGGGGAATGGAATATGGTTCTTTTTCTTATTGAATCCTCTTTATTGTCAGGGGGAATTTTTTCACTGAGTGGTCAGGTGCTGGAACAGCTTGCCCAGAGAGGCTGTGGATACCCTGTCACTGGAGATATGTTTAAGGCCAGGTTGGATGGGGCCCTGGGCAATCTGATCTGGTACTAGAGCCAGTGATGGCAACCCTGCCTGTGGCAGGAGAGTTAGAACTTGCTGATCCTTGAGGTCCCTTCCAACCCAAGCCATTCTATGATGCTGTGATTCTATGATTCTACAATTCTATGACTCTTATTCACTTAAAAAATGTGTCAGCTGAAAAAGGTCCCTCCTAAAAGCAGTATTTGAACAAAGACAGTAACACTGTGAGAGTATTCAGTAAAAAAAGATCAGAGAGGAGGTTAGTCAAGGGAAGAAGGAAGCATGAAGACAAGGATCTGAGGATGTGAGTAGGAATTAGCCTGAAGGAGCAGGAAAAAAACCCACTACAGTTGAGATGTATGGAGGAGCGATAAAAGAAATTGAGATCTGCCTTTAGAAAAGAAGGGCCTGGACCTGAATGAAAACATTCAAAAAGAGCATGAAGTGGGTTAAGATGAAAGAAGCAGTGAGAGGAGATAAGTGAAAGAGAGAACAGAGAAAACTTTCAAGAAAACATATGTTAACTTCCCTAGTTATGGTATTCCTTATTTCCCTAGTTGTGGCCTAGATACAGGCATAACTCAAGTCTCTTGGAGGTAAAATTCTGTTCGATTTGGGTGCTTTCTATTATGTGAGATTTGAATTCTGTCTCGTACTTTGTCATCTTCTTACAAAGGCAATGTATCACTGCAAGCTTGCAGACAGTAGGAGACATCCTATTTGTACTGTATCCTCACACACTCCAGTTCACAAGGCAGTACTTCATGTAACTTTTCTATTCTTAGCACCCAGTCTTTCTGCCTTTTGAGCTGTACTTCAACGTGTTCATTAAGTCCACTCTGCTTGTACCAATTCTTTATTCTTTGAGGTGGTTGGGTCTATAATTTCCTGTCATAGGAAGCAAGCTACCGCTCTGACATATCTCCACCCACGTAGGAATTCCCTGTCCTGGTGTGTGTAATAGAAGCACACACACTTGAGCAACAGCCCTCTTGCATGTACAAGCCTCTGTTCCTTCGTTCAGAAGCCTCAGAACTTCAAAAATCTTGTCTGTTTCCATCACATCTATTTTTTTCTTACAGGAGCTGCTTTTCAGATGGGTTTTATTATGTGTAGAAACAATTCCTGATAAACTCCTCCTAAGGCTGCATATAATGGAACCAGATTTAGTTGTCTTTGAAATTCAGCTGAAAAGTAGACAACGTTATTTTGAAGAGATGGTTATTTTGAACACTTCTATTTCTGTTTCCTGTAGTTGCTGGATCTCAATCTGTGATCCAGATCCCTATATTCTGTAGACTGATTTCCACTGAAATCTTTTGTTGTGAAACGTCTGGAACTATGACTTATACAATTTAAGCATCCAGTCTTACTTCCAACATATCTCCAAAAATCAGCTGTAATTCTCAGAGGTAGAGCCCTCCTTCTTTGTTAAAATCCCATTTTTTAAACTGAGTCTTACAATAAGTCAGGTGAAAACAAATGTTTAGATTGTGAAACAGCTCACTGGATGCTTGAGGTAGAGGCATCTCTTTTTGCTGGATAGCTGAAAGCAATTTTCTTGTACATATTTTGATGTCCCTGTGATGTATGTTAGAAAATATGTGGTTGGGCGCGCAGAAAAGGTATTTCAGTTTTGATTGAAATCAACTTTTCAGAAAACTGGTATTTGAGGTACCATTTGAAATAACAGTGAAAAAACTATGAAAAAAAGTTGCGTTTAAGAAATCCAGTTTTTAACAAAGAAGAAGTCTTCCAGCAGATCTTATAGAAACTGTTTTGTGGGGAGAATGATCTGATAAAAATATCTACATGTGATGACATGATCTATTTGATTTGAGTAAGAAATACAGAAATGGGGACCTGTGAAGGGTTGGTTGGGTTAATTCCAAGGTATCTCTTTATATGTAGAAAGCTAAAGACCTAGAGTGGCTTGTTGCATATCACATCAAAAGGTTCTAGGTGTGAGATCTGACAAAATGTGCACATAGGCTTTTCTGCAAGCAAATGGCAGTAATGTCTTTGCAAGAATAAGGAAACATTATCTTCATTCCCGTCTCTTCCAGCAGAAATTATTTCTCAAAGTTACAGGTTTGATAAGGTGAAAACAGTCCTGCCCTGATGAGGCTCCACTTGTGTCCAAGCCCCAAGGGGGCCCCCAGTGCAAGGAGGATGTGGAAATGCTGGAGCAGGTCCAGAGAAGGGCAGTGAAGATGATCAGAGGACTGGAGGACCTCTCTCTGTGAAGACAGTGTGAGGGAGTTGGGCTTGTTTAGCTTGGAGAAGAGAAGGCTCCAGGAAGCCCTTGTTGTGACCTTAGAGTGCTTCAAGGGAACTTGTGAATGAAATGGAGATTGACTTTTTACATGGTCTTTTGGTGACAGGACAAGAAAAAAATGGTTTTAAACTAAAAGAGAGAAGACTTAGACTGGGTATTAGGAGGAAATTTTTACTTGGGGTGGTAAGGCCCTGGCACGGGCTCTCTGGAGAAGCTGTGAATGCCCCATCTCTGAAGGTGTTAAGACTAGGCCAAATGGGTCCCTAGGGAGCCTGATCTGGTGGGTGACAACCTAGCCCATGTCAGGGAGTTTGCAACTAGGTGATCTTTAAGATCACTACCAGTCTAAGCCATTCTATGAAAATATACTCACAGATTTCAGTTTCAGTGCTAATGATTGGGAATTTAGTTTCTACAACAAAACTCTTGTACATTCATTACTTAACACTGTGAAAATTGTTACAGGTTGGGCAGCAACAGTGTTTAATCTAAGCTTCAGTTATAAACTGTGTGATGTATGGAAAGTGATATTCCTGACATTTGGTATTATGGCCTCATCTGTAATTTTACCCAGCTTGTCCAACTGTCTCAAAAATTGTTTCATAGCTTTGGACTGCCTTACACATGGATGTTTGAAAGGTGTGTCCATAAAGACAAATGAATGGAGCAGCATTGTGTTGTCATTATAGAAATAAATGGGAGCTCACCACTCTGAGAAACAGGCTGTAAGGCTAGCTTTTCGTGATGCTATTTGATCGCCTTTTCTCCATTGTAGAATTATAGCTGTATTTAAAGGCAAAGGTAAAGAAAAAAAAATAAGCCATGTGTACGTATAATGAAGATATATGAGGAGTGATAGGTTCAGTAGGTGTTCATTTGAAATGTTATTTTAATGCCTTTGGATCCATCAAGACAACTGAATGGGCTGGCAGAAATGACACAGACAGATAAGCCTTTCTGGAGCAGAAACGTTAAATCAGGTAGCATGTTCTAAAAACAGATGCCTATGTTTATATTTTCAAAAGACACCCTGAAAATCTTCACACTGACTAAGTCCATAGAGGGAGCCAGGGAATTTGCATTCTTTGCTGTAGGAGTAATGCAGCAAATAACATGCCTGTTTGTTTGTGCTGCCATTATTATTAAACCTTGTGGATTAATGAAAGTTCATTCAGTCCTTGTTACCTTTTCTTTCCAGAGACAATTAAAAAGTCAAATCAGAATTACTCTGAGTAAATTAAAAAAACAAGGCTAAATCTAGAGAAACTCACTTCCAGAGCAGATGAAGTGTGTAGTAGTCTAAAGTGGCATCTAAACAGTATTTGAGCATGTTTTTCTATGTGAGAAGTTTAAGTCTTCCAAACAAAGAAAAAGGGAGGCTGTCACTCTACTTTTGGTTACCTGTATATATCTGGGGAGTCCTAGATACAAATTTTGCCTTTCAGCTCTGTGTTGGTAGTTTATTGTCACTGGATATATGTTTATAAACAAGCCTAGGAAACTTAAGAGAGGCTCTGAGTTCTGTTCTTGGCACCAGACATTGAAACAGGTTATTATGATGTAAATTCTTTATTTGAACGGCAGGTTCCTTTGAAAGTTCCAAACTGCTGCCATAAAGGTATATTTATCACATCATTAGTTTTGAAAGACAACATGTTTATTTTCTTTTTAATTCATATACATTTCAAAGGAGAAGAAATTGTAGGATTAAGATTATCCCAGTCAGGAGAAGTAATCACACATGTAATAGCCGGCCATGATTGACCACACAGCATGATGGCTCTCTAAAGAAAGAGAAAAAAGAAAAGAATTTCAGCCAGTTGGGAAGCTGTCCCAGACGCTGATGAAGAGATAATAATTAATGATAGGATTTCTATTCATTTATTTATTTAGAGACAGATGCATTACTAATTTTAACCTCAAAAGGACATTTCAGCCTTGCAAATTGTACAGATTTTTGGATGGCAGTTTTTAGATATCTCTGTAAGGAATGTGAGCTTTGCTTATTGGCTTTTTTTTTTTTTTTTCTTTTTTTTTTTTTTTCTTTCTCCATGGATCCTTTCAGTCCCTTCCCTGTTTCAGTTTCTGCATAGCTGAAAGTAGGAAATCTGTGGATTGTATTTTGGATCCATAAAGTGGTTTACCTCCGTACCTGTTTATCACTCAGAGCAAAAGATAAACATCTGGCCTAGTTGACTTTTGTGGGATCAGGGTTTCACTCAGGTGCTTTCTAATCTGGGTTTGAAAAGGTCCGTCTCATATATATCTAATTTCACACCTTCCTCATGTCCCTTTCTTGCTTTACATTACTGCCCTTCTGTCACTGAGAAGAGGATATTGGTACGGTTTATTGCTGGTATTTAGCCAGTATGTGAATTGTTTTTTTGATGCTGTTGACTTATTTTCTCTCTTATATATCACCAAAGAATGCAAAAGGGTGCCCCCTGAAGTCACTGATGGATATGTTGATTGTCTTTGGATGGAGTCCTGCAAGTTTCCCGTTAGAAACATTTTGACACCCTGTTATCTTCCTGAGTTGATCAGACACCTGCTGCTACTCCACCTGCTTTCTTGGCAGCAAGAAAATCCTGTCTGCATCACTTTCCTAATTCTTTTCTCCCCCTCTCTCACTGCGTAAGTATCAACAGGCGGGATCAATTGTGGGGAAGGCTGTTGTGCCAATGCCTCATTTCTGGCATGGAGGCAGAGGCTCCTGCAGGTGTAAGAAGGCAGCTCTGCAGAAGTCAGGGCTGTCTGGCACCTATGCTTCCCTAGAAGGGTCCAACCAACTTGGAAGCAGGCAGGGTGCCATCCTGACAGATGGGCAGGAGGGTAGCCAAGGCATCAGGTAGTTACGCACCAAGTGTGTTTGCTAAGGATTTGTTTGTGAGCCAGCAATATCTAAATGACTGTTTGTCTTGAATTTATACATGTTTGTTTAATGGAATGCGTGAAAGCTAGACCGGAGCTCTATTGTAGTGTCTTAGGAAAAAAGAGAAAAGAGCTTTTGGAGCGGAGCAGGAAGGTGACTTGTAGCCATAGGTGTATTCCACTGATGGGTATGTTCAAATGCTTTAGTTTGCAGTGACAAGTTTCTCTAAGGCCTGGATTGTGAAAGGAACAGTCTCATAATACTGATGAGTACTGACACATTTCTTGCACCGTAGGTGGCAGAAGCTTATTTTATATGAACTTCAGAATGTTTGCAGGGTCACTCCAGCATTCTGTCTACCAATTTTTTTCTTAATTTCTTTTTTCCCCCTCCTGGAGCTGGTTGGGCTTCTAATAATTGTATTTCAACATGGTGAAGTGCATTTTGGGGGTAGAACCAAGAAGCACAGATGTGCAAAAGTCTATAAAGAGTAGTTTTTAAGTCCATTGACCACAATGGTAGCTGAAGAGAAGTATGTTTTGTCTCAGATTTTGTGGGATGACTTGAATTAGTATTTATATTATCTGTATCAATTTACCTTTTTTATAATTTACCTAATTATAAAATATACCTAATTTAGTAATAATATAAATATATATTATATAAATATATATATATTATATATTTATATACTATTTATATATATAAATAGTATAATATAAAATATACCTAATTTATCAAGTAGTCATCTCTACTTAGAGATCATGCTGCTAGTGATCACATCTGCTTACAGCTAATCTCTCATTCTAAGCAACTAGACAGCTATCCCCACGTAAACACTTGTATTAATTGTTGGCATCTCAGTGGTACAGACTGCCAAGACTGGATGAGATCCAGACTTTACACTGTATACCATACCAGACTCATGTTAGCCCTAGCAGTCAGCTGGGCTACTGGAATACCCATGTAAAAAGTGGATGGAATCCTCCCTGCACCCTACATAGCCCTAAATGTGCACAATTGTCTTCTTATAATGGAGCTGTGTTAGTAGTTGATAGCAAGAGTTGGAAGGTTATGCTATTGTCATATTTTTACATTTTTTCATCCCATCATTACTTGGTGTAATTGTGGTAGTGTTATAATATTGCTACTGTTGTAATAACTGTATTGGTAGTCCCTTAGGTGAAAACAGTAAAGATGAGGAGATTCTTAAACTGTCCTTGTATAGATGTCTGTTTAAACAGGCTACACAGACTGAAGAAAATGATGTCACTCATGCCAGCCCGAAGTCTTTATTGCTTTCTTCACTGCTGCAGCTTAGCTATATTTAGTGTCTGGCCACAGGATCCGCTGTACGCTGAGCAGTCAAAATGAAAGAGAAAAATAAGATTGCATTTCAGCAACTCATCCTGAACTTGTAAGCCATTAAAAATGTGAAATTTGGCAGGAGAGGTTCAGGAAAGATGTATTACCGCCATTCCAACACTAGGCTGTTCAATTACTTTGCATCTTCTGAACAGTATGTTACATGCTTTATAGGAATCAAAGAAAAACAGTTTACGGGAGAGTAAAGGACAAATAGGTTACACTGATTAATTTTTTACTTTCACTTCACGGAATCAATCACCTTTGAAAATCCTACTGCTTAATTTCCCTGAGTTTTGTTTCCTCCCCTCCCCCCCCCCGTCTCATACACCTTATGTCAGAATAAAAGCCCAATTTCTACATAGGGAGCATTACACTGGCATTTTGAGATCTCTTCTTGAAAAAAAGATTTTCTTTGAAAATGCTTTTTAAAAAATTAGAGTTGGAGTTTATAGTCAAACTGAGTTTACAGAGACTGTCCAGTGGTACAACACATTCATAAATCCACTTGAGCTGGTCAGCTGTGATGAGTAGGCAGTAGTGAACCAGGCCTTAGCAGTTTTATTCTCAACATAAATTAAAGGTTTTGTCCTTTCTTTTAGTACTGAAGAATTTTAAATATCTAATTCTGCAAGAGACAGTGGATTAGGAAACTATGTAGGAGTGAAAGTTACGCTTGCCTGTAGAAGTGTTTTCAACCCAGAAACACAAACGTGAAAATCCAGTAGTTGAGTGGCCCAGATCTTATTTTCAGGTTCCTCCTAAGTGCTTACTGAAGGAAAATATGAGCTTTTGGAGCACTGCAGTTACTGGTCTTTGGAAATTCTGGAGATATCCTCAGTTTTACAGGAATTACTTTTTTGTTGCCTGATATGTCATTGTGCAGATTTGTCTTAATGGAGAACCACAATTAAACTGCCACTTAATTTTATCTGACATTCAGTTGTGTGGCCATGAGGTATGCTTATGATGTTAGTTGATCATCAATTAAATAACAATAAACTGTACAGCATACAGAAGTTTCCTGTTTGATCACCAGCTAACAGAGAGAACTCATTGTGTTCCCAAGTGAATGGAGGCAAATACGATTCAGTTTTTGTCTCTGTACTAGTGGCCTTTCCAAGTCAAGCAGAAGTCGTCTGCAGGAGAATTCTACGTGCTTTGCTATGATCAGAAGCGACGGAATGATTAACTTTGTAACTAAAAATGTGATGATTTACATAAAGCCACCTATCTTAACATCTCCACATTGCCATCTTTTCATGATCTGGAATGTTGCCTGGAGAGGGCTTCTTTCCAACTCCTTGACTTATTTCCTGCGCATAAAAAGGAACTGGGACAAAGCAATCTATTGATTATGAAGCTTAGAATAGAAAATACTGTATCATCTAAGGTTATGTTAGAATACATCGCCACTGGTAACAATTTCTTTGAGAACATTGCTTCAACTCAGCTGCAAGCTGCTTCATACAGCTCTGTTCAGAAGCGTTTATATTTCTTAAAGTGAATCACTTTCTAAATCATAGGTGACTGTGATTTCTGCTATTTGTATTTGTTGTAGCAGCAGTATTTTGAGGGGAGAAATCACTGCAAATTTGACATACTGCCTTGATAAACATAAAATTTCAAGAAGTGGAGCCACAGAAGTGCATTTAGGAGCTAAATAGGAAACAGCTGAAATTTTATCTGCAAAATGATTGCTAAATAGAAATCAAAAAGGTCAGCTGCAATTCACTCTTAAGGAATCAAGATTTACAAGCTAAGTGAAGCTGCAGGTGCTGTGCTGGACAGTGAAACATAATGTTTTTAATTAAATCGTGAGTCTTCCCGAGGGAATACTGCATTAAAATCCAAGTGAATCTGACATAATGGCAAGGTCTACATTCCTGGTTCTTAGTCAAGTCATTACATTAGTCTGCCGATCAGATCAGGAGGGAGGCATTTCAAATTACAGCAGCAGTTTAAGAGAGTAGACAATTAAGGCAAGTTATGGATGACAGAAATTGCTACAGCTTGTGTTCTATTTATTTCTGGTTTTGTTTTCTTTTTTTCCGTTACTCTCCCTTTTTCACTTTTTTCCTCTTTTCTATCTACCTCACATAACTGTTTTTTTTTCTTTTTTCTTTCTTTTTTTTTTTTTTTTTCTTTATTTATTTCTTTAGAGATTCCTATCATAAAAAAAAAAAATAAAAAATTATATAGACTTTGATTACCATTTAGTTCTTTTTTGTTAGTCTGTTAAGGAAACTGTCAATCATAACTTGTCTATGGCTGTTGCTTACACTTACACTTAACCTGTAATAATTCTTTTTATATTTATTCTTCTAGTCCCCAGGTGACTAAGATTCTTTCACTGTTACAGTATTTAGCTTCAATGTAGTGGCCACAGAAGTCACATAGTCAGGAATTTTAATAAAGCTTTTGGAACGGGTACTCAGGAGGGTTATGAAGATGATCAGAGGGCTGAAACACCTCCTGCAAAGATGCACTGAGAGATTTGGGCTTGTTAAGTCTGGAAAAGAGACACATCCAAGGATGGTGACTCAACCACCTCCCTGGGGAGCCTAATCCAGTGCTTAACAACCCTTTCTGTATTTCCTAATATCCAACGTAAACTTACCCTGGCACCAGTAAGAAAAAAACAACTCTGCTCTCACTGTAAGCACCTTTCAGATATCGGAAGAGAGTGATAAGGTCTCCCCTCAGCCTCCTTTTCCCCAGACGAAACAGTCCCAGTTCCCAGTATTTAAAGAAAGTTTATAAGCAGGAGGGAAATCAACTATTTACATGGTCAGATAGAGATAGAATAAGGGGAAATGGTTTTAAAATAAATAGAGGAGACTTAAGTTGGATATTTGGGGGAGATTTTTCATTGGGAAGATGGTGGAGCAGGCTGCCCAGAGATGTTTTAGATGCCCTGTCCCCAGAGATGTTCAAAGCCGGGATGGATGGGGCCCTGGGCAGCCTGATTGAGTTCCTGAATAGTGATTGTTAACTCTGCTCAGGGCAAGGAGATTGGAACTAGGTTGATCTTTGAGGTCACTTCCAAACAAAGCCATTCTATGATGTCACTTAATTTCACTGGTCTACAAGATCATGTATTGTTGAATACTATATTTTATTTTTATTTTTTTCAGTAATTGAAGTAGGAAGAACATATAGTACTGGTGCGATTAGGGGTTTTGAGTTGACATAATTATAACTGCAAAATATAATTAAGAGATTAAGTTTTAAAATATTTTCATTAATGCATATTAGAGTACCATTTCTATTTATTTTTTTAACCAAAGCAAGAAGAAGGTAATTAGGATTGTTAATAGAGACCTGCACTGTTTATTTTTGCACTCTCTTCAAGTTTGGCTTGTGGGATTGTTTCCTTTCATGTGTTTATTAGCTAATACTAAATTAAAGTTGATTTTGAATTGGAGTGTATATTTGTGTGTATATATGAGACTTACCTAATTAGTTCATCTGGATTGTTTCTACTGTTGTTTCAGATGTGTTCATAATCACTGTGTAGTCTGACCTTTTGGACTAATAGTGTTTTTTCTGCAGCCAGACTTAAGAGAAGGGGCATGAAGATTGGTTCAGTTTGAACTGAACTGATTTTAAAGAGTAAAATCTTACTAGTATCTTAAAGCATGTTTTTGTCAGCATGAAATAGTTCCTGTGATCTAAAATGAAGCTTTGGTAGAAAAACTTACTTTCAAGATGAAACAAAATCTTGACTTGGTGCCCTATCAAGTGGCTTTGGAGGTAAACAACCATCAAGGATGCAGAAGTGTCAGTCTTAATTCTTTTTTCCTATTAGGAAGGTTAAAGCCTGTGTTTTCAAGGGATAGCACTTAACAACTACAGTGTTCTGTATTCTTCTCCTAACGATATTTTGTTTTGCTTAAAAAACAAACAAAAAGACATTCAGCATTGCATGAGCTACGAACTGAGAAGTCATAGTTAATAACAGAAAAGTTTTCATTTTAACATCCTGAGCCAGTGACTAACAAAATGTTTTTCATGACAGAGTGATGAAACTTGACTCTATTTCTGTAGCTTTATATTAATTAGAATATCCTGATTAATAACAGGATTCAAACTCTTCTTTGAAGTGAGAGAGCTGCATTGGTAGCTATTAAGTAAACCAACTATATTCAAGCTGGGAAAACCCCATTCATGAAGGCATTGGAGAATGAGTCCATATACTTAGTTGTTAACTCTTCCCTTTGCTTTTGTTTCTGGCCACAGCCAAGGCAGACGATTATGCATCATTTATCTGAAATGCTCAGACATTCTTAAGTTCTTATGATGGTAACAAAGAGGTAATTATGTACATAAAATGGGTCAACTTTAACATAAAAGACAGAATACTTTTATCACTCATGAATATTCTTTAGCTTTGTGGGAAAGAAGTACTCCTTGAAAAAGTATGCAGCAGAAATGAGATTTTTCTCTGTCTCTAATGTAGAGATACTTTCACCAGCAGAATAACTCCACTCTTCCATTTTTTTCCCCTCATATAATATTTGACATGAAATTGTTTCATGTTTCTGTTTCCTATTTCTGGCTAGATTCTTTTTTCCCATTTTAGTAGCTTACCTTAAATAGTTTAGTCAGTAGAAATTATCTTATTCCTATGTTCTTATCAGGAGAAGAAAAAAGGTAAGCATTTTTATACTGAAGATCAGATTTTAGGAAATGCATTTATATTTGAAATTGAAGAGAATTACATAATTTAATCAAAACAATAATAAATTTATTTTGAGAGATTAGGTAGTGTAATGAAAACTGAAAAATCATCTGAAGGAAGCTGGGGACCCACGTGGATACTGGGAAAGTAGAATTTTAAAATTTATGTGGGGAAAATGAGATTTTTACATAAGACATAGAGAGGGAAGGAAAGAAAAATTAAAACACAGTAATGTCAAAGGAGACATTCAGCAGACAGTGAGAAGAAAATCAGAAACGATTTTACAAGGCCACACAGCAGCAAAAACAAACTGGATGGCATTTTGCTATCTGCAGATTGACATAGCATTGTTGGAAAAAAACCTCCCCAAAACAGGGATAGCTGAGGGATCATTGCAGAGGATGGAAGCTGTTCTGCTGGTATTTTGATTCCTAGAGTCACTACTAAATGCTTTCAGCTGTTAAAATGATTTTAAACCACTAGCTGTTGAACTCACATGCTTTTCCATATATTTGCTAGAGTAAATCCTCATTGTCAGCTAGTTTTATGTACCGGATTTCTAGCAGAAATAACTCATAGGGCTCTTGGAAGCAACCTGCAGTGGAGAATTACCAAGACAGGTGCTGAAAGGGATACTAAGAACTAGAAAGTAGAAAACAACTCTTAGCCACTTTGCATTTAAATATATACATTGTATATACATTATTTTTTTTTACTACTTACATAAAACAATGACAGTCACCAGCTACATTTGGTACTGTGTTTGTTGGCTAATAGTATAAAATGAATTATGTGTATCACTTCCAAATGTATCAGCATACTATTCCAAAATAGGTTATATTATCTATATTGATTTATGTAACTCCTTACTCTATTATTAGGTCTGACTGTTATAACTCTTCATTACTTAGGAATTTACATTTTATTCAGTGTTCCTCTGCCAGAAGGCTGGTGCCTAGAAATAAAGAAATTGTAATGGTGGAGTTGTTTGTTTTTAGTGTTTTATTCCCCATTTTCTACATTTTAGAATATATTCCTTTTGTTTAACAGTTTCGTGAACAAAGCTCAGTAATATAGTGAGGATGTCACTTGTGTGGGAAAAATGCCCACACCAAAGGCTGAAGTAGTGATGAAGTAAGAAAAAAAAAAAAACAACAACGTAAAACACAGATAAATGGTCAGATTTGCAACAGCCATTGCCCTGGAAGGACATTGCAGGTCGTTCTTGCTATCTGTCTGGTTACAAAGATGAGACAGAGGAGCACTGAGAGCACCTAAAGAATAAAATCTACTTGGCTGTAGTCTATAAACTCTTTGGAGATGAGCTGAAGATAGTTCTAAAGGGCTTTTGAGAACAGTGCAAGTGCTGTTTGTTCCACCTTACTGATCAAAGCTGCTCAAGTCTATTCCTGTTTACTGTGGCAAGCTGTCAACCATCTTCATTAAAAATGAGAACTTCCCAAAACTGTCCTAATGTGCTATTTGGCCAGAGAAGAAATTCTGGAAGTTATGTCCAAAGTCTGTAAAAAGGTGCTGAGTCTGTTCAGTAAGAATGTAAATTGTTCCCACACAGATGGGTAGGTAAAATTCATAGTATGTGATGCATAGGCAAAGATAAAACAACCATAATAATACAAAAATATCCTTTTTTTTGGTAAAAGTGTTCATGTATTTTTCAGAAGTAGAGCAAGTTTATGTAAAATACACTCACTTTTATAAGAATTACTTCTTTTTAAAACAAATTTGATTATGAACCACTTACAGTATAACTTCCTCTAAAACTTGAGGTGTGGATAACTGATTTCAAGTACGTACCTGGGGGCAGGATTTCATGCATACATTTTCCACTGAAGTTAGTAAGAGTCTTTATTGTGTATGTCTTAGACAATGCAGACTGCCTACAGTACTCATGGCATATCCTAATATAGCTGCAGCAAAAGAACAAAGGTGATTTGATTTAGTAGTTTCTTTGGAAGTAAATATTGTAGTGTACTGTAGGACTTCTCTCCTGTTTATGATAATTGCTTCTGTTTATGCTAGTTCAGTAGTAGAAAGAAATAACATCTAGCTTGTAATATATAGAGCCCAAAAAGACAAAAAGTCACTTAAATATTTTAAAAATATTAAGCATAATAGAATAATTTGATTCTAAACTTATTTTTTTTAATCCCAGAACAGTGTGTTCTTGATGCAAGATTTTTAAGAAGAATAAATAGGTTGTAGGCTTTGCGTTGGAGATACCATATGGAAAGCACTAATTTAATGGGAAATTATAAGCTGTGAATTGGGTTCGTGATTCATGAGTCACAATGCACACAGCAACACATGCCAGTAATTCACTAAAATACAGTAGACACATATGTATATTCATTTACACATCTGTGTATACATCAATTATTTACTTAATTGTTGTTAAAATTCTGACTGAAACATAGTTGCATTTTTGCATAAGAATAATAGCTCTGATATTGTTTTCAGTGCTGAAAAGGTACATTTGTGAATAGGAGTCATATGCTATTTGTAATGGGGAGTATGCATATTCTATATCTACACTTTTTTATTGTGCAGATTATAAGTAGTATAGACATCCCATGAGTTTTTAGGAAGAGTTTTTAGGAAGGGTCTTACAACTAGAGATGTTAGAAGGTAGATCTGCTGACATTTCTTAATAAACAGAAGTAAACTCAATAAACTGTAACTCATCTGTAGTGCAGCAATGCCAGTGCAGTGTGTTTGATCTTATTGATTAAACTGAGGTGTGCTTTATGATGAAGTGTGATGTCCTTTCTCTACAACTGAAGAACAACAATATTATGTCCACTTTGTCTAGAATGAATAATTTACTATGATCAAAATCTTTATTCTGGAAAATGAAGTGTAAACATTATCAAGCTTTTGAGGTTTCTTTGTTTGTTTCTGGAAAGAAATAACTAATCAGTGGTGAAGGGGCCTCTGTGAATGAGATCCAAGGTGCAAAAATAGATTAAATAATTTGTGAGAGGTGGAGGCTGCATGATGAATCATTAATGAAACCCAACTAGTTTCTAGAATGATTTCCCTTTAGTTATTGCTCAAGGAATGGAAATCATGAGAACTGAGGGCATCACAACCTGGTCAAGTCCATTGGCAAGAGGTAATATGGTATTAAATCATTAAAGTTGCAAAGGAAAGTAACAGAAGTGTATTTTAGTAAAAACTTTTTGTAATTAACCTATAGAGAGATGAAGTTAATGGGTGATTGATAGTAACTTAGAACAAAATAAAATGACTGTATAAGTGGTATGGTTCCTGGTGGGAAAAGCACAGAGATCCTTAAGCAGAAGTGAGTTGCCGTGTAGAAGTAGCATCCCGATCTAAGGTGATACTGCAGCTAGCAACAGTAGCAGGGAGTAGCATCATGGCGAGGAGTGGTTCCTCAATGAGCTTTTGACAGCATGTTGAGGCAGTGAGAAATTTAGCTGAGGTCACACTTAGGTACTTCTACATTCAGAAGTTTTATTTTGTGATTATTTATATAGAAGAATTTGTCTTCATGCATTCTTGGGCTCTAGGGTGATACTGAGTTCTCAAAGAAAAAAGAAAAAGAAAAAATGAGGTAAAAAACAGAGAACAGTGTTCTGTTCTCACTTCCCCATAGGCATCTTACTTACAGCTAGTAACAGGAGAAAGGATGCTGACTTGTTCTGGCCCAGCATGGTTGTTCTTCTGTTTTCATATGTTCACAACCAAGTGAGGAAATCAAATCAATGGTCTGTTGCCTACTGTTTCGTCAGGGCGGTGTTTTCCAGTTGGAGAAATACTGGATTGATTTATTTGTTTTCTCCAAATTGATCCAGTGTCACTTTTCCTTTTAATACCCTTGGTTTTATCCATAGACATGAGCATTTGACAAGAAAGGAACTCACTGTTCAAGAGATCAGAGAGTTGTACTTCCCCAGCCTGCTGGGATCCACCACAAACTGACCTGATGTCTTCAAGGTCTGAAAGAAGAGCTATAGATGTATTGACTTTTGGAAGTCTTTAGCTAAGTATATTTTAAGATCTCACAACATTTCTAACCAAAAGTGTTCAATAAGAAAGTTATGAAAACTAATGCTTTTACTTGCAGTAAAAATAAACAGAACTCTTGGCCTTTTTGAAAGCAGCTAACTTCCTTGAAACTCTGAATATGCCTGTACTGAGAAATACATTTTAATAACACTGGAGCACAGTGTCTAGACAGGAGACTTTCTAATTTTCTTTTGCATAAATGAGTACAGTATTCATAAAAATATAGATTGAGAGGAAATACATTACATTTAGAACAGATCTATCTACCTAGTTCACAGAAGCTCAGCTAATAAATATGAGCAGTTTCAATGGGAATCAATATTAATGACAGTTGGCTTTGTCTGGATTTATGCTTCAACTATAGTCACTTCCATGTATTCCTTGATATCTCATAAGGACCGAGTGCGGGGTAAGTGGTGGAATTAATGCAACCTTACTCTCTCTTTACCTGTTTGAAAGAAACTTGTTGGGGCTTAATATCTTTGATTCCTCTCCTGCTTAGTTGAATTTGCTTAAAATTATGCAGTAGGCCCAAAAATTACTGGGAGGAGAAGAACGGATAAATTTTAGCAGAATGATTGTAGAATTTTCTTTCCTTAAGGAAACCAAGCCAAGAAGGAGAGGCATTTTCTTCGATTGCCTCATTTTGAATGACCTTATGACATAGTGATTATCCTTTAAAAATATGATAGAGATTATAGGAAAATCGTAAGTACTTCTGTTCACAACCTTTCATTTGCAGCTCTGCTTGATGGCATTTGACATCATGAATAGCCACACAGAGTGTGAAGGCATCAACTCCTAGTGAAAGACACTGAGAATCTGCCTTAATGAAAAAAGAAACATTACTCTCTGTAGCTAAGTCATATCAATAAAAATGAGATTTCAGGGGTGATATCATTGAACTACTAATGTAATTGGCAAAATTCCTGGAAATTTTTAATAGAACCAGGACTGCACCATAGGAGTGTTGGCTCTCTTCGATTTACAAATAAGTGGCAAAACATTCCCTTTCGTATTTGTGTTGACTGCTCTGAGTATTTAGGAACAGATTAAGGTAGAAGTTTTTTGTACTGGTTGCCTACAAAGTGCAAGTGAATTTTTTTACTTCAATAGTTTGCTGCCCATTTTTAATGGTGGGTGACTGCTGTTTTTTCCTAACTGGGTTGATCTTTCTTCTTAAGAGGAGATAAATAACTGATGAGTAACAAATAATACACTTTTTAAAATTATTAAAAATATGGTTTTAATTAAGAAGAGTTTCTTAAATAATTTAGTTTCCAGCAAAAATTGATAAAGGAAATAAGATTCCATGAAAAGTAGCAACATTTCAGCTTTTTATTCAAGATTGTTAGGTATAAACTTATGCTCTTTACCTGATTACTTCTGAAAAGAGTATGCAATGCTTTCTCTCTGATGTATTTTATTAATTCTATTGGTCCACACCTTTCCATCTTAACGCACTATCACGTATTCTTCTCATCTTTATGGGTTCACACACACTTGCTGCTATTGCTTTATGTACTTATAATGTCTAAGGACTCACTTTATATATGATCTCAATTTGTCATTATCATTTGCTGCTCTAAGTGTGATATATTACTGCAAATGCAGAAGATAAAGTCTCCACAGGAAAGCTGTATCTTATCTGTAAATTGAATTTCTTTGTTGCTTATAAGGTTCATATCATGCATTTTTTATAATGCTGTATTTAATAAATGTCCAAAGGTAACATTGTAATTTTACTTGCCACTGGCTTTTTCTGGCAGCCAGGTAGTGAGACAGATGAAGAAAAATAAGATTTGACTTACAAAGAACAGTACCTAAGTAAAAATAACATCTTACTGCTAGTGATGTCTCTTCAGATAGTAATATATACTATCCTGTGGCGGAATTATTGCGCTTAAGACACAGGCAATGCCGTGTCCCTAGGAGGAACCTCCAGTGGTTTGAAAGAGCAGTTTAGCCTCTGGTATCACACATAGCGTATGTTAGATATGTGTCATCTCCCTCCTTGTGTTTCAGTTGACAGTGGCATGTATTTCATACCCAGAAAGGGTTTTCAGCCCTTCAGGTTCATCTGAAGATATCGCAGTGTTAGAATGTTAGGCAAGAGAGGTGAAAATAGTACAGGAAATCCATTTCATAATGCCTTTGTGTGTCTTTGGTCTGCTTTCATGGCAGAGGAGATGGCAAGGCTCCTGTTGGTGCTGATCCTTGGGGTATGGGCTCTGCAGCAGTGGCTTGCCCATCACCGGGGGCCTTCAACAATTAAATTCACTTCTTTTATTTAGAGAGCACCGAGTAAAATATGCGTACTGTGGGGGAATGGCTTGATTCATTTAAAGTGTTAAAAAAAAAAAAAAAAAAAAAAAAAAGAATGAATACAAATGTTAGTAAATGTGACTGTGAATATTTCTGAAGGCAGCCAACTGTACCGCGTCATGCATGTGGCGATAAAAAGAGCTGTGGTTCTTGGGTTATAGCACTGGGATTTAAGATGCTTTTCCTAATTCCATTCCAGATTGCAGGCTTTTTAAACAAGTTTCTCATCATTCTGTCTGTAAAATTGAGATAGAATTATTGCTTTGTCATGGAGATGAGAACATAAAGGCTATATTCAGTCCTGCCTGGGAGGAAATGCAGTGGAGCAGGGCCCTGCCCAAATTTGGATGCAGTGGGCCGGACTGGCCCCCATAGCAGCACTCCCTGCCAGGGGCCTTTCCACTGAGGGTGGTGGAGCCCGGTCACCCTAAGGAGTGATGGGCTGTGGCATTGCTGCTGTGAGGCATGTCAGGTGCCCAAAAGCGAGGCCAGCAAAAGTGGTTGTTCCAGAAAAGTCTCAATCCCAATGCTACACCCAAGGAATCATCCTCTACAGAGTGGCGGGTGGCCTAGGTCAGTGTCCCTTGTTCTATCTGTGTGCCTTGCTGGGTGTGTGACTTAGGCATTTATTTAGGTATTATGCATGAATGCGTCAGTACTTGTAATACAGCCAAAAGGGCTGGTTGCCTTGTCACCGTGTCCCACTTTGCCCATGTTGTATTTTGTGTATTGTTAAGCCTAGGAGAGCTTTTATATGAGCACACTTGGGCCATCCTCACATCGGACTTGTTCCTTCTTGTGCTCAGGGTGGACATGAGCCCCTGGTACCAGAGTTGCCTTCACAGTCTCAAAAGCAGAGGAGAATGTAACGCATTTGTTCCTCAGCAGTCACTGGAGGAGGGGATCACAGCCCCCCCCGCCCCCCCTCCGAGCAAGGAGAGCTGCCCTTCCTCAGCTCTGTTGCGCTGGCTCTGCAGTATTGTGTTCACAGTGCCCCTGCTGACTGCTGAGCTCATGTTGTCTCTGACTCTTCACGACATGTCAGCTGGCTCTGCGTCCATTAGACACATGCTTTACTGATATCAAATAGTGCAAGTATTTTACTCTTGAGTGTCATGTAGTGCTAAGCTTTGCAAGTGTTTATTACATCTACACTGTTACTTTTACCAGCTAAGCCTGTCATCTCATCAAAGAATTTTCGACAAGGCCTGTTTCCAGGAAACTACAGCAGTTATGCATCTAGGCACTTTTGAAAACATGCCAGGTATCTGAGTCTTTGTGCACCATGTATCTTCAGAATCTGGTGTTCAGTCTCCTATTATAGTATCATTTCAGATCTACGGGAAGTATTTTTATCTTTTTATTGCTGACAGTGAATATCTCTAAGAATTCACTAATTGAAAAACAAAATGAAACTATGTTTTAAATGCATCAGCATCATCTAATCACTATTTTTAATTATGGGTAGCCTGTTGGAAGACACTATATGTTACACATTTATTTAATTTGAGGTAACTAATTAAAAGAAAAAAAGAGGAAAAAACCCAACAACCAGCTTTATATCATCATTAGTAAGTGGTTTGGAACTGACTAAAATTACCTGCTATGTGGGTTGTCTCTGAACAAATCAAAAGAAAGCTGTAGGTCTCAAGTACATGTTAGGAAAAATAGTCAAGAGAAGTGTGTAGTTCCTGGAGTTTACAGAGTTCATTAGGTACATCAGACAGTACTAAACAGCCATCTTCAAGTTGTTCAATCACATGAATAACTTGAACTTGGTATTTAATGACATTCTTTAAGTCATACTTAAATCCTTGTTGCTCCTAAGCTTTTTCTTTAACTCCCAACAACAGTGGCTGCTTTGTGTGAATTGTAATTCATTGTGTTTGCAAAATATGTTTTTTAATCTTCCCAGACGGATAGGATAAAATAAAATGTTGGCAGCTAAGTTTGGAACTGAAAACATGACACTCACTGTTCATCCAGTCCTAGAAAGCTGCAGATTCCTCCTGATAGAAAGTCTTTCAGGACTTCAGCCCAGCTGCTGAAGATAGATTCAGCAGGGTGGTAGGAACACCATTTGAGACCAAGAAAATTCATGTAGAGGGTTCTGTTTAAGAGCAGGAGGAACTTCACTGCACAGTCACAAGACTGTTCAAAGCCAACTATGCTTTTAACTACTGCTTTCTTCTAAAATGAAGCACACCTAGTCCATAAGCTTCCGTTTTATATCTTTGCCAGTACAGAAGTGGAGGTTGTAAGAGCCAGTTTCATCTACAGCCTGAAGTGGTTCAAACTTGGATTTCTCAGCTTCTAAGATATTTTCAGAGGAAAAAAGAGAGGCAAGATTGTGCAGCTTGATGGTTAGCATGCATACTGGATCTCATCCTTCCTGCTCTCATCCCTTACATTAGACAGTCATTGCATAAAATGCAGAAATAGACCTTGAAACAGGATTGGGACCCATAGCAACCTCACTTCCCCTCCGGCTGTGTCTGAAAAGAGATGAGTGAGTACTGTAAAAGAAAGGATATCTTTGCCTTGTCTGATAGGCCTTCATGTGCATTTTCTATCATGGAACAAAGTACCCAAATGTTAAAATCATTATGTACGAACAGAAAAAGAGTCTTACATGCATTTCACATGTGGAAACTCCTGTATTTTTTTAAGTAAATGTTGTATTTTATAATAGTATTTTTCCTGAGAATCATCTCTCTTTGAGACCCTAGGCCCTTGAAAAGGATGAAAATGTTTCCTGTCCTTGAATCCTCTTCTTGTGAAAGTAATTCTTACCAGGCTTTATAACTATCAGGTTCCTTATTGTAGCACTAAATGTGCTTATTCTGTGTGTGACTTTTCCCTGCAACCAATGCCCATCTCCCCTGTAGCAGCACTCATTCCTTGCCAAGGGGCCAAGGGTATTTCTACACTTTATATCCAAATGCCTCTTGGGGATTTCATCATGCAAGACTTACAATACACACAACATAAATTTAGCATAACCCAGAGCAGTATCTTTCTCTATTGAGATGCTGCACCAGCTGATTTGGAAGAACATGATTGATAAGAGGGGTTTGCAACTACTAAAATGAATTGATTATGAATGACTTTTCTTTGCTGCTTTCCATTTTTGCTGCCTCAGATCTCCTTTTGGAAAGTTGCACTTTTACCAAAGAAAGGTTCTTCCTTATTGCTTTTTATGTGTGTTTGTTGTTTTGTTTTGTTTTATTTTGTTTTTAACAGAGCACCTAAGTGTATTTAAACCATAGGACTACTGTGGATGAATAATATCAAGTTTGCAGCCTTGCAGCCAATTAGTTTTAATGCTTTCAAGTGCAACTACTTTTTAATTTCCTTTATACAGTTCGGACTCTGCAAATTCCCACGGGGAGGACAAATGTGCTTTAATCAATAGATACAACACAGCAGGAAAAATCATTACCACCTGTTGCTAGTCTGTCAGTTCAGTTTCCTTCTTTAGGACACCTGAGTGTCCATCCATGCATTTTCTCACCTTTGGATTCAATCTTTATCTGTGCCTAAACAGTTCTGATACAAGTTTCATTTTAGTTTTCACCCCTTTCTTTCCTATCTTGCTGTTCTCTGTAGTAGCTCAGAACACCCCCTTTTGCCTGGCAAGGCATTTGTAAACTTACTATCCTTCTCGTTATGTGACTTCCTTATTTGGTTTGCTGAAGGCAGCCTCTCTACCCTCAGAAAGTTTTTTCTAGAAATTGCATCTTCTAGCTTGCCTTATGTTGCTGATTTTCATCCTTTGGCAACTCACCTCCCATGTCAGCAGTGGCTATATTGAGGGAGAAAAGACTAGATATGCACAAAAGATGTGGAAGGGAAGCATCTGATACGGCAATGTTAGAACTTGACTAAGGTTGTTTTCTTTTTCCAATTATCTCCTTTTTCTAGTGTCCATCATCATTTGTTTATCATTAGTTGGCTAATTTAGGGCTTAATTGTGCTTGAACAGAGATTTTGGACAGAGGAGAGCTGAGAGCGTTAACGTGATTCAGGGACAATCAATATATCCTGCGTTTCTGTTGTCTATACTCTCAAAGCTTCCTTTTTTAGAAAACATATTGACCTGCTAGTGATGTTCTTCTGTAATTCTGCTGGAAAGTGTTAGTGACCATTGCTTTAAGCCATACCCACCCCATTAGTCTTCATGTCAGGGAGTGGAGGATACATGTTGGTAGTTATAAACACTTGTGTAGCACAAAGGAGGCAGAGTTGTAAAAGTAAATGCTTCTGCTCTGCTGATAGGGAGAGGAGAAAAGATTTTCACTATGTCTTCTGCTCAAGCTCTCAAGCCAGCAAAAGAGAATTACTACCGCCACTCTGACTCAGTGGACTCTGAAATCTGAGCTGAGGAAAGGTACAGTTAATATAGCTGAAAGTTCATAGAATCAGTCTCACAGAATATCCCAAGCTGGGAGGGACCCACAAAGATCACTGAGTCCAGATACTGACTCCACACAGCAAAATTCAAACCCAAGTCTGAGAGTGCTGTCCTGAACTCTGGCTACCTCATCCATGCCAACCACCACCCTCTGGTGCAGAACCTGTCCCTGACCCCCCACCTCACCTATCCCTCGGGCCCTGTCGCTGTCACACAGAGCAGGGCTCAGCGCTGCCCCTCCGCTCCCTGTGAGGAGCTGCAGCCGCCACGAGGCCTCCCCTCAGCTCCTCTGCTCTGGGCTGAGCACACTGAGCTCAGCCACTTCTCCTATGTCTTTGAATAAGGGTTGTTTTGAACCTGTGCCATTATTGATATGTATTATTTACTTTGTTTAGGTAAATGCATTTTGCATACTAACATGGTGAGCATTTACAATGTATGCTACGCTACTTGATTAAGAGGATGCAAACCCTCAATTTTTTCCCCCTTCAACAGAATGTTCTGCAAAAAATAAATCAGAAATTTCATGACATTTTGACCAGCTTGTTTTCTGCACAGAAATATATGTATATATTGAAGAGAAGGAAACAGTTATTCTGATGAAAACACTTAAAGATAGTATCTTCTGAAAAGGTATTTGTTATGTGCATGGTATTCTATCTGATGTGTTTAAGGTAAAAATATAAACATCGTGCCTGATTAACGGTGTAACAATAGCTTTGCTACACATGTATGGGTTACTGTTCAAAGTACAGCTGGAGGGCAATGGTTCTCATTAGCTTTAGAGGGCAGAGCAACTCATTCTAAACATAATAATCATCTTTTCCAGAGAGAAATGCTTGCTCTTGAAATAAAAATGAGTATTAGCATATTATTGCACTGGCAAGCTACATATCTAAAAGAAAAATCTATTCAGCTCAGACTAGAAAGCAAGATTTTTCTAAATTAATGGAAAAGAAGAAGTCGCCTAGTTGGAATGGATATTGAAAAACTGAAATGAATCCTATGGCTGAATAAACTGTATTTTGATTTACATTTAAGATTCTGTTGGATCTTCGCTGAGTGTCTTTACGCCCCTTCTTCATGAGGACCAGAAAGATTCATAATCTTTTTTTTTTTAGACATACTGTTTGGAAATAAATTAGGAAGATCTGAAAAGAAGAATATATCTGTATGCTGTGTGCAACTGCTAATTGTGAGAGGGAGAAGATGAATGAACCAAAGCAAAGATATATTTTTGAAGATGTTAAATCTGTAGTGTGCAAAAGGGGCAATTAGTAGTATTTTCCTAAGAGCGATTTGGATTAAATTGCTGCTGAATGCTATTTTTGTTACATGCCTGAGTTGTCTCTAAAGCAGTTTTAGAAGAACACATATTCTATTAGCCTGCATTTATGAAAGCAAGGTAGAAAAAAGAAAGAGTCGGTAGCCTGTTGCATAGTACCCTCAACATTCAAGTGCTATTTATAGATTAAGTGGGCAGGAATTTCCTACCCACTACATTTTTTTTTTTTTTTCTATGTTTCATTGTTTCCAGTGGCTGTTCATTTACATCATATAACATTTTATAATATATGCTTCATGAAACAGAACAGGATTTATTCTTTCTTTTTTAGCAGAATTAGTGTTAGTTTATGTGGTAAACATCACAGAAAAATTTTGTCTCCAGGATGTGTTGAGAATTATCTCCATTAGCTTAAACTCCCGCTTTTCTTCTGCTCCAGTGAAAGCTCTGTGCTTAACTGTGTCAAGTTTTTAGACAGCTCATACCTTTGCTCATCCATGCACCTATTTGTAGCTGGAGAGAATAGATTTGAATATCAGTGCCACAAAATTCAGAGTGTTGTACAGTAGGTGTTAAGACATAAGGTTGCACCATCCATGTGGACTGGAAATGGACAAGAGAAATGTTCTTCCCATGGACTAAATGCTCTTCCAGTTGTCACTTTTCATATTGCATGATGTTACTTTAATAGAGCTGCTTGATGCACACTTACTATATACAAAGTTGATGTACTTTGCATTGCATGTGGTAGTCTTCTTGTGTACCTGTGGATTTAGATTGATCAAATGTGTGCCCCGGTGGCGCAGTGTTAGGAATGCCGCTTTGCAACACCGGGGCCTGGGTTCGAATCCCCCTGTGGCACAAGTGGTAGAAGTGCCGCTCTGCTACACAGGGCTCGAATCCTGGGGGTTGGACTTGATGATCTCTAAGGTCCCTTCCAACCTGCACGAGACTGTGATACTGTGATACTGTGAAATGATTTAATAGATTGGTAGAAACCCAACTACATAGTTCCTTCCTTTTCAGAAAGATGTGATGGCATGATGACCACCCATCAGATACTATCTAACATTGAAATACCTTACATGCTATGAATCCTACAGATTCATAACATATAATCCTACAGATTCACTACAGAACTGCTTGAATTCAGTCTACCCATCTTCTTATCAAGGTCATTGATTGCATAAGAAATGACCAGTGTTGGAGACTGATCATAGTAAGGGCAAGTTGTTTTTAGTATAGTCTAAATGTTTCTTTGATGAGAATAGACTAGGTTAATCTTTTTGAATGCCTCTTGTTAAACGTGTTGAAAAACTACTGATTTGACCCTCAGAAACTGTAGACATTTAAAACAGGACTCTGAAAAAGGCAACAATAGGGCTAATTGTATGCCTGAAAATCTACCAAATCCATAGTGCTTTGAAATTTTGAAGGGACCATTACTGTCTCATCTGTTTAACCAAGTGTCCTGCCACATAAGGCATGTGATTTTTTAGCCTTTTACTACATGGCAAATGCAGGGAATTTCTGATTGAGCAAATCAAGGTTCTGTTCTTTGCTTGAATTATTTATGGACAGTTGTTTGGTCCAGAACAAGAGTTCCTCTTTTGTGTTAGTGTAACCTTTGGAAACTGTATCTACTAGAGAGCAGTACTATTTTTTTTTTTCTTGTATTCTAGTGATAGGAATAATGCAAGGCAAATGTAGTGATTATGTGGACATTTCATCTGCTGAATGAGTGGTAAAAGTTTAGGATGGAAACTCATTTGAATCACTTAAAGGGGATTGAAGAGGGGAAAAAACTGTTAATCCTCTCAGGCAGAAAGGTACATGAAATCCATGTCTCCTATACAGTGCCTTCCATACTGTTCCTGAATGATGTAGATATGAGGCTGTTGTTTGGAAGGGGACCATACAGCCTCTGTCAGCTGCTGCCTTAGAAAATTTTCAAAACAATGTCTGCTGTACCTTTAAGAAAATGTTTCATGCTGTTACTTGGAAGCACCAGAAAAAGAGAGAGATATTTTAGCAGTTAGTACTGGAACCAGTGCCCACAGTAGCTCATTAAGAACTGGGACATGTCTAACCCTGGGGGTTACTTGTCATCCAGGGTACCCCGTGCAAGTACACAGATTGTGCCAGCTGCACTGGATACTTGAGTTTCTTTATGAGTCCAATCCTGGAATTCCTTTATGCCTTGAGGAAACATTTGGATTTCTTTTAAGCAGTTTCAACTAGTGGAGGAGGGAAAGCACTGGTTTGTTTTCTTCCCTTGATAAATTACACAGTGTAGGTAGTGGTGGAGATATTAGACAATGTTAGTAATAAATAATGCTCTAACTTTGGTATCTGAGAGCTCTGCAGTAAAGAAAACCTGCCCATATGCACTGGGGGTGGAGAGAGAAGGTTTTATAACTGATTTAAAATTAGAAAACAAAATGGCCTGTTTAACAGCAGTAGGAAGAGTTCTGCAGAGGATGAGGGGAGAAATTAACGGATGACATTCAAAGGCAGCTGTGAAGTATGAGAAGCTGCAGCACGCGGAGGTAGTCACATCTAGCAGTACAGAGAGTTCTGAATGATCTGTAATGGTGGAATAAATCAGATAGTTGGGGGTGGGGGGGCATCTTTCGAGTGCTGGGTCATCTGAAAGGGGGATAACCTTTACTTAGCCAGGTGGTAAACCTGTGGATTTCATCTCGGGCTGTAGCACTGTATATGTTTTAGAAGCAGGTGTTACGCAGGAAATGCGTGCAAAGACAATTCAAGCAAACTGACCTGCTCAGGATATGATTTTTGCATGCACCAGGTTTTGTTTAAGAAACAAAATGAGTTTCCCTCTCCTCTCCAATATTTTATTATTCAGAAACCAAATGTAATTCAGCTAGTGCCATCTCTACCTGAATATATCTCTCTTTCACTTATTTTTCACTTCAGATGGGAATGGTGGAATCCCTCAATGAATGTGCCTTGTAATGTTTAGATTCTGGACTCATAGGGATATTGAAGAGGCTGTGCTGCAGAGCTACATTTAGAAAACTCAGAATGCCGTAGTCACGATCCTTATGGAGGCTTCCCCCTGCGAACAGCTTTCCTGTAAAAGATCTGCTGCAGTGATAATGCAGCCTGCACTCTGCCTTCTTGCTGTCCTGGACATACCCTAACTGTCAACAACACAAAGTGGCAACATAATGTGTTCACCTCTGGGAAAGACAGTGAGAAATAAGTTACGGGTGTGTAGGAACCAAACCACAGTGCACACAGACACTCTACAACAGCCTCTTTATCTCCACATAGAAGATGGCCTTCTAACTCTATAGCAGGGAAACAGGGAGATAGGAGGAACAATACTTCTCCATGCTAGACCACATTGTGGTTTCTAGTGGACTATCACACTGTTAGAGGTTGATTTGAGACTTCCTCTTCTGAAGATACATTTTCTACTGACAGGAAAAATCATACAATTTTTACATTAGAGCGAATAGGTATGATAGTGTAATACAAAAACTAGGTAACATTGTGCAGTATGGAACACTATGACAAAATTAAATCTGTTCTTCACTTCTTTTAAGGCAGATGGATCTAACACTGCCTTTTAGTGTTATATATTAACTAACACTAATATGGACTCATTCTTGACATCTTTCTGGTCTTGAGCATGTTGCTCCTTGATATCCAGTATTATTACTGTTTTGATTGATATAGAAATAGCTGGTACAATTAGCTTGGATATGAAGTTAAGATAATTCATCCAGCAATGTTTTCCTTTTCTTTGATCTCCCATTCCTTTCCTTCCGTCTTTTCCTCTTTCGTAAGATCTAAATTTCTTATGTGAACAATATGATTAAGAATTTAGAAGCCCTTCTTGACCCTCAGGTCACCTGAAGAAACAATCAATTGATGATGATTCATGAAGGAAGGTAGACATTAAGTTCAATCAAGACTGGTAAATAATAAATTTCAAGGCTGAAGGAAGGGACTGATGGATTTTCCTTTGTTGTCATTGCATTGCTTTTCTCCTACTATGACCTGCATAAAAACCAAGTAATAGACAAAATTTGAGTGCACAGTAAAGACAGAAGAATATATAATTAATTTTTTTTTTCCACACATAATGCACTTTTATTTGCTGTTTGTTAATTCCATCTTTCTGTCAAGTGCCTTAGAATATTTGCCTTTTTTGTGGTGCACTTGCACTACTTTTGCATCACTGTATTATGATTTGCAGTGGTATTTTATGAAGGACGAGCAGAATTCCAATACTTATCTTTCAGTATCCCAGCGTCTTCAGTTTGCAGTGTAATGATATTTCTCATGGGAACTTTTCTTTATCAAATGCCATCAAAGTTCAACTCCTAATCAAAGATTAAATATTTAGTCGTAACTGAAAATGTCTAACCTTCTGATTCTGTTTATTACTAGATAAACCACAATTCTTATGTGGTTTAACACCTTTGGTTGAAATTGGATGCTTCTTCAGTAATATAAAAGGGTTTGTTGTTTAAATAGAATACTACTTTGACCCAAGAATGGTACTTGTGTAAGATTGCTCACATTTTCATGTCAAGCATATCTGTTAGTCACTTCCTTTATTTTTGGATGTCGAGTGTTTATACACTCACCATAATTACTTCATGTATTACTGTTGTTCCATAACTTTAGCAAAGATCGTTTTTGTTGTGCATGTTTTACTTTGGTCAATGTACTATCACCAAATTTCTAAATTTTTTAAAATACTTTTTATTTTGTGTAGAAATATTCTGTTTGTACTAATACGTTTCAATCAACAAATTATGTTTCTGAACATTTGTAGGTTATTTTGAAGATTTTTTACCAGTAGTGAGAACCAACTCGTAATACAAGTAGTCCGCTGAGAAGTCATTTTAACAAGTGTGATTTTTTCAGATAGCCTGTCATTCTTTGTATTTTTCAGAAGAGTGTGTTTTATTACTGCAGTTTACATGAAATTTTGTAGCTTTACAAGTTAAAGGGGCACAGGGGAGTTTGGCAGCAATACATAATGTGAAATCGTATGCCACGTTTGGCTCAACTGATTTTTTTGCCTGTTACAGTGGTAACTTTCAAGCTTTCTGGTTTGTTTTTTTTTTCTGAAGATTTCTCTGGTATGTGGTCTTCTTCCTTCTGATAGTCCCCCTTTAGATACTGAAAGGCTGCTTTCAGGTCTCCATGGAGCTTCCTCTTCTCCAGGCTGAACAGCCCCTGCTCTCTCAGCCTGTCCTCACAGGGAAAGTGTTCCCTCCACTGGATCATTTTTGTGGCCTTCCTCTGGATGAATTCCACAGGCCCATGTCTCTCCTGTACTGAGGACTCCACATCTGGATGCAGTACTCAAGGTGAGGCCACATCAGTACAGAGCAGAGAGGCAGGATCACCTCCCTTACCCTCTTGGCCATGCTTCTTTTGATGCAGCCCAGAATACAGCTGTCTTTATGGACTATAAGGGCACACTGCTGGCTCACATCCAGTTGACCATCCACCAGTACCCTCCAGTTCCTTTGAGCAGGGCTCTGCTCTGTTCTTTCATGCCCTAGCTGTATTGCTAGTTGAGATTACCATAGCCTAGGTGCATGACCTTGCAGCTGGATTTGTTGAACTTTAGTGCAGTTCATCTCAATGATTCATCTGGGCCTCCTGCTGAAGCTTGTCTAGGGCTCTCTAGATGGCATGCCATCCCTGCATGTTGACCACACTTCACAGCTTGGTGTCACCAGCTGACTTGCTTGAGGGTGCACTCGACTCATTGATCAGGAAATTAAAGAACATCAGTCCCAGTATTGATTCTGTCATTTTGTAGGAATACAGATCCACACCTCAGTCATGGATGATGTAGAAGTGCTTCTGAAAGCACCGTGCCATGTGCCCAGTGAGCCCCTTGCCACTGCCCACCTGCAGGACTCACCAAAGCCACCTGTAACTCCTCAATTGCTGTCAGATTGAGGCAGACAGAATTTCCTCTGTCCTTTTACCTTCTTGCCTCATTTATCTTCTGTTTAGTGAAACCACATAGGAAATATTTTAGCGTCTCTGGGTGGCATTTCTGTAGCTCATCTGTTATCATTATCACAAAGCTCTTAATCAGAGGTGACAGATGCCGAGTGCCAGTAGGGAAGCCGAGCGCTTGGCGGCTTTGAGCTCGAGCAGGATCTCCTTGTCTCTGGCACAAGGTCTGAATGTGGATAACCGTCCGATGTTGATCACTTAACGCGAGTCAGGAGCTCGGAGACGGGGCTGCCTCCCGGATGCCCATTTTCCCGTCCCGTCCCGGCACAGCACGGCACGGCTCGGCTGCTCGCTCCGCCGTGGCCGGCAGGTGGTGCTCGGCGAGAAGCGAAAGGCGCTCCCTCCTCGGGGCCGCGGCTCCGGCTCTGCGGTGGCCGTGTTCCGCCTACCTGCTGGGTACAGCGGCGAACGGGTGCGGTGCTTTGGGTGAGGTGTGAAGGTCGGAGCGCCAGGCGCTGGGTTCAGGGTGTCAGCCGTTTTGCAAATACCTCCTTGGTAGCGCTGGGTGCTGCGGTGTGTCTTTGGAACAAGGCCACTACTCACAAAGGGAAGGAGAGGAATGTGCAGTCCTGCTTCCGAGCAGGTTTGTTCTAAAAAGCACCGTCAGCTCGTGTGCCATCGATTTTGTTGCTGAGCGTGACTGAAGCATATGTCTTCAGAAACCTGCTTGATTAATTTAGGGCATTTGAGAGGGTGAGACCTCCCAGCTGGCATAGGAGGAAAGTTAGGCACACAAAGTGTGGATTGTAATTAGCCAGCCGTAATGGAACAGGAGAGAACAACTTCTTTATTAAATGATGTAGCACAAATGTGTACAACTGCAGATATATTGAAATCATGTCAGTTAGAAGTAAAGCTGCAAGAATTCCTTAAAACTCAGTGATCCCAGTTATTGCTTGCTTGGTAGCACAAATCCAGAAGACAATAAATCTATATAGTATTTTTGCTTAAGTGGGTCCTGTTTTTGTGTTTTTGTTTTCCCCTTCACTCTTCATTAAGGTAGAAATATTTGATGCAATAGCAAAAGTGTTTGCACATCCTCAGCAATAAAATTAGGGGCCACAGAATCATAGAATTGTAGAATCCTTAGGAGTTTGAAGGGACCTTTAATGGTCATCTAACCCAACCCCATTGCAATGAACAGGGACGTCTACAGCTAGATCAGGTTCCTCAGAGCCCCATCTAATCTAGCCTTGAGAGCCTCCAGGGACAGGGCTTCTATCAGATCCCCGGGCAACCCATTCCAGTGCTTCACCACACTTAGTGTATATGGGCAAAGCAATATCTTAGGTTTCCTTACATTATTGCACGTATAAACATGTTCATCCCCTGTAAAATCAATTCTCTTATGGACACTGAGAGATGAAATGAAAGTAAATCTCATCTTGTATCAAGTTAATTATTTCCCCAAGTTTTGTGGCTTTCTAGTACTGCCACAGCCAGTGCAATTCTAGACTGGTACTGTGCTGAGTCCAAACAGGAGCACTGTTCTGTAGTCTAGTGGATGTTTTAAAAAGCATAAGAAATACTAAAATAAAAGAAATCCTGCATATGCTTTTATTTGAAGTAAGATGTCTGGCAGAAGTAAGCTGATATTGCACATAGGCATGACATGTTTCAAAATCCTCAGACAGCGAACCGTTATACATTATAATACTCGAATGTGTCGCTTTTTGCATCATGTTTTAAAGCTGTTATTGTGAATTAAAACATGACTTGGCATCTGCAGAACCATGTGTCCTCTGACTCTGTGAGAATAAGGTCATGGCTAGCTGTAGTTGAACACATCATTCCTACAGTACTCGGTATTTGTATATGCTGTTCGAACATGCAATTTTGTGCAGCTTCCATTTTCAGGGCCACATCTTGAAAGGTTTTTAAAATATTCTTGGCAGTGGAAAAGATAGATTTCTTAAATTCAGAAAGGCAGCTTGGAAGAAGGATGTGCAAGAGGTAGCACTGACTTGAGATTCCTCTTTGTTAATGTAAAAAATTATGTTGGGCAGAAAGAATCCTTAGGCTGTGATTTATGCTCTTCTTTCTTGACCTTTCTCCCATGAGAATAGCCTATGAGGCTTCTTAATCTGTCCTGCTTTTGGGGCAGAATTATTCCAGCTTTTGGCTTCCTCAGCAATGCCTTGCAACATCCTACTCATTTGTTTGGGAAAGGCATTGAGAATATATGAAATAAATATTTAAAAGAATTGATCACAATTTATGAGAAAAAAACCACATAATTTCAGTAATCATTCATCAGAAAGGAAAACTACTTATAAAATGGAGAGGAAGAAAGAAATCAAGTCATAGATATAAAACTAATATTCTTTAAGATGCTGATTTGTTGTGATTCTAATCTGCATTATATGATTGTATTTATTTATTTATTTTGTGGGAAAGATACTATTTTATTAGTACTAATAATGCCAAGTCTCATAGCAGTCAGCATTACCTCATGGACTGGTCCCTTACCAAACAGCTTTAAAAGTGCCTATATTGCAGGTGAAGTATTGTAATGGAGAGAGGTGTACTATGAAAGGGGACTAGGACTTTACCTCTGAAGGTAGTAGGTAGATAAACTAATGTGATGACTTGTAATATGTGTCCTTAAAAAGATGCAGCCTAACCCTGGCTACAATTTGAGCAAATAGAAATTGTAATTAAAATGGTAGAGGCTCTAACTTTTGTGTGTGTGCATGGGGAAACCCTGAAAGTTGTATTTCCCTAGATCCATTAGGTTCAATAGATCCAGTAGTTTCAGACACGGCTTGTGCCTTGAAGGCTTACAACAGCAGTTTAAGCAGGCATAAAAGTATGCATGACAGTGTCTTATGTAATGTGTTAATAATACCCAGCTGATGTGCTTTAATTTTTAGGGAGGCTGTATGGCCCATCTTCAGCATCTGGACAGAGCACAATGAGTTGTGTGGGGAATGCTTGAAGAAAAGTGCAGATCAAATACACTTGAATAAAACAATAGGAAGACACAAGTGCAGCTAGTGAGTGCCTTACCCATTGGCTGATTGAGGAGGAATAGCACCTGAAATGTTAAATGGTGATTACCAGCTGGGAAAAAACTCTTTACAAGTTCCCAATCTGAGATACAGAGGATGTAAGAAAGAAGTATGTGGACAGGCCCCATGGTCATTTCTTATTGATATGCAAGTAGTTGCTTCTGAAAGGAGAAAACTGTACAAAAAGAATGATCCTCAGAAATGTGAGCTTAGTTACAATGAAAACTTTTCACTTGTGCTTTACTGTTTATATGTTGAGTTGTTTGTAATAAAATAAGATAGAGGGATGAGAAATGACCAGTATTTTTGCCCAATTGTTCAAAGCACCAGGGAAACATGCCTTTAGTGACATTATTTCTGCGTGTTTTGAGAGGCAAAAATTATGTCTTTTTTAATACTGAGCAGCCCTGCTGGGTGTCAAGAGATTTGTGTATCTTTAGTGGATGACCATTGCAGAATTTACAGTGTTCTTTCAGTAAGCTTGCCCTCAATCAGTCTCTGTAAGCACTGGCTACATGAAAAACAAAGATCTATTGATGTTGATGAACTCTCTATTTGTCTGTACACTGCCCTGAATACTTCCAGTCAAATGCAAAACTGCCATGTTTATTTGCATTAATCTACAATTGCATGTGACTTTTGGAGAAGTGGTGGAGAAACTGTGATGTAATCTACAAACTGAAATGCAACCCTATTTTTTCCTCTATGTATGTGGTTACTGGATAGAGGCAGTCTGCTAGAGTCATTTGAAAATCTTGTGAAGTTTTATGCAAGGGAAAAAAATCCTGCTTTGTTTCACACAGCAACGTTTGCTAAAATAAGTTTATTAAGTAAGCTGCAGAATATGGGAGTTGATTCTGGGCTCAAATCCAGATGCATACCTTTGCTACTTTCAGTTGAGAAAATGATCCTGTGAGGCAGGATCATTTTGTATATCCACCTTGAAATGGTCTGTTTTGACCAAATCATTTTGCTGAACAACTCTGAAGCCAGAGCTAGAGGTTGTATGTACAGCACTTGCATTCAAGTATTTTGATTTTGCTTATGGTGATCTATGTCTTGGAGCAAGCAAACACTAGCAGGTGCTATGTGTGTATGAAGTATCCTGATTAATGATGATGTTGCTTTGAAATGCTGATGAATGTTGTTCTCCACAATTCTGTAAGCTGGCAAGCTAGCTTGTTGCTAGAGGGGAACAGCATCTTTGTAATGCTTCAAGTAACTTTTCCATGTACAAAGTAAATTCTCTTCTATCCTGTTCCTACCTCATAGGTTCTGCTCTCACTAAGACTAAAGCTAGTAGTAGACTGTGTGGATATTCTCTTAAGACTGATAGACTTTGCAGAACAAGAAAGAAAAGAGCCATTGTCTCCTGATTCCTCTTACTATCTCTCATTCTAGAATCCTTCCTTTTTTCATTGTTCCTTCTCTTTTCAGTGTGGGAATACATGTTTTCCTCTGTTCATTCTGCAACATTATTGTTTTTCATAATTAGATTGCAAGGGAAATCTGAGCACACTTTCAGTCAAGTGCGATGTAATTTTTATCCTCTTCTTGGAAGCTGACTGTGTGAATTTTGTCTGTATTCTTCTAGAAATCATCAGTCTTTTCTAGAGCATGCTGGCCTATTTGTAAACCAACAAAGCTCAAAATGAAAGGTGCTTAACATGTTACAAAATGATTCAAACTTCCCTTTCACTTTTCTCAGTTGTGTGTATAATTCTTCCCTTTTATGCATGAAATATCTCCAAGTGACTCTAGACTTGAAAGATAAAAAGGTCAGAAAATCAACTTGGTTCATTTTGATGCGTTTACAGATTTAACATTGCTTAGGTTTAAAATTCTGCCAGCCTCTCTGGATCAGCTCTTATAAACATGTGTAGAAGATTTGAATGTAGAATTTGAATACTTTTGTTAGTCTTACTAAAGCAAAGTGCAAATCCAGCAGTCCAGGTATGATAATACAACAACGTGAAACATGTTCAGTTTGAGGGTCTTTTGTGCAATTCCACCATGGTTATGAGATCTCATCTTGTTAGAGTATGTTCCCTGGAATGTATGAAAAATAATGTTTAACTACTGCAAACTTTCAGATTCTTTTTTCCCTCTCATTTATTTTAATGCCAGGCTAACAGTGTTGTGTTACATTGCAAGGTTTATGTAGGCAAGGCAAACCTTCCTGTTGTGTGGAATTTGTAGTGGTTGTGGTTACATTATGTTGGTATAATTGAAATCTTAACAGTTTAATCACAAAGCAATTACACTTCCACTTACAATCAGGCTCATAGTCCAAATGATCTGATTATTAATTGGGCTCCTCATAATATTATTATGTTTTCTTATTATACATACACTTCTTACTATTCTACCCTTTCTTTTTCCTGTTGCAAGGCTCTCTTTTGAATATGCTATTATGGTAGAACATCAGCATCTCAGGTTCATTCCAAACAAATGTGATGTTGATGGTGGAGGTTTCTTTCTCTTTGCTCTTGGTCAGCTTGTATTATTTTTGGACTTTTGCTGACATTACCCACTTAGTTTTTTCTTGCTTCATTGTCCCCAGATTGTCACTATAAATGCTGAATATTTGTTCTTTGTTGTTAAATCCCTAAAATGGCTTTTACTAGTGGCCAAAGTTGAATACTTTAGTGAACAGTAATTGCTGATTGATTACTTGTTTGTAGCCCTTGGGTCTGTAGGGTCAATCTGTGCCTGTAACTTCAAGGGCTCTGCAGTCATCCTGTGTACATACTCCATGAACTATTTGATCATTCTAAGGTTCCAGATTGTTCCACAGTCAATAACTACTACTTATTAGCTAAGGAACTATATTAATATATCATGTTTTTAGTCATTACATCACATTATTGCACTAAAGGTAAAACCAAATTAGAAAGTAGTCACCTGATCTCTGAGCAATTTGCTTTTAACACTAAAGAAGCTAAAGCCAGGAGAAACCAGAACTGCCTGAAAGATACAGAGGTCAGCTCTATTAAATTGATGCTTAAATTGATGATCTTCTTGTTTGTTTCTGGTAATAGCATAACCATACTTCCTGGGCTGCAGCAGTCTGTCTGGACACTTATTTCATAATATATTTAAGAATGGTCAGAAGTTATTGTTTTTAAGATAGTGTCGTCCTCCTTTATAGCAATATCACATTTTTTCTACAATTACACATTTAAAAAATGTAAAGCTCAGTCATCAAGTTTTACTCTGAGCTGAAACTTGATATTATACTTGCCAAATCACGATGAATTACTGTTAATGTTCATTATACATTTTAGTTCATATATGTTGACGGCTTTCAAGTAAAACAGGTACAAATTATTAACGTGCTGGTTCAGGAGCAATTCCTCCATAGCTTAAAAAGATCTAATATACAATTGGAGGTTGTTAGTGTGTAGTGCACTTCTGGCTATTTTTATATATCCAGATATGTATTTTTGGTAAGTGATAAAACAATAGAGCTATTGAGTTTTGAAAAGCAGTGCTTACTGTTCATAATTGCCCAGGAAGAGAAGACAGTGCCTTTTGTGCTCCTGCAAACCTTTTGCTTCTTTTCCTTGGAAAGAAGAAAATATTCTTGTGCTGTCAGAATGTTGGCTTTATTTAGTAAAAAATGTTCAAGTGTGATTTTGTTTAGGAAGTAATTTTCAAGCAAGAAAATTCCTTGGGAATTCTCTTCAGAAGAATTGCATTCTTGACTATGCTTTTATGAAATAATGACGAAGGATTAAAAGTGCAAGCAGTAGCTGTGTGACAGCACATTTACCTGAGTAGGTGTCTCCAGAAAAATCAATAGAAGCATTCTCTAGGGTGAGCTTTGGTAGGTCAGATGTTTGAAATGTTTATAATTTGGTGCACATCCCCTACAGTCACAAATCCCATCTAATGCTCACCTGACACCCCCCCAAGCACAAGATGTATTAACACGAGCATAAAGGAACCCCCTGTGAGTTTTGTGCTAGTGGAGACTGCAGAGCTATGTACTGTGTATAAAGATAATCAAATGTGCAATTACACCATTTTATTTTTTTCAAGTAAACTGGTACCCACATGACAATTACATCAAATACTTTGCTAAAAATTACCACAAATGCAAAAGGAGATTGAATTATGGTTGCTATGGAAACTGTAACATGCAGCTTCCTGACTTAATGTGCTCAAAATTTCATCCTTAATATCACACTGATACTCATTTTTGCTTTTCTTTTTTTCCACGTCAGTAGGTGAAGATGGAGTCTGTTATAATAGTATATCCTTTCAAGTTATACATCTCTTGCTTACCATCAATTATTTTTTATTGCAGTTCATGAGTACAGGTTTACAGATGCTTTACTATATAAAGTCTGCAGAGAAATATTTAATGTTTTAGACATGCTTCTTAACAAGAAAGGAAGATGATTTCTCTGAAAAATGTATTTTATACTTAGATCAGTGGATGCTCATGGGCAAATTAAAAGAACTTAAGTGGAAAACAAAATTCTTTGATTCAGCATTGTAAAGGGAGATAGGTATGAAAACCTGACCATAAATGTTTGTATGAGAACCAGCAGTTTGAGGATCTGATTGATTACTTCCTTGTGCAGGAAGGGCATGTTATTAGAACCATACCTGATGTGGTGCTGCAGCAGTTTGCTTTAGAACCAAGCAAAGTTTAGACATGCCTGCAGGCAGTCAAATGCAGGTTGGTCTCCTTTGGCCAGCTTCAGCACTGAGTTTTATGCAGTTATGAACAGATCCTTACTGGTTCCTTCTGCAGATAACTTAAAACTTGCTCACATCGTCTGTGCTACACTGCAATGACACGACTTTCTAACATGCACTGAAATATTAATGCATTAAAAGATAATAAAATACTTAGGAGTCTCAGCACAATATGAGATTCATTGTAATTATTGTTTTGTGGAATCTCTAGGGCTTGTGACGTGATTTTATAAGAGCTGAGCACTTTCTGGTGGCAAAAAAAAAAAGAAAAAAAAGTATGTCTTGAGAGAATGATTGAAAATGTGTATGGAGTAGACCATAAAATTACATTTGTTATTGTGAATCTATATGCAAGCACTGTACTGCAGCTCCCAAGACAGAGGTTGATAAATGATTCAAGCCTGGACCAGGATTGTTTGAACCAGCAATTCCCAGTAGTGCTGTTCTGGTAGTAATGTTTTTCTAACTTATAGTATAGACAGAGTTCAGGCATTTTTAATCACTCTGTGTGACCTTGATTGTGCACAAAGTAGCACAATGCTGCTTTAAAACGTGTTTTAAGTATTGCCTATAGAACAGGTCTTAGTAGGTCTGGCTTCACTGGACCTTCCTTCAGTAGCAATTATTTGTTCAGGTATGATCTCAGCATCAGCCCCTTCCACAGATAGAAGCTGGCACACAGCATATGCTTCAATACCACCTCTCAAAGTCAGCAGAAGTAACAGTGTGAAATTCTGAGTGCTCAGCCTCTAACAACAGGAGGACATCAAAGCAGATATATAATAATACATAAACCTCACTTTTCACTTATGTTAAATGGGAATGTAAAAAGTGATTTAATTAGCACATAGATTTTTATTGTTTATTGTGGACCTTGTAAAATAATAACCTTGTTTAATAACAATAACATTCTGAATATCAGGTTTTTAATATCACTCACTATAGATCTGCATATTATAAAATCAGTTTGTTGAAGTGAGTTTAGAATGATCATATTTGGGGAATTTTTGCAGAGATGATCATTTCTCTTTGTTACTGTGTTACCGATGTGTAGGAGAAAGCATGGCATTCAGCATCGTGTTGTGTGTTTGCATTTTTTTGGCTATAAAGTGTTGATTTCCATTTAAAAAGTCTTCTTCCTAATTCTTTTTAAATATTTGGATTATGGTTATGCCAAAGAAAGGGTTTTTCACTGAAAAACATTTTCATTATGGAAAAAAAATAAATAGGTTATACTACTTTATTTTTGCATTTATTCTATTTTTTTTTCTAGTTTGTTTGCTTTTTTTCAGCAAAGATTTGAATCCAATTAAACTGGCTCCGCTGTGAGGTGTATTTGTATGAAATGAAATGTTCTAGAATATTTGTGACTTTTAACATAAATGACCCTTCAGAAAATGTTGCAGCTAGAGCTCTTTAAAACTGTTTCTTAAAGCATTGATCATCAACCAATTAACTGCAGTAATGTCATAGGTCACCTCATTCCTTAAACAGTGTAATGTTTGCAAATAATGTTTAGGATTTTTAATAAGAAACATTTATGGTACATCTGCAAATGACTGTCAAGGAGATAATTCGTTCCTTGTTTTCAGCATCTGGCTGCATTCATAGTGAGAAGTTGATGGTGCCACCCTTCCCTTGACTGAGCCTGGTCTTTTCAGCTGCAGATGAGGTTTCTCTGTGTTAAGGTTTTTCAAAGCACACAAGTAATTTGTAGTTACTATATTACTATATAGTTGCTATCTTAAAACAGTTACTTCAGCATTGAGCGTCAAGAAGAGAGACATTCTTTCTTGAAATTAACAAAATTTCTCTGCCCACAAATTAGATGAAATGTTTCTGCTTCTGTACTATATCGATACAGGAGGAAGGAATAAAAGCAGCTGAGAAATGATATCAACATCTGGATTACAGTTGTGTAAAACCATCAGGATGGTTTTCTGATAGCCTTTTGTGTTCTTTTGCGAGTAGGTTGTGCTGGGAGAAATCATAATGGACATGGCAGTACACAGTTCCCTCTGAAAGACAGCTCTGCCATTGCTGCTAATGCACTCATAATAAACTAGTGTTGTGTTCCGGGGCCTCATTTGTTCCCTGCAGTTCGAGATATGTGCTCTTGAAAAAGGAGAGGTTGAAGAAACATCAGGGTCCTTTTTAAACTGATTTTACAAAAACTCAATTAAATGATGATTTGATCTTGTGCAGTGTGAATGTTATTTGCCTGGCAGAAGTAACAGTGGGACTTCAGGCTGAGTAGTGCTTTCCTGCAGAGGTCTGGACGTATTTCCTAGGCATGTCTTCTGAAAAAGGTTTCAGGGTTCATTTGTACCCTTAACTAAAGACATACAGAATTGTAGAATAGAATGTCTGTACATTTAACTGAGAAAGTGTAAATGCTGACATTGATACCAAGCTTCTACTGCATATAGGATGAAACTTCTAACAGATGTGTTTAAGCTATATACAACTTGGAGGCATATAGCCTACTTTTAAATCCAAGCTGGGTGTTTGTTTTTGTCTATGCTAAGTGTCTGTTCAAGCCAAACAATGATTTTTACTATTATTAGAAGAAACACAGGTCTTTTAGAAGTGAGTTCTTCAATATTAATAAGAAGAAGTGGTAACTGTATCAGAAGGTTGGTCAGTTGTGGATGTGTAGGCATCCTCATAAAGTTGAAAGAAAAGCAAGCCTATTGTCTGAGTTTCCTATGCATCTTTTTCATCTTTTCTTAAATTATTACTTCATCCCTCATACAGCTCTTATGCTGATGTCATAAACCTAGCAGTTTGGTATGACATAATTCCAGCCTCTTTGAATTAGTGGTGGCAGTAAGATTACTGTTATTGATAATGCCTGCAGGCAGGGAACCATTAAGGTGTCATAAACTTAGCAACCTACTATGACATAATATTAACCTTTTAAATTTAGTTTTACAGTTAAGTTACATCCCAGGGGTCCCCAATTTAGTGCCTAGTGTGTATGTGAGCACAGGATGCAACTTTGCTAAGAACTAGTAAATTTTCTATTTCTTACAACATTTAATTAATAGTTCCAACAGCACATATGGAAGGAATATGTTCCATTTGTTATTTTTAAGTAGAAGATGACAAGTAATATTAGAACATCATTTCAGAAGCTTTCATAGTATCATTAAGAATGGCTAAGTGATAAATGGAAAAACCAAGAATCAAACCAAACTGGAAAAAGTCAGTTTTTTAAAGAAATATAGCTAAGTCTTATTCAACAACAGCCAGCCTAAAGATTATTGTGATTGTCTTCTTACAGCTGACACTGAATTTTGGCTTTCAATGGCTAAGTACAAACTTCAATAGGAGACTAAATCCTAAACATATCGGATAACATATAGGGTAACCATTTTAATTTGCATATTAATTTTACATTATAAGACTGGTGAATGGGAATGAAAGGTTTTAAGATAGATATGCACGCACAGTGCTTCAAGCCTACAGAAGTTCAGCAAATTCTTGTTTACTGTTGGTGTTCTGAGTGTCATGGGAGCAGTAAATCAGGACTGCTGGCATGTGTGTGAAAGCTCATTTGCCAAAGGACATGCTTTTGATGCATTAGCTAGCTGAATCTGCAGAGAGGAGTTTGGCAGAATTCTTCAAAGGAGCAAGGATTTTTTATTTTTATTTTTTATTTTTTTTCCCCCAAATAACGTCACAAACTCCTTGGATTCTTTGAGGTATAAACAATTTTACACCTTTAGTTTTCACATCGAGTTAGGCACTGTTGTTCAGAGTCTGAACACACCTTCACCTTGCAGGGGTGTAGGCTTAATTCAGCTTGCTTATGCATAAAAATTCCCTGCTGATTTCAAACAGCGGGTTTGGAGAAACATTTCTTTAGGAGATTTTAGCATGTGTGGATTATCTGCCACAGCATACTTAGCTAAAGAGAAAAAGAAACCCGACACCGTACCGAAGTTCCTCTCTGAGAGCAACCAAAATGCTTTGTGTCCAAATGAGGAATCAGAGCTTAAAAGCTGACACAAGCAAAGAACAATATCACAGCTCTGTTAAGCTAAACAGTGTACCATCAAAAACAGCTTGTCCAGACAGCTAGGCTGTAAAACAGGAGTGCAGTGGGCAGAGTGCACAGAATATGATTTTTCTGTGGAATACTGTGTAAAACTTGAAAGTCAAGTCAGCTAGTGCTGTGAGGACAGGAAGCTCCACAACTTGCCAACTTGAAAACCAGTGGGTTTCAGAGCGAATAAATAAACCACATAGGAGATGATAGTATTAGAGGTATTAGCTTGTTTAGTTCCTATGGTCATAAGACAAAAACATTTATGGCAAGCCTATGAAACAATCGTTCTTTTCAGTAACTCTCTGGGAATGCCAAGAGCAGCCAGAACTAAGGAAATTACACCTGGAGGATTAATAGGAATTTGACTTTAGAGATCTTCTTTGCACAATTTTTCTTCTTCAGTAGCAAGAAACAAAAATCAAGGAAACAAAATGTCTCCTACTGTGTTGTTCACCTGCTGCCTATTGGTGTTTCTCTCCTGCTGTCTTCTCCATCTGCTTTAAATTCATTTCTGAAATGTGCCCTCCTTAAAAATAAGTTCTTATTAATTTCAGAAGGAGCAAATTAAGAAATAGCAAACACAGAGACATTTTGTTGAATTACAAGCAATTAGAACACAATGGGGAGAGGAGCAGAGAAGAAAAACATTTCCCCAGTTATGAATATTCCAAAAATAGAATAAAAAAAAAAAATAATAAATCTGTCTGATCCTCACAGTCATCTAAAATTTGCAGTTTGTCCTCTCCTGGGAAAACTGTCATTCTAATTAATAAAGAATTTCATTAGTGATGGCTTTAGGATTTTACTTTGTATAACTAAATTCTGTCTAAGATGGTAAACAGTAGTTGGGAAATGTGACAGTATGTTAACCATGGAGTAACACATAAGATACAGTCCTGTTCAGCAACACTCTCACTGTTATACACCTGCTTCACATCTTATCTCCCATCTTCAAGATGGAAATCTTAAAGACATAAGAAAAGGGTGTCCCTAAATGCTGTAAGGTGAGCTGTAGGAGAAGAAGGCCTGTTTGGTGGAACTGGGAACTGTCGTTGAGACTCCAGAAGGAAAAGAGAGTCTGTGTCCTCTAGAAGAAGCAACAGACTACTTGAGGAGACTACAAGAAAGTTGCTAAGGTATGCTGGGAGGAAGTTAGGAAGGCAAAAGCCCAACTTTAACTCAGACTGGCCACTGCAGTAAAGGAGAAGAAGAAATCCTTTTAGAAGAATATAAGAGAAGAACCAAGGAAAATTTCCATCCTGTAGTTGATGCAGTGGGGAATGTGACTACTGAAGAGAAGGCTGAGGTCCTCGACGCTTTCTTTATATCTGCCTTTAACAGGCAGATCAAGCACTTTTGGCCCTGATCTGGATGTCTGGGATGTTATGCAGAATACACCCGCAGTGATTCAGGTGGAGACAGTTAAAAATCTCCTCCTGCATCTAGACTGTCACAAGTCCATGGACAGGCTCCACCCTCAGGTGCTGAGGGAGTTGGTGGGGGTGATTGCTGAGCTGCTCTCCACCATCTATCAGTGCTCCTGGCTATCTGGAGAGGTTCCAGAGGATTGGAGGCTTGCTGATGTGACTCCCGTTTACAAGAAGGACTGTAAGGAGGATCTGGGGAACTACAGGCCTGTCAGCTTGACCTCGGTACCAGGGAAAGTTATGGAGCAAATCATCTTGGGTGAGATCACACGGCATGTGAGTGATGTCCAGGGGATCGGGCCAAGCTAGTGTGGGTTCATGAGGGGCAGGTTGTACTGGACCAACCTCATTTCCTCCTACAACTGGGTGACCAGGCTGGTAGATGAGGGAAAGTGTGTTGATGCAGTCTACCTAGACTTCAGCAAAGCCTTTGACATGGTCTCCCACAGTATTCTCCTGGGGGAACTGGCTGACTGTGGCCTGGATGGGTATACCCTCCTTTGGGTAAGAAACTGGCTAGAGGGCCGTGCCCAACAGGTAGTGGTTAATGGAGTTAAGTGCAACTGTCTACTCGTTACAAGTGATGTCACCCAGGTGTTGTTACTGGGGTCCATCTTGTTTAATGTCTTTATTGATGACCTAGATGAGGTGATTGAGTGTATCCTCCCTAAGTTTGCAGATGATACCAAGTTGGGAGGAGGTGTTGATCAGCCTTTTTTTAATGATTATTTTAATTTTTATTTTTTCATGTACAGTAAAATTACTGAAAGTAACGTATTATTGTAGAGTGAGTGTTGCCTCTGAGAGTGCATATCAGAATATAAGGTCTAGAAGCTGTTTTTTTTTTGCTTTGTTTTTTTTCTACTTCACGTAGTAATGCAAAATGAATGTGAATGCAGAGAGAATAGAATACGTGCAATATGAAATTACTATTTTTAAAAAACGATTTTTAAATACATTTTTGCACTATGTTAACCTTGGTTAGGGTTCTGAAGGAAAAAATTCTCCATATAAAATTTAGTCTGAATTTCATCCTTAGAAGGTTGATTGAGACAGAAGACACATTTTAGTTTGAAGAAGAGTGAGTGCAGGAGGCTTGCTGAGTTCTGAATACTCCTGCATGTTGAGTGACTGTTGTGAGGTCCTGTCGTTAGTTAACAGTGTGACCTTCAGCAAATCACTTAACTTTGGCCTTCTGCTTCCCCATCTGTTTAAATGTGATGAGATTTGCTTTCTCCAGACCTTTATTGCCATCTCTCCTTGCTCTTTTCTCTAGTATTTCTACATAACAAGTTTTTAAAAGCATAAGTTTACTTATGTTTTTACATAAAATAGGATACACTATGTTTACCTGTTCAACTTGCTTGAAAAGAGCTCTACTTTCTGGAGAGATGACAATCAGTGGATGGATTTATAGAAAGATCCATTAGTCTTGTAAGGAAGAGTCTTACACATTGCAGGAAAAGATTTACATTTTTCTCTCGAGTGTAGAAGAGAAGGAGCTGATAACCATCCTCAACTAGCTGACTGGATTATTGCTAATACAGCCCAAGATGTGGTTGGCATTCTCTGCTGCAATGAAAACCTTCTGCCTTGTATTCTGTTAGTTCCTGTAGCAAATCCTCCAGCACTTCTGTAATAGTTCTGTTTTTAGAAATAACAATTTTTAATTAAATATTCGATTTTGAAGGGAATGCATCTCTTACTGTATCTCTCAGCTCAGTATTATGTTCATTCAGCATTCAAGCTATTCAAGGAAGTAAGTGATTCGAGATAACTAAGGTAGGAATGCATGGAATTTTATTTTCCAAAGAGAAGGAAATGCTTGAGCTTTTTTATTTTTAGCAATCTAAAGGGTGTATGTAAATGGCACACAGTATGAAATTCTGTCCTAGACAATTGCACTATTCAAGCTCTAATTCAAATCCAATTTAAAGGAGAGAGATTAGAGTCACCAAATCAAATAATATTGATGTTCAAGTGCAACGCAAACGACATGGAATTTGCACAGACTGTACAATGAATTGAAAGTACATTCAGATGGAATTTGCCTCTCATTGCTTGACAGTACTTACATAAATCACTGTGATTCCATTCATAATCATGGGTGGAAGCAGGTATCTGCAGAGATGTCTAAGAAAGGTCAGACCAATTGCTTTATGGAGGTACCTGTGTCTGTATTGACTATACATAGCCTAAGGTTATGTGTTGAAATTTACATGTTGAAATTTACATGCTGAAGTTAGATGTGGCACATCTCTCTTAAGCTAATTTTTGGAAACACTTAGCTATACACTTTAAATACATACTGGAAGAAAGGGATGGTGTATTTTTTTAGCCAGATTACTCTTGCTTTGCACTTACTGGGTGTTCAAAACTGGAAAGCATCCCACCTTGAAGCTCTGATGAGTGTATAGTTAGTATTTCAAAAACAAACTTGACAGTTTCTATGTTAATGGTTAATGCAACTGGGAAGTTCATGGAATCATAGATTCATAGAATGGCCTGGGTTGAAAGCGACCACAATGATTATCAGTTCCAACCCCAGTGCTATGCTCAGCAGCACCAGCCACCACCAGATCAGGCTGCCCAGAGCCACATCCAGCCTGGCTTTGAATGCCTCCAGGGATGGGGCATCCACAACCTCCTTGGGCAACCTGTTCCAGTACATGACCACCCTCTGAGTGAAGAACTTCCTCCTAAGTTAGAAATTTCTATGTGAAACTGGGGATTTAAAAGCCCTTCCTTGTGGATGAAATTATGTTGCTCCTTTTGGGGAAAAGAGCAAAAGGAGGTAATAAAAGTATAACTAAGGAAGTGGCTTATCAAATCTCTCCATAGAGTCTCAGCTATAGAATGACACTCCCCCTGTGACGCTGGCCAACTGAAAGTACTCCAGAAGTTTAAGAGTTTTATTGTAGACAGTTGCTTCTGATAGTTCACTTCTGAGTCTCGCTAGTGCAGAGTTTGATTTTGAAGTCTCACAGAATTGTATGTTTTTACACAGTCATTCAGGTAATAGGACCTAATATGTGTTAGTAACATTGTTGCTACCATACAGTTGAATTTATTCATATTTGTGTTTGGTATGGCTATTAGCCTGACTAATGTAGAAGCTTCACTGCGGACCCATGTGAATGGTTGAGACTTCTCCCATGAATAGTATCACTGGATCTTTAGTAATCTTGCACAGCAGACTGAGCTTCATTCTTAAATAGTAGTCTAATTATCCCCACAGAGTAAATTGCATGGTATTTAGTTTGACTACTTTGAAAGCCTGAGATCTGAAGCTGCTTTGCAGTGATTTGAAATCTTTATTTCCAGGGAATTGAGTTATTTCAAACCAGATGTTTAAGCTCTAAATTGCATTTCTATCTCAATTTCTCACCTAGATAGTAATGTCCCTAACGGCTACATAATGATAAATGTCAGTTATTTTTATATAGCACGTAGATGCTACTACTGTGATGCTATCATCTCAACATTGATCGTTAAAAAAAAAACAAAAAAAAAAAACTATCCCAATTCCAGTCAGTGACTGGTCCAGATGAGTAAAATAACTCATTCACTGTTTTCAGAGTGGCAATTTTTGAAACCCTGCGTAAACAACATGACAAAAAATGTTTGATAAGAAAAACAAGAAAGTATACAAGTATTTCCATAAGGTGGTATTGGTAGCTTCTTCTGATACTGAGTAAGTAATCCATAACATCAATAGTGTATGTCTTTCAGCATTTGTTGACATCAGCATTGCTACCATTTGGATAGGTCTGTGCTAGGGACACAGAGATAAGCAGCATGACCAAAGGGAGTCTCTTGCCTCATTAAGTTTTAACTCTTGGGAAGTATTTTGTGGCAATTACTTGTTAATGCAGGAATCAATTATTATAGACACAATGTGTTTTTTCTTCTTTTTCTTTTTTTTCTTTTAAAGTACACACTAGAGAAATGGCAGCTATTTTCCTCAAGACTCCCATTTTCCTAATCTACCCTTAAGAAATCAATACAGATTCTCTCAGAAGCTTTCAGGTTTGTCTCCTACATCAGGTAAAAAGGAACAAGATGAAGGAAGTTGCTTCATGTAACCAAGAATTTTGAGAAAACTCAGTAGGTTATAGACCTGTTTTCATTCTTGTTAGGCTTATTGTTTTCAGGAAAAGTTTTGAAAAAAAACAACCACACCACAAAAAAATCTTTCTTAAAGCCACTTACCTCATCATTATGACTCACCTTCAGGAGCTCTTTGCCTTCCCACCTGATCTTCAGTCAGCAAGTCAGATAAATCAATAACTGAAACAATGCCTTCCTGCTTCTCTTTGTTTTTTTTAAAAAAGAACCTTGTGAATTACATGAACTTTATGCTAGATCCAAGAAGTCACAAAGCAGCCTCTAATCCTGTTCAGCAAAGAAAGCTCAAAGATTTCTGAAATGCTTATAACAAAGCCCTACAAATAGAACACCAAGTTGTCATATAAAATAAAAAGCATAAGAAAGAATTTATTCCATTTAAAACTCAGAAATATTTTTTCTTACACAATATTCCTGACCTAATAATGAATAGCACTGTCATTTATACCTTAACTCTTCAGATCTAAATAATTTTGAGATTTAGTCTATTTTTTTTTTATTTTTTTTTTAGCAAAACCTGATTTCTATGACACGGGACACTAAAATCTTCAGTGCTTAGGGTGCTTCAGGGAAAACTTTGACATGAATCTAATCAAAGGTAATTCTGCTTGTATGTGGTCTGTTTTCTCCCTTTCTGTGCAACAGCTCTGGTATTCCTTCTAATGTCCTTTTAAAAGACAGTAGTGGAAAGACAGAATAAGAAAGGAGAGGTTTAGAAAGGGAAATGTAGTACACAATAGCTAATACAAACTATTCCACATTGTTAAGTCTTCTGTTCATTTTTATAAGGAATCTCAGGGAGTCCTGGAAAGGAAAAGCTTTTCTTATTAAGGACTTAATATACTAATTCAATATATATGCCTGTCTTTTCTATTTAAAGAAATGAAAGAAAGAAAACAGAAAAAAAGTTATAGCTCCTGAATGTGCATATCACTGCTTTTTGGATGGCTGTTGTGTATCAATGTACAGTACTATGAATTTCAGTAGAAATTCACCACTGGAAAAGCTGAAGTCAGCTTGAAGTCTGGCTCTGAAAAAGAACACGACTGAAACGCCAACACAGAATTTGATATGTTGTATTTTAGCTTTACAGATACCTTGGAGTAGGAGAGCTGGTGTTCACCACAAAGCTTCAAAAATGATTTTTCAGATTTTCAGCAAGGAACCATACTTTGTCTAAATGAAAGACTCAGTCCTTCCTTTAGCAGTAAAATTAAGCAGCAGTGTTGTTGGTCATGGCTAGCAAAGCAACAGTGTAGAAACCATTTTTCTGACCATGATGGCTGTATTATTGTTAATTCTTCTGTAAGGTGCTTGACAACATGTTCAGCTATTGAATTTCTTTGTGTTTTCTTCAGGAGAGGTTTTCAATTTAAAACTATACATAAGGTGAAGCACTTTGTAAGAGGATAATTTTGTTTCCAAATGTGTGATTTTTCCCAAATTCATCTTTATTTTGATCTTGTTTGCATTGGGAAGAATGTTTCCTGTTTCTGGAGAGCACTTGCTGGAGTTCTTTCCCAAAGTTGTGTGAATCTGCCAGATAGCAGTGATTTTTCTCAGAGTGTGTGACATAGCTGGCTTTTGGGAAGGGGGAGAAAATCTATTACAGAGAGTATTGCAGAATTTTATTCTGAAGGGAAATTATATGAGGGAGAAAATGCTTTTCATAATATTTTTTCTCATGGAGATGTGCCAATGAGATCATGAATTAGGAGCTCTTTAAGGCCCACCAGACAATATACAAAGCAGGTTATACTGAGAATCTGTACTGTCTATTAAAGGGAGTAAAAAACTATAGAATCTCAGCTCTTCCATAGTCTTCTCACAGAAAGACGGACACTTCTTTGGTTTAGGTCCTTTTATAGCTGTTGAGTTTATTATCTTACTGTGGCTTTTCTGTAAGAATTCCTAAGATATTTTTTTCTTGTGCTTAGAGATTCTGTGTCCATCCTGTCTCACTTCAGGAAAAACAATGGCATGTTTGTTTTAGATGTTGTGATATGAGCAGGAAGACTAAAATATATCTGTAAAAAAGACAGCGCTTTTGAGATCATGGAATCTGGTTCTAAAGCAGGAAATCCAGACCTCAGCAGTTCTAATATGTTTTGGAGACTTGATAAACTGCTGTTATGAGAACGGTAACAGGAAGATGCTTGTGTTGATGTTAGCGCACAACAACAGTGTCTAGACCATGCTTCTATTAAGATGGTGCTACTTTCTTATGAACTGCAGCATTTAAGAACAGCTTCTTCTTTTTTTTTTTTTTTTTTTTTTTTTTTTAAAGAGAGAATATTTTTGAACATTTTGAAAATCTGGAAATTTTAGGTTGTGTAGACATTCACTTCTTGTATTTCATTTAATTTTTAGTAAGGCTACAGGTGTATTGATCAAGTATAAAATACCACTAGTCAGACTAATATACAATGCATGCTAATTCAGGCTGTATCTGAATTTTCCAAAGCCCATTTATACCTAGAAAGGCATCAATTAAAATATGCTCAGTGAATGGAATACTATAAATACATTCATAGAATGTACATGTATGATAAGGAACTTAACAAATTCACAAACTTGCAATTTGTTCCACTGGAGAGGAATTCAGATTAAATTAGCTACCACAGATCAGTCGTGAAGTCTTTCTGACTGTGATATATATAAAGAGAAACTACTTCCCGTCATACATTAAACTGCATAATAACACTATCTCAAATATGGTGAGTTTTGCTAAGTATGACAGCTCATTGTAGAACTATGAATGTTTCTTTCCATGTCATAGCAGGTAATGAAAAACAATTATTTGCCCTGTTCTCTGAACGTACATCTGCAATAATGGCTAAATGCACAGAAAGATGAAACAATAATTATCTAACTACAACAAAAGAGGCAACAAAAATCCTGACTTCTTTCTAATAGAGGTTCAAGTTTGCAGAGGGAAGTATATAGGGTACATAAATTATATATAATGTAAAGAGGGAAGAGACTTGTGCATTTCCACTTGCAAGAACATCTCAAGAAGAAGGCTGGAGAATGGGAAAATGATGATGAAGCAAAAATATCTGGTGGCTACAAGAAAATCAATCATAATGGCTCGAAAGAGTCGTAACAAAAGCATTATGAAAATATTTATCTTTTATTGTCACAATAATCACTTACTGTCATCATTCTCCGTTGTCTGCAGCAGCAGAAAAACATTCCCAGAGACCAATTGCTTTTCATCCTTTAGGACTACCTACTTGATTTTCTGTTTGATGTTCTCAACATTAAAAATGTAAATTTAAAAAAGAATAAGACAACTACATTTGAAGCTAATAAAGCTGTATTAAAATCATTTATTAGCATCATTTTTGACTCTACAGTGCCCCATAGCTTAGTAAAAGATATAAATTCAGTATGTAGATTTATTTTTATTTCATACTATATCCGATAAAAGATGGAAATAACTCTTTTGACTGAAAATTCTGACCTTTAAGCTTTGCTTTCATTCTTAAAGAAAATAAAAGCTGTGTTAGTTGATACATTAAAAACTATTCAGAAAAAAGTATTCAGTATTTAAAATTTTTAATATTCTGAAAGATTACTTTCCTCTTCATCATAAACAAGTTACTACTTTAAATATGACTGGAGTATTATAATGTGCTAGTTAGATCTTACCCATAGTGATTTTCAAGTCATTTCATTAATAACCGGTTTGTAACAGAGTTCTTGATCTTTTTTGGCCTTGTCTCCATTGCAATGGACTGTAGGGATTCTTGTGGTGGTTTCTGGTCTTATTCCATGGGCCACTGTAAAGGCACTTAGAATTATGATGAAGACAAATGCTTTTATCACCTCCATAAAATAATGTTTTCACAACATTCTTAAAACCTGCTAAAGAAAACTGAACCCAGTGAAGGATGGTTTGTTCTTTTTATACCTTACTGATTTCACACAAGCTCAGTTATTCTTACATGACATACTACATCTCCTCACCAAGTTTCTGAACCTTTCACACGGCTTTCTAATGTAGATCCTGAAGCATCAATCTAAATGACACCCATACTAGATTAAAATACAGATACTCTTTATTTTCCTGTCCATGTTAGTTTTGGTAAGAGATACCATTATTTAGCTTGAAAGTGAAGTTGTTTGTCAGTTTTCCGTGCATTATTTGCTCCATTTTAAGACTAAGAGGGAGAATTGATCAGATTAAGTACAGAGCTTAGTTTCTGAATCTTAAGCTCCTTGTAAAGTGAGGAGGAAAATTAGGTACTATGTGAATAATCACCACATTTTGCACCATAGGTTCAAATCAGGACAGTTGTGTTGTTTCTGTTTCCTTCTTTTGACATAAAAATAGAAGTGAAGATGAATAAGAGGAGCTGTTTAAAGTTAGGTAAAGCAGATTTTTCCAAAGTTTCAAAATTTTTGCCTGAACCTGACCTTCCAAAGATGGCTTTACTCAGAAAGTCAAGCGAGTCTGTCTGGGGACCCACATAGATGAGATTTCAGATGATTCTTCAAAGTGTGTGGCTGCACTTTATGAGATGGTGCTCGAATTGTACATGGACGCAGGATGGAGTCATGTGCACCAACAGCGCAATTAAGCAGACATTCTTGAATGAGTCCATCAAATGCAGTACTTGATTTTTGTTAGTTTTAGGAACAGCAGTTAGTTTGGATGCTAGGAATTATTCTAAAAATTGTGCATCTTCCAATAGAAGTTGTAACACCTGTTTGGTCAGAAAAACACGAACATATTTAGCACAGTATGTTCCTTTTTGTTGTCCCTTTCTGCAGTCACGAAAACTGTTCCGTTTTAAAAGTTATAGAACAAATTCAATCTTTTTGCAAGCTGGGATAGAGTACAAAGAGGAATGAGACTGTGCTAATATGACATTCGTTAATCTTGTATAAACAACAGCCATAAAACATTTGCTGCCAGAATTTCAATAGAACACTGAGGTCATGAGCATGTTCCTGATGCTCTGACTAAGCAAGCAAAAGAATTATCCATCTTAAAAGACTTTTACTGGGTGATAGTACAGTCATGAACAAAATGTGCTCCATTTCTGGTAATTTAAGTGTACATATATTGACAGTGCCTAATCTGTGTAATACATTAAATGGTACTGATCTCAGTGTAAACAGTCATGCAACTCTAAAAATAGCTTAATGTCAGCAAACAAATTTTAGCATTTATCTTGGGCAAAAATCAATTGATTTATCTATTGAATTATTTGGTCAGAGTTATCATTTCAATGGAAATAGGATTCTCTCTAAACATTGGAAAGGAAACCTACTCTGACCTAGTTTTCTAATGTAAAAATCAGAATTTTCTTCTGTATAATGTAATTGTTGTCTCTTTTTAATTTTTTAAAATTTTTTAAATTTTTAAAATTTTTTTATTTTTTTTTTATGTACTGAGAACATCTTCTAAAAGAACAAACAGATAAAATTCCGTTTCTTTTTCAGGAGGAAAATTTAAATTCAAACGCAATTAGATTAATACTTACAAAGTGTACTGAAATTACACGTAATTACCATGATCATTTTCACATTGATTTGGTAGAATAGAAGTTATGTAACTCTGAATTCAAAGAAAGGAAAGGATTGTGAGAATATCCATATTCATCAGAGGATCAAATCTTAGTGTGTATTTTTAGATGCCGCTTTCTTATTGTTTATGTGAGAGACGATAGACCAAGCTCTGAATGCTTTGGATTACTTTCAATTATGTCAACTTTTGTTGCTGTTGTTGGAATGCCTGCTATGGCTGTTTGTAGTGAAATACTGCTATTCAATTCTTGCTATGCAAGTAGTCATATCAAAGATTCATATGTTAGTGCAAAGGGATTACCTTGTTATTTTAATACTGTACTCTTAAGTCTGTTAAAACTCACATTTAAGGGAATGCAAGATTTTGGATTCAATGGATGAAATAGCATTCTTCAGCCTTGGCTTGTGTTCTGCACAACATGCCAGTCATGTGTTACTACTATACTAAAATTCCACTTCTTTTTTTTTTTTTTTTTTTTTCTTTTTTTTTTCTTCTTCTGTTACCTGTACCTTTGTTTCCTAGGCAAGATCTAATTCAGATCAGTCATTATCATTCTATAAACATCCAATAATTCAGTCTTTCACTAATTTCAGTATTTTTCTGTGCATGCACCGGTATGCATACATCCCTGTCTGTCTGTCAATTGCTGAGAAAGCTGCAATGCTAACCTATTTCCCTGCTGCCTGGTGGGTGCTGCCTTTAGATGGCTGTCCCATTGGCCCACCTCTTAAACTGATTTCCTAGTGGGTCCTGCTCAGGCAGAGTACTTTCCAGTCATTTCTCATCTCTCCTTTTGTGTCAAAGCTTGACAAATTATTGAAGTAAATCAGTTCTGATCCACTCCTCCCTTACACTGCATTAAAATCAGAAGAATTTCTGCTCTTTTCCTACCAGCAAACCTGATGAGAACTGCTGGTATAATGCCCTTTTATCTTCCTCCTGACACAGTCCTGAGCAAAACAGGAAGGAAGAAGAGGATATCGCCATGTGGCTGTCCTCCAGCCATCTTGGATGAGGTGGTGAAGCTGAGACTGAATTGACAGGTTTAAGGAAGGTTTTGATATCTGTTGAGTGTATTATCTGTTCTTTGGAAAAAGGGTTCAAGAGAGTTGCAAGGTAATGAGGAGAATTCTGTTATATACATTTGCTAGAGTGGGAAACAAATATTATCTGAATATTGGAGGAAAATGAAAAGACCGGTATCGTAAGACATATAGAATACATAATTTATTTCCTTTATTTTTGTACATGATTTTAAGTCATTGTTTGTTTGTTGTAGTTGTTTCAAAGAGAAAGGCATCTGTCCTCTAATTTTTCATTTTTATTTCTATGTTTTTAAATGTGTGGGACTGTTGGTTCTTTCTAACTTTAATCAGTGTCTTCAGAATATAATTGTGTCATAATTCCTATCATATCATACCAATACGACATACTTTATGGAATTCTGAAGCTCAGTCACAAAATTTAGTGGTTTTAAAGCCTTTGTTTCTAAAACCCACATTGTTATGTAGTATTTTCAACTTACATCACATGGAAAGATTCATCTTTGTAGTTTTAGAGAAGTGCTTAAAAGATGATCTTTCAAAGCCTAAATGTTCTTTTAAACTCTGCAGTTGCTGAAAAGCAATTGCCTGTTTTCTGAAGCTTGAAGTCATTAGTCTGGAATGCCAAAGGCTGTAAATATTGAAATTAAAAAATGATTGAACTGGTGAATGAAAATATGAATCCACATATGTGCTCCAGCCCTACTGAAGTCAACATTAAGATTTTACTTTCTATATTCAAGGTAACAGAATATAGCTTATTTCTGATGAGAGAGAATTTCCTACGATGGGCAGTAGAGAATTCTTTATACCTTAAGTGCCCGTTGTGCTGATATTTCCATTTCTTATTAATTGTATTTTGGATTCTGGACTGTGTTTATGGCTGTTGTCGACTGACATTAAAATTGACTGTATTTATGTGTGCATAACTATTTATAACAGTAATAAACCTATCAGTTTTATTTGTGAAATTTCTAAGTGGCATCTGGTGTTTCTAACTCAGGCCTCAAAACAGTTGCCTATAATTTAAAAGCAATATACAGGCTCTTAGGAACTCTTTTCTTTCATCTACATTTAAGTGTCCCAATGGATAGAGAGCATTTAGAGATGTGCATTATTCATTGGGCCACTACTGAAGTGTCATGTTAATAAATATTAACTCTCTAAGTAAGGAGGCTTTTTGTTAGTATTTCAGCTAGTCTCACAGTATTGTGATTGTAATTTTACTTTTGATTATATGCTGGAAGCCCATAATGGCTAAGAACTTTTCATGTTACTGTAAAGGTATTGCTGGTAACATATTTCTTCAGTACAGTGGTTTATGCATGGTTATTTATGAAGAAATTTATAGGAAAGTTACTGTAAATAAAAATACTTTTTTTTCACAACAAATAGGATGGTTTTAGAAATGAAGGTAAAAGAAGATTGAAAAAAAATCTTCACTCTTCAAAAAATAAAATGATCCTTTATTATGAAATATTTCTCAAGGTGAAGCTTTGACTCTATGCTTAGAACAGGTGTTTCTGATGTAAGTACTGCTGCTTACTTACTGGTGAGACAGATCCCTGGTAAGCTTATTTATTACTGCATTTCTTTTCAAGGTAATTATATTGTTACACTACCTTGTAGAATGAAGTGTTGTAATTACAGATGTATTTCGGCAGCACTCTTATACTATCCTTATGAAATTTATCTCAATTCTGCAAGCTGAGACCAATTATTTAAGCTCACCAGTTGAAGAAAGTAAGTCATTTGCACTGTCATAATGAGAGAAAAGGCTTGCAAAATTGGGTGTCTGTTCACTGGCAACTGGACTGAGACATACTTTGTATGAGCCATTCAATCTCTGTATGTCTGCTAAAATAGATAAGTAACTGTCTGCTTAAGAAGACTAACTTCCTTCTGCCTTTCTTTCTTTTGCACACTTCCAAGCCAAATTAAGTAACACAGCTAAATATATTTTTTTCTTACTCTTTGTATTGCAAAGTTCATCAGGTACTCATAGATCATACTCAAGAAAGGGACTGTGCTTCTTATTCTCGCGGGAGATAAAGGCTTCTTCCTTGACGCTCTTTGATGTGATTCTTAGCAAAGGTGAGCTTTGACAAACTGTTTAGCAGCCTTCTAAATCTTAGTTCCTTTGAAAATTAAAAGATAAGTAATGTTTGCTCACCACTGTGAACTTCCTGAAATGTGGAGGAGAAGTTCATTATATGAAAATCTTCCTAGGACTCTGTAAAGTAGGATTTTGTAGAAGACAAGAGCTAGGACTGATTTGTGGCCCTGATAGATGGGTGCTCACTGTTGATCTCACCATGCTCATTAGAAATAGAATGGGATTAACACATAGTATGTGATACAGATCTGATATGAAATCTCAGTTATTTATCTTCTGTTTTGCAATGTGGTAATCTAAAATATAAAGTGCCAGGAATATTCTTCTGCTGCAGAGAACTATTCTGCAGAGATTTGGATACTGATTGACAAGTTCTAAGCTTATTTAGAAGACGTGGCGAATGCATTTCTATTTACCTATTTGGATATAATTTATTAATATTTATAATCAGGGACACAGCTTTTTAACTGAGGATAAGAAGGAAAAAATGCAAATGTATTTAGAATGTATAATGAAAAGTTTGAGACCTGTTTCTAATCCTTTAATATAAAATTAAGAGGATGAAAGTGATGTAGGTTTGAGACAGTACAAAATATTTTGGAAGAAACAGAGTTAACATTACCTTAATCAAATGTCAGTGAAGTAGGCATATGTGATTGTTATTGCAGGGCTTCAATACAGATATACCTCACCAAGAAAGAGGTGTTTCCTGTGTTAACACTTCAGTCTTTTTCCTAAGCTGAAGAAGAGTTTTCCATGCTGTATTCTTCATGCTGTTAACAATATCAAACATATCGACTTCTTACCAATATTATCTTTTTGTCTATGGAATTTTCTGTATTACCAAAAATGCTCTCTCCAACTGGAAAGATTTCCTATGTAATAGCATAGTGTGCCCCGGTGGCGCAAGTGGTAGGAATGCCGCGTTGCAACACCAGAGGCCCTGGGTTCGAATCCCCCCTGTGGTGCAAGTGGTAGAAGTGCCGCTCTGCTACACAGAGGCTTGAATCCCGGGGGGTTGGACTCGATGATCTCTAAGGTCCCTTCCAACCTGCACAAGACTATGAGACTATGAGAAAACAGGAGAATATCATCTGTTACGATTGCTACTTAATGGCCAAAGCTGAAAACAAGTTCTTAAGTCTGGTTGAAAATACAGTTCCTACTGTAGAGGAAAAAAGACTGAGCACTGCAGAAAATACTGGGAAGAAGGGATTTGGCTTAATATAATGATGTCTAAGTATTAAGACAGTTAAATTAGATCTTTTAAATTATCTAAGTGTTGAGGTGTCTCTATAGAGACTGCTATGAGTCATGTGTGCCCTGTGGGTAAGGTGGGAGGATGGGACTCTGGCACTGCTTAGGGGCAACAAATGCATTTAAACCCTGTGGATCAGCAAAAGCAGACTGCCTGAGAGTTAAAAATCAAAACCAAAATGCTTTTCTCTTCTTGTGTAGTGAATAAGGTGAATTCATCCCATTCAGGCCCAGTACAGCATTTATCCCTGCCTGGAGTAGGCAGAAACTTGGTCAACTACATGATAGTCTTGAAATGCAAAAAGAAGAGATGGAAAAAGAAATAAATGCTTGACAAAATGTCTCCGGACAGTCTAGTGACTGGGTTATTCTCTGTCCAGCTTTAGCTTAATATTTTAAAATAGAAGCTGCAGTCCTAATAGATGAGAGTATAGTAAATGTTTAATCAGATTATAGAATCGTATCATATAGAGGTTTGGGTTGAAGGGGACCTTTAAGATGATCTAGTTCCAATCCTCTTGCTGTAGGCAGGGACACCTTCCTCTAGACCAGGTTGCTCAAAACCCCATCCACCCTGGCTTTAAATGCTTCTAGGGGAGGGGCATTCATAGCCACTGGGCAACCTGTTCCAGTGTCTCACCATCCTCACACTAAAGAATTTTTTCCTAGTCTAAATCTATCTTCTTCTAGCTGAAAACTATTTCTCCTCATTCTGTCACTACATGCCCTTATAAGAAATCCCTCCCCAGCTTTTCTGTAGACCCTCTTCAGGTACTAGAAAGCTGCTATGAGGTCCCCCTGGAGTCTTCTTTAGGCTGAAGAGCCCCAGCTCACTCATCCTGTCCTTATAGAGGAGGTTCTCCAGCCCTCATCTTTGTGTCCCATCTCTGGACCATCTCCAACAAATCCATGTCCTTGTGCTGAGGGCTCCAGAACTGGACACAGTACTCCAGGTGCGGTCTGGTGAGAGCAGAGTGGAGGGGCAGAATCACCTCCCCCAGCTGGCTGGTCACACTTTTCTTGATGCAGCTCAGGATACGGTTGGCCTTATGGGCTGCAAGTGTGCGTTGCTGGCTCATGGTTAGTCTTTCATCATCTGACACCCCCGAATCCTTCTCTTCAGGGTTGCTCTCAAGCCATTCTCCACCCAGCCTGTATCTGTGCGTAGGATTGCCCCAGGCCAGGTGCAGGACTTTTCACTTGGCCTTATTGAACTTTATAAAGTCAGCATATTACATTTTTCATTTTTTATGTAATATGTTGTTTATTGACAGACTTTGTTTTGTGTATATATATATAAATCTGTAACCTTCGTGTTTTTGGTGCCGTCTTCTGTGTTACAGTGATTTGAAACATTTCTAGGTGATGATTCTAGGTCTGAGGTACCAACAGCTGTTTGAAAAGTGTCACATTTCTAACACCACCAGATTTTCCATTTTGAGTTAATCACTGGAATTTTTTCTCTTTGTGATTTAATGTTTCACTTTTTGAAACAACAGAGCTTATGTCCTTGGTATCCAAAAGCTGCATAAACCCCTGCACTTTTTTTCTATAGGGAGAGAAAAAGAGTACTTAAATATTTTTTGTATTTTTTATTTTTTAACGTTTTGGTAACAAAAGGGGCTGTTATAGATGGGAATTGAGAATACCAAGTTATTTTGTATAAAAGACCTGGTTTTATTTTAAGGAGATTAAAAAAAGTATGTATCTCAGTGGTTTTATAAGATAACCTTATGAAGTATCCTTGTCAGACACTCTACTGAAAATTTTGGAATACTCACCATATATATGCATCTTCCTGTGACATAATTTCCTCTTTAAAAAATTAAATTCAGTTAAACGACAAAAATAAGTATTTTTTAATCTTAAGTGTTCTTTATGTTTATGTTTTTAAGGAAGTGATCTTCCTTTGGCTTGTTTTGTTTTTACCCCAGAATAAGTGGCCTAAGAAAATCATATCTGGGATGGTATGAACAGTTGGAATTATGAGGTTTGAAGGTTTATAAGAAATTGTGTTAGAACAGCCTTCTATAAGCCTAAAATATCTGATAACAGGCACATGCCATCCTTCTCCAGATGACCTCAAGTGCATTAGCTAATCCAAAATTAAAAAAGACGTAAATCCTTGGGGAGTTTCTGAGCTGCTCATCTGTGTATTTCAGTCTTGAAATGAGATAAACACCACAGTCAAAAATGCAAAAGTAAAATAAAATAAAAGCCAGTGAAGAGACGGCTGTGTTTATCTCATTTACACATTAGGAAGAGAAAGTGTGCTTCATAGTTGGAAAATTTTCAGCTCTTATCCGCTACATTTTGTCCAGCTGTGTAGGAATTTTACAATGATTTAAGTTATCAAACGTGAAGTCTCTGTAAAACGCTGCAGCTTTGCTTTCAATCATATTGTGCTCTGAAGACTTCGGCTATAGCTTGAGGTCAAAATATGTGATATTGTCGTGTTTATCTCCTTGTTGCCAATATAGGTTTCAAATCAGATAATTTTGTAGCAACAGAATGTGTTTCTTCAGTGCTGTGGAATTGCATGTGACTGAGTTTTTGTGCAGGATATGATTTGATGTATTTCTTTCTTTATCGTAAACTCAGTGTGCTCAGTGCTATAAGAAGCACACAGAAAACAGCCTGGCTTTGCCTTGAGGAGCTTCCAGCCTGAAGGCTGGAATCCAGGCAGCCTTGTGTAGGAAGGGGAAGATCTTCCCTTGGGGGGAGATCTACTTGAGAGAAGCCCTGCGGAGAGGGACCTGGGGGTCTTGGTGGACAAGAAGCTGCATAATGAGCCAGCAGTGCATGCTTGCAGCCCGGAAGGCCAACTGTGTTTTGGGATGCATTAAAAAGGGGTGGCCAGCAAGGAGAGGGAGGTGATTGTCCCCCTCTTCTTGGCACTTGTGAGGCCCCGTCTGGAGTACTGTGTCCAGGCCAGCGGCCCCCAATACAGGAAGGATGCGGAGCTCTTAGAGCAGGTCCAGAGGAGAGCCACTAAGATGATAGAGGGTTGGAGCACCTCTCCTATGAGGAAAGGTTGAGAAGAGAAGGCTCCGCAGAGACCTCATTGCGGTCTTCCAGTACTTGAAGGGAGCATTTAAACAGGAGGGGGGAACACCTGTTTATGAGGGTGGATAGTGTTAGGACAAGGGGGAATGTTTTTAAACTGAGACAAGGGAGGTTTAGGTTAGATATGAGGAGGAAGTTTTTCACACAGAGGGTGGTGACACAATGGAACAGGTTGCCTAGGGAGGTGATGGAGGCCCCATCCCTGGAGGCATTCGAGGCCAGACTGGATGTGGCTCTGGGCAGCCTGGTCTGGTGGTTGGTGACCCTGCATGTGGCAGGGGCTTGAAACTAGGTGATCATTGTGGTCCTTCTCAACCCAGGCCATTCTCTGATTCTGTGATTCTATGGTCCTATGATCATCATTCTTTCCATCAGATGTCTGATGCTGATGTAACCTCTCGACTAGATGGGCTTTCTTTAACCTAATAAAGCTTCATTCCCACCAGGAAAACTGTATGCTAAAATGCTAAAAACAATACAGTAGTATTTTTGCGGATTTGTAGAAAACTTCTTCCTAAAACCTTTAAAGTGATCCTCACAATCATGTTGAATGTCAAGAATACCATGGCCTGAGGTTTTTGAAGGCAAACATTTCCCTCAGAATACATTGGCTGCTCCCAGACTAGTCAGATGCAGTGGACAGGCAGCTTACTGCCTTCCTTTTCTTGGGTGTTACTAGTGGGAGTGTCCCAGAGCTCTGATTTGGGTGTTTCCAGTCTCTTGGGGAGTTTTCAGCAAATCTGTAAGAGAAACAGACCTATATTTTAAATTTTGGGCAAATGTTAATACGAAAAATGAGTATGCTTAATTTTTATGTCGAGATTACTGAAATTATCACTCTAAATAGAGGTGAGTGTGACAAAAACCCTCCTGTAAACCCTCAAACATTAAACATTTGCTGCTTTTGATGCTGTAGTTGAGTTGTAAAATGTTGTGTCTGTATTTTGTCAGTCAGCTCACTGTTGAGGTATTGGTGCAGCCCTTATTGCTGTGACAAAATTTAAGATCTCTACTATGATGGATGTTCCTTTCTAGATGTAGTACCCTGATTTGAAAACAAACCTGTCGCTTTATATTTATCTGTTCTCTGATGGCTCCATTCAGTGTCAACCTTCATTCCAGTAGTTTCCTGAAATTCACAGAACTGTTATTTAGTGCTTTGTACCAATTTGTAGGAGACTTAAGTTCCTATGGAGGGAGTAGAAGCAACTCTTTCTCAGATATGGAATAAAAACTTAATGGCTAGCCTCGTTCTTGGCTACAAAGATATTTTGCTAATGAGTGAGTTACATTCCCAGGCATGCTGATGTGCTAAAGCATCACTAGATATCATGGTTAACCAAGATACTGCATTTCATACAAAGTATATGTTGGAAAAATAGTGAATGGAATTCACACCTCGTTGTAATGAAACTGGCAACTGTCATGAACAGAACAAGCTGTCTGTAGCCCTGGCATGTTGACACCAAAAAGCACAGAAGTAAAGATGGAGCTTTATTATAGGTACATAGCCTTTGAATGAGTTTTGTCTCGTAATTAGTATGGTATGAATCCAAACATACTGCTTTACTAGTTAGAGTGGGGAAAATAATCCATTTCCACATATCATTTATATGTTGTTATTGAATAACAGTGCTGATTTCTTCTGGGTAATGACAATTTTGTAGTTCTTCTGGGATCCGATGTATAATCCAAATCCATCCTGAGGAGGACTTAGAGTGTTTTTCATTCTGACTCCCATATTAATTGTCTGTGCACTCTCTGTAAATGAGAAATAGCCTTAGGATCTTCGCTCTCTAAAAGCGACTACACAACATTATGTGTCTAAATTAAAGGAACTCCAGCAGGCTCTTTCTTGCTAACAGCAGTCAGTGCTGTCTGGAAGGTTAAAGTCCCTATTAAAGTTTGGATTAGAGCCAGAATGACTTCCACTACATATTAGAGACAACCATCTGATAATATTGTGTAACGGTGTGAGCCAGTATCAGTCAGCAGCTGGCACCATGTGGTACAACATCATGCAATTCTGTTGTTGTTTGTTGAGTTCCTCTACATAATAATGAAGCAAACTATTGAAATACATTTAAAAATGTATAGAGTCAAATTTGTCCCTGACTATACTCAGTATATCAGACAGCCAGTTTAGAAATGTATGAAAGGTTCTTCAGACCAAACAGAGCAAGGCAGTGTTATTTATGCTACTGAGGAATATAAAGAAAAGCATATTTTTTGTTCATCAAAATTGGTGTTATTACCCTCTGCTATTAAAATAAAATAAAAAATATATGTATATATATAGAGAGAGAGAGAAAGAGAGAGAAAGAGAGAAAGAGAGAGAGAGGGAGAGTCACAAGATAACAGATAATCATAGCTCAGGGTTCCTCTTCTGTAATGTTTCACTGCAGCTAACCTCTGCACATGTAGCTGTTTGAAAAGAAGCAGTGCCCTGTCATATGGTTGGAAGAGAAGGATTTTTCAAATGAACCATTTGAATTGCACTTTTAAGTGGTTATCTATGAGGAAGATGGGTTTTGCAGGTAGAAGGTATGTTGGAAGCAATGAGGGGAGGTGCAAGGGGATGGAAGGCAGGGAGATTAATAAACAGAAGCCTTTCAAGTGTGTTTTCTCTGTAATTGTTCCCTTAGAAATGTTTAAAATGTGTTGTGCTACAACAGTGCTGCTGGAAGATTACGTGTACTGTCAGAGCGTTTCACTTTGCTGTTTATTCATCTTGACATTACTCATGAGAATAAAATTACTGATGCGTTTTTTATGTGTGCCGAACCTTTCTTGTGGTTTATAGGATTATATCTAAAAGGGGGCTGGGATGAAGGATTATGCAAAATAAAGTCACAGATTATACAACCACAGGCAAATTAGACACTTGAAAACATGCTGATTGCCTTTATAAAAATAAAAAAAAAATCATTGCTTAAAAGAATTTCTCTAGTGCCAAATTACTGTTCTGAAATTTCTTCATAGATGTGTATTATTGCATTAGTTAGATCTGAGTGGTAACTTCCATCAGTAATGCTTTAGTAATTGGGCAAAGCTCTGGAGAAGGATGCTGATGCCAGCTGTATCTTGCAGTGTAGTTTTAGCTTTAGCTACCTGTAGGTCACAAGTTTCCACAGATCCATGGAGGAAGCAGAATTTGCACTACAGTAGATCTGAACAATCTGAAATGTCCGTTTGATAAAAGCATGGTTTTATGATGAATATTGTCAGCAGGCATTTTAGCTTTTGTGGATATTCCCAGAACCTAAAGAATGGCATTCAAAATTAGGCTGGTATAGAAACTCCTGTGTTTCAGCTCATTGATCATTTTATGCAATCACAGCAGTCTGGGGGTCTGCAACATGAACAGTGTCAGGGAATTACTATTATGAAACAGGAAAATGGTGAAAGAACTGTTAACTGGGAGGAGGTGAGAAGCTTCTTATGCTGGTGTCGAGCTCTCTGCATTGTCCAATCAAGGCAGTCACTTTGGTTTCAATGGGAATTTAGCCTGAAGGAGAACTTCATAGCATGCTGTTCGGTGTCGGGAAGAGTCAATACCTGGTACAAGAAGAGATATCCAAACCCATTTCTTTTTACAAACTTACCAGTTTTTAAGCTTTTCTGAGAATGTCCAGGGGCTGTTATCTAAGTAACACTGAAATTTATTGTAGTAGTAACAGTAGAAGAAACTGCCCAGTAAGTTTCATTGCCATTCAATAGCAGTGAGTTCAGAGCATGAATCTGAAATAGATTTGCTTTTCTTGCCAGCTGTCAGATCACAATTCAGTAGCACAACTGCATTTGTTTTGAAGCATATTTAACATGTATTTATGTTGTTCAAATTCATCAACAGTCTGCGTGGCTGCATTTGTAACTTTCAGCGATGCCAGCTGACTTCTTGTTCTGAGTTCTTCAACTCTTCAGTGCAGGTTTGTGCATGTGAGGGGCATATATGTGGATTTGCATAGCTTTCAGGTGGGATTTAAATGATGATTTAAGTAGGCTTTAATGAGTCTATCTTTAACCATCTAAAGCTTAAGACTAGGACGTAGTCTTGAAGAAACCTTTGTCATGAACAACATTGTGATGAATCATTCTCCTATTTTTTTCCACAGACTATTTTCAGTGCTTTTGTTAGGTATCTTCTGAAGTTTTTAGAACAAGATGGTCACCAGGACTCCCACTACATTCCGTGAATTAATCACCTTGATCTAAATCCTAATTTTTAGACAGCTAAAACCAAATGTAATGAATCCTTGGTTTGTCTAGGTAAACTTATTTTGGGAACTAATTTTTGCTTATGTGAGAGATTGATCTTTTGGCTTTTTTAAATTTATTATTTATTTATTTATTTTTTAAATTATCTTTGTTGCAATACTTGGGGTTTGAGTTAAGATGTTGTAAGTTAAAAATATGAAATGAATATTTGGATGAGTTATATATATAGTAACTGATTTATACTGTTTACTTCTCTGGTGCTTTGTGATTCCAAAAGGTTCCATGCATTTATGAAAATAAAGCTTATTCAGTTATATACTTTCAAGTAGAAAAGATTATTTTGCAGTTTTCTTAGAAGAGAGTAGAAAAGATTATTTTGCAGTTTTCTTCTTATTTCGTACCACAAAGGCAAAAAAACAAGTCAATTAAATAAGTATATAAAGCTTGAGTTGATGTGGTAATGTGTCCTCCTTTTACCTCTTCTGATAGTCCCTGTGAATTAGATGAGGAAAGCACATCTGATTGAGAAAAGGCATTGTGGCAGTACTTAAGGGGACTCATTGATACTCACTATGGAGCACCTCTCTACATCCTGTTGAGAAAGACATAGACAGGTACATATGTTGCCCCTTAGTAAATGTACATTATCACTTCCCCTCAATAACAGTAAGAAAATAAACTGAATTCTGCTGCTGTTTTTGAGGTTTGTATCTCTTGGCCAAGGTACTGCAGGTTCTGCTTTTAGCTTTAGAGTCCTTTGATGCTAATCAAAACAACAGCTGATGCAGGCATTCAAGAAGTAACATACTATGCTAGCTGTAATTGCAAAGGCTGCAGCAATGCTGAAAACAAAGCAGCTCTCATTTCTGAAGCCTCCTTGAAATGGAAAACTTAAGTTCACACAGAGCTATAAGTTTATCTCTGTGTACAGTTTCTTGGTATTCTTCCATCTCCCTGCTTGTACAAAGGAACCTTTCCTCAACTGCTTCTGTGGAGGAGTGATTTCGCTAAATCTCATCTGCACTGTGTTTATCTTGTCATAAAAAGGAAGATCTAGTGCCATCTAAATATTACCAAGTTATTCCGTAAGGGATTGTTTGTTTCTTTTTCCCCCTCACATTCAACATGTCTGTTCGAGTTAAGCTCTTTCTTTTCCCACCAGCCTGTCTTTCCATTTTAGTTCAGTTTATTTTGCTGTATTCTAGACAACCAGTCATAGCTGCTCATTTGTATAATTCTCTAATAATGTTTGAATATCTCACAAACAACAGAATTAAAAAAAACCCTATAGTTGTAGGTCCAAGTCATGAACATAAAATTGTGTTCATTTAATATCTGGCTTCAGCGACTATGTCAACATATTTGGAGCCGTAATACCATTTAAGGATTTGATATTCTCTTTATGGAGAAAATCAATATTCAGACATTGATATATTTACTAGTTTTTTAGTGGAATTGCTGTTTTCCAAATTTTAAGTATTTACATTTTCTTGGGAATATGGTAAAAAATGGCACAGCCAGAAGATGACAGTGAAAAACCGATGTATTACCAAAAGATGCAGCAGAACTTGAAATGTATTCAGAATTGTGTCTTCTTTATAAATTTCAGTTTATTTGGTCAGCAGAAATACAAGTTGATTTGCTACCATACCATACAAAATATAACAATTCGTGATTTATTTAAAGAGGTATTTCAAATACACAAATTCTTTAATTTTGAAGTTACAGTTTTCAGAACAGACCTTATTAATTCATGGGCATGACTCAAACCTTTAGTCACTGGTGTCTTACTGAGCAATACTGCCCTTGTACCCCTTTGAACTTTGGTTTACTTTTATTTAGAAGACTTTGTTATTGAAGAGAGGGCTCTTTGTTCTCATTATCATTTATAGCAAACCTGCAACATGGTTGGATTCAACAGGGCTCCTTGAGCAACTAGCTGGTAAACAATTTTATTAGTAATAGATTCCATCTGTTTAATGTTCAGCTTGATCTAGTAGCAGTTGGTAGTAAAGCTGTTGGGTTCTTACTGAGCTTTCACTGGCACAGAAAAAAGTAGAAGTATCTCAAACAGCCTCCCTTCCAGACTGATAACTGTATGACAGGAGGTCTAGAAGCCCATCATGCTACAAAAAGTAAATTGTTTCTATACCTGATGATGCATGGCTTAAACTCCTGAAATTAATACTTTCCTTAACCTTTCAAAACAGAGGAGAGGAATACACTTTATATTTGGTGGTAGTTTTGTGAACTTACAGATGTACTGTATGATTGGTTGCCTTTCCTCGCTCCTGGTGTAGCCAGATTGAAAAAAATACAAGGACACAAACAAAAAAGCTGAACAAAAGCTCATCCTATGCTAAAATTCTGAAGAAATCCAAACAAATTATAACCAACTGTGCAGATATTGTACCAAATTTTTTGCAATGGTAAATGCTTTTTCCTTAAATGAAAACTAAGCTGCTTGAATTCTGATTCTGTTGCTTCTGTTAATTTCAGTGTACCCTGAGTTAACTTAGAAGTTACAGTAATTCTGCTGTGGATAATGAGAATAAAAGGCCTCCCTTAAAAATAGATTGTGAAAACAAAGTTAAGCTTGATAGACTGTTCACTTAATACTTTTGTTGGAGACGTGGCCAAAAATATCATTGTGAACATGTTGTGATACTCAAGTAATATAAGCTTGTTTAAGATGTTACTTAAAAAGGAAAACCTTATGAAGATACAAATTATACAGCCTAATCAAAGACTTTAACTAAATGTAATATTGTAATATACAATAACAAATATACAAAATACAATAACAAATATACAAAATAACAATTTCTTTTTTTGTGTTATTCCCATTCCATGTGATCAAGAAGCAGATAGTAGTTGCCATACACTTTCCTTTGTTTGTCTGCTCTGTGTTTTGAAAACTATGAAAGCTGCCCTCATTTCCTGTTACAATCTCAGTGCTGGGCTTTTGTTGTTGCGGACAAGTTGTCAGTGACAACTTGTGAAGTGATAGTTCTGCTTTTGTTACAGATCCATCTTTGCTTAATTCAGTGTTCTTTTTTTCCTTTGTTTTCTTTTTGTTGTTTCAGCAGTTGTGTTTCCCACTATGGTAGCCCATGCATCCTTATCTCTTCAAAATGCTGCATTCATAGGAAATTGTTTAACGGATAAATATAAGAACTAATAAATATGCACTGTAATACATATTATACAGGGAAAGAGTTAAAATTGAATGCTGTTGTGCCAGTAATTAATGCAGACAGTAACTAAGCATTAGTCCATTTGATTAGCTCTTATCCCTCTTTCCTTCCAGACACCCAGTAAAGACATTATCTTCTAGTTATGGTAATGCAGTAATCCAAAATGTTGCACTTCTGCAGAGATATCATATTACTAAACAGTTTTGTTTCAGATTACTGGGTTATCTGCTAATGTCCTAAGCAAAGAAAATTCACATTACAAATGTGTGCATAAAATGATACTATAATAAAATATATTGTGAGATGTGTTCAGCTGGTGCACTGATGAAATTTTCTATAAACTATTTGTCTGGATACTGGAAAACCACCTAAATTCCCTGTTCTAGAGAGTGTCATTAGAAGATTGCACTGCAGCCCTGCCTGCCTTATTTCCAGACAGATGAGAGGGAAACAAAGCATAGAGAGGGGACCATTTGGTTTTCTGCTTATTATTGCCTTTTTACTCTGATATTAATATTTCCACTGTACAGGTACTCTGTAGTTTACATTATTAAAGGTAAACTTTGTGCTAGAGGATCAGTATTTAGCAAAATTTGAACTGTTGATAAAATTAGCTGTGTTATTTTGTGAAATAAGTTGCAATATGCAAAATTGTTAATAATAGGACATTTGACCTAATCCTTTTTACTTCTGCTTAACAGCTTTTGTTGGATATATTAAAGTAGTACTCGAGCAGTTTGTAAAGCCAACCTTAAATTCTAATGATCGTATGGTTTGTACAGATCAAAGTAATGTTCTGACAAGACATCCTGAAGTTAAATTTTAGATGTGGCTTAAATTTTGTTAATTCATATATAATTATTATTCAGGCACTGGATGTGAATCCACCATCTTCAGAGAACTTAAGAATTTTGGTCTCACTTGACATTAATATTAGACTTTTAATAGCTAGGAAACATTAAAGAGTCTTTCAACCTCACTAAGATAATCCTAGGCTGATATACCTCAACAGTATCCTTAATTTAATGGGGTGGAAATTAAATGTTTCTGGTAGCTAGAAAACTGCTATGTATTTTACCGTAATGGAAAACTTCTGTTGTTTTCTACATGAACAAATGATAACTAATCTATGGTATACTTCACTATATTATGCAGTATATCAGCTTAGTTATTAGCTGGAAGCAAATCCTTTTCATTATTTATCATGAAATGTTTTCGTCCTCCAAGTAACATTAGCATGATAGACACTAAATAATGAAAAACTATCATTAAACAACTTAATTCAATTAAACTTATTATATTATCAAGGTATTTCTAATGTGTTTTGATTTCTGTCAACATCAACATAAGAAATTGGATTAATCTTAAGGTTCATCTAAAATTAACAGTGGTTGGGCATTGGAACAGGCTCTGCATGGCAGCAGTCACAGCCCTGAGCTGCCAGAGGTCAAGAAGCAACGCCCTCAAATGTAGGGTTTGAATTTTGGGTGGTCCTGTGTGGAGCCAGGAGCTGGAATCACTGATCCTTGTGGGTATCTTCTAGATCAGGATATTGTGTGATTTCCTGATTCTAAGAAATGATACAATGTTGAAACAACACAAGTTTTCTAATGAACAGATCAATGACATGCAAGTGTTATTGAAATTGCTGTTAAGATGCTGAATGCTGATTGTAAGTTAAATCAAATTCTCTTATACTGCTTTCTGAGCTGTATTGAAAATCTTTTTACTCAGTCTTTCACTCCTCAATCTTTGAAAAAAAGGTACTCTGAAAACTGTCAGAGCCTGTTTTTTTTCCTTGTTTTTTGTGAGCTTGAGTGTGTATCTCTAAATCATCAAACAAAAAGGATATTGATGTTATATTGGTTCAAAGATTTAATACTAACTCAGAGCACAGAACTGGGAAACCACATATACATACTTTTCTGATAGCTTGCAAGTGCTCGTATTATAGAGTGATAGGACAAGGAGAAATGGTTTCAAACTAATAGAGAGGAGATTTAGACTAGGTATAAGGAAGAATATTTTTCACAGTAAGGGGGATGAGGGACTGGACAGATTGCCCAGAGATGTGGCAGATACCCCATCTCTGTAGACGCTCAGGGTCAGGCTGGATGGGGCTCTGAGCACCCTGATTGAGCTGTAGGTGTCCCTGTTCATTTCAGGAGAGTTGGAACTAGATGACGTATAGAGGGTCCCTCCCAACTCAAAAGATTTTATGATTCAGCTATTTTTTCACAGGACTTCTTGAGCCAAATATACTGTTTCTGAATTTAGTAGCCTTAGATGGAATGTTCCTGGGTGAATTTTCTACCATATCAATTTTTGTTAAGATAGTATTTGATCATCCTCCTTGCTGTCCTGTTTTTAATAGAATTAAAGAGAAAAGAATATGAGTGTAGTCACAAGAAAACTTATGCAGATAAAAAGAGGGATTTGATTTCTCTGTCTTTGCAAATTGGGATCTTATCTGCTAAGCAGTGTTCTTATCTGTGTTCAGTACTTTAATGTAAGTATGTACAGAAGAATAACAGATGCGTTATCATGCTTTGAAGTTTATCTCTCACGGGCCTTTAAGAATAAGGAGATTTAATTAAAAGAAAGTAATTATAATGTCAGTTTTGTTGAAAAATTGTGTATTCAAGTCATCTTCTCTTTGGATCTCTTTCATAAGGGGGTTTTATGAGAACCCACGATAGAAATGTACCTTGTGCTTATGAAGCAGGCTAGAGTTACAGCTCTGTAATGTAGTTGTATTAATTTTTGCTAACTAAGAGGAATAATTGAGCTGGGATCTGAAAACTGACTTTGAATCATCTTACTGGTTAGACCTCAAATTAGTAAATTTTATGAAGAAGGAAAAAGTCACTTCATCTGCAGAAATCTGAGTCAGAGCACAGCTATATTATGCAAATCTGAAGAGTAAAAATAGCTTTGAATGCAGGGCTTGTTTTCATTAGCAACGGGGTAAAATGGATAGTGGGTGTCTCTAATCAGCACGTTTCGAGTGCAGTGTAGAAGGTTAAAGATAAGATATTCATGGCATAAAATGTCCTTTCCCCCTATATTGAAGTTCATTTAAAAAGTTTAAGGTACTGGTTCATGTTTGTGCATGTGTGTGTATATATTTGTGGATGTATTTATAGTTATATGTGGGCATAGATCTATGTAATGCTAGATTGTTAAGCCTTCTCCACCTGTACTTAAATTAAATTTAAATTTTATTTCAATTGAATACTGAATACCAGAGGGGAACACAGATATGAGTTAAGTATCTGATGTAACTGAAGACCCAAAAAATCACTGAGATGAGTTGATAGCATCATGTAGTCCTAGTTACAAGCTGAGGACACTGAGCTCCCTTCCTCCCCACCAACACTAACTAATTCTAGTTAGATGCTAGGAAAGTTTCAGTCCCCATAGCAGCTCTGGTGATCAGTTGCATTCTGAGCATGAGACAGAACAGTGAGAGCAATAAGACTTCCCTCCTTAGATACATGTCTAACATGCCAAAGGCGTTCACGAAGGGAGTTTTCATTACAGCTCTTGCGGAAAACTGTTTATAGATCTGACTCATGATATTTAATAATCTGTTGTAACCTATTTTTGGGCTGATCCTGACCTTCTCAGTCCTTACTCACTTAAATAGCCTTTGTTAATCAGTGAGGACTCTGGAGTTTGCAGTTTTTCAGTGCCAGGTGGTAAGTAGACCACTAGGCAGACAGGAAAGACTGGTAACCTGCTGAGTCTGACTTGCTCATCAGCTACTAGTGCTTTCCAGTGGAACTTTCCATCAGTTATGAAATGTGTTTACCTCTATAGCACACGCTGCCTGGCTCTTCAATAATTACAACCTACAGAGCTTACTTCATAGCAGCACTATGAACATTATATTCTGATAGCTGTGTTACCGCTAGATGCTAGGCTGCTGCACCACTTTCCTACTTGCTGAAACACTGTGGGAGGATGTACTTCATAAGATATTTTGAAAAAGGAAAATTTAGCTCAGGGTGACAAAACACAGATCTTTCTTACAAGAAAAATGTAGCTTTGTTGTATACACACTGAGTACCTGACTGTTGTTGCGTGGACACTTACAAACTGTTAAGAACAGACAAGGTTGTGGGAGTTTAGCATTGGGTAATGTTCACGTGTGGGAGATTAGCCCTTAAACCCTGCGGTTGGTTGCTGGCAGTAGGAGTCTCCATCATGAGGAGTCTTGTAGGGATGTCTCCAGCTGCACTAAGAAAGAAGACTGACTGAACTTGATCTACAGAATTCCAGTTACAGAGTTGGCTTTTGCTCCTATGTAACTCCTTTAGTATATATGCAACTAATGGTCACTGTTTAGCAGAACCTTTCTTAACTGCGTACAGAAGTCTGTCAGACACGGGACCGCACTATTAGGAAAGAATTGTGCTGACTGTTTAAAGTATCTGTATACTTAGGTCAGTTTTGCAGCAGGACCTGCCTAGGAAGTTTCTGGCATGGATTTCCAACTGAAGCATACAAATGTGGCTGTACACAGGAGGAGCACCTTTGGGGAAGGCCTGAAATTCTCACCCACAGATTTCTGCACCAATTACATGTGCTGATGAAAAGAGGGCCAGTAGCTCAGCCAGCCATCTTGGCTCTAGTTGGTATGATGCTGCACAGCAGTCCATTTCTTATCTAGCTGGGGCTTCCTGGATTACTGGGGAATTTCTAACTCAACTGCAATGGTGTGCACAGCCCTGAAGCACAGGGTGTGTAATTCTAACCGTTGGGCAAGCTTCTTATTTCTATTAGCCACTTGTTTAGTAGCTCTCACCACCTCAAATGATACATACCTAACGCTGCAGATCTCACTGACTTAGAACTGTGGCTTGGTGGAAATGAGTGGAATACAGAATACAACCATTTAAAAGCCTTGTAATGCTCCAGACATTCACATTGATTAATAAAAATAAAAAAGCTTATTGGGCATACAAGGCCACTGTTCAGTATTTTCAGTAATAGTTTAATAGTGTTTCGGTTAGAACTGAGGGTCATCCAATGAACAATGATTTGTCCTTTGTCCAATCCATTCAATAGAATAAGTTATGAAGACTCAATTCTTGGAACAGTCCTGGTACTCCACAGGATAATTCTGGATGTTTTACTGGACAGAATAGCCAACATGATCACATCTTAGAGGGAGTTTAAGCATTGCATGATATTCTGTTTCACCACCAAAAGCTCCCAGTGGACCAGGAGAGGTAGGATTTTATAAATCTGGCTTTGAACATTTTAGAGGGTGACAAAATGCTTGACAGGGAGACCAAATCACCTTCCAGATACGATGAGGAAAAAGAATCAGCTCTGCTAAAATCTTTGTATTGAGGCACCTCACTACTGGGAGAAAACTCAAATCAATGTGAGGAAGCAAGGCAGTTATCCTGCTGATGGAATGAGTTATTTGAGTAATTTTTATTAATAACCTTTATTAAGTATCTTATTTGTTGCTGAGTATCCAGGTGATATATTTACTAATGAAAAAGAACATTTTATTTATGTACTAGTTTGCTTAAAAAACAAAATTTGTCTTAAGTGTGCATATCAACCCATAACAATATAAACAGTATTGATTATCAAATATTTCAAATTAGAATTAATGGAAATCTTAAATATTTTATTTTTATATCTATCTATCTATCTATATATGTATATAAAAGTTTATGTTTTCAGGAACTAATTATTATTTTGTATGTGCGTCCATTATGTTAAATACAGCAATTTGGTAACGCTCAGGAATGTCTATTCTGGTATTTATATCTTTTGACAGTTTTAATTACCTAATTCTAACAAGTAGCATCATTCCATGAATGACTTCATGCTTTCACAGTAAATATGTGCAGTCAGAGTCTGGTAGAAAAGTCTGCGGAATGGAAATTCCATGTAAATTTTTCATTAGTGCTCTGCCATTAAATCCCTCTCAAAAGTTCACAGTCAGTGCTAAGCTTATAAACATTTTCAGTGACATTTTCAGGAGGAAGTAGGCTGAAGTTGGAAGTACTTACTAACACGAGGCTGAGGAATAAAGTGATTAGCATGCTGTCTTAGTATTTATGGGAAGTGAATCTTTCCACCTCCTTTCCAAGATCATCTTGTTCCTCTTTGTAGCATAGTGGAATAGTGTAGGGAGTGGAAATCACCACGATGAATCAGTAGGAACCAAATAAGTATATCAGACCAAGGTTAATAGCATTCCTGTTTTAGTGATACAGTTATCATACCCAGTCTCCTTTTCCTCCATTCTCACTTTGGTCCCCTCTGTTCTCATGAAGCAAAGAAAATTCCCCCCCATCTCCCTAAAAACAGCAGGAATCAGCCAGGAATCAGCTTTTTAATTTGAACTGTAAGTTTGCAGATAGCAACAAGCATAGTGGTGCAGTCAACACACCAGAGGGAAGGGATGTCATTCAGATGTACCTGGACAGGCTTGAGAAGTCAGCAACACCAAGTGCAAGGTCCTGCACCTGGGTAGTGGAAATCCCAAGCACTGAAAGAGGAGAAAGTGATGAAAGACTCAACACGAGCTGGCACTATGTGCTTGCAGCCCGTAAGCCCAATCAAATCCTGGGTTGCATCAAGAGGAGTGTGGTCAGCAGGCCGAGGGAGGTGATTCTGCCTCTCAGCTGTCATGAGAACACCTCTTGGAGTACTGTGTCCAGCTCTGGGGCCTGCAGCACAAGAAGTATGTGGCGTTGTTGGAGCAGGTCTGAAGGAGGGCCACGAAGATGATCAAAGGGCTTGAGCACCTCCCCTATGGGGAGGGGATGATAGAACTGAGGCTCTTCAGCCTGGAGATGAGTAGGCTTTGGGGGCACCTTATAGTAGCCTTCCAGTACATGAAGAGGGTCTACAGGAAAGCTGGGGAGGGACTTTTTGTTAGGGTATGTAGCAACAAGACGAGAGGAAATGGTTCTAAACTGGAAGAGGGTACATTTAGACTGGATACTAGGGTGAAATTCTTTACTGGAAGCATTCAAGGCCTGGCTGGATGGGGATTTGGTCTAGTGGGAGATGTCCCTGCCTGTAGCGGGGGTGGGGGTTGAAACTAGATCATCTTAAAGGTCTCTTCCAATTCAAACTGTTCTGTGATTGCATGGATCAACTTGCAATAGCACAAAGACAATGCTGTTAAGTTCAGTTATAATTCGTATGGTAGTAACTCTGGTTTGTTGCTTTTTTGCTATCAGTGAAATAATTACTAGTCAATGACCTTTAAAGAAGAAAGCTGATTTTTCCTTCCATATCATAGATGTTTGTCTATATTTAACTGGTTTGAGTACTCTCAGGCTAAATATTCTAGGTCCTATTATGTTAAATACAAGATAATTACTGTTTGATGTATTGAGACAGTGGAAGAAAGAATGTGTGGGATTAACTTCACTAAGTATGCTTTATTCCTGTATGCTTGGTTGGATTTTACAGTTATTTAGAATAAATTTGCATCATGCCCAAGAATTGCAAACATTCTTTAGTTACATTATGGAATGTGTAGGTGTATTCATAATTCAGATGGGCTAAAACACTGAGCATTGCCCAAATTGCTTGTGAAATATGACAGGAAATATGTCTCTGGGGAAATGCAGACATGAATATGAAAGGTTAATTTTGTGTGCTAGCTGAAATTGCATTCAGAATCCTTGGGTTCGCTACCTGTGCACATATTATACAGTTCCTTTCAAAGTGATAAAAATGTTGGCTTCTTATTTACACTTCATAAATACATGTACATTTAATACCTTTGGTACAGTTGGTACAAATGTTACCCTAGTGGTTACTGTTTTTTCTGAAGCTTTACAACATGTTGCATTTTAATTTCCTTCACAATTTTCAAATGCTTACAAGATTCTCCAACTTCTGTGTTTGGTGGAATAATAACAGAAGGTATGCTAAGATATATTCTCACTTTGCAATTCTAAATGAAATATCATTTGGCTTCTTCCACAGATTGAAAAAAAAAAATATATATTTTTGTTTCATCATCAAATGTGATGTAATTCTAACCTCTCATTCAAGCTCCTTCCTGCTTTTTGCTACTTAAATCTAGATAAATTTCTTCCTTTTTCTTTTCCCCTTTCTTCAGGGGCTGCACACACTCTGCTCACACAAATAGTATTTCCCTTTGTGCTTCAGTGGTGATGCATATATCAGTACAGTTATAAGCATAAAAAATTAACTGCTATATATGTAAACCATTTATTTTCACTGGATAGTGTTTACAGCCTTAAAACCTTCTGCTCTGTGTGTGCATGAACAGGTAGATTCCAATGCACTTATAACAGTCTGTAGATACCTTGACATTTTTTCTATCCAACCTTTTTATACATGACATAATTTGAGGCTATATAAGAATGAATTAAAGGCATGTAAAGAGATGATTATGATTGTGATAGAGTAATAGATTCCTATTAAAAGGAAAAAAAGAATCTATTTCAAGCTGTATAATGAATTTTTAAAATGCAAAGTCTTGTCATAATATGACAACTACATAATACATAACTCGTTATTCAAAATTCAGATTCATAAAGGAACTTTCATAATTGAATTCAATATGTGCATCTAACTTGTTACTTGTTCATATTGTTTTAATTAAACATATATGCCTGAAAGTGGGTTCGTAGATTTGAAAAAATAAAACAACAGAATTAGATTTGAGTGATATGATTGAAATATGTGGATAGGTAGCTATAATTTCTATTGGGTATTCATTACATTGCTAATAGTTCTCTTGGGAGTAAAATATTCAGTAAAATTTAGAAGAATACTGCTCTCTCTCTCTCTCTCTCTCTCTAATATATATATATATACATATATAACAGAGTAGCTAAAAATTGCAACAGTGATAGGTATCTGTTAGCCATAGTTCTTGTTTTTGTCTTATAAATAATGTGATTTCCTGCTGGAATGATGAAATTAACTGTGAGCTTTAAAACCATATAACTTTGTGTCATTTCTTGTTCTTTCCCTTCTTGACAAAAAATTGAGGGGTTGCAAATAGAAAAAGAAGTCCCATTCATGTAATCTGCTTCAGTGTGTGAACTTATATGTACAATCAAGAACAAATTTAAGTACTTTTCTGACTTGGACTGAATTGCTAATATAAATACACCTGTACTGAACTAGAAGCACAGAGCTTTTCCAAGCACAAAAGACTGGATGAAGTTAAGAATTCCTAAGATATATGAGGAGCCATTCAGAATATGAGTGCTATGTTTTGCTTTGAGGAAAAGAAATATATGGAGGAAATAGGACCGTAAACATTTGCTTTATAGAGGGTTGATTTGAAGCTGTTTCAAAGAGGGGAAAGGAAGAACACTTTTTTCTTTCAAAGAGATCCACATGTACTTTTTTGTCCGTCAGAAAGCCTTAAGTTAAATCAGTGTCTTTTATCCAAGAAGAGATTTGAAATTTCTTGATAGAATGATCAAGCTGTACCTACGTGTAGTCAAGTTGTGGTTCTCTAGATTCCCCTTTAGAGGAAGGAAGATGGATTGCAGTGATTTGAAGTTGAGAAGTGAAGACAAGATGTGGCGATGCTGTTTTCTTATTTTTAGTAGTTTTTAAATGTCAGTTGGGCTAAGCATGGTAGCAGTGTTTCAAGCAGTAAGTAGATTTCTTATTGCAATCAACTGGAAGTCTTTCTTAGAGACATTAAACAGAGCTTCTGGGCTGCAGGCTGACATGAGTAGGTGAACTGTATATAAAGATGAGATTGGCTGGTATTGATTTCTTCTGACTTTAAAATTAATGAACAGGTCAGATATCTGGAATTGGAAGAAAACTTTCTTTCTATGATTGAATTATTTCCTGTGTCAGTAAGACCAAGACAGTACAATCCTCAAAGTGTTTGTAAGCACAGATGTTAAACAACTGACTGACTCAATGAATGTTGGAAAGATTTATACATTACCAATAATGCTCACTCCCATTCAGTGTATAGGAGCTTCAATATACAGACTCTTTGTATTTGGCATTAACTGAATTTCAGGAAGGGTATGTTTTAAAAGAGTTAAACAGATTTTTTAATCCAGAATTTTCTACTAAGTAGAAGAGTTTATCTATTTAAGTGAGCATTGACTAAACAATCCTTAACCTTTCTTTGTAAGAGTGATAAATAATTAACAGCTAAGTAAAGCTGTCCAATAATTGGAGGATCCTATTTATTGCATCTAGTCCTCATGTTCCTGCTCCTTGACTGCCACATGGACAAGGGGCTTAAGTGAAATAAGCTTCTCTAACTGTCCCATTTCTATTTGTTGTAACAAACATTTTGATACTGTGGTATCTGTAGTTTCTATTGCCTTTATGAACATCTGTTTTTCAGCAGGACACATCATTCTGACTCCTCCACTGCGGTTGGTACTTTATATGTCTTGGCAGCATACAGTGCAAGTGTTACTTTTATGGAAAACTAAACTGTTTTCATGATAAATTCTAGTAGTGTCTTGTTTGTTGTTGTTTTTTGTTTTGTTTTGTTTTTGTTTTCATTGAAAGTATAATGGTACAAGGATCTCAGACTCTTTGTATATAAACCAACTCAAGTCCTCTTTCATCTTTCTTGTTCTCTTACACAGCACTAAGCTGATTGGTGCAGTCAGTGCAATGGAATGAAGGGTTGCCATCAAGGGGGACCTGGAAAGGCTTGAAAAGTAGACCTGTGAGAATATAACGAGGTTCAGTAAGGCTGCATACAGACTGTTGAACTTGGGTCGAGACAATCACTGATATAAGTGGGAGATGAACACCTTCAAGAGTAGCCCTTCCAAGAAAGACTTGGGGGTCCTGATGGATGAAACCAGTAGTGTGCTCTTACAGTCTGGAAGGCCAGTGGTATCCTGGGCTGCATCAAAAGAGGGATGACCAGCAGAGAGCACAACTGTGCACTTGTGAGGGCCTATCTGGAATACTGTGTCCAGGCCTAGGGCCCCAGCACAATGGGGAATACAGAGCTGTTGGACTGGGTCCAGAGGAGGGCCACGAAGGTGATCAGAGAGTTAGAGCTCCTCTCCTATGATAAAAAGTTGAGAGAGTTGGGACTGTTCAGCTTGGAGAAATCTCCACTGAGGTGTTATTGCAATCTTCCAATACTAGAAAGGAACTTACAAGCAGGGAGGGGGACTGACTTTTTACACAGGTAGATAGTGATAGGACAAGGGAGAATGGATTTAAACTGACAGAGAAGAGGTTTAGATTAGATGTTCAGAAGAAATTCTTCAGTCAGATGTGAGTGAAGGTGGTTAGGCACAGGAACAGGCTGCTCAGAGAGGTTACAGAGGCCTAATCCCTGGAGATGTTGAAGGCTAGGCTGGGTCAGTTCCTGAGTAGTCTGATCTAGTGTTTGGCAACCTTGCCTATCACAGTGGGGTTGGCACTAGGTGATCCTAGTGGTCTCTTCCAACCCAAGCTATTCTGTGATCCTATGATTATTGTGGGTTTTTTTTTTGGTAGTAGAATGTAAAATACAAGAGGATAACTGCTGTTTGAAATAATTAACATAATCTACCAGAGTGATTCTGTACTGTTTAAAGGTAGCAGTTTGCATTGGATAGATATCATCAGTTTGAGAACTGTATCTGTTTGTGTAGAATTTAGGGTAAATATTAAAAAACAAACAAAGAAAAATACACCAAAAAACAAAACAAACAAACAAACAAAAACACTTTAAAAAATGTGTTTAGTTTTGACAGCTTGTAGATGAATATTCAGTTGGAGTAGATGCAGAAGATGAAGAATTTTAATATTTAATATCTGCAGTATTCTGTGTCTTATGAATGAGAATTTTAGCTGTCCATTTTACAGAATCTGAATCAGCAATTAACAGATGGATTTTAAGGTCTTGTTATATTGAAATATTGAACGGTGTGTCCTGTCCATCTTTACACTTCCTTTTCTGTGATGTGGTAAGAATAACTGGGCACAGCAGTGACTTCTATGGTTATCCTTAATGCAGTGTATGTCCTAGTCCAGAAACGTGTGCTGTTCCAGCTGTTACCAAATTCATTTCTGGGGGAACTTCCTCCTCCTCTGCTCCAAGAAGTACAGCTGTGGTTCTGGTGTTTTTTCAAGGAAATCATAAAATTCCAGTGCTTCCACTTCAGATTTTCCTGGTTTGATGTTTTCTCGAAGGATTCCATACAGCTCTGATTCTATTGCTTTCTGTTCTTTCTGGTTTTATATTAATATACTGCTGTTCAGTAGAGCTGAAGCAATGTATAAGCCCTTCATGGTATTTTTTTAGTAAGCATGAAATGAAAAATGAATTACTTCAATTGAAAGGTCACACTTTACTTCCCAGATAAAAAAGAATATTTTGGAAGTTGAGACAAATACAAGATTTCAGAATATGTCTTCGTCTAATCTTACTGTTTACAATGTGGTATATTACTGTAGTATAAGAAAGTTACCTGTGAATGCTCGCAGGTTGTTCTATAGGCTTTTCCCCACGCCTCCTTTGCACTGCTGTAGGTAAGGATTTTTTTGGGTTACTGATAACAAAAACTTAGAGACAGTGAGCGGTATTCATAGTATTCAAAAGGTAAATGTCATCTAGAGTGGAACAACGTCTCCACAAGAGAAGGAAGTTTATGCATAATTTTTTTTTAAGACCTTGGATTTGTTTAATCTTCTCTAGCAGATTGTTCTACAGAGAAGAGATGCTTACTCCTCCATTTAACTATGGAAATATGGTAGCTCTTATAATTCATAGGTCCTAACTTGGACGTATAATGCAAAGGACACTTGATGTCACTGATGGATTGATGGTTGGACTGGGTGAAAATGTTGTAAGCATAAAAAAATCATAATGAGATGAACACAGGTTAATTTAAGTCAGTAAATTCAGCTAGATTCTCTCAAAATATTTATTGAGAAGAAGCTTGATGCCAGAACACTTTGCTGTGATTTGTTTGGGTACGTATACACCTAATGTTTTTGCAGAATTTAAATGCAGAGACCTCCTCAGTCGTCTTCTTCAAGTACTCTTCTACTGATAGCTCTTACAGTTAAGCTATACTCTTGCATTTGGAGAAAAGTTTGCAGGCCTTCTTGCACATTTATTGGATGACACTGCAAATCTCTGATAGTCAACCTGAATGTAAGGGCAATGAGAGTTCTGGGCTCCTATGATGGAATTTATTCCTGTCTTGTCTGTAATGGTAAGGATAAGTACCTGTTTGTATCTTGCCATGCAGTTATTAACAGCTTAGGGAGTGTTTTTAGCAAGATAGGAATAGGTGAATATTATGGCTTCTTTATGTAAACTCCTCATGAACACCCAACTGTGTTAACAGCTAAGAGGGTCACGCAATTTGAACTAGGAGTTGAAGAGAAAACAGATGGAAGCTGCATTAATGTTGAATTCAAGGAATGAAGCCATAAAATCTTACAGCTCCTGAAATGTAAATACTTACATTACTGCTGGTGCTGCCAACCTCCTGAGTTAGCATGAAAAACTGGCTTTTTCAGCACCTGTTTTATCTGCTTTATCTATACTATTGTCCAGTTTTAACTATTCTGTGTAATCCTAGTTGTGCAGACACCTGTGCAGTTATATAACTCAATTTACGTATGCATTATTGTTTGCATAGCTACAGCTAATTGGGTATGTCCCCTAGATTTATTACCTTAGGTCTGATTTTTTTTAGTTACTACATCAGCTTTCGAAAATCCAGTTTAGAAAATGTTGGATTTTTTCTGAGTATTTTTATCTTTTTTTTTTTTTTTTTTTTTTTTTTTAAGATTTACTTATTTATTATATTTATTGCTTTTATTAATTGGAGCTTTTGCTGGGAATTAGTTTGTTTTTTTTTTTTTTTTTTGAGAGGAAAATGACAAAATGTTTCCTTGACAGATAAGTTTATTGAAATTTCCTAAGAGTATTGTGAATATATAGTTGTTATGCAGACATATCTCAGAACCCTCTGTGGAAATTCTGCCTTGGAAGAAGATCATAGCCATGAAGCTTAAAGATCTTTAAATGAAAAGCATATTTTGTGATGCTGCTATTCCAGTAGAAGACACAGTGTATTATCTGGAATATATTGTTGATCTTTGTTTTCAAGGGATTCTTTCTATCTCCAGAAGCAGACATTGAATTTGTAATGCCAGTTTTTAATTCCCGCTGTTAGTGACTATATTGTGTGAGATAATTACAGGGTGTAGAATTTGGTGCAGAAGTGTGTTTACAGCTGCAACCTTCTCATTGTTTTAAACAGTGATAATTTATAATGAAAGATTTTTATAGTGTTTACTAATACAGCTAAGATATGTCTAAGGGTGGTGGTGGTTTTTTTCATTCCAGAATTGTTACTTTACAGTCCCCCCAAAGTAGCTTTGGGAGGGACACTGTGAACGTCATGTGTAAGACTGCATTAAACATCTCTTGAAGTGGGGGAGAGAGCGGCTCTGGGAGCTGTCATGCTCAAGTCGGTTCTAACAATGGCAGTGATCTGAGATTAGTTCTTGTAATTTCCTTGTATGTTTCCACCATTCTTACATCTAGAAACATCTTTTTTGCTACTTTCTTAAAGGGTTGCTGAATTTCTGTCACTCAGCTTTCTGATACTTCATCCATGCTGTTTATTTGACTTCCTTCTGGATGACTCATTTTTGGAAAACCAGTTTGGACTTGCATAGTTCAAGAACGGGTAAACACTCAGCATTTTGTAAGAAAAGATCATGCTTATGCTCTGAGAAACAAGAGATGCTCCTGCCAGCAGGCCTGGGGCGTGCATTAACAACCTACCCTACCACCTGAATTTAGGGTTTCTGTCACAGCTGAACAGAAATAACAGCCTGAGGAAGTATCTTGAGGAAAACTGAGTTAAGTGAGCAAACCCAGTCAAATCTTGGCCTTCTCTAATTCCTTGATGTTGCGTTCTCCACAAACATACACTCAGGTGACTGTTCAGATGAACAACCAGTGTCCTGAAGAAGTAGAAGATCTTATAGTTTTTCTGACTGTCCAGCTTTAGTTTCTGGTTCAGTGTTTTTAAGTATGGGAAGAACAATGTGTTTCTCATAGTAGAGGCTAAGAGGGAAGGTGGAGATAACAGATTCAATTCATCTTTGTCACAAGAAGGTCACTTTTAGTCACTGCAGTTGCTAAGTGAAGCCTAGCCTGTTCTTGGTCTGCTGCCCCGTGAACTGTCATTGATGGCAAAGAATCAAAGCTTCAGTGAAGACGGTGGAGGCATTTGAGCTCCAACTCAGTTTTATAAACACAGACATTCAGTGATATTTGAAATACTCTAAAGTATTCCACATCTTATTCTTAGGAAGACTGAGGCTTCCTTTCCTTCCTCTGACATATCTGCCAGAAGATTTGGGTATGTAGTGCGACTTAAATGGCTCTGGATGCTCATATTTACATTACTTAATATTAAGCCTCCTTTTATATAGCAGAGCCAGAGTTTTTTCTCTGCTTGTTTTGGACTTTTCCTTATATACATACAGCTTTTGTAAATCAGTTGCCCAGTGACTGCTCCTGATCAGGTTTGGGTGATTGATGGACAGGCAATAGATATAGATCATAAGCTTCCTCTGGCTTTCCTTCTTTAAATGTGACCCATTTACTTTTCTTAGTTGGATTTTATCACTTCATTAATTTCTGAAGCCATTTGAATTTTGAAACAGCATACAGACCTCTGGCAGAATCCCATACAACGTGCTTTCCTGTCATAACTGGAACTGACAATGAGCTCAGTTTTTTGACCATATAATATGCCATCCTTTTTCTAAGCTTTCCATGTTAAAGTGTGGAAAATAAATGTATTACACATTTAATGAAATTTCTGGGGCTATTACAGGATCGGTTCAAAATCAGTATTACTTGTAAGGTACACACAGTTCATTTTAATATGGGCTAGCACTAGAATACCTGAGTTTCTTAGCTGTGATAAAATGACATCATTAAACTGTGCCTGTTCCTTTACAAAAGGCAGGGTAAAACCCCTTTATGTAATAAGGAACTGGCAATCTATTTTCTGCTTGGAAAGTTCCCCATGTCAAAACGAAAACCCACAATGGTTACACTCCTTACATTCTTCCTTAAAATTTCCTTGAGCTGCTATAGCTGCAAAGAGCCTGGGAGTTAGGCAGCTTGTGCACGTACTTCAATCTTCAATAATCGTCACGTTTCATAAACTTTCAGCCATGCTCTCATACCTACCACTTGTGCTATATATCTGCGGTGTTTCAGAAATTACTGCATCCATGTAAGGCTTTTTCTTTGTTGCATACTTGGTCAGGTACTCCATAATGCAGTTAACCTAATTTTTCAGATTTTTTTACTCCAGTTTGATGTCTTTTGAACTTCTATAAAATACACTGGATGCAATTTTAATTGTATTCTGCACACACACACCTTCTCCCCCCCTGAAAAATTAAAATGCATTGAAACCAGATGTTTTTAGGAATAGATAATCCTTTAGAATGCAGCATAATACTATGAATTTGTGCAATATATTTTGTTCAGTGTCAATATAGCATCTTCTTGGATAGTCTATAAGTACATTTTTTCCTTCATTACAATGCAATATGCTAACTTCAACATAGACACAAGCTAGAATGTTGTAAATTCCAAGTGATGTCAAGTTATGTCAATTTCTTCATGTAACAGCATAGTATTAAGCAAAGTATTTGGCAAATTTAGAAAAATAACAGCTTTTTCATTGTATGGGGGCTGCACTCTATGTATGGATGAGTGAAAGAGTATCAGTGTGGATAGCAGTTGTATCCTTGCATCCTTGCAATATGCATCCTTGTATACTGCAAAGTGAATGAAAAAGAGGCTGTGAGTTGGCTGGTATGATGAAAACATCAGGTTGTAACAGATTTAAACTCTCTTCCCTAGCCACAAAGTTATATTGATCCAAACTCGATTACTGCAAGTAAGAACTAGCCTGCCTACAGTGGGAGCCTTTTTTATTTCATTCACCAGTGTCTTACTTTTCTCACTTTATACTTCCATATTGATCTGGCTTGTCAGAACAAAGAACTGGCACTTGCAAGTGCTTGTTGACTACAAGTGTGATCCTCTAGTTTATTGTCTGTTTTGCATGTCAGTGGCATCGTGGACTGAAGAATGTGTGGTGGTGGGGTGAGGGACTTTGTCACAGTATTGTGGTTTTTCCAAGATTCTATGACTTCAAGAGATTCTGAATCTTACACTGGTGTGCATGTGTTCAAGTATTGCCATTGTCATGATGTATACTTTTGTTTCCTAAACATCTTAGAGACGCTGTACTATACAAAGGATCATGGCTTCCAAGAACTGCTAAGATCCCTTTGTTACGTGAATGCTTAACCCTGTCATGACATCGGCTACACTTCTAGAGTGAAAGAGCATCTTTTTGGATAAGAATGTTTAATACTTCTCCAAATTACTGCAAAAATTCTGCCTTAGGACAACTCTGTATAGAACTTGGCAGGTTTTTTTTTTGTTTTTTTTTTGTTTTTTATATATATATATATATTATGGGTCTACTGTTAAGAGGCTTTTGGAAATAAATATTTCTAGGTAATATCTGAATGTCACCACTTTATGCAGCCCTATAAACCAATGAAAGGTATTCCATCTTATTCTTAGACTAGACTAAGCTAAAGTACTCAACATCATGAACAAAACTGGCAGCTCAGAGGTACCCTGCTGTTCACGTGTTTCTAGAGGCAGCAATAATTATATCACATGAGGAATGTAGTGCACATTAATATCAATTAAAATAATGTGACTCAGTCACACTATGCTAACACTGAAACCTGTACACTGTCCTGAAACAAATTTCTTATTTCAGAGGTGATTCCAAAGGAAACAAAAGTCACAGGTAAACAGCCTGTAGCAAGTAACATGACTGATGCAGAATAAATGATCCCAAACAGTAGAGGCATATGAAGTATATATGAGATATATGAAAACAGTTGTTGAGACTCTGTGGTTATGGAGGCAAAGTGCTCTTTGTCAAGCTGTTTAATAGTTATGAAGATAAAATTACAACATATGTTATCAATTTACAAAATGTAAATTTGCTGAAGTAGTTTTAGATTCAGAAATTACAGAAGAACAATTTCCCGGAGCACAGTCATAAATATTCTTTGTAGAAGCAGAAAGAATTCCTATGCACATCAAATATACTTTAGTTATGCCTATGTTAAATAGCTCACATTTGCCCATGTAAAAATGTGATAGTCTGTGAAGTCAGGAATGTCTGAGTTCTGTTTCTCACCCATCCTAATGACCACTGTTTATTGTTCAGGCTCTAAGGGAGAGAAAAATGTCTTGTTCTAATGCATACCAATGCAAATGTATACTACTGAGTATCTTCATGCTGCCTAGAAATAAAAAAAACACTACAAACGGGAGAAGTATAAGTAAGTCATACAGTAAATTTATTATTATCATTATTATTTCAGATATGGTGTATTTCAATGTGACTGAAACTTTCTCTTGAAATGGACCCTTTTGTAATTTGCTTAAATAAATAAATAAAGAGCAATTGTACTAAACTAATATTTGAAATAAATAAGGGTCATCTGGTTGTAAATGATAGACTTCCAAAACCAAGTAGGTATACCCCATATTGATAAAAAGTGTCAGCAGGATACTCAGGAATCCACCAAAAATAATCAAATGATAGTTGTTTTGCATCTTGCATTTGGCGATGGCAATGATTTAATGGGATAGGGAGAGAAGGGATGTTAGGAAGCAAAAAGGAAGGAACTGAGGTTAACCTTGGCATGTGGCTGAAGAAATTATGCTGTGGTAAATATGCAATATAGAAAATATTCAGGAAAAGGCTAAGGTAATTCTGGGAGAATTTCTGCATTCATTGGCAAAATGAGTAGTGGATGCAAAGGGAAATAGGCCTCCAGGACTGAGATGCTGGGAGGGAAAACAATGTACATGTATTTAAATGAAATAGAAAACAATTCTGTGATCCTTTGCATATTTGTAACATAGTTCGAGCACTTCCTTACGTTTTGGCAAAAATATGGTAAGAGTTGAAAGAATTATGCATTAATCACTGATAAAATTCATTGTATTTATAGTAGGGCTAATAGATCCAATTATATCCTATATAAGAGAAAGCAGTATTTATAAAACACAACTGCCTCTATCAATAATGGAATAATCTCACTGGTAATTGGCATTCAGATTTATCAAAGCTTATGATCAATACAGAGGTCACACATTAAATCAAACTCAGATATTTGTGAACTAAGCTGAAATCTTTTAAAAGAAACTGACATTTACTGTGTGTTTAGTCAGATGTTCATTTTATAAATTTCCACTTGTCATCTAGTGTAGACTAGCTTACATTTCAAACATCAAAAATGGGCTAAAATAAACCAGTGAATTAGGTTAGAGAAAGCTGACAAGATTGGGGTTTGCTGTTGTCTCTTACCTGCTTTAATGATAAGCGATTGAGAAAGGAGTTGTGTATGCATCTGCATTTCAGTGACAAATCATGTTAGGTTTTGTTCTGAAAAAGCTGACGAAGTCTAAATTGTAAGGAGTCTTCAGGGAGTCTGAATCTGTGAGCCATACATATATGCACAACAAATATGTGACTTCATAAAAGTTACCTCTGATACTGTATAGCTGACAAAAATTGTGTGGGTTTTGTTTTTGTTTATGAGGGTACTAATATCTCATCTACAGTTCAAATATGCCACTTTCTCTGACTAACATAAACAATATGCATCATTCTTATGTAGAGCCTTCTTGCCTATTACAAAAAAAACCCTAAATCCATGATCTGCTGAAATACAGTATCATATAGATACACCAAATGAGAACCCAGATGAGAACTCCAGGCATTTCAGATCCTTGGTCTTTATGACCTAGGAAGCTGGCATTTAATGAGAGCATCTTAGTAGGAGTAATGAATTTCTGTGTATTGCAGTTTCATTTATAGTATATGCAAGCTAGCTGGGGACTTTTGCACATGACTTTTTACTGTGTTTTTGGAATAACAGAATCATAAAACCATTTAGGTTGAAAAAGATCTTTAATATGATCAAGTCTAACCATGGACCTGACCTACTGAGTCCCATCACTAAGCCGTGTCCCTTACTGCCACATCCACACACCTCTTAAATACGTTCATGAATGGGGATGGCATCTGCCTGTTCCAATGGTCGACCACCATTTTTGTGAAGAAATTCTTCCTGATATCCAATCTAAACCTCTCCTGGTACAATGTGAGACTGCTTCTTTGTGTCCTATCACTTGTCACCTGAGAATAGAGACCACTAATCTTGCTGTAGGTAGATGAAGAATAATGAGAGCTCTCCTCAGTATCTTTTTGTCCAGACTAAACAAGCACAGTTCCAGCCTCTCCTCATAAATTTTGTTTTCCAGTCCCTCCATCAACCAGCTTTGTTCCTCTTCTTTGCACATACTTAAGCAACTTAATATAGTTCTTGCAGCAAAGGGCCTAAAACTGAACACAGTATTTGAAGTGCAGTCTCAGCAGTGATACATACAGGGGGATAATCGCTTCTCTGGAATGCAGAGTAATGGTTTGCAAATCCTGGTTCCAGTCTTAAATACAACCAGGACAATAGTTTAATATAGTTTGTAACTGCCTATTATTTATTTGGAGTTCCAGTTCTTCTGTAATTCCTGTAACAGCGCTGGAAGTGAAAGAGTGAGTGAAATCTTTGGTTCTTGTCTGAAGAGTTTCTTAGTGCTTCCTGATATGTAATGAGTGCCCTCAAGTGTGTATATTTGAATAGAAGTACAAAGCTGTAAGTTCTGGGTCTCCCGTAGGATATGCAGCTCTCCAGAGGATACTGAACATGTCAGAAGTCGTTCCTCTAACTTGGTCAGCAAATACAAAATAGTCTTAAGGCCTCTTTTCTGACATTGATAGTGTCAGACTGTTTCTATTACCACTTTTCTTAAAAAGAGAGTTAAAGGAATTGACCTTTCTCTTTTTCTGTTACATTTCTGTCTAAATTTCATACGATTATTTGTTTATGTGTTCTGGTGCTTTTATCCCTTCAGCTCCATTGCTCTGTCCATTATAAAGACTACTGCAGTTGCAAATCTTTGTTTGGAAAAAATAGGATTAAAATATGTGCTTGTATAACGTACTGCTTAACTCTCCATGACTTCTCTAAGCATCTCCTAGCAGCAGAATAGGAAGTATTCTTTTTAGCTTTAGCTTTAGCTAAAAAGAAGACTATGGGAAACTGAGGAGAGGCAGAGAAGAAACAGAGAAGTCAGATGAGCATTTTAAAATGTAAACTGGAAGAATGTAAAACAAGTAATGGTCAGTAAAAATATAGGAACTCAGCAAGAAAACTTAGCCATCTTTTACTCCATATCTAACAAATCATTCATAATTATATTTGTAAAAAAAACATAGGTGCTGTAGTTTAGATTTATGTATCGAGCCTTTAGTTTATCCTGTAAGATACATTTACTTTGGAAGAGGTGCATGGGAAATAATGGTTTGTGATTGTGATTGACTACAGAGTCAGAATTCCAGAGGATGCTATACTGTAATTCTGTTTCTCTTCACGTATACATGACCTGCTTCAAAAGAGAAGGAATCTTGTTCT